>NC_041398.2:125462705-126159372 GCF_900747795.2 Erpetoichthys calabaricus
TGGGTAAGTGCTCAGAAGCTGTAGCATATCCAAATCATTCTTTGGAGCCCATCGACTTACAATTGCCTCATGCCAAAAGCGAACATATATGAGGCTGACAAAATGTGCAACCCGTTTCATTCCTTTCAATTCTCGTTGAGGAATATTCAACTGTTTAGTGAAGAAGACAATTTTAAGTGCATATATTGCCTTTGCCATCCACCTTCCTTGATGCAGAGCCCCTGGGATCCTGAAACTGAATATTATAAATTTTACTAGTTTGAAATAAAAGTGATCAATGTGTGCAACCCCTAAATATTATCCAATCTTCTTGAAATCTGGCATATATATCTTTTACATCACTGAGACTCGTGGCGTAAGCAAAGTCATATGAAAATCTCATCTTTGGAAAAATGAAACACCCTAATATATATATATATATATATATATATATATATATATATATATATATATATATATATATATATATATATATATATACTGTGGCAGATGACCGGGGAACTTGCCCCACCAGGACGCCATCCTGTGATGGAAGGACCGGGGGAAGCGATATATTGGGGACAAAACCTCCCCCGGAACACAGGAGGGCAAAGCCCCTGGAGCACATCGGGGCTATGGACTTGGAACTTGGAAGCTCAGCCCTGTTGGGGCTTGTGGTCACCGCCAGGGGGTGCCAGGACAATCCCGTAACCCTGGACGGCAACACTACCACCACAGCAGGAAGTGCTGCCGGAAGAGAATCAAGGCATACCTGGAGTACTTCTGGGTGCCCATGCAGCACTTCCGCCACACCAGGAAGTGCTGCAGGAAGACCATCAACGAGCACCTGGACCACATCTGGGAACAATATAAAATCTATTCAAGGAGTTGGAGTCGAGAGTTAGAGGACAAAGCTTGGGGGAGAGGAGTGAAGGCGGCAGGAAAAGAGCAAGAAGATAGAGAATGAAGAAAGGCATTGTTGAGCACTGTTGAGATTTGTGCACTGTGAGTGTGCTGTAGAAGAGAAAGGAGCAAAATAAATGTGTGTGTTTTGGGACATTGTGAGTCTGTGTCTGTCTGTAGCTGGGCAGATTGTTCACAACACATACACATACACACATATAACATATTACATATAGCCTGAGTAATATGACATCACATAAGGAGAAATATGACATGGAAAAACCATCCTTGCACTTTTTACCTGTTGATTATAATTTAAATTGTGTTGCTAGAGACATTGAGTAGGATTCTGAATAGCACCAATATATAAAACTGAATTTTTGAAAGCAATCCTATAGACAGTAACAATTTTGTATAATAATCATGCACATCAATGATAGTGATATATGGGTGAATAATTTATTTAAATAGCAAAATCAATCTAATAAGTAGGTAAGATAACACCAAAGTAAACATGATATTAAATGCAAAACAATTTGTGCTTCTGTTTAGTGGCATTATCTAAAAACTATATATTAATATTGAACATGCCAAAAGTGGAATCAATAAAAGGTCCAATGCACCCTGCATTGAACATTAAATACAAAAATCACTTAAATACAACTTTAATGTCATGTTATTTATCATGTCGTCACAAATTCTTTACATCAGGTGCTATTTCCTTATATTTAAATGAATGGTATATACTAGCTCAGGAAGATTAAACTAAATACTTAGTGAGTTTGAAAACATGCCACCCTGGGTGTTATCTAATGAAAACACTGATAAGAAAAGAAATACACATCATAACAGATTAGGTTTATTTTTTAATAAGATGTGCATTTGCACTGCTGAAAACCCACTGCCTCAATTAGCAGTGACCAAATATGATGTGAACATTGGGTTTGTATCTATGGGTTTTATACACGACATATACCAGTATCACTATATTTTTTAATGTTTAAAAAAGCTGCTTCAGTTGTCATGGCAGTATAAGAGTCCAAGGCTACAGAGACACTCAGAATCCATGGCTACAGTCAGCTTTAAAACCATGATTACATTTGATCCACAGTAGTCTGAACAGGAAGAATAAATCAGCTATAAATAATGTACTATAAATGACAAAGGGCACTCAATACACAAAGTAATTTCTATACTTATGGCTTTATTATAAACAAATATTTTAAGCATTCATATATAAGCTGTTTTAAGATGGCATTTCATTTTAGAGGATCAAAATGATCAGAGAATTAATGAATGAATGGCAGAGGTGTGGTTAAAGGAAGTTTGGGACACCAAGTAATAATGTATGAAGAAATGCAACTTACTGGT
Organism: Erpetoichthys calabaricus; assembly: GCF_900747795.2. Lineage (NCBI taxonomy): Eukaryota > Metazoa > Chordata > Cladistia > Polypteriformes > Polypteridae > Erpetoichthys > Erpetoichthys calabaricus. The sequence goes on from NC_041398.2 coordinate 125,464,959, forward strand.
GTATAGACTGTCCTCTTAGATGATGCATATGTGTAAATGGAGGCCACTTTTTGTTATGTGATCACTGAGATTTGAGTGAAAATTATTACAACATATTTCTTAATTAGTTTGGTTTGATCTTTCTGCAAGTTTTTTGTTATTATGTTTGATTGACTTGATATACTTTTCTGTGAGTTAAAGTGCATTACAACCACTAACCTTGGCAAAACAAAGCAGAGACTTTATACTGATATACATATTGGCCTATGGCAACTATGTCAATATTTTATTTGTTCTGTGTAAACCAATGGTGCTTTGCCTCTTGGACAGGGTGCCTTATATCTGTGCAGTCTACAATAAAATCAATAGACTATGAGGGCATTTTGTCAGGAAAGATGGCTCTCAGTTGCAGGTCATGGGTTGTTCAACAGAATAATGACCCCTAAACCTCACAAAAAACACCCAAAAGGAAGGAAAAGTAAACACTAAACTATATTGAATTGGCCTGCAATTAGATACAATCCGATTTCCACTGAATATCTGTGGAAACAACTGATACTTTCAGTTGGGAGAAGGAAGCCATCAAAGAAAACTGGCACAGTTTGGTCAAAAAGAATGGGCATATATACCAGTTGGACAGTGTAGAAATCTCTTTCAAAGGTATGGAAACAAAACAGTGGGGAGGACCCTGTCCGGCTCCCTACTCCTGACGTCACACTTCCCCCTCCCCTCAGCCGGCAGCCTCTCTCTCGGATTAGCACGAATATATCGCTCCTGCAAGCGAACTATGATTCTTAGAGCAATGAGGTAAGTTGCAAAATTAACCGGAATTTTCAAGCAAATTAAAGAAAAAAACCTGATCTAAATCTGTTAAGTAGTTCTCTCGTTCGCTAGCTAAGCAGAGGTAAGGAACGCCCCGAGGCTGGTGCATGAGTGAGGAGGGCCCCACCCTTCTCCCCTCAGCCCACTGTGTATCTCTCAGATTCGCGCAAACAAATTGGTACTGCAAGTGAACTATTATACATAGCGCAATTAGAAGAGTCGTTAAATCAACTGGAATGTTCAAGCAAATTACAGAAAAAAACCTGATCTAAATTTGTTAAGTAGTTCTCTCATGAAAAGCGGACAGACATACAGACAGATAAACATTAGATTTTATATATAGGGAGATATATACAGTACATATATATATTTTTTTTTTCCTGAGATAAAGAAACAACTACATATTTGCCATTGTGACACAGATGATGTCACTGATGAGGTGGTACAGTGGTCTGACTCAGAAGAAGTTTCGTTTTTTTTCTAAGGCCATCCAGAGGTTGGAATATTGGTGGAAGAAGTATGTTCAGCTTCAGGGAGACTACCTTGAAGAATCCTAATATGCCATTGTGTTGTACCACTGCCTTCCCCAGTAGGCTTACTTCCCACCAGACACCAACTGTATATACATATACATATACAATACAAACAGACAATATATATAATGACCTATAGATGGCACTGTCCATTGCCTTGAACCCAAACAAAGATCAGGAAAAGACTAGGGAAGATGAGACCGGGTGCTTTTATTGTAAAGAAAAAGGACACACACTACAGTAGGTAGTAAGAAAATAGAATCCTAAAAGCAACACTAGGTTTCCTAGACAGTTCAGTACTATAACTAATCAGAAGGCATGCCTACCGAAATTTCCAAATATGTATCACTGCACACACTCAATCAAAATACTTTTCATACCTGCTCTTAGCACCTTTGGCCTTCAATCCTCCGACCCTTCAAACTCTTACCAAACAGAACCTCTAAGACTCCAAGCTCTGATCTTATTATAAGTACAGCCATTTAAACCTCAGCCTGTTAGCATTTTCCAGGGGCACCTCTAGACCACTCAGAATTACTTTCAGGTCAAGAAAGTGTTTCCCTTCAGATCAGGGACACTAGGATTGGGTTCATCCTAGACTTAATATAAGACTTAAAGGGCCAGAGCACCCCTTGATGGAGTAAACTTTTACAATGCATTTGTATCTACTGTATATGGTCTGGGTCTATATTATACTGCACTTTTGTGTTTTAGTACAACTATTTTCGATTTTCACTGAATGTTACTTTGGGTTTTATTATAACTACATTTCTATAATATGTATAGTGCTCTGAATTGGAAAAGCATGCAATGTGAAATATTTATTCTGAAATTATAATTATTTTACTTTGTGTGCAGTCTGGATAAGGCCCCATCTTTTTGCCCTTGAAGTAAATAACACATCTATAGTCTAAAATTAACAAAAAGCATTCAACTTGGCTGTTAGTTCTGTTGTCATGCCAATTTTTAGCATTAAGCTGCACCTGGGTCTAATACTAGAAGCTGGCTGCATCCCATTTGCTGATCTTCAAATGATAACCACAACCAGACTAGGCCATTAAGTCCCTGAAAACCTTTCAACCAAGTATATGTATAATTAAGTTCCAGTTTCAGTTCCTCCCCTAATACTAAGCAAGAGTTTTAGCAGCCTACTGTGTCTGTCGGTTTTTAATACAACTTAATCACAGATTAATATTCTTAATTAAAATATTCCTTTGAATTCCATGTACTGTACATCCTTACACCTGTGTATTCTAGCTGTATTAGCAGTTGGAATCAGACCCAATGTGTACATCAGAGACTAAATAGCACAGAGTAGGTTCTGTATTTAATTAGAAGCCTGAGCAAAGTAGAAAACAAATTTGTTATTGAGAACGTTGTGTGAGCAGATTCAAATAAGACGTCATGCCACTGGTTTTCAAATGAGTCATTTCCAAGAAAAGAGTGGTTTGCTCTTTGCAGGTGAAATAAAGCAGCTACCCCAAGTCAAAAAGTTTAAGTACACTGGGGTGTTATTCATGAGTAAATGAAGAGGAGATTGTGATTGACCAACAAATTGGTACAATGGCATCAGTATTGTAGGTATTGCACAAAACAGTGATTGTAGAGTGGGAATCAAATTCTAAGGCTACGTCCACACTATTGACTTTTTAAACAAAAATTATCTCTATCCACACTGGTGGTTTCATGTTGTTTTCAGAAGAATTCCTATTCATACTGAAATGTCCGAAAACACATATGATATAGACTTTCAGCTCAACTGGGTATGCACGCATCGGCAGCAACTCCACAAAGACACTGTGTAGTGAAAAAGTCAGAGGTCCGTGAAAATCAGATTCCCATGTCCTTTATGCTCTTTCAAAATTATCAGTGCACACAGGACTTTGATTGAGCGTTCATAGCATAGAAAAAGAAAAATTCTTTAAGGAGTTGGATCAAACTGCCCCTATGTCACTTTAATGCCCTGATTACAGTTGAAAGTAGCAGTCTTCAGAACTGGCAGCAGATGCCTCGTCATTAAATGAAAACACCACATAAATTAAAGTGACAATTAAACAAAAAAAGTGTTTAGCTCTATGTGCTTGACAGGATTGATTATAAGCAGCCCATAGCAATTGGAGCACATCTTGTACCAAAATTAACTCAGTAAGGAAATATAGATAAGTACATACAGTACATAAAAAAACCATATGGTAATGCGCCTGTGTCTATATCATTACTTTACTGTACTGTACATTTGTGTGTCTCTCTCTGTCCTGTAATTTTGTGAGCTTGGCTGAATTCTACACTCAACCACTTTATTAAATGGTTCGTTATTCATTTTGCTTTGGTATGCACTCCTCCTTACTGAACAGATTAAGATTAAGTAATAAATATTTATTACAGGCAGTCAACTATTTACAATCTGATTTTCACTGGGCTCTGAATTTTACACTACAACAGTAACTCAGACGGCCACAGAATTTACTGCAAAACTGTACCTATCAGTAAATAATTTGCTTTTTATGCATGTATACAGCATTCAAACTCTATCAAATGCTATTTAGATGTACAGTCAGGTCCATAAATATTTGGACAGAGACAACTTTTTTCTAATTTTGGTTCTGCACATTACCACACTGAATTTTAAGTGAAACAACTCAGATGCAGTTGAAGTGCAGACCTTCAGCTTTAATTCAGTGGGGTGAACAAAACAATTGCATAAAAATGTGAGGCAACTAAAGCATTTTTTAACACAATCCCTTCATTTCAGGGGCTCAAAAGTAATTGGACAATTGACTCAAAGGCTATTTCATGGGCAGGTGTGGGCAAGTCCGTCGTTATGTCATTATCAGTTAAGCAGATAAAAGGCCTGGAGTTGATTTGAGGTGTGGTGCTTGCATGTGGAAGATTTTGCTGTGAACAGACAACATGCAGTCAAAGGAGCTCACCATGCAGGTGAAAGATGCCGTCCTTAAGCTGCGAAAACAGAAAAAACCCATCTGAGAAATTGCTACAATATTACGAATGGCAAAATCTACAGTTTGGTACATCCTGAGAAAGAAAGCAAGCACTGGTGAACTCAGCAACGCAAAAAGACCTGGATGTCCATGGAAGACAACAATGGTGGATGATCGCAGAATCATTTCCATGGTGAAGAGAAACCTCTTCACAACAGCCAACCAAGTGAACAACACTCTCCAGGGGGTAGACGTATCGATATCCAAGTCTACCATAAAGAGAAGACTGCAGGAAAGTAAATACAGAGGGTGCACTGCAAGGTGCAAGCCACTCATAAGCCTCAAGAATAGAAAGGCTAGATTGGACTTTGCTAAAGAACATCTAAAAAAGCCAGCACAGTTCTGGAAAAACATTCTTTGGACAGATGAAACCAAGATCAACCTCTACCAGAATGATGGCCAGAAAAAAGTATGGAGAAGGCTTGGAACAGCTCATTATCCAAAGCATACCACATCATCTGTAAAACACGGTGGATGCATTGTGATGGCTTGGGCATGCATGGCTGCCAGTGGCACTGGGACACTAATGTTTATCGATGATGTGACACAGGACAGAAGCAGCCGAATGAATTCTGAGGTGTTCAGAGACACACTGTCTGCTCAAATCCAGCTAAATGCAGTCAAATTGATTGGGCGGCATTTCATGATACAGATGGACAATGACCCAAAACATACAGCCAAAGCAACCCAGGAGTTTATTAAAGCAAAGAAGTGGAAAATTCTTGAATGACCAAGTCAGTCACCTGATCTTAACCCAATTGAGCATGCATTTCACTTGTTGAAGACTAAACTTCAGACAAAAAGGCCCACAAACAAACAGCAACTGAACGCTGCTGAAGTAATAATAATAATAATTCATTACATTTATATAGCGCTTTTCTCAGTACTCAAAGCGCTATCCACAAGGCCTGGCAGAGCATTAAAAAGGAGGACACCCAGCATCTGGTGATGTCCATGAGTTCAAGACTTCAGGCTGTCATTGCCAGCAAAGGGTTTGCAACCAAGTATTAGAAATGAACATTTTATTTCCAGTTATTTAATTTGTCCAATTACTTTTGAGCCCCTGAAATGAAGGGATTGTGTTAAAAAAATGCTTTAGTTGCCTCACATTTTTATGCAATCGTTTTGTTCACCCCACTGTATTAAAGCTGAAAGTCTGCACTTCAACTGCATCTGAGTTGTTTCATTTAAAATTCATTGTGGTAATGTACAGAACCAAAATTAGAAAAAAGTTGTCTCTGTCCAAATATTTATGAACCTAACTGTATATAGGTCAGCAGCACAAAAAGCACCATGGAAAGCAATTCTCTCTTCAATGCCTGCTAATATTGGAAAATGATTTTGTTTTTTTCTATGAAGCGTGACCAATCAGTGAATGAGATGATGTTATGAGTAGAGAATCCAATCAGGGATGAGCCACAAAATAGGCAAGAACCAATCAGAGTATGATTAGAATACCCTTTTTGCTTGTTCACACCAAACCGCTGACACTACGTTTACGAAAGTATTCTGCTTTGATGACCACTTTTAAGTCTTTTTTTTCAGGCATCAAAAACAATGGGGTAGTGAGGATGAAAGGCAAAAATGTAGACAAATGTATGCATTTTTAAAATAAAATGTAGTAGTGTGGCTGGGAACTAAGACAAAGCAAAAGTCACTAATCACGCTAATAACACATCCTTATCGATGGTGTAAGTAGGGTTCATGTAGCATGTCAGGAGTGTGTGAATTAACAGTACCATACGTAAAATACTCATTGAACTTATGTTATGTCAGGATAGTGATCTATCAGAATCAGGCATATTCTTCAATGCCTAATAGACAGATCTAAAATTAGCATTGACAAAATGTGTTTTACCTTACACGGGCAATGTGTGGACAGAGTACGTTCCTGGCCCTGATTTTATTAATATAGGTAAAGGAAAGGATGGGTTCAGGGAAAGCTTTCTTCAATCAATGCTGGAGAAATACCACTATTATTATTTTACTGAATAAAAAAACTTTTAAATATAGGAATCAGCCTGAGATGCATCAACACAGACACTGTGCTGTTGAAAACGACATTTTTAAGTTGTGAAATTCCTAATTAAAGCTGCCTGTACAGTATGTTCCCGTATCTGTTACTATACTGATAAGGAAAGAAGACTTTAAAACCTGAGGAGAGAAATGCTCATGTCCATTCTGCATCATCAGAAGGCAGAAAATATAATTAGCCAATGAACAAGAATTCTGCTGTCAATTACCCTACTAAACCAGATGAATTACATTCATATATGAACTGAACCTTGACCTGATCTTTCCAGTGTTGAACTGCTGCTTTACTCAACTTCTTACTCTCCTCTGGTCTATTTGCGATTGGATCTGTGTATCCATGCTTCTTTTGTTTTGAAGTTTACTGCAACTGCTTTGCTCCCATCTGCTTGCCCACTGAAAGCCCCCTCTCTTTTTATTTTTTGCACCTGCTTGCTCACCCTTAGTGTGCAAGTTTCTACCTCTATGCTAAACTGTTGATAACTAATTGCTTGTTTTCTAAAGTGGCTGGTACCCACTTTATCTCTTAGATTTAATTGTATTTTAATACATTATTTATCATGCCATCAGAAGGTGCCAGAGAATGTTACTTTTAAAAGTAACTTAGTCTCATTACTCAATAAAGTAAAAAAGTAACCAAATATGTTATATAGTTACTTATTATAAAATGTAATGTGTTACAAACTGTATGTTACTTTTGCATTACTTTTTTTACTTTATATGAAAAACTGCATATTTCAATGCCCAGCATTTGTTATTAAATTCTAAGCCCATATATGAACCTTCATGAAGCTGAGCAGAAACAAAGCCACATTTAATAATTTTCTTGTGTTTTACAACTACATTTAGTTCTTCATGTGCTGTGAAGTAAATAACATCCATCCCCATTTTCCATCCACAAGATGAGTTGCTGTGCCACCTGCTCACACTGTACTTGTCAATATCAACAGCAAATATCTGGATCAAAACTAAATAGACAGTTATTTATAAGTTTCTGTTACTGTTGCATACAACGTTTCTGAATGGTTATGTAATTGAGAAATGCAAATGACCAGCATACAATGTTTGGACACTACACACATGCTTAACCTCTCCCTTAATAGCTGTCCTTAAATGTTGTAGCATGCGGTTGGCCACGCTGGAAGGACCGGGGAGCAAGTGTGTCCAGAACATTACCTCCCCCAGAGTTTTAGGTGGCAGCCCCACTGGGTTGTAGCGATGCCTCTGACTCCCTCAGGGCTCTTTGGGAGTTGGAGTTTGGTGCAGCCTTGTTGGGTATCTGTGTGTGCCACCAGGGGGTGCTGCAGCAGGATCTGCTAAGACTTAATGGGCAGTTCTTCCACCACACCTGGAAATACTGCCGGAAACTAGGCCATCAAGCACCTGGGGTACTTCTGGGTGTGTTATGAAAGGAGCCAGCAGCCACTATTCAGAGGACCAGAGTCAGAAGGAGGAAGACAAAGCCTGCCGGGAGGAGTGGAGGAGAAAAAGAAAAGAAGAAGAGCATTGTGTTGATTTGTGCTTGTGTTATTAGACTGTGCTAGGCTTGTGGGAGATGGGGAAGGAGTTTCCCACGAGGAAAAAGAAAAAAAAATCGTTTGCACCTTGAACTTGTGTCTGTCTGTGTCTGGTCTGTGCGGTGGTTTCCCCTCTGAAGGCCACAATGTCCAGAACACACGTGTGAATGATGTCGCACTGACAAGCAGCAGGCAATGTTTTTGTGAAAAAAAGGCCATCCTTCCTTGAAATTATTCAGCAATTTTTTTATATTTTGGAGCGGTGGGAATAAGCTTCCACTGTAATGCAGGTTTTTTTGTAACACAGGTATTTTTACTTCAATAAAATAAGTATTGTGTTAGGCGATTCTTTACTTTATGAAGTAATTTGACTAAGTAATGCATGTTACCCCCAAAACTAGTTATGTTGCATGTTGTTGGACATTCAAGTAAGAATTTCACTGTACTTTGTACACTTGGCAATAAGGCTACTACCACTGCTGCTATTACTACTACTACCACTACAACCTCTGCCATGTGCAAAAGTTCGCTGATGACACTGCTATCGTGGGCTGCATCAGGAATGGGCTGGAGGATGAGTATAGGGACCTAATCAATGACTTTGTTAAATGGTGCGACTCAAACCACCTACAACTGAACACCAGCAAAACCAAGGAGTTGGTGGTGGATTTTAGGAGGCCCAGACCCCTCATAGACCCCGTGATCATCAAAGGTGACTGTGTGCAGATGGTGCAGACCTATAAATATCTGGGAGTGCAGCTGGATGATAAATTAGACTGGACTGCCAATACTGATGCGCTGTGCAAGAAACGACAGAGCCGACTATACTTCCTTAGAAGGCTGGCGTCCTTCAACATCTGCAATAAGATGCTGCAGATGTTCTATCAGACAGTTGTGGCGAGCGCCCTCTTCTACGCAGTGGTGTGCTGGGGAGGCAGCATTAAGAGGAAAGACGCCTCACGCCTGGACAAACTGGTGAGGAAGGCAGGCTCTATTGTTGGCATGGAGCTGGACAGCTTAACATCTGTGGCAGAGCGAAGGGCGCTCAGCAGGCTCCTATCAATTATGGAGAATCCACTGCATCCACTAAATAGTATCATCTCCAGACAGAAGAGCAGCTTCAGCGACAGACTGCTATCAATGTCCTGCTCCACTGACAGATTGAGGAGATCGTTCCTCCCCCAAACTATGCAACTCTTCAATTCCACCCGGGGGTGTAAACGTTAACATTTAACATTATACAAAGTTATTGTCTGTTTTTCACTTGCATTATTATCATTTTTTAATTTAATATTATTTATTGTATCATTATGCTGCTCCTGGAGAATGTGAATTTCCCATTGGGATTAATAAATTATCTATCTATCTATCTATCTATCTATCTATCTATCTATCTATCTATCTATCTATCTATCTATCTATCTATCTATCTATCTATCTATCTATCTATCTATCTATCTATCTATCTATCTATCTATCTATCTATCTATCTATCTACTAAGGGCAAGGTGATGTGTCTAATGATGTTTGCTGAATATATTTTACCTTAAGGTTAGTTGTGTCAGTGAATTTCCAATGAGTCACCGATTTTTACTGGATTTCTATTTTAGATCCATGCTTTTAAGAGATTGTTTTGTCATATTTTGAAATGACTGTGCTCCCCTTTCATTTTATGGTATTCTATTAAATTTCTATATATTGTTATCCTTCCTCTTCTAAAAATTGAACTCTCTGTATCTTTCTGTATAGAAAAATCACTCAGTCCAAGGATCGCATAGAGCTACAAGGAACCCGGACGTGAGCTGGACCCATTCTTTCTTTGGTTAAATTGAAATCTTAATGTTCTCATATTTTTAATTTTGTTTTTGTTATTGCTCAATGATGATGTCATCATTCCACTTACTTGGTTTTGACTACTACAGTATGTGCTGCTAAGAGTCATGGCTTGGCCATGGTGATGCACAAGTAATTGCATGGTGGCCATCTGATTTAAGATCAAGCTGTATGCTCTATCATTGTCCAAACTTTGCTTCAAAGAACAGAACCTTTGTTAGTTTGAGAAAAGTAGTTCTTTATAAATTTATTTAAGAGACTGTTTTTGGTTTTGCCTTATTTTGTTCACAACTTTGAGCTCATCTACTCAAATTTTGGTTGCTAAAATCTTAAACCTCTTGTAAATTAAAGTCTGCTCCTTCTAGAAACTGTACTGACCTTAGTGGTCTACAACTTCTCATCACAATGACAAAGTCACGCTACTAGACTGCTCTTTCTTAATCAATAAAACACTTTTAACTCAGTGACATTAATCAGATAAAAATGAAAATGTTAGACCTTCTTCAGCTTACCTCAACCTGGAAACAATTTAATGATAGCATTCTGTACTGCACATCACAACCTGTGAACACATCATACCTGCAAAGATCCATCTAAACTACATCTCAGTGGTCATAATAATGATTTGGTTGTGGTACGTCATGGTATTTTGATAACATATGATATTTCTTCTAAAATCTCTTAAATATCTGTGTTATCTTTCTGTATAGATGTACATCCTACAACAGCATTCCTGCTGTCACGCACGTGCGAGTAGGAGGGCGTTGTATGGACCAAGCAAAGGTATTTCCATGCCAGGCCAGGGGATGACGGTGTGCACTAAACCTTCTCCTGCTATTTCCACAGACCAGCCACGGGAAAACCTTTCTGACTTATCAATGAAGACATCACTTCAGGTTCTGGTGCCTAGGACGACATCAGAAGAAGGTCACTTCCAGTTCTTCTATGTCACATCCGGTCTTTCCATTTAAAACCAACATCTTCTCCAAACTCAATCAGTTCATATCTGGACTTCATCAAAGACACTTCTGTCTTAAAAACAAAACCCATTGCAGCCAGAGATAATACACGGGTTGCTGCCCCAAACCTTTATAAGTGTGTCAAGTCTGATCTTTTTACACTGCTTAATACACTACTCACATTTCTCTGTTCTAAGTGTCTTCCTTTGTTCCTGTGTTGTCATTTTGTAAGTAATTCCAACAGTATTAATTTTATAATATTTTTAAAATATACACACACAAAATAATTTACTGCTCTATCATCAGACTTGCACACTTAAGTTACCAGTCACTTCTTCAGACAATAGCCATATCATTTAAAGAAAAAATGGTGTTAGTATAAAAAGGAAAGATGAGCATATGTAAAGGAGAAGTGTTTGGCTTGGAAGAAGGTAACCAGTGCCAGAACTATTATCCCTAACTCTTTACCTTAATTTTGATTTTCTTTTTTATGTAGCAAGACAACCCTGTTTTGTGTAATTGTGTATACTTGAGCCTGTGTTTATGATAGCAAACTGTACAGAAATATTGCCATTAGCTTTCACTTGGGTAAAAACGGAACATAAGAACTCTATATTATTTCCATGACCCAAGTCACACTTCTCTGCAGAGGGTGTCACCTCAGCAGGGGGAGAGAACGTAACAAAGACAGAAAGTCTCATGTTACTTCCCTGCAGTTCTGACTATTAGCAGCCATTTGGGCCAAAGTAAAGCTGCTTTCACTTGTTTGCGGAACTACTGTACTTTAATTTGCCTACCTTAGCAGGCTAGATCTGAAAAAAAGCCAAGGATATGCACCCCCTTTTCTATTACTGTACACGTATAAGTCTTAAAAAAGAGTACAATTTTATATAAGCTTTATGATTTAAGAGTGCTTAAGTTATTAATTAGCTATGAAATCCAGATGGTACTTACTAGCATTAGTATTGTCAAATGTGCATAAAATGTTCAGGGATTACCTAAGAGAGAGATTACTCTGTAGGCAATCATTACATATGACTTATTTTTTAACAGTTGTGATTTTGTCTATTGATTTAAAGCTGGAAGTTTACTATCGCATGAGTAACTCTCTAGGAGCACAGACATACCCATTTAGTTCTGGTACACAGCAAGGGGAAAAACACATTTAATGTACTTAATCTTTTCTTATCCTGTCACACCAGACATTCTATATTAAAGCTAAAGATAACAAAACCCTGACATTGTAATCTTTTAATGGATATTTCTGTAGAAGAAAATGATCCTGTTTTAGCTACTGGACATTTTATAATCGTTCTAATATTTGACATTTGTTCAATATTCTATGTTTTTTTAATGCATTTAAACTTGTTTTTTGTACAAAACCTGTATTTGTCATTTACTTCAAAGATTAATTAAATGATTAATTCCAACAGAAGAGAGCACTATGTCATAAAGTTGACAGGAATCAAATATGCACTGAAAGTGAAATAGTGTTACGTTATAAAACTCTAGAAATGTAATGGAGGTTATATGATAAAGAGACAAATGTTTATTAACACACAACACAAGTACAGTACAAATAAAAAAAAACTATCAGATTCATATCAGATTTTGAACAGTTAAACATTAAGGACAAGTGTTAATGAGACCTTTGGTTCTTTGAAAATTGGCAAGTCAGTTTGTATAACATATTTAGCAAATAAAAATCCTATACAATGACAGGTTTCAGGCTAGTGCTTTCAATAATGTTGTTAAAGTGAATAATTACTGAAGGATTTCAAAAAGAAGAAATTGTTTACTTTGTCAATGACATGCATTTGTTTTATATAATTTTTAAATGCACAAAACGTGGGTGTATAACTATTGGAATTACTTCTGTGCAGACATTTACAAATATATTTTCTTCAGCTTACCTTCCTTTTCTTCAGGGGCATTTAACACTTTTTGAAAGGTGATGTACAATAAGGACACAGCTGTAAAGGAATGCACTTATCGTAGGGAAAAGGTAATTGTTTAGTCTAACTTTACATTTATAGTTAGATAAGAGTTTAAAATATCACAGAGGTGCAAGACCATACTTATCAACCACCTTAAACATTTATAAAATTGTTAGTCCTGGTATATGTCATTAGTCGAGCTATTTTTTTAACTTGCTTTCTTCCATGTATTTCATTTCATCGTAACCAAAGAGGTAATGCAGTGCAACAATTATCCCTTCAATTATTCCTCCATTGATCCATTATTTTTTAAAATTCTCTAAATTCATTTCAAAGTTGAGGTGAAGCCTAGTAGATACGTTTAGTGTCTACACAGCAGCACTGGGCACAAGGCAGGCGCCTAGCTGGAACATGACCATTTGGTGCATGACTAGAATCACTGGTGCAATTTACAGTAAATCCAAAATGCAATGGACATGGCCCTTACAAATACTTTTCAAACTCTGCATATTGGAGCTAACCATCAATCCATCTATTTTCTAAACTTGCTCACCCAGAGTAAGGTCAAAGGGAAGCTGGATCCCATACCAGCATGCACTGAAGCACTAATTACTCAAGAAACTCTATTGTTCTAAGCCGCTAATAGCCAGTTTCTGGTTAATAAATTTGACTCAGAAATATTAACAATAATAACAATGTCTGTTGAAAGTAATCACATCTCCACCTTACATCACTTGTCAGTATAAAAAGAAAATGAAACACAGGAAAACAAAAGTCAGAAATGAAAACGTTCAGTGCTCTGAATTTTACCATTAATAGTTAATTAATGTCCCTCATAGACTGGAATAAGTGCTCCTTACGAAATTAACCTGTTGTTGGAACAGGTTCAGGAATGAAAAATTTTTGTTTGAAAAAGTGGTTAAATGTACATTGTTTGTTTTCTCAAAAACAGCTTTTCCATGGATTTTCATGATTTCCTCCATTTTCAATTCTTTGTATAATAATAATTCTTTGCATTTATATAGCGCTTTTCTCACTACTCAAAGTGCTCAGCAATTGCAGGTTAAGGGCCTTGCTCAAGGGCCCAACAGAGCAGAGTCCCTATTGGCATTTTACGGGATTCGAACTGGCAACCTTCCGATTGCCAGTGCAGATCCCTGCCTCAGAGCCACCACTCTGCCTTTTTTTTTTTTTTTTTTTTTTGTATGTTTATCTTAACCGTAAACCTTCATCATTTATTATCCATCCATCCATCCATTTTCCAACCCGCTGAATCTGAACACAGGGTCACGGGGGTCCGCTGGAGCCAATCCCAGCCAACACAGGGCACAAGGCAGGAAACAATCCCGGGCAGGGTGCCAACCCACCGCATTTATTATTCATATTAAACTAAAAATTAGAAAAGAACATTTTTTTCTTTCACATCCCAATGATATGAATGCTAGACTGATCAGCATCTCTAAATTGACCCTGTGTCAGTGAGTTTGGATGTGTGAGTGAATCTTTTACATAATGGTCTTTTGTCGTGTCCAAAGATGGTTCATTTCTTGCTGCTGCAGTAGCCTACGTACTACTCTCTGTGACATTGACATTACTACGTGAGTTACTGGTTTGCAACAGGTCCGCCAGATGTTGCGTCCTATCACATTGAATTGAAAATGGAAATAAAATTTAAGAAAATTTTGGGAACCACTGCCATATATATTTTATCAATTTTCATTTTCTGTGCAGCCTACATGATAAAGGTTAAAAGTAGATGGCAGATATTTAATAATTAATTTTAATGGCAAACAGTTTTTGCAAGAGTGTGTATATAAATCCCATATCTTAAATTATCCTTTCATTTAGAACAACAAAAACTTCATATTTGTGCATATTTCTAAATCTCATTTATTGATTCATTAAACTAGAAACAGAAACCAAAAACAAGCAAGGGTTGATCAATCAGAAAATTTCTTTAATACAAAACAAAAATAATAGCTAGAAAGGCATAATTTAGGAAGCTGAAATTCTTGGGGTATGAGTAAGGGCATAAGTTTTACTTCTTAAACAATAGTCAGTCTTTCCTTCACTTTCATTTAAAGTTCATATCAGAAACTTCTGCAACCACCTGCCCTTAAATAAAATGGCATCTATCACATTTCCAACTGGCACATATGCAGTGCCACAACAGGAAGGCATCCTTTGCAGCCTGTGAGACATTAACAAAGGGCATCATCATAAAGAACACAAAGAAATATGAAGAAAAAGAAAATTTAATGAAAAAAAACATTACAAAATTGTCATACATGTTCCACAATAATCTTAAAAAGGAGATGATCCTGACAACTTTATTACAGCACTTTTTAATATTTCTCAAATATAGCTCATTGTGGTAAATAGTAGCAAATCTACAGAAAATTAATTTTAAAATGTTGCTGTCAACCTGTAGCTTGAAATTAAAACCTCATCATTAACTGAATATGAAACTGATGAACAAAAACACTGAACATCAGTTTCTTCCATGTATCCATTTTGAGTTTCTTATTATTTAAAAAAATAAAATATGCATCAATTAAAGATGTTTTACATTTTTGAATCTGAACAATTTTGTCGCCTCAGAAATGTGCTCAATTAAGTGAAGCATTATTTATAAATTTAAAAAAAATATAAAAACAACACTCTCTCAGTGTGATGCTAAGGTTGCTCACAGCCAGCATACTCCTTCCTAAACCTGGGATATTAATAGTCATGACTGAGGATGGACCAGAGCAAGTGAGCAGAAAAGTGAGACTCTTTAGTCAAAAGAATAGCAGACTTTATTTAGTACAGATACTAAAGTGCTCAGGTTAATAACCTGAAAAAAACAGATTTTTAAGTCAGAAATCTGGTTTCTTAAAAATCCACGTTTACACAGGCAATTGTGCAAACAGTGCAATTCAAATCTCCAATAAATAAGACAATAAATAATTCCATAAAATCATACCATAAAATAAAAAGCGTCTTTGAGTATCCAATAAACAAGGCCAATAAAACTAAATAATTCTTTAAAGTCATCCAACCTGTGGAGTGGTAACCCTATTCTATTCCCTCCCTTTATCCTCGTCAAGACACAAATCCCTGTTCAATCCCATGTTGACCCAAACTGCTGATGGCTTCCGCAATTCCAAGGGTGCCTTTCCATTCATGGATACAGTGCATCTTGCTCATTCCACATGTTCCAGTACACTCCACCCCCCTCCTCTCAAACATGCTTCACAACTCTTCAGAGCTGCCAACAGGTAGCCCTCTCACGGAACTACCATATAGCCCTTGGAGTTGCTCTCTACAGACTGTCAGCACATCGAAGTTGCCCATCCCGTCCTCTTATCCAGTTTCTTCCCCCATAAATGAGCATGATTCTCTCTTTCTCATTTTTCGAACCAAGACTTCTTCCCTCTATCCCTAACCTTCTTTCCCTTTACCCAGGCAAAAAACCCCTGCCAATTACTATGCCACTCAATCAGTGATTATCTAATAAACTAGCACTCCTGCTCATGTGCACATCTTGCCTCATCACGAGTCAGCCAACAGACTGTACTATAACCATTAAATGAACAATTAAAAACAACCCACTGTATTACCACACCTAAGAACTTACAATGGTAGTCCATGTGGCACTACAACAACGGTGTAACAGAAGCCATAAAGATTCCTTTTTAAACAATTAATTTTTACCAAAAATTCTTGCCACTATCTTTCCCAAGGGAAAAATACTCATGTATTTGCTTCATTCTCAGCAACTGTCATTGAAAACAGCAGCCACTGTGATAGACACTAAGGTTCAAAATAGGAGCACTGGAGCTAAACATGACAAAGCATTTTTCTGTAGTTGTTTAGAATGACATTTCTTTCAGTTGATAAGGTTTTAAAATATAAACGTCCAGGATGCAAAGATAAAATGAAAAGTACTAGTGTGTATAGTTTCCATTACAACCCTTACATTATGTTTAGATTTGAAGAAAAGTCGAAACATTGACAGTACTTGTACACTACACACTGTCACTTGGAGCTTTAAGCAATATGCTGGAGCAGCTAACAAAATCAATAAACCTGCTTTAACAAAAGATGGTCATTTGATTACTCTATTTTTAATCACTTCTAGTTTAATTTAGAAAAAATAGAAAAACATCTCTAGAACTCCATGATTGGTCAGGGCTGGAAAATGGTGCCCATCAACAGCACAAATTGCAGCCTTGCTAGACAGGTCTATGTTTGCCAGCTCTTCCCACACTCTGCAGCAAAGAGAGAGTCTTTTAAGTGCTCCAGATGTGTACCACTATTCACCAGTAGTCCAAAGCCCTGCCGTTGTGCCAGGCAGTATGCTTTCTTTTTGTCTCTACACGTCTGCCTTTTCTCTCATATCGAGTCTGTTGCAGCTCCTCATCAGTGTATTTTGACTCATACAGATTAGGTTCAGCTAAAAGACTAAATACTTCCTCTTCTTCATGATAAAACATAAACATTGAGAATAAATGAATGAGAACGTATTTGTGTAAATCCTAGCTTATGTATGTCTGCTGAGAGCTGATTAGTTAACAGCTAAATAAACGTTCTGCTTTTACATACAAATGTTCCTGCTTGAGTTCCCTGTTGGACTAGACCAAATGCAGCACCCACATTCAATTCTAGTTTGAACTGTATACTCTAGGACTGGCCTTAGATTTGCAATAAAAAGTCACTTGAGTTTTTCTCTTGGCCACACTCTAGGGAGCAGAGGGTTTGCTAAATCAAATCAGATAGTGATGACATTGGGTTATAATGCAGCTAGTTCATATGCCCACAAAAAAACAGGAAAAGGTTAATAACCCTGTTAAGGCAGAAATCTGGTTTCTTAAAAATCTGCGTTTACATGGGCAAGAACACTGCTGGAGTTCCTTATTTTCCTTCAACATCATTAAACTGCGTGAAAAAGAATTAAACATCATCATCAGCCGGCCTGAATCTGAAAATCAGCATGAAATCTGTTATAATCTGCTTGTATTTCATAAATTTGTTTACTTCAGTACATTTGCTCCTAGCCTTAAGCTCAGTGCTTCTGAGTTAACAATATTGCAGTTAGTTTTACTTCAATAAAAAACATGTAGTGTTCAGTTACTGGAGAAGGAATGATACACCCACCTGCATATTTGCCTCAGGAAATTTACAGTATCTTGTGGATGCTTCTACTTATGGCTGCTGAAAGCAGGTGTGACACTCACACGTGTACCGATGAACAGAGTGCAATGGACATGTGCAGACTACAAAATCCTTAAATGTATCACAGTTAAGGGTTTACATGGTCAAATAACCGGGTTACTCGCTTGAGAAATCTACATTGGTTAACCTAAGTGGAACAAGGGTTTAAACAGCATTTTAGAAACCAGGTTTCTGTTAATAACTGGGTGTGGTATAGCGGGTCCACGGGTCAGATAAAAAGGCCAGCTTTTAAATAAATAATCACCGCACTCGTGGCTTATAGAGGTGGCATGGTAGTGTGGCCAGAGCAGTTCTCAGATGCTACGTGATGAGGTTGTTTCCTCGCTTAAGTGCACAGGTGGAGAATCATCTGTATCCATAGCTGATGCTGAGAACTGCTAATCACCACACCTGTGCCACGTCCCCATAATAAATAGGAGAAGTGCGAGTGCGGAGAGCGAAAAAAGATCGGAAAGAGAGAACGAAGGTTAAAGAAGGAAGAAAGGGAGGCAGGAATTCGAAGGAGCCGGTGGAGCGAGTGAGCAAGCAAGAGAGAGCAGGCTCACTAAAAGAACAGGCAGCTGGGAAAAGTGAGCCCTAGCGGGGCATTTGGCCAGAACCCCGGGGGCAGTTTGATTGGGTCACTCCTGCTGAGCAGTTGAGAGGAGCAGGAGTGAGTGGAAGGCGGTTGGCTTGCCGCATAAGGCCGAGGAAGGCAGCGGGAGTCAGATTTGGGATCGGAACCCCAGCATGAGTGCCCTGGCCGTTGTTGGAACCCAAGTCTCAATTCAGGTAGTGGTGCCGTACGGAGCCAGAGGACGGAAGGCAACCGGACGTGGAGAAGGTCAGCCAAAGGTAGGGCGACTCCCCTGGTGCATAACCCAGATGGGAGAAATAGGGGAGCCGCCAGTAGAAGAGGCACAAGGTTTTGTTTTTAAAGGACTGCTTCCAGCCATTGTTTTAACCTCGTTTTTAAAGGATTTATTTATTGGATTTTAACCTCCACATTCTTCACTGTTTTAATGGATTATTTATTTATTTGACATATTGAAACACTGCACAATTTATCTGAACACTGTTTGGAATTGTTTTTAATAAAAGCACTTTTGCACCTTTTTGTACCATCCCCTTTCTTCGTTGGTGTCCTCACTGTCCAGCTCATCCAGTTTTCGAGAGGCTCCTTACAGGGAAGAGGGAGCCATGGAGAAGAACCCGCATCGTCACATTGGGTTATTAAAGCACATGTAAATACACTGAAGAAAAGTAAATGTTTCACCATTTTATTCTTGGGTTCAAATAGGCTGGACTTTTTGTTTGATAATTGGTGTGCAGGTTTGTCCATCAATGTTGGCAAGTTAAGTTCTAGCCATTTCAAACACTGACCATGGTGCCTTAAAGTGTTATTGGTTTTGCAAGAGTTTCATTCAGCTGTAATTGATACTGCCTTATCGGAAAGGGAGAAGCAGGCTGAGGTGGGGGATTGATTTCAAATTTCACTCAACAGAATCGGTTATGGGTAATACTTTATAATAAAGTTTAAAACAGTCAATTTCCACAGAACAGTTTTTAAAAAACACAGGTAAAAAAATACTGAACTCAAACTTATCCACTGACCTGATATAAGAAGTCTTCAAAAACAAAATAATAATCATCATTGCTTGCTGTCAGCTTCACATCCTGGAACAAAATAATAAAAGGTAAAATTAAAATAATATATTTTGTGTCATCTTTGAAATGTATTATACACTAGTTACATGTATTGTGTCTCAAATCGGTTCAGTCCAATTCAACAGCATTAAGCACCAAGCAAGTACTAGCCCTGGACAGACACACACCAACACTTGTAATCACAAAGAGATGCCAATTAACCTAACCTGCACGTCTTTAGGGATGATTGAATACAACCAGAGTGCCCACAGCAAAACCCATGTAGACACAGGAAAATGTGCAAACAGTACTTGGACAGCAAATGGGTTTGAGACTCAAGCCTAGCATGTTGGATGTGTGAGGCACCACCACACCCAATGCACTACTGTGCCAACCAAAATGAATATACTGTATATATACACTATGTATATACACACACACACACATGCATACACTGCTCAAAAAAAATTAGTGAACACTTAATCATCACAGTCTCACACCAAGTCAATTAATTAAGGATATCAATCTGTCCAGTTAGGAAGCATAAGCGATTGTGAATCAACAGGCAAAAGAAAGACGACCCCCTAAAAAGGGAATGGTTTTGCAGGCAGTGTTAAATGAATCTATCATTTTTAAATCTTTTTTAACAATATTGCAAATAGGTTGGCATTGTAATTTAATGTTTGCTGTATGACTTCTGTATGGAGTTGTCTGCCCCTGTATTCACACTGCCTTCTACCAGGTATTCTGGTTTCCACAATTCATTGATCTGTCTTGTTCTTGATTAGTAACTTTATCTTAATTCAGTGTGATTGTGTGCCCTTCTTCCCTATTCAATGCTAGATTCTGTCTTATGCCTTATACAATTGGGAGAAGTTGTGCCTCTGTGATCCCACACTAGAAAGACTGAATGGAGTGATCATTTTTAAACAGTAGATCTTATTTTATAAAACAGGAACATTTTGGCCCTGTTTGACACAACAATCTAAAATGATCCAGAAATATAGAAAGCTGTGGAAAAGAAAGAGGCAAGAGGTCATTATCAAATATAGCTAGGTTCTATGGGTAATAAGGCGACCAGGGGAGAGAACATCCATCCATCCATTTTCCAACCCGCGGAATCCGACCACAGGGTCACGGGGGTCTGCTGGAGTCAATCCCAGCCAACACAGGGCACAAGGCAGGAACCAATCCTGGGCAGGGTGCCAACCCACCGCAGGACACACACAAACACACCCAGCACGCACTAGGGCCAATTTAGAATCGCCAATCCACCTAACCTGCATGTCTTTGGACTGTGGGAGGAAACCCACGCAGACACGGGGAGAACATGCAAACTCCACGCAGGGAGGACCCGGGAAGCGAACCCAGGTCCCCAGGTCTCCCAACTGCGAGGCAGCAGCGCTACCCACTGTGCCACCGTGCCGCCCAGGGAGAGAACATCCACAAGGCATTACCTTCCCTGGGATGCTACAGGATAGCCCCCCTGGGTGGCTGTGGCACCACAGATTCCCACATGGTATGCTGGGAATTGGAGTTTGATGCAGCCCTGTTAGATTCTGTGAGGGTCGCTAGGGGGAGCTGCAGAGACAGCTGAGCCCTGCTATGTTGGGCTTTCACCTCACCTGGGAGTGATTCCAGACCTTGCTAACGAGCCACATGGAGCACTCCCAGGTGCAGCATAAAAGGAGCCACCCGCCATCATTTAGGGCCAGAGTTGGGAGGAAGAGGATGAAGCTCGCTAGGGAGGACTGGAGTTGGAAAGAGAGAGAGAGAGAGGGAAGAAGAAAAAAAAGGCAAAGTGCTGCATTGCACACTGTGCTTAATGTTGTACTATGCTGTGTCATGGGGCACCAGCAAAAACCATTTCCGACTGGAATAAACATGCGCTCCCACAGGAACTTGGGGGTCTGCCTGTCTGTGTCGGGTTGGTCCAGTAGTAGCGCCCCACGATGGTTCAAACTCTTTTACCATGATTTTGCAGCTACAAATATTTCAAAACAAAATAAAATCATATATTGACTATTTATTTTATATATTTATTTATCCAGGGATACATTTGAATTTTACTTTTATTCATTTAGCTGATATTTCAAAGTATCATTTCCAACAGTTATAAATTTGTAAAACTGTCAAGCAAAACATTCTCCAAGGCTAGTGCAGACAGCACTGTGGACTGAAATGCAAACCAGGTGGCTTATAAAGGTGTAGATAATTAAATATTGTTTCTTTATCTCCCATGCTCACAAGATGGAGTATTTCATAGTCAAATTTAGTTGAAAGGTTTAATCATTTTTGTTATTTATCATAAGACTGTTGTGTGCAATCAAAAATGTCTCGTACAGAAATGTCAAACAATACCCTACTAGCTTCTACAAAAAATATGATTATAAACCACATTGCTTAAAATATACATTTAATATTGTTATATTAGAATTTGTACATGAATATTATCATGCTCCTCATAAAATATTTTCATATTTATCGAAAGTTTGTATATAAATGTATATTTTCGAACTATAAAAAAAAAAAAAAAGATAAATCAGCCTACCTTATAGAATAGGTTGTCCACCAACAGATCATGTTGAATAACACTAGTTGTTAATTGCTCATAATACATTATGTCCTGTAATAGATATTTTTAAAATTAAAGAGGAAAAATACATTAAAAGCATGTTTTTTCTTTTCTTAATTTGCTCCAAACAGTAAATGCATCTTTTATAATTATGAAAATAGAAAAAGCATGCAAAAGCAAGAACATTTCAGTGGAACAGAAACAGCACAGTTTGAGAAGGCTCTAATCATTTTTGAACAAACATTTCATTAGAGGTGGCACTGTGGCGCAGCTGCCATTCGTCTCCTTTGTAAGACTCAGGAAAAGATGTAAATTTATGGTAGAGGGATCAATCCAGTTTTCAATACTACATATTACTAAGCCGAACATAATACCAATAATATATAATCACAAGAGCAAGCACAAAATGCCATGAGGGATGACCCTTTCAGTTTCTGAATTACATTTTTGATGAAGTATAGTCAACATGCGGTCTACCCTGGGAATTTTTATAGTGGTTTTCTTGACTGCACACCTTTCAGCATTTTGAGATGTGGAGTACAGGCACTGCTACTGAGCAGTGGCCTCTGGACAATACATACAGTAAACTTTCATAGAGAAATTAGATGTGTGATGAATATTAGGAGCTTCTAACAATTACAGTACAGTAAGTAGCTTACAAATCACAGAATAAAATGTATCCATCCTCTTTGTAACCAATTTATGCAGTTCATGATCATGAGGAGACAATGCCTATCCAGCTGCAATGAGCTCAAGAAACCAATCCTGGATCGGGGTACCAGTCCACTGTAGTGAACAATGACACACATATCCACCCACATTCATACCAGACCAATTTAAATTCTCCAGTTGATTTAAATCACATATCTTTGAGATAAGCAAGGAAACCAGTATAACCAAAGAACATCTACATAAAACATGGAGGATGTATCAGTAACCAATGTGCCAAAGTGTCACTCCCAGTTTTTCTTGTTCTGCCAAGATGAAACATAGGGAAGCGACCAAGGCTTTAGTTGAAAAAAGAACAAGGAGATAAGAGAAAAAAAAAGTCAAAGTTAAACAACTAACAGGGGTCAGAGCCAAAAAGACAAGAAAGTGCCAACAGCACTAAAACCAAAAATCATCAGATAAAACGTGTACTGAAAAAATATACAAAGTCATAATTTCCTAAAGAATATTTGCAACAGCTAAATATGCTGTATAATATTTCAAAACAATTTCAAAAACTAGAAAGACAGGACTATTGTGAAATCATAGATCACTAGTAAGGAGACTATGAACGGGGGTCATTTTTCTAAACAACATGGAGGCAACCATGTGATCTGAATTCACAAAATAGCAATGCAGCAGTGTAAATAAATAATGACAAATCATAGCAGCAACGATCCCAAAGATGAAAATAAAGATACACGAGAGGTTAAGCAGTTTTTTTTCTTTTTTAACTGATTTTATATCAATGAATTACAATAAAGCAATCAGATACATTTTTCAAATTAGATCTGAGAACTCCTCCCCATCCATCTATAAAAGAATAAGATTCAATGTGAGGTAATCATTATCATAGAACTATAATTCTTAACTAGCCCAGTACTACCTAAAAGGTCACCTTTGACAAACCTGAGTTCTGGAGCCAGACGTGCAGCAATCAAAGTTTCATCCTTATGATACTTCTTTTAAAACAAGCATGAACCTTACTCAGATCAAAAATACCAAGACCTACCTTATACCTAGCTATACGGAAATCTTGTTCAAAATCCTCTCCGCATGCATTGGTCGTTGCTCCAGTCAACACTAACTCCTGTTCATTTACTAGCAATGCAGTGGTACATAATTTACTAGTGATAAGAAAGGGATCATTCAATTAAAATTTTAGAAAATAAATGGAATTCATCTGTTCACAAAATGCAATCTACTTCAAAATGTGCCAAGCGTGCCATAATTTAACTAAAAAGTGCTCATTATTCAAACACATCTAAAATTGTCTAAAATGTGATTAGAACAGGATCCAGTCTCTAAGTGACTTCAACAACCACTCACAATATTAGTCCACATGTTTTGGGATGTTCTGCACTCCGAAAAGTTTTGAGAAATGTTTCTATATCTCTTGAATAACCCAGGATCTAATATCACTCCTAATGATATAACATTTATTATTTGGAATTATACCAGATGGTATAATGTTGTTCTATGAACAAGCTGTTGTAATATCCTATACCACAGTTCTTGCAAGAAGATTGATTATGCTCAACTCAATCCTAATCCACACTCTAAAACTCTATGGGAAGAAGATGTTCTGTATTATCTTAATTGGAGAAGATCTAATATTCAGTAGTTGTTGTAGTAGCAGCAGCACAGTATTTTCACATGTACTGAGTACTTAGACATTTGAGGATCTGTTCAAATTTTTTTCAGAATTTGACAAAAACTCATGAATGCAATTTTAAATTAAGAACACTAGTTTTGTCCTGAGCCCTTCTATTTTATTTACTCACTAGCTGAAATACCCAGCGTTGCCCTGGAGGAAAATAAAGTGATTTTTTTTTAAATTGTTTGATAAAAATATAATAAAAAAAAACACACTTTAAAAATAAAAATAAATTAACAAACAATGAAGACTCACTAATGTGCTTGTCTTGCGGTCTTGTATGTATGTTATCATCCAGTTGACGCTTGGAACCGGCCAGCTCTATTTAATTTCAAAAGCAACAGGGGCGCGGTGGTGCTCAAACATAAAGAATGCTGGCAGCCACCTCCAGTTCACCCGCTGGTGGTCGTTCCGAGTGTCAACTGGTCGACAACATGCATACAAGACCGCAAGATCACACTCCACCCTACCCGGAAGGGCAAGGGTTAGGGTTGATTTCATCCTACAGCATTTTTAGTCGACCAATGAGAAACATGTGTACCAAGTTTCATGAAAATCGATCCAGCCATTTGGAAGTGATGCTGAAACATACATGCATATACACACACACATACATTGACTTTTATATATATAAATTTACTTTGTATGAAGAACCACTTTAGATGGGGCTCATTGGTCAGCACCAGTTTTCTGTGGGGATGATGTCTCTAAATTCTGATATAACTCCCAGATGCAAGACTGGCCTTGTGCTGTAGGTTGGCTGGAATTTGGTCCAGATTTGAGAGTGATGCCTTAATGCAAATATGTTACTATTATTTCATCTGTGAGTGTCTAGCAACTACAACAAATTCATATACAGTAAATGGTGGTTTCTTTGGTCAACAGGATGTCAGGTAATGATTCTGCAATACTAGTAGGAGATTTTAATGCTTTTGCTGGAAATGACAGAGACACCTGACTTGTTGCGATTGAGATAAATGGTCTTCTATGCTTGTCATACATCCATCCATTATCCAACCCGCTATATCCTAACTACATTTCCATAAAAAATGCATTTCCTATGCATTTCTTTAATTTTCTTCAGTAGGTGACTGACTGTTTAGCTGAAAGAATTCTGCTCAATCAACTTTACTGGTACTTTTGACAATATTGAAGACCTGAAGTATCACCTGCCCATCCTTATTCAAAATTAAACAGGTTTAATATTCTTAGCCTGTCAGAGTGGAACACATCATTTAGTTCAGGGATGCACTTGATTCCTCTTCTCTGCACAGATTCAAGTCTTTTTTGTAATGTGGTGACTAGAACTGCACTCATCACTCCAGTTGTGGTCTCATAAGGGTTTTGTAACTTCCCTTGACTAGACAAGTAAAAGATGAAAGTCTTTCAAACATTGCTTGTTGGTAGACCTCCAGTTCTGAATGAAAGGTGTCGGTTGGCTATAACAGCTGCCTCTATAAAATGTAATGATGGAAACCCCCAGGTTAGGAGGTTGGTAAGGCAATGGAAAATGGCAGGCTACCTCAAAAAGGTCATAGCAAGCCATCTGTAAATTCTAAAGGAGCAGAAGCAACACTGCCAAAGCAATTGTTTGAAAATCTCAACTAAGTAGATGACTGAAAAGTCTAATAATATTGCATAAAGTCTGTGCATTTTTGCTTTTATTACATAGTATGTTTATGATAGCTTTAATTTTTGTTATATACAGTATTTCCAACCATCTGAGCTATTGAAAAGAATGTTTAACAAGGTTTCAAAAGAATTGTACATTTGGCTTAATGTTAACTTTTAATCTCCATCTAATGCCATGCAATTGAAAAACATTTAAATGAATTACATTTTAAGCACCTTCAGGCTAATCATACATTTCAACAAGCCAACATTCAACTTCACTGACTTACTTATTGACTTACTATGTGTCTACAGAAAAGGTTTTGGTTTTTTATATAGATTTTAGCATATGATTGGATACGAAAAAAACAAAAGGAAAGATATAAGGATATTTACCTTTTAGAATTCTGTCTAAGCCGCAGGCACACCCATAATATACATCATGTACTGTATATGAGATGATAAATCTACAAACACTGACATGAAGCAAGAAATGCAGGGATGCCAAAGAAATAAACAAGTAAAGCCATACTGTACTCATCAATAACAAACACATTGTTTAATTCATTATAATTCCTTTCCAATTACTAAGTCACTGAGTCAGTTCAGTAAATAATATTTTAGGTGGTGATGTTTGCATTATTACACAGCTTAGAGTGCAATATTGGTTACCAAATTCTAAAGAATTTTTCATACTTGTAACAAAAAATGGACACAAGTGTAGTGAGCTGCTATATGGAAAATATATTAAATCACAGAAATTGGATTGAGAATGTTTAATTTTTTTTCTTTGGTTTTGAATATACATACATTTTTCAGCACTACAGTGAACTTTTTCTGTAATTAACTTGAAGAAGAAACTCCTTCCATGTACACTGGTATCTTTGTACAATGTATCTTGTTTTTCAGATAAGGTTTTATAGATGTCAGCTGTAAATATGTAATTGTTTATGAACACCATCTATTTTATTTGCATGCAGAAGAGAATGTTTTCCTAAATAGATAATCTCTATTTTCTAGCATGCCATTTTAAGAAGATTGAAAGGTTTTACTTCCTGCTGACCTAATCTGTTTTATTCCTGCCTCAATTTCCAGACAGAATCTGTATTATGTAGATAAACTGTACAGATTTTGGAATATCCATGTGCTTTTGAATGGAATTGTGGAGACTTTATTGACTTTGTTTCTTATGCTTATTTTTTATCTGAATTATTATCTATATACATGTGAGCGATCTATGTATTAACTTTTCAACAAAATTTTTTCCCTACTGTTCTTTTTCCTGTGTATTCCTGGCACAAGTATGACATTTTTATATTTTTAGTTTAATATTTTATGCTTATCTTATGATGCTTTTGTTAAATTATATATGAACTACAAATGAACCATGCGTTGCTTCTTAAGTTTATGCTGTTGTTTGTTAAGGCATTAACACGGTATATTTATGGGGAAAGTCTGCTGCCTTTCAGAGACTAAAGCCCGTAACTATGCCAATATTATCAAATCAACATTAGCTGGTCACTGGTTGTTCACTTGCATATGTAAATAAACTAAACCTTTCTTGAAATTTACTGTTATTTTCAAACAATACCAACCTTCTCAAGGTCAGTTTTTGTATCTGCCCATAGTAAGCACATAACCTTCTGGTAGTTTCAGTGATCTGTATTTTTCAATCACTGTTCATCCATCTGTGATTATTTTAGGAACAAGCCAAAGGAGATACTTAGCTAAGTTGTATAGAAACTGATATGACTAAAAGTCCATTTTTTCCATTTCTAAAATCTTACTTCACTGTGCACACAAGTTTCATCCCAAGAATGAGAATAATACATAATTGAGACTTGCATACAAATGCTGATCTCAATTCACATATAAATCAATAAAGAAAATGATCTGTGACAAATATAAAACATAATGGAAATAGATTAAATAAACCTGACAGCTAAAATGGGGACTATTTGGCAGCATCAGATAAATCACAGGGCAGCACAGTGACTTGATGTAGTGATTGCATGTTCACTCTGTGGCTATTTTTTTTTTTTTTGTGAGGAATCCTGTTTTCATCCCACATCCCTGCTACATGTAGGTTACATTGAATGGCAGTTTTAAATTGATCAGTTATGAGTAAGTGAAAGTACTTCATTGCACTCAGCACTTCAATAGCACCCAATTCAGAGCTGCATTCTGCCTTTGTGCTCTAAGATGCCAATACAACTCCCAGTTCTTTTTGATCCTAAAATCTGACTAAGCAGACTTCATAAATAAATGTGTAGAAAAAAAGTAATTGCAGGAAGACCCAATTAACAATGCTAAATTTACAAGCCAATAAAACTGTTCATACTATTAAAGGTATCTCTCCATTATAATAAAAAAAATCCTAGGACGAGACAAGACTTTTTAGTTTGTGACGAGACGTGACTATTTCAGAGAGACACTTTCATGTCCCGCGAGACAAGACATTGTGCCAAGAGATTTAACCACACCTGGGTTTGGAAATAAAAGACAAAGAGTAGATGACAAAGTAGAACGTCGTAAAGAATTCAAAAATGTTGGCATGATACACATGCAGACCAGGTTAGAGATAATGAAGGTACTAAAATTTGAAAGTCTCAAAAAAATGATAGTAAAGATTGCATTAGCGCAAACGGAAATTATTACTCGGTGAAATAACGGAACAGCGAAAAAGAGATCAAATATATTGTTTGGATTTAAACTTTGAAGTCAGAGACTTGTACATCATCTAATTTGTTTTGCCATCAGGGAAAAGTAGTGTTTCTTCCCGATGAAGAGGCGTATCCACAAGAATTAAAAGATTTGTTGTTTGGTGAAAGTGAAATCCACATAAGTGAGCAGCAGAGATGCAAAGTGGCTGGTGCAAAGCGCAAGCCTGGGGGGTTGGCAAGTGAAGCGAACAGGGGGCAAAGCCCCCAGTACCTTTAAATACCAATTTAAATTTTAAATATAGAAATTTCTAAGGTTGAACGTTTGACACAAAAACTCATGTACCCCTGGCCTGTTGGTCGCAATCAAAACTTATGCTGTGACATATGTAATGTGGCCCAAGAAATGGAAGATTGAGGCACAGAAGAGCTGAAATTGGGCTTTGAGTCGCACTCATGGCTTGTAAAGACATGGCAACGTGCATCTCTGTATGCTGCCTGAGAGGATATGCATTGCGGTGTGCCCCACTGATGTGCAACACAGCCGCATGCACCACTGACAGGCAACTCCTCCAGCATGCAACATGCTAAATGGCTGAGACAATGAGTAAGGCCAATCACTTGCACCCCTAGTCTGACATGAACGCAACCCATGAATTAAAGGAAGAGCAACCTCGGCAACAGAACACCATTACAGTCATGTCAGCAGAATGACTGGGAGTGTTCTGTTTTATGAGAGGTGCATGCTCCACCTGCTCCAATGTGCATTTACAACACATAATTGACAGGAAAAGAAACATGCTATTACTGTAAGTGCTGACAGTGACTTGCATAACACCGGCCAGCTGATCCTCTTCATCGCTCACGTGCATAGACTGCTGAACTGGGTGAATCACCCAGGCTAATTTTAGCCTATAGTGATATGCCACCAATTTCAGTGAAACTGACTCTGCAAGAAAACCTAGAATTTCACTTTGCAAAAAGAATCAATAAATTATGACATTTATTGACCAATCAAATATGCCGAGTCCATCCAGGAGGAAAGGTATTTTATATACAGTATATCACGCCACTCCCCATATAATCATTACATAAGCCATCTTATGGCAACACCGACACAAGGACTACAATTCCCGTCAGGCGCTGTGGTGGATGATTTGATTAGCGCTTACAAACTTTAAATAGCAGTATTATCAAAAGTAGGATTTCATCAAAGATAGCAGCGTCTGCATTTTTTTTATCCTCAAGCACTTTGGGATAACAATTTCATTGCCTTACTGTATTATTTATTGCCTTTACCCCATAGTACATCTTCTTTCATTGTGGATTGTGTTTAGTCATGTTGCATTTACAAAAGACACTTTTCCTCAGAAATGTTTGGGTCCAAAAATGGCTTATGTAGTGTTGCCAAATCTTTACGCTGTTCCTTTCTTTCTACCAAAAAAGAATAAGAAATTTTTAAAAACTCCCAAATAACTGTTTTCAGCGAATTTCACTTTTGCAACATCAGACGTGAAATGTAATATATTTGAAAGAAAATCAGCTGTTTGTCTTATTGTTACCTATTATGATGGTCTACTTGAAATAATCTATGAAGCACGAGTTGGGCTGGTGCAAAGTGATTGGTCAAGTGTGCACTTCATGACAATAAATCTGAAATGAATTGATTACATGTTTTTTTTTATAAATTCACAGACTTGTGTTTTTGAAAAAGCCAACATATATATAAGTTCACAATACCAATCAACAACTAACTTCACATAAACATCACCACTGAGAAATATACTACCAAAAAATTAAATTAAATTTTAAAATTATAAGTTTAAATTTAAAATTTGAACTGTTGCACGCATAATAATGAGTACTGAGAAAAGCGCTATATAAATGTAATGATTTATTTATTTATTTATTTAATAATCAAAAATGGTATATTTTATTAAATATTTGTATTTTTTTTCTGTTCTCAGTTTACAACTATAGATTACTACAGTAGTAAACAAGTCATGTACATATATGTGTATTTGCTATTGTAATTTATATTGGTATCCATTAATATGTCTTTACAGTAACCATCTCTTTTAAATATGTGTAAATTTTATAATACATAATTACAGAATGTGTAACATTCATTTAAAGAATGTTTTTTCAAGATTTTCGATAGTACATCAATATACAGTATATTGCATGTAACAGCAAAATTTAAAATAGACACCATTCTTGGTTAAGTTAAAAAGTTATTTCTCTAAAAATGAATAGTTTCATAAAGTATCTATCTATCTATCTATCTATCTATCTATCTATCTATCTATCTATCTATCTATCTATCTATCTATCTATCTATCTATCTATCTATCTATCTATCTATCTATCTATCTATCTATCTATCTATCTATCTATCTATCTCTTGTCAAGGAAGAACAATCTCTCAAACATTATTATTGAATATATGTATCTACTTTAAAGATGTTATATGAACCACTATCATTTCTTGTTATACTGCATGTTATATAAATTGATCCATGTGTTACCATATGTACGACACATACAGTATTTGCTATTAATGAAGGACACATTTTGAGAAAATTCATAAAAATAAAAATAAATCAAGGGAAGTTACTTTCAACTCTGTTATGATTCCCAGTACTGTAGTTCTGGTGACTGTGTTCCAAAAACAATTAAAAGCTATGCAGAGAAGGGAAGCCAAAACCATCCAGACTCAAGAGTTCCATTCTTACAAGCTGAAAGACTTAAACTTATTTAGTTTTAAACATGGATGGGCAGATGAATACTTCAGATCTTCCATGGTCAAAAGCATCAATAAAGTTGGTCTAAAAAATTCTTCAGTGAACTGCCTATTAAAAAACAGTGGTAATTAAAAAGGTGAAATGGAAATGGAAAGTATTTTTTAAAGCTGAATCTTGAACATCCATGTGGTAAAATAAAATACTATAACAAACATCACAGATACCAGCACTTTACAAAGTTGTTGTTCATATACTGCATTTGTTTTATGGATAACAGCTTTTTAAGAACTCGGTTTCTTGTGATCTTCTTTGTACTTTTTCTTAAAAAAGAATAATATAAGGATTGATGGCATTAAAAAATGAAAATATTATGCTCTTAAACTCGTTGGGTTCATTTGTATTGGTAGTTGTTACTATTAACTGAAATTCATCCGGAAGTAAACAAATATTCTTTGGCCCAAAAAATAGCAGAGTTATTATGTTGCAGATGAATATAACAAAACATTAGGAATCTATTAAGAAAAAAGTCCTAAAAACATGTTGCTAGGTCAAGGTAACTACAGTGTTACTTTTTATGGTAAATGTCTTGTATACCTCTGGATCACTGGTGACATTCAGAATCAGTCCCCATAATTCTGCACGTAATTCTGTTGGAGAGCCTTGTCGAATATACTGTTCTGCAGCAGCGCTGTCTTGATCAGCAAGAACTGCAGAAAAACATATTCATTAATTATAAATATTTCAAAGAATTGGGAATGACTAAATTATTATTTTGATAATAAAAATTAAATAAGTAGCAACAACTTAAATTTGAAGTTGTCCAGATATACAAAACAACATTTATTTACTGTATATTGCACATTTTCATGAAAGTAGTGCAAAGTATTTTACAATAATAATAGCTAAACAGATCTACAAAAGAAAGTTAAAAACTAAAGAACAGTTGTTCAAAATAACAGAGAAAAAAGTAAATGAGAAAAGGTGAAATTAGTCTCTAGAAACAAAGGATAAGTTAACGAAAACAGGTAACAGTTCAATTAGTTCAGATCACTTAAATGTCAAAATTATACTTCAAAAAGGTTTAACAATGGTACATTACAGAGGAGGTGTTTCAGAAAAACTTGCAATTTTAGCACCAAGAAAAGCAGTGCTTCCATTAATAATTGTCATTTTTTTGTCGAACTAACAACTATAATTATCTTGGCCCAAGGCTAAAATCTCAGAATGGAAACTATACAGAATACACGAATCCTCTTAAAGAATGATGTTGTTTTATTCATTAACAGATATACATAATTATTTCAACAATATTTTAAAAATGTAGAATATACTGATTAGAATAAATTACTGATACTGACATCAAAAGACTAAGACTGTTAGCTATGCAACTTCATAGTTTAACAAAATTAAAAATGTGACGCCAGCAGGTTTCTCCAACATGACACCTTCCAGATTACACCAATAAAAATGAAGCAGAGCAGATATGGGTAAATTATGAATTATAGTACAGTAATGTTTTGATAAGCTTTAAAGCAATTCAGATTGCCAATGCATTTTGGAATGAAACCACTGGAATACTACTTGGCGCTTAACAATATTAGAACAGAAAAGCCAAAAGACCATTGCTGAACTCTACATTCATTGGAATGAGGTGCAAATTTTATTTAGTCTGCTAGGCACACAGTGGTTAACACTATTACTTCACAGATACAGTGGGTTCAAATTCCACAATTGGAATTGTCCATTGTCAGTGTAAGGAAGATTCAAAGCTGTGTTTGACTAATGGGGTTTTTCTCCAAACATTCTGATTTTCCTCCAGCATCCCTAAAAAAGTGCAGTTAGGCTAACTGGAAACTCTAAATTGTATTTGTTTCAGCTTTGGGGTATGTGTGAGTGAGAGTGTTGCGCTGCAATGGACTGGTGCTCCATCCAGGATAAGTTTGTATCTTGTGTTTAATGCTGCCAGGATAGGCTATGGTACCTTATGAACCGGAACTGGATTAAACAAGTTTGAGAATGTAATGTTTTAAATAATTAATTATAACACAACAAATATACAAATATTAAATATAGGCATCATGGCTATAATGAGAAGGAAATTAATTCAATTTTTTTTCTAGCACTCTTTAGTAAGTACAGGCTCAGAGCACTTGCATAAGTTTGCATCTACAGTATAAAGCAATGACAAAAGTAATTAAATCATTCATCATTTACATATATGAATATGATTTTATGCCAGACAAATCAGGTTGAACACACAGTAAAATGGAGATAATTTAATTCATATTAATATATTATTATGTCAAAAGAAGTTTATTAACATTGCATTTGAGATATTGTCAGTTGGCAATTGTGAAAAGAAAAACAAAAACTCTAGAATTCTTTGAGAAACTAAACCTTTGGAGCATCCACCAGGGGGCACATAAGCTCCCCAAGACCTGACACAACAGACACAGGCACAACTCCAGCACACACAAGTCTTTTATTTTTAGTGGTAAACACTTTCCTCTTTTGGTTTCCCACCTGTCCAGCACAGTGCACAGTCCAACACAACAATCAACACAATGTGCCAAGCACTTTGTCTTCTCTCTTTTCTTCCTCTGTCTTCCCTTTCGCCTCCACTCCTCCTGGCAAGCTTCATCCTCTTCCTTCCATCTCTCGCTCCCGGAATGAAGGTAGGAGGCTCTTTTAAGCTGCATCTGGGAGTGCGCCAGGTGGCTCATTAGGGAGGTCTGGAATCACTCCCAGATGTGGTGAGAGCCCAAAGTGAGGCACTGTAGCTCCCTCTGACATCTGCTACAGAACCTAACAGGGCTGTGCCAGACTCCAACTCCCATGGTGCCCTGCAGGGATCCAAGGTGCCACTGCAACCCAGGGGGGCTGCCATGTAGCGCTCCGGGAGAGGCAGTGCCCTGTGTATATCTGCTCCCCCAGTCCATTCGTCACTATATACTGTATATATAGTTTTTTTTCTAATATGAACTGTTACCGTTTTTTCGTGTCTGCCGCTTCTAAAGGAGGGTGACAATGAGTTAAATTCCAATGGAAGTTTTTCAAATGTTGATGAGCAATAAGTAAAAGGTATCACTGAAAACCACCGAAAACAAAAACAGCAAAAAAAAAAAAAAAAAACAGGACAGTTTTTTTTTTTGTTTTTTTTTTTACAATGTTTCTATTTGGGGATCATTGTGCAAATGTGCACAACTGAGCTGCGACCACAGAACTAACTGCTCTGTGGATGATTCATTCAAGCATTTCAAGGTCACTTCGTTGTAATGAAAGTATCTGCTGAATGTACTTCGTAGTAATGAGATTTTAATAGACTAGTGTCATATGGGGAGACAATCGGAACCATAAAAATACTTCACTGTAATAAAAATTTTGTTGTAGATTTATTCGTTGTAACGGAATTTTACCTGTAAATATATACACACACACATATATATATATATATATATATATATACACACACACACACACACACACACACACGTACAGTGGTGTGAAAAACTATTTGCCCCCTTCCTGATTTCTTATTCTTTTGCATGTTTATCACACAAAATGTTTCTGATCATCAAACACATTTAACCATTAGTCAAATATAACACAAGTAAACACAAAATGCAGTTTGTAAATGGTGGTTTTTATTATTTAGGGAGAAAAAAAAATTCAAACCTACATGGCCCTGTGTGAAAAAGTAATTGCCCCCTGAACCTAATAACTGGTTGGGCCACCCTTAGCAGCAATAACTGCAATCAAGCGTTTGCGATAACTTGCAATGAGTCTTTTACAGCGCTCTGGAAGAATTTTGGCCCACTCATCTTTGCAAAATTGTTGTAATTCAGCTTTATTTGAGGGTTTTCTAGCATGAACCGCCTTTTTAAGGTCATGCCATAGCATCTCAATTGGATTCAGGTCAGGACTTTGACTAGGCCACTCCAAAGTCTTCATTTTGTTTTTCTTCAGCCATTCAGAGGTGGATTTGCTGGTGTGTTTTGGGTCATTGTCCTGTTGCAGCACCCAAGATCGCTTCAGCTTGAGTTGACGAACAGATGGCCGGACATTCTCCTTCAGGATTTTTTGGTAGACAGTAGAATTCATGGTTCCATCTATCACAGCAAGCCTTCCAGGTCCTGAAGCAGCAAAACAACCCCAGACCATCACACTACCACCACCATATTTTACTGTTGGTATGATGTTCTTTTTCTGAAATGCTGTGTTCCTTTTACGCCAGATGTAACGGGACATTTGCCTTCCAAAATGTTCAACTTTTGTCTCATCAGTCCACAAGGTATTTTCCCAAAAGTCTTGGCAATCATTGAGATGTTTCTTAGCAAAATTGAGACGAGCCCTAATGTTCTTTTTGCTTAACAGTGGTTTGCGTCTTGGACATCTGCCATGCAGGCCGTTTTTGCCCAGTCTCTTTCTTATGGTGGAGTCGTGAACACTGACCTTAATTGAGGCAAGTGAGGCCTGCAGTTCTTTAGACGTTGTCCTGGGGTCTTTTGTGACCTCTCGGATGAGTCGTCTCTGCGCTCTTGGGGTAATTTTGGTCGGCCGGCCACTCCTGGGAAGGTTCACCACTGTTCCATGTTTTTGCCATTTGTGGATAATGGCTCTCACTGTGGTTCGCTGGAGTCCCAAAGCTTTAGAAATGGCTTTATAACCTTTACCAGACTGATAGATCTCAATTACTTCTGTTCTCATTTGTTCCTGAATTTCTTTGGATCTTGGCATGATGTCTAGCTTTTGAGGTGCTTTTGGTCTACTTCTCTGTGTCAGGCAGCTCCTATTTAAGTGATTTCTTGATTGAAACAGGTGTGGCAGTAATCAGGCCTGGGGGTGGCTACGGAAATTGAACTCAGGTGTGATACACCACAGTTAGGTTATTTTTTAACAAGGGGGCAATTACTTTTTCACACAGGGCCATGTAGGTTTGGATTTTTTTTCTCCCTAAATAATAAAAACCATCATTTAAAAACTGCATTTTGTGTTTACTTGTGTTATATTTGACTAATGGTTAAATGTGTTTGATGATCAGAAACATTTTGCGTGACAAACATGCAATAGAATAAGAAATCAGGAAGGGGGCAAATAGTTTTTCACACCACTGTACATATATGCATACAATTAGGTCTGTAAGTATTTGGACAGTAACACAATTTTCATCATTTTGGCTCTATACGCCAGTACAATGGATTTGAAATGAAGAAATAATTACATGATTGAAGTGTAGGCTTTCAGCATTAATTCAGCTGCTGAGCCATTTTTATACATGGCCCCGCCATTTTCAGGGGCTCAAAAGTATTTGGACAATTGACTGACAAGTTTGTTCTATAACCAGGTGTTGGCAGTTCCCTCATTATTTCATTAACTATTAAGCAGACTGAAGGTCTGGAGTTGATTCCAGGTGCGGAATTTGCATTTGGAAGCTGTCGTTGTGAACACTCAATATGTGGTCCAAAGAGCTGTCCATGCAAGTAAACACAGGCCATCATTAGGCTGTGAAAACAAAACATACCCTTTAGAGAGATAGCAGAAACATCAGAAGTGTCAATTGATAACATTCAGCCAAACCAAGAACACTCTCCAGGATGCAGGCCTATCATTGCCAAAGTCTACAATCAAGAGAAGACTTCATGAAAGTAAATACAGAGGGGTTACCACAAGGTGCAAACCATTGGTAATCCTCAAGCATAGGAAAGACAGATTAGACTTTGCCAGAAAATATTTTTAAAAACCAGTCCAGTTTTTGAACAGTTATCTCTGGATATTAAAATCAATATATACCAGAATTATGGATAGAGAAGAGTATAGAGAAGAAAAAGAACGCTTCATGATCTGTAGAATACTACATCATCTGTGAAACATGGTGGAGGCAGTGTTATGGCAAGGGCATATGTGACTGCAATTGTGTGTGGATCAGTGGTGTTTATGGATGATGACATGACTGTTGGCAAAAGTTGAAGGATGATTCCTGAAGTGTACAGGGCTATACTGCCTGCTCAGATTCAGATAAATGCTGCAAAACTGATAGGTCAGCGCTTCACAGTACAGATGGATAATGGGACAAAACATACTGTGAGAGCAAACTAAGTGCTTTTCAAGGCAAAGAAGTGAAATATTCTTCAGTGATCAGGTCGCTCAACTGGCCTCAACCCAACTGGACAATATGGGGACCATGTACAAAAATATCAGTCTTTTCTAAATGGCTTATACAGTGATCCCTCGCTATATCGCGCTTCGTCTTTCGCGGCTTCACTCCATCGCGGATTTTAAATGTAAGCATATGTGAATATATATCGCGGATTTTTCACTGCTTCGCGGATGTCTGCGGTCTACAGTACATGTGCTTCCTCAGTTGATTTGCCCATTTGAATTGAAACAAGGGACGCATTTGAATTGAAACAAGGGACGCTATTGGCGGACGGCTGAGAAGCTACCCAAATCAGAGCACGCGGTTAAGTTCCTGTGTGCTGCTGATTGGCTCAGCGACGGAGTGTTGCATTAACCAGGAAGTCTAATCTCACTCATTCAACATTAACGTGCACAAGCGCCAACAGAGGATGCAAATGATTGCAGAAAAGGTAAAAGTTTTGGATATGTTGAAGGAAGGAAACAGCTACATGATGAGTCCACGATTCTTTTTATTTAAAAAGGAGGAAAAGCATATAAGATCTACGGCCGCAGTGTCTTTTAACCAGGGCGCAAAATGAGTTGCAAGTGGACGTGATAAGGCAGTAGTCTGGATGGAATCTGCTCTAGGGATTTGGATTGAAGAGTGATGGAAGAAGAACAACGGCGGTGCTAAACAGTCGCCTGAAGAGGCTCCTTTAGAAGAGCTGTAACGCTCTCCTTTGTTGTGCAGTAAAATTAAACTCATCGTTATCGGACAAGTCGTCATGTCATTGTTGGTAAGTAACCATAATTAATTATTTACTTACAGTACTTATTACATGTACATAGTTTAGTGTCACTGTACACACATTTTACTGTATACAATTTTTCTTGCGTTGTATGTATTTATTGCTGGTGGCCTGTCTGTCGTAATGGCTGTAACATATGTGATGTCGGAGACGCTTGATATCTTTAAAATAATATTTAGGTTTTACTGTATGTAATTACATACATAATTTCAACGAATCTTACCTAATATCTAAGAGAATACAAAGGGTTTATGCTGTATAATTGTGCGTGAAATGTTTGTAATAGTGTGGGAGAGTTTATAAGGGCTTAAAATATATAAAAATAACCATATAAACATATGGTTTCTACTTCGCGGATATTCTTATTTCGCGGGTGGCTGTGGAACGCAACCCCCACGATGGAGGAGGGATTACTGTACAATGCTTTTGTTAAACGCCTTAAATACTTCAATCACATCTTGACTGCTTCATTTCAAATTGATTGTGGGGGCAAACAGAACCAAAATTATGAAATTTGTATCACTGTCCAAATACTTATGGACCTGTGTATGTATAATGTGATGGAAACCGGGCCATCAGCAAGCCCCAAACCTCCAACACAGACACATGAAGAGTCCCGGGTTCAAATAAAGGTGTGTTTATTGAACACAAGACACAATACCTCCACAAAGTAACAAAAAAGCACAGGTTTCTCTCTCCACAATCTAATTCTTTTCTCAATATTCTCTCACCACCGCACTGCCCTCCTCCAGTTGAGGGTTGCCCTACATCCTCCCAAGCTCCAACTTGCTTGGAAAAGGGAGTGCAGTCACTTTTATTATGGGCCCAGGAGTACTTCTGGTGCCAGGGCAATTGCCTAATGGAAGCACTTCTGGGTCCTGTAACAGGGTGCTTGTTTCCCTCTAGTGCCCTATTGCGGCACCCAGTGACCCCAGCTGGGCTGCTCTGCTGGACTACATCTTCCAGCATGCCCTGCTGGTTTCTCACTTGGCACTGATATCCAGGGCCGCTGCAATCTAGTGTGCTAGGGGAGTAAAAACCCCCCAGTGACACTTCTTTTCAGTGGCTGTCCATCCATCCCTTTTGGTCCTTCCTTCCAGGTCTGATCCCTTCTTTCTCCCCGGCTGGGAAGCGTAAAATACTGTTAGGAACCTCCCGTCTGGGTATGGAACCATCCCCTCTTCTGGCCGGGATGCCCATCCAGCACATGTGCCATCTACAATGTATAATTATACATAATGTACATATATTATATACTGAATGTAGGTATTAATCCACAAGGGGAGAAAATGAATTGCATATCTTAAAATAGTTTTTTTTTTAATTCCTAAATGTTTGACAGCCTATACCAGCTGTACACTTGGAACAAACATCTAAAACACTTGCAACAGGCATACAAGAACATCTCAACACTCTCAGAAGGAAGGACCCACAATCTCTGATATACAAAGTTCAACAGGACACACGTTTAACTGGGACACTGTGCAAGTAAAATTCAGGACTAATACTGAAAGTGCCAGAGAGCTGGCTGAATCATGGTTCTCAAATGAAAATGCCATTAATAATAATAATAATTCATTACATTTATATAGCGCTTTTCTCGTACTCAAAGCGCTATCCACACAGGGAGGAACCAGGAAGCGAACCCACAATCTTCCACACTCTCCTTACTGCAAAGCAGCAGCGCTACCACTGCGCCACCTGTGAGGACATTAATAATTAACATATATTTGGACAGGAACCCAGCATATGCAGGCTTAAAAAGAATGATACTCACACAAAAGACTTTATGACCAACACCCTCTGAACCCTTCCTTATTGATCCACCCCCCCTTGCAACCCCACCCCCTTATTTGTTATATATTGTCTTTGATTCCTGTATGTCTAATCATTTCCCTCTGATGATGACACCTGGTAGGTTGTCGAAAGCTTAGGAATAAAAAACTAATTAAAGATACAAGATTTTCTCCCTTTGTGGATTACCAGCTATAAATATGCAAACAGTATCACAGAGCTTCAGTTCTATATATCTCATCCTGGCCAGGATGGACAATAATCTCTTGCCTGGACTGGATGCCTTAATGGAAGGACCACTGGAATGGAGACAAACCCGGCCAAAACACCTTATAATCTTCATCCGAGCTGGGACTGGTCTAGAATCGATGGACTGGCTAAGTGTGGATTCCGGGAACAGATCATACCCCCAAATGTGAAGTAGCAGTGCTCCTCAAGGCTGATCCCACCTTCACGGTTGCATGGTAATTGGAGTGAGAATGTGCAATCCTGTTGGAGTCCTTGGGTACCTCCAGAAGGTGCCATTGGGGAAAGACAATACCGGTTTCCAAGTGACCCAGAAGGTCCCCCAAACAGCAATATGATGACACCAGAAGTAGTCCTGGGTTTTGATTGAAAAGAAGGCTGCTGCTCAGATTTGGGAGTCAGAGAGTTGGGAGACAGCAGGTGACACTCTTGGAGGAAGGAAGGAAGGAAGGAAGGAAGGAAGGAAGGAAGGAAGGAAGGAAGGGGGAAGAATTTGACTGAATTGTGTATTTCTGGTGATTTGGTTTAATAAGCATCTTTTATTAAACCGAAAATTGTGCTGGGCAATTCTGCTCAGTGGCATCCACTTGTGGGATAGATAGATAGATAGATAGATAGATAGATAGATAGATAGATAGATAGATAGATAGATAGATAGATAGATAGATAGATAGATAGATAGATAGATAGATAGATAGAGTGCATCCAGAAAGTATTCACAGCGCATCACTTTTTCCACATTTTATTATGTTACAGCCTTATTCCAAGATTGA
Organism: Erpetoichthys calabaricus; assembly: GCF_900747795.2. Taxonomy (NCBI): domain Eukaryota; kingdom Metazoa; phylum Chordata; class Cladistia; order Polypteriformes; family Polypteridae; genus Erpetoichthys; species Erpetoichthys calabaricus. The sequence goes on from NC_041398.2 coordinate 125,506,106, forward strand.
TTAAATTCATTTTGTTCTTCAGAATTCTACACACAACACCCCATAATGACAACGTGAAAAATGTTTACTTGAGGTTTTTGCAAATTTATTAAAAATAAAAAAACTGAGAAAGCACATGTACATAAGTATTCACAGCCTTTGCCATGAAGCTCAAAATTGAGCTCAGGTGCATCCTATTTCCCCTGATCATCCTTGAGATGTTTCTGCAGCTTAATTGGAGTCCACCTGTGGTAAATTCAGTTGATTGGACATGATTTGGAAAGGCACACACCTGTCTATATAAGGTCCCACAGTTGACAGTTCATGTCAGAGCACAAACCAAGCATGAAGTCAAAGGAATTGTCTGTAGACCTCCGAGACAGGATTGTCTCAAGGCACAAATCTGAGGAAGGTTACAGAAACATTTCTGCTGCTTTGAAGGTCCCAATGAGCACAGTGGCCTCCATCATCCATAAGTGGAAGAAGTTCGAAACCACCAGGACTCTTCCTAGAGCTGAACGGCCATCTAAACTAAGCAATCGGGGGATAAGGGCCTTAGTCAGGGAGGTGACCAAGAACCCGATGGTCACTCTGTCAGAGCTCCAGAGGTCCTCTGTGGAGAGAGGAGAACTTTCCAGAAGGACAACCATCTCTGCAGCAATCCACCAATCAGGCCTGTATGGTAGAATGGCCAGACGGAAGCCACTCCTTAGTAAAAGGCACATGGCATCCCGCCTGGAGTTTGCCAAAAGGTAAAAAAGAAAATTCTCTGGTCTGATGAGACAAAGATTGAACTCTTTGGTGTGAATGCCAGGCGTCACGTTTGGAGGAATCCAGGCACCGCTCATCACCAGGCCAATACCATCCCTACAGTGAAGCATGGTGGTGGCAGCATCCTGCTGTGGGGATGTTTTTCAGCGGCAGGGACTGGGAGACTAGTCAGAATAAACAGAAAGATGACTGTAGCAATGTACAGAGACATCCTGGATGAAAACCTGCTCCAGAGTGCTCTTGACCTCAGACTGGGGCGACAGTTCATCTTTCAGCAGGACAACGACCCTAAGCACACAGCCAAGATATCAAAGGAGTGGCTTCAGGACAACTCTGTGAATGTCCTTGGGTGGCCCAGCCAGAGCCCAGACTTGAATCCGGTTGAACATCTCTGGAGAGATCTTAAAATGGCTGTGCACTGACGCTTCCCATCCAACCTGATGGAGCTTGAGAGGTACTACAAAGAGGAATGGGCGAAACTGGCCAAGGATAGGTGTGCCAAGCTTGTGGCATCATATTCAAAAAGACTTGAGGCTGTAATTGCTACCAAAGCTGCATCGACAAAGTATTGAGCAAAGGCTGTGAATACTTATGTACATGTGATTTCTCAGTTTTTTTTATTTTTAATAAATTTTCAAAAACCTCAAGTAAACTTTTTTCACGTTGTCATCATGGGGTGTTGTGTGTAGAATTCTGAGGAAAAAAATGAATTTAATCCATTTTGGAATGAGGCTGTAACATAACAAAATGTGGAAAAAGTGATGCGCTGTGAATACTTTCCGGATGCACTGTAGATAGATAGATAGATAGATAGATAGATAGATAGATAGATAGATAGATAGATAGATAGATAGATAGATAGATAGATAGATAGATGCATTTCTGGGTATTCTGGTAAAAGGGAAATCAGTCAAGTCCAGCAAAGTAAAACTTTACAAATCAAGCGTCTAAGTGTTCTTATTGTCGTAATTACATCATGGACACCTAACTCTTTAATTTCCCATGTTGTTTACATTCATTAAATGCATATAGTTAATATTTATTTTTAACACAACTGCCCTTTTGCCACATAAGATTGCTGTCTCAGTTTGCATTGGTTCTTGCTTTGTGCCCAAAGCTACTGAGAGAGGTTCCGGCTACAGACAACAATTTTAATTGAATAAGTGGGCTCAAAAATGAATAAATTGAAGAATATCAGAATATTCCTAATTTTAATTGCCACTTATACAACTGTATTATTTTTTGTAAAATCAGATGGATCTAATTTTCTTTTGTAATCATTCAGTTGTCATGTCAGTCATTCTCTAACCCACTTTATCCTAACACAGGGTCACAGGGGTCTGCTGGAGCCAATCCCAGCCAACACAGGGCGCAAGACAAGGAAACCCATGCAGACACAGGGCGCGGCACGGTGGCGCAGTGGTAGCGCTGCTGCCTCGCAATTAGGAGACCCGGGTTCACTTCCCGGGTCCTCCCTGCGTGGAGTTTGCATGTTCTCCCCATGTCTGCGTGGGTCTCCTCCGGGTGCCCTGGTTTCCTCCCATAGTCCAAAGACATGCAGGTTAGGTGGATTGGCGATTCTACATTGGCCCTAGTGTGTGCTTGGTGTGTGGGTGTGTTTGTGTGTGTCCTGCGGTGGGTTGGCACCCTGCCCGGGATTGGTTCCTGCCTTGTGCCCTGTGTTGGCTGGGATTGGCTCCAGCAGACCCCCGTGACCCTGTGTTCGGATTCAGCGGGTTGGAAAATGGATGGATGGATGCAGACACGGGGAGAACATGCAAACTCCACGCAGGGAGGACCCGGGAAGCAAACCCAGGTCTCCTTAATGCAAGGCAGCAGCGCTACCACTGCGCCACCGTGCCGCCCCTCATTCAGTTGTTATTTACAACTTTAACACTTATTACAAATAATTTACCTAGCGCCCTGGCACATACAGTGGGTGTATATTTTAATATTATGAAAACATAAAAAATAATTCATATGTTTTCTACATTTGGCAATATGTGCACTTCAAAACATTTTTCTTTACTCTAAACCTACCATTCAACAGCTATCTGAATTGTGGACAAAGATGCATGGGGTTAAAAAAAGTATTAAAATAACAGTCATTGAATGAAAAAACAATACCAGTGAAAGCTTGTAGACACAAAGTAAAGGACTGTAAAACATACTAACTGATTTAACTATTTACTGAAGAAATGGTCACAGAATAATCTCAGCTCAATGTTTAAAAGCATAAAAGTATTTACGTATCAGGATAGCTGTAATGATGCATTATGTTTGCATAGCAACATTTACTCAAAAATACCTGGAAATGATCTCAAGTGATCACATAGACTTCTTATTTTTGTATCTTTCTAACAAGGAAACTGCTTGTTCTTCAGATTATGTCGTTCTATCTACAGACAGTTACCTAGTAACAGTCATTAATACTTTTTACTGAGAATTATTGTGACATTACGTTTCATTCTCTGAAAAATGTTTACCTTTCCTTCCAATGCGTGCATGTTCATTTTCAAATATGTCTAAAAATGAAAAGAAAACATTTTAGTCATCTACTCTGTGCAAGCTCTTATATATGAATTGCACAAATAAGCACACTGAAAGTAAACAAATATTTTATTTGTAACAATCTAATATAAAAAGTATAGAAGATTTCCATTCACCTAGGTTTACTAACATGATAAAGTCATTTTTGAACTAATAAATATAATGTATTAAAAACTTAAGTCCCATTATTTTAGAAACTTAAATGCTGTAAAATTAAGATGGGTTGTGTGTCCTTGTAAACTATGGCTCTTGAATCAATCATTCGATTGATCAAGATTTACAGTACAGTGTCTTTTATGATGTCAGTCATCATAGAGTAAAAACAGCAAAGAATAATGTGATGCAGAAAAATGCAATTTAATTCAAAACACAGTAACACAAAACACCTTCACATTTAAAATAGGAATATTAGGCAGACTTCACTAATGCTACAACACAACCAGAGTTAAGTACATTACTTGTAATTCTGAATTAAGAGTGAGCTATGTGAAGCTTATTTTAAATTAAGCAATGTCTGTAAAATATCAATTTTTTTTTTAATTTTAAATATCAAATATTATAAAAGGTAAACTAACACTTTGCAATTGAACTAGTGAGCACAAATGCTTTAAAAGAATTTTCATGGAGAAATAAAAAATAGTTTGAGTATCAAAACAAATTTACTAACCTTGAGGCACTTGAGAAGACTCTTCAATCCCCAACTGTCCATAGCCCAAACTTAATTCTGAAAAAAACTCTCTCTGCAAAACAAAGTAGTACATTTAGTGTGTGTATATTATAAACACAGCAAATCATTACATAATTAGCATTAAAAGTCGCTAACTCCATCATTTAGGAATGATTAATATTCATTAGAAGACTAAGACAAAAATAAATGTTAAGAAAAATAAGGGCAGAGTAAAATCAGGCACGACATCTCAAACATGGAAATCTGGAGAGACCTATACTTAAGTAAATCTTTGAAAGTATATATTTTGTCAACAATTCAACTGTTTTATTTCAATACTAAAAATTATTATTGGATTATTTCCTACAAGGTACAACATTATACTGTAATGGAAATTAATTTAATAAGTGGCTTAGCTGGCATTGAAGAAGGTACTGAAAAATATCTGCATCTCACATTTGGATAATTGTAGATTTGGATATTAAGCATTTCAGGAGATTTAATAATTATACAGTTGTTACTTATCCATCCATCCATCCATCCATTGTCTCCCGCTTATCCGAGGTCGGGTCGCGGGGGCAGTAGCTTGAGCAGAGATGCCCAGACTTCCTTCTCCCCGGCCACATCTTCTAGCTCTTCCGGGAGAATCCCAAGGCGTTCCCAGGCCAGTCGAGAGACATAGTCCCTCCAGCGTGTCCTGGGTCTTCCCCGGGGCCTCCTCCCGGTTGGACGTGCCCGGAACACCTCACCAGGGAGGCGTCCAGGAGGCATCCTGATCAGATGCCCGAGCCACCTCATCTGACTCCTCTCGATGCGGAGGAGCAGCGGCTCTACTCTGAGCCCCTCCCGGATGACTGAGCTTCTCACCCTATCTTTAAGGGAAAGCCCAGACACCCTGCGGAGGAAACTCATTTCAGCCGCTTGTATTCGCGATCTCGTTCTTTCGGTCACTACCCATAGCTCATGACCATAGGTGAGGGTAGGAACATAGATCGACTGGTAAATTGAGAGCTTCGCCTTGCGGCTCAGCTCCTTTTTCACCACGACAGACCGATGCAATGCCCGCATTACTGCGGATGCCGCACCGATCCGCCTGTCGATCTCACGCTCCATTCTTCCCTCACTCGTGAACAAGACCCCGAGATACTTGAACTCCTCCACTTGGGGCAGGATCTCGCTACCAACCCTGAGAGGGCACTCCACCCTTTTCCGGCTGAGGACCATGGTCTCGGATTTGGAGGTGCTGATTCTCATCCCAGCCGCTTCACACTCGGCTGCGAACCGATCCAGAGAGAGCTGAAGATCACGGCCTGATGAAGCAAACAGGACAACATCATCTGCAAAAAGCAGTGACCCAATCCTGAGCCCACCAAACCGGACCCCCTCAACACCCTGGCTGCGCCTAGAAATTCTGTCCATAAAAGTTATGAACAGAATCGGAGACAAAGGGCAGCCCTGGCGGAGTCCAACTCTCACTGGAAACGGGTTCGACTTACTGCCGGCAATGCGGACCAAGCTCTGGCACCGATCGTACAGGGACTGAACAGCCCTTATCAGGGGGGCCGGTACCCCATACTCTCGGAGTACCCCCCACAGGATTCCTCGAGGGACACGGTCGAATGCCTTTTCTAAGTCCACAAAACACATGTAGACTGGTTGGGCAAACTCCCATGCACCCTCCAGGACCCTGCTAAGGGTATAGAGCTGGTCCACTGTTCCGCGACCAGGACGAAAACCACACTGTTCCTCCTGAATCCGAGGCTCGACTATCCGACGGACCCTCCTCTCCAGGACCCCTGAATAGACTTTTCCAGGGAGGCTGAGGAGTGTGATCCCTCTGTAGTTGGAACACACCCTCCGATCCCCCTTCTTAAAGAGGGGGACCACCACCCCGGTCTGCCAATCCAGAGGCACTGTCCCTGATGTCCATGCGATGTTGCAGAGGCGTGTCAGCCAAGACAGTCCTACAACATCCAGAGCCTTGAGGAACTCCGGGCGTATCTCATCCACCCCCGGGGCCCTGCCACCAAGGAGTTTTTTGACCACCTCGGTGACCTCAGTCCCAGAGATGGGGGAGCCCACCTCTGAGTCCCTAGGCTCTGCTTCCTCATTGGAAGGCATGTTAATGGGATTGAGGAGGTCTTCGAAGTATTCCCCCCACCGACCCACAACGTCCCGAGTCGAGGTCAGCAGCGCACCATCCCCACCATATACAGTGTTGACACTGCACTGCTTCCCCTTCCTGAGACGCCGGATGGTGGACCAGAATCTCCTCGAAGCCGTCCGAAAGTCATTCTCCATGGCCTCCCCAAACTCCTCCCACGCCCGAGTTTTTGCCTCAGCAACCACCAAAGCCGCATTCCGCTTGGCCTGCCGGTACCTATCAGCTGCCTCCGGGGTCCCACAGGACAAAAGGGTCCTGTAGGACTCCTTCTTCAGCTTGACGGCATCCTTCACCGCCGGTGTCCACCAGCGGGTTCGGGGATTGCCGCCACGACAGGCACCGACCACCTTACGGCCACAGCTCCGGTCAGCTGCCTCAACAATAGAGGCACGAAACATGGCCCATTCGGACTCAATGTCCCCCACCTCCCTCGGGATGTGGTCGAAGTTCTGCCGGAGGTGGGAGTTGAAGCTACTTCTGACAGGGGGCTCTGCCAGACGTTCCCAGCAGACCCTCACAACACGTTTGGGCCTACCACGCCTGACCGGCATCCTCCCCCACCATCGAAGCCAACTCACCACCAGGTGGTGATCAGTTGACAGCTCCGCCCCTCTCTTCACCCGAGTGTCCAAGACATGTGGCCGCAAGTCCGACGACACGACCACAAAGTCGATCATCGAACTGAGGCCTAGGGTGTCCTGGTGCCAAGTGCACATATGAACACCCCTATGCTTGAACATGGTGTTCATTATGGACAATCCGTGACGAGCACAGAAGTCCAATAACAATTAGGAAAATTTTTTTAAAACAGAAGTTTAGTTTTTTTGTTTGTTTTTTCCTTTTAGTTTACTAGGGGGCCTTTTCCCCCTGCTTGCTTCACTCGGCCACCCTCCTGGGGCGCGCTATGCGCCAGCCACTTCGCGTCTCTGCCGCTCGAGTTGTGAAGGGGGTGCTGAACGCACTCTAAGGAGATGCGGTAAGATCAGCTGCTACTGAGCTGCGTGTTCTGCTTGTCTTGCTGCACATCAATCATTTAAAAGCCTGTACAGCAGCTGTCCGTTTGTCTCACTGCCTTGTCTCGCAGGACGTTAAAGTGTCTCCGAGAAAATCATGTATCATCTCCTTCCAAGCCTTCCAAGATTTTTTTTTTATAATAGAGAGATTTTCTATTAACAAAATTAAATTGGATTTTTATTTTAAATATTACTAATCTTTGAACTAAAAGAAGGGGTAAAGACCTTATAATGTCATCTGGTTTGTTTTTGGCACACACAATAGTTCTTTCTAATTGTCTGTTTGGTTTCTGATTTTTTTCTGCCTTTTGTTTAAAGCCATGTAGAGACAGAGTTCACATTTGTTTTGGTAGTGTTCAGTTTACCATTTTTAAAAATTCGTCAATAACTTTTCTCTCTCTTATATTAAAAATGTTTTCCATTGTGTTCACATTATTCAGCCTTGACCACTACCCTCCACACCGCTCGCCCAATCATTACTCCTGCTGCACACATCCTCTCTCTGTACCACCCCTTGAGATTCTCAGTGCTGCTAACTCGCCCTTCAATGCAGTCGGTTATATATTAGTCTCAAACATCTCACTTTTAAACCTAAAGCACTACATTTTACTGCATAAATGCATATATAGCATATGGAAAATACTCCTTTATCCCCATAGTTTTATGTATTTTAGCAAAATAACACTCATCTATTGCTCACCAAGTGACAAACAACAAATAACACATTTTACTTTGTCATTACATATTTAACATAATTTTCCAGCACACAAATGCCAAGTGTACAAATGTCAGATGTTGTTTTCGTTTAAGATGGTAGTTACATCCCGGCGCTTCTAATGGAGGGTAAAGTGATCAGGAGGTGCTACCATCTTCATTTACAGTACAAGGAGAACTTTTGGAAGTTTCCCTTAGAATATTCTGGTGTTAGCATCATGCCAAATCAAAAGACACCTGCAATGATCTCAGTGGTGCAATTGCTGATGCTGAGTAGTCTGAGAAGGATTATAAGGCCATTTCCAAAATAATTTGAAATCCATTATTTTACAGTGAGAAGAATAATAAAGAAAATTGTTCTCCTCATCTGTGTTGTGCCAGAATTATAGGGTGTACTTACTTTCAACTGCATTCAGAGTAACATTTACAGTATGTTACTTGTTAATTAAATGTACACCATAGTAGTGTATAATATTAGTATACTGCATTTTTAAAAGTGATTAAAGCTAGGGCTCTGTAACAGTTAACAAAATTATAAAACTATAAATGCTTTGAAAAAAAGAAGTATATCACCTTCAAACACTTTCATGATTAACTTGTAAATAATAAGTATCTTCAGGATTTCTATCGTTCTTTTTAATTTTTTTGATGGGGTATTTCTTTTGTCCTGTGTTTACATTGTTTCCAATGAAACATCACCTGGCAGTGCCATACACTTTTAGGTTTATTGCCTTAAAAATCATTAAAGATTAAAAATGAATAAGTACAGTTACAAAATGGATTACTGTGTTTTTCTGTGTTTAATTAACATGTCTACAACTCACTTTCTTATGAGTTACCAATCAGATTGTTTAATCTAAGAATTTAACAATATGCTATGATAGCTAAGTTTGTATATAAAACAGAAATAAAAAACATTTACACATGTTGACAATACTACTTTTTTAAACATGAATTTGACATTTTTGATATATTCGTTGCAAAGAAAGTAAAAACCTGATTATTCAAAAATTAAGAGCCATATCACAGTGTTAACCATTGAAAAACAGTGCCAGAAAAAGTACTGGGGGAAAAATCAATTAGAACTGGAAGAGGAAACAGAAGGAAGTAGTATTCGAAGTATCTCCTAAATCCCAATTGATGTTCCCTCTTCTAATGAGAAAGTCCTGGAAGCACTGGTTGGGATTAGGACCACCTCTGTGGCTGAGGAAACTGAAACAATTAAAATGGCTCTGTGTGTGTTTGCTTTATTTCAATGTTGTGTGGAAGGCAGAGGATTGAATGCCTGGGGTTGTAATCTTTATTTTGAGCTGAAGGATCTCAGTTCTTAGCCTCCCTGGAAAAGCCTGTTCCTGGCAACTTGAAAGGGTAGCTGAACCACAAACCAAAGATCTGTAGATTTTATCCTGGTTATGGAAGAGTGAAGGGATATTGTACAAATATTTCAGGGGTCATGAGTGTTTTCCGATTCTCTATATGAGTTGTTTACTTAGAAAGGGCTTACTGTATGATTATGTACTACATGTTATCCTTGTGGAGGGTGCCTCAAGGATTTGGGCTTCTTGGGCTGCATTTGCAGAGCAGGAGTTGTGTCTGTGTATGTGGTTTTACAGTAAATCATGTCATCTTTTTTGTGGGCATTGGACTGTGCTGATGTATGCCTCAACTCCTCCATGTTCATTATTTTTGTGGACAAGATATTAAGGTGCAGCCATGTTTGGATAAAGCCTAGTTTGGGAATCATAGGTTTACATTTCTGCTGTATGAAGTAAAATTTTTTCTGGGCCTCAACAGACTTTGACCTCTAGTCTGGGCCAGCACATGGGGTGAGGAACTTTGGTAAAAGTGGTATTTTTTGTGTAATGGTATTTTTTACCATTGCAAAATTAAAAAGCCGAGTTAAGTGCAAACCTTAAGAATTACATAAACATCCATTGACTTATTTATATACTACCCATAAAATCTGTGAAATATTTTTATTTTAAAAGTTTCAAATGTTGCAACCCCTCATCTCACTTTGGAGCATTTGGGAATTAAAATAGTGGATGCTTATTCTGAAGTTACATGTCACCAAATGATATTCATTTTCTTAATGGCATTCTTTTTCCTGATTTTCCACTATCACATTGTGTATATTGCTTATATCATTTTGTAAAATTTTGTGAATTTCTGAAATTGGATTAAGATGTCAGTCACATGCACAATGTCTGTTAAAAGTCTCATAAGCTTGCACCATGTGTGTTTAGTTAAAAAGGGCATTTTAGCTTGCAGGACAGTGTTTGAAACTGCCTGGTTAGCTAGAGAAGCAGGCAGCAGAAGCGATATAACCAAGTCTGTTTTGCATTTAGTTTTGTATTGTTTTATTGTTTTAGACATAATCTTTTTTATTGATTCTCAATTTTTCTCAATATGCTATAACGACCCACAAAAAAATCTTTTCATTGTATGTCCTGCTGTAGATTCTAATTCACTGACTCAAATGCTGTCTCCATTCCCACAGTATCTTTGATAATTGTTGCAGCTGCTCTTCTTTTTTAAATTAATTTTAATTACAAGCAAATAACAATTCATACAATCAAATCAGACTTAACAAAACCAAAATTCAACCCCTACCCAAAAGGAAGAGAGGAGAGCAAGCCAACAAAGCAAAGCTTTGAAGGAACAAGGAAGGAAGAGTATCCTTTCCCCCGATATAGAAGAAAGAGAGAGAGAGAGTGGGGTTGGGAGCATGCACTGATAGCACACCCACCACACAATGAGCCATCTCAGGATCCCAAATTAGGATCTGAGTGCAGCTTTTAATAAAATGTTATTGATTAGATCCTGCCATATTTTGAAAAAAGTTTTGAACAGATCCTCTGACTATCAATTTGATTTTTTTCCAATTTCAGATAGTACAGGACATCAGTTACCCACTGACTTAAAAGTGTTGGGTTGGGATTCTTCCAGCTGAGCAAAACAAGTCTACATGCTAGTAGTTAGGTGAAGGCAATTACGATTTGTTTGTCCTTCTCCACTTTAAGCCCATCTGGGAGTGCACCAAACACCGTTGTTAATGGATTAGGTATGATTGTGACACCAAGACTGTCTGATAGGCATTCAAAGATTTTTGTCCAAAACAATGTCAATTTGGTGCACTCCCAAAATATGTGGCCCAGCGAGCTAGACTGCAACGTTCACAGGTTGAATCTTACCCTGGAAACATTTTAGATGGTTTTAATCAAGGTAAATGCACACATCAGAAGATTTTAAGTTGAATAATTGAGTGCTTTGTGCCTATGGAGCTAGAATATATTCTATGTATTGCTGCCTTCAACTCCTTTTGTGAAATGTTAAATGAAAGATCCTTTCCCCATTGTGCACTGGAATCTTTGAAAGGAAGGGACTTTAAAATGTTTTTATAAATTGCGGTGATGCCATCTGAGTCTTCAGGACTGATTATATATTTCTTCTAGAATAGAAATAAGTGGAAGGTGAGGAAAATTGGGCAGGTTCTACCTTGAAAGTAGTGGAAAAATTGTGTTGTTGAGAAGTTAAATTTAAAGCTAAATTGGTCATAGGATGCAAACATTAACAATGTACAAGTCTCTAAGCGTTTTAATCCCAGACATTTTCTAAGTATTAAATTCTGTTTATGTTTGAGAGGGAGGAAAAAAGTGGTTGTCATGTAGAGGTGCAACAGATAAGAGCTTCTCTGTGATAAAGTGCTTGATACATTGGTATTTGATAGCTTTTAAACTCAAAAAAGGATATTCTTTTTCTAGCGATTTCCAAAATTGAGACAATGATTGCATTTTATGTCTGGACACCAGAGTGACATCAGAAGACAACTCAATCAGCTTTTCTTTTTCACGAGGATCAAGTGCACATGACTTTATATCTTCCAAGAATGGATTATTAATCCAGAGGTTACCTTTACGAGGATCCTCATTTTCAGGGAAATAATTATTAAGATTTTCAGCTAATGCTCTTAAATGTTGACTTATTATGTTGAATATGACTTTCTGGTTGACATCAGCAGCAATCAAAAATTCTTCCAAAAGTGGAAACATTTCTATATCTTCCTCTTGTAAGCGACTATTCCAAAGAGGTAGCTTCTTTTTGAACGCATCCATTTTATTTCTTAAAGTAAAAATATTTGTATATGACACCTGAAGAGAAATATTAACTTCATTAGCATGCTTTGCCAGCCATTCTTCATTCAACAAAGGCTCCAGTTCAGATTTTCGCTCTCGCAAAAACTGCTTTACTTTTTCCCTTAGTTCGAAAAGGCGCGAAAGAACCCTTCCTCTCTATAACCACCTCACTTCTGCATGGAGAAGGAGATGTTGGTGGTGTGAGTCCAGGCTCTCACATAGTGTCGTGAAGAGCCTTGAGTTCATAGCTTGACTATGAATTTCATTAATAATCTTCACCGCATCATTCATCACAGTGTTTAGTTCAGTAGAAAGCTTCTTTGCAGCTAGGTGCTCTCAGTGGATCATACAGTGAGTGGACAAAACTTCAGGGTGCGCGACTTCTTTTATTTTCACAACTACTCCTGAGCAACGTCCAGTCATGCTCGCAGCACCGTCAGTACACGCGCTTATAAATACTCATCAAGAGCATTAAATATTTCTGAACCAGTGGTTCGTCCAGGTAAGTTGAGACAACAAAGAAGTTCTTCCCTTATGTCTTCATCTTCACTATACCTCACGAAGCAAAGTAGGATAGCATGATTACTCACATCAGTTGATTCATCAAGTTGAATCGCAAAACATCTCAATTTCTTTTTCCCCTCTTCAACTTGATTTTCAATATCGTTGGCCATCTCAACAATTCTCATAATGGTGGTGTCCGAAAGCGGTATGGCCTCTAGTTTTACAGCAGCTTGAGGACCTCGTACGACATCTAAGATTCTCGTACGACATGTAAGATGCAAGGCTTTACTAACTCCTCACCAATAGTAAATGGTTTTTTCGATTTAGCTATTCGAAGCGCAACTAAATAAGACACTTGAAGCAACGACTTGTCACTAGTAGTCATCATTTTCATTTGACTTTTCTGCATTTTTATCTGGTCACGTAATCTTTCAAAAAAGTCCAGTGGCTTATCAGTAAAATCTCTATGTTTCGAATTCAAATGATGAGCAAGTTTGGAAGGTTTCATAGCTTCATTTGACAGAATTTCGGAACATACTACACACAAAGGCCGTGGTGATAGTTCATTGCCAGGGGCTACAATGAAACCAAGCTTTAAATACTCTTTATCGTAATGCCTAACATAGTTTCCTTTTCTCTTTTTGGTTTGTATTTCACATTCCGAAGTAGCCTATCAACGTATTTATTTTTCTGTGTTTTTCCTAAACTTGAAGCACTAGTACTTGGCATTCTTTCAGCACCATCACTAATTTTATCCTGAATAATGTCCTTGACTCTACTAAAGAACATTAAAAGATTTTGCTGTTTGACTTTTTTTCTCCATTTTTTAGGCCCTACAAATTAAAAATTAAATAAAAATTTTACGAAAGAAATAACCTGTTTTCCAAAATACTACAACAAAATATTAGAAAACAATACGTTCGAGCAATAAAATAAGAATTGTGTGGCGTGTTATCAGCAGACGAGCGGACGCTATACTGACATTCGGCAGCTGTGCACTTCATCCACCGAACAAGCATCTGATGCGGCGCAGTCAACAGCATTTATTGGAGACCAGCGCCTTAGAGAAGTGTCAAATGCACAGCGAAATCTGTAAACACGATCTAAAGTAGTATGAAAAATAGCCGCGAGAGGCGTTGTATTGGGGCTGGTAAATATTTAAATAAATCATGGTTTGGACAAAAGTTAGCTTCTGTGTCGACTAAAAAAATGTGCTATATACTCGTGAACAGAACTGTGCATCTACATGATTCGGTCGAAATTTTTCGCAGACCGGCAGGAGAACGGGTTGAAGAACACTGTTGTATATGTTCATCAGTTTGTGTCAATGTCCAGGTTTTTATGGCCTGTATATTTTCCGCCAGTTTGGATGCGTGGATGTTTGGAATTCCAAAAACATGAGGTTATGATTGAATCTAATTTCTTAAATAATGATTTGTTAAGGTTTAAAATAGAAAAAGAAGCTTGGGAAGGATGTTTATCTTAACAGTGTTGATTCTCCCAGCTAATGTAAGATGGAGGGTGGACCATCTATTCACATCTTGTTTAATTTTTCCCATGCAGATAGCAAATTTTGTTGAAAAGAGCTTTATTTTTCTTGTGATATTTACCCCTAGATATTTAAACTGATCTACTAAGATAAAAGGGAAGGTGTCCAGTCTAGTATTGTGTGCTAGAGAGTTCACTGGAAAAAGCATACTTTTATTAAAGTTAATTTTGACTCCAGATACCTTTTGAAAATCTGCTAGTGCTTTTAGGACTGCTGGCATGTAATTTTGTGGGTCAGATATATACAGTACCATATCATCTGCATATAGTGATATTTTCTGTTCAAATTCTTCTCTGAAAATCCCCTTTATCTCTGATGCATTTCAAAAATAAACAGCCAATGGCTCAATTGCGATTGCAAAACGCAATGGAGATAGGGGACATCCTTGTTGAGTATCGCATTCTAGTGTGAAGCAATCCAAAATAATGTTGTTAATACAAACTGAGGCTTCTGGATTAATACAGAGTAATTTAATATATGCACATATGTTTGGGCCCAACCCATATTTGTGCAATGTGGTGAACAGGTAGTCCCATTCAACCATGTCAAATACTGTTTCTGCATCCAAAGACAGTAAGATCTCTGGGGTGTTAGATTTAATGGGTTAATATATTATATTAAACAAACGTTGAATATTAGAATCCAAGTGTCTGCCTTTAATAAATCCAGTGACATTACAGAAAGAAGCACTTTGTCAATTCTTTTAGCTAGAACTTTGGTGAGTATCTTAACAACATTATTCAGTAGTGAGGTTGGTCTGTATCATGCACATTGCAGTATGTCCTTATTTTTCTTATTAAAGACGGAAATTAATGCTTGACAAAAAGTTTGATATAGAATTTTGTTATCTTTAGCTTCTACAAATGTTGCTAATAATAATGGAGCTAACTTATTTGAATTTTTTTTTTAATTGCACTGGGTAGCCATCAGGGCCGACTGCTTTCCCGCTTTGAAATTAGTTTAGTGTCTAGTAATTCTGAAAGAGTCAGAGGTTTTATCCAGTCCCACAGCACTAATAGTATCTAGCTGTGGTATCTTTAATGAGTCAAATAACTCATTAGATTGTGTCTTATCTTCTTTAGACTGAGTAGAATATAAGTATTTATAGTACTCTCTAAATGTGTGGGTTATATTTTTATGGTCTATGATTTTATCCCCGTCCGTGCTGGTGATTTCTGTTTTTGCATTGTGAACTTCCTGCTTGTGGATTTGTTGAGTTAAAATCTTGTTGGCCTTCTCTCCGTGTTCATATTAATGATGTTGTGATTTAAAGATGAACTGTTCCATTTCTTTAGTAGTCACAAGGTTAAATTCTGACTTGTGTTTTCCTATAAAGTGCCTCATTTGGAGACCTGGCTACATCTATTCTACATCTATTCTTGTAATTTCACTGATTAACTCAGACGCTTTCTTGGTTTCAATTTCTTTTTGTAAAAAAGATATGAAATAAATCTGTCCTCTTAAAAATGCCTTCAGAGTTTCCTAAAGTATTCCTATAGAGACTTCTGGAGATGCATTTGTCTCCAGAAAGTAATCAGTTTGGTTGGATATTAATTCTGTGCAGTGCTTATCAGCTAATGACAGTGGGTTAAGACGCCAGCTATGAGATGAGTGTGCTGGGCATAGTGAGTTAAGCTCCATGGTCAGGGGAGCATGGTCAGAGATAAAAATAGAGTTGTACTTACACAATTTGATAATGGGAAAAAAATTATTGTCTATGAAGAAATACTCAATTCTTGACTAACAATGATGAACTTGTGAGAAGAAGGAATATGCTCTAAGGTTAGGATTTAAAAACCTCCATGGGTCTGATACGTTTTTATTAATTACAAACTGTGTAATTATTTTTGCAGTATTAGATGTTATTGCCACTGTAGCTAAAGACCTATCCAGGTCTGGATTTAAAAAAACACAATTAAACTATCCAGCCATTATAATTTTATGAGTGTTCACATTAGGAATAGATGTGAATACATTTCGGATGAAATCTCTATCATCCACGTTAGGTGCATAAATATTTATCAGAATTACTTTAGTATTAAATAAATTGCCCATTACCATGACATATCGCCCTTCAGGATCACATATTACGTCTGACACTACAAATGGGATAGTTCTGTGTATTAAGATTCCTAAACCCTTAGTTTTCTTTGTATAGCTGGAGGGAAAAATTTGGCCAATCTAGCCCCTTTGCAACCGAAACTGGGCCTTACTTATTAAGTGAGAGTCTCCTGTAAAAATACTACCTTGGCATTTAAACCGGAAAGTGAGTGAATATTTTCTTTGTCTTTAATTCATGATTGAGACCTTTGACATTACCGCTCACAAAGTTCACTGTTTGGTCATAAAAACATTGCTTCTGAACTTTTGTTGACATTTAGTAGTCTTAAGTTAAGGTTGTACATTTTTACATATGATAGCTTTGACCTACATTCATATTATTGCCAGGTGTTATGGCTATGAAGCCTATTGTTGTGCAGCTGCTCTTCAAGGTTGTCTGGTAGTTTGTTGTCCTGGCTTCTTTTTATGTCAGTCATTCACCCTGGCCTTGATCCCCACTCAGCCGCAGTATGGTCTTCATCTTTGTGGTTTCCTCCAAGGGCCTGCATTCATCATTACTTATTTATTGTTTGTTTATTTTTTTTTGTCATCTGTTCAAGGATGCATTATATTGCAAAATGTATTGTGTGGGATTTAGTGTATTGTCTCTCGCTTAGTATAAATATTATAGAGGGTGGATTTAAGGCAATAAAAATGTGCCTTGCCTCAGATGGATTTTTTAAACGGGCTGGCACTGACCAAAAAAAAAAAACATGCAGCAGCACCACTTTTGTGGTAAAGCAGAAGGTAATTCTTTGTACAAAACCTTCAGTTTACTAGTTAGTCTACACCTCCATCCTTATATATGGACAGAAGCATAGAACAAAAGAATGAAATTGCAAATACAAAAGGCCAAGATGAGGTTCCTCTGCTAAACTTGCATTCTGGGACAGAGTGAGGAACTCATTAATTTTGGAGGACTTCCGAATAGAACCTCTGCTTCACCAAATTAAGAGAAGCCAATGGATATGTAGTTAGGATGCCCACACTGGGTTTACCAGACACATCCCACTCAAAAAAGACCCAGAGGCTGACCCACAGTGTGTTGGACAGATTATGTTGCTTGAGTGGCTTGGGTGCACCTATGAGATTTCTAGTAAGAGCAGGAAGAAATTGATGCGGAGAGGGCAGTCTTGTCTTGTCTTGCTCAAACTAGTTAGATCTACTTCAAGTTATTCTCATATGTACATACAGTAACATGATAATGTCTTAAATATGTCTTGAATATTTTTACTAACAATCATTTCATTTGAGGATAGTTTTGAAAAACACAACATGATTTGAACTAGTTGAATGAAAGACTATATACAGTAAACAGCAAACAAATAAACTAAAGACACTAATGCTTTGGGTGAAAATGAAAGCAATATGAACAAAGATAAAAAAAACAACAACTTACAAGTTCAGATAGGTCTTTAACTCTTAATGGGACCTGAATTAATCCCCAGTGACTAGTAGCTGAAGGTTGATCACTGTTGTCAAAATTAGGATTTCTGAGATTTATTAATACCTGAAAATGTTAAATGTTAGAAATATTTAGTGACAATTATCATACCCTGAATGAAGAACACACATTTTTAAATAATTAAGACTTACTCAAGTTTGTATTAAAAAACAAAGCATCAAAATCTACTGGAACCCAATAAAAAGGTAATTTTACATTCATTTTCCAACATCATAACCAGGTCACAGAGTCATAGGGACTCTAAGGCCGGGTTTATACTTCACGCAATGCAACGCATGCTGCAGCGGATGCTCCTGCTACGCAAGCGTTTTGCTGTTTATACTTGCACATGTACTTTACGGAAATATGGAGGAATCCACCAGGTGGCAGTCATCACAGTAAGAACAGGTTTGGCTTCGCTGTGCTATGAATTGCCCGGAACACCCATTAAATTCCGATGACACCTTACCGCAATATCTCTGAAAAGGATGTTTAATGATTAAATCCATCAATCCAGGGATTTGTCCATTCTAACAAGCATTGGGCACGAGGCTGAAACAATCCCTGGATGGGCATCAGCTCATCGCAAGGTGAATACAAGCACTCACATACACTAGCGTCATTTTAGTGTCACCAAATCTGCATATCTTTGGAAGGAAACCGGAGCACACTGTGGAAACCCAGAAGGAAAACATGCAAACTCCAGGCAGAAAATACCAACGACGTGACTCCCTGCGAGACAGCAGTGCTACTGCTCTGCCACCGTGTCACCCCCATGTGTGTAATTATTAACAGTATTCATTATTTAAATGAAATTAACGATTTATCAGTATAATGTAACATACATACTTTGATGCAGTTCATCATGAAAGTGATATCAAGTATAAATTTTAGGATTCTAAAAGTGCAGAGAGTTGGAATATTATACATTTAATGTGTTCTGTGTGATGATCTTTTGTTGTTTGCTGCTGCTGTCAGGTCCGAAGGAAGCCCTAGAAAAAAAAGACGGCACAGAAGAGACTTTTAAAATGTATCGTGTCGTTATGATCGGGAATATACAACGCTTGAATATAAAAGCATCACAAATGTATTTGTATGTCGGCATTTTGATTCACCACATCGAACCATTCATCAAACATCGAAGCGCGCACATCGATCTCGTAGGATCTGCAAAGCAGCTTTTTGTCACATGTAGATAGTAATCAGAGACTCTGACGTCACATTCCAACTTTTAGCACACTGCGCTCCCCCTACTTTTTGCTGGTACTGCAACTCGCTCACATGTCGCGTTAATTTCTGAGGACCTGCTCAGAGGACGTCTCAAATGAACGCTGGGAACGCATGGCAGCCATGATGCGTGCGCGTATGCATTCTGAGCATGAAGTATAAATGAGCCCTAAGTCTGTTCACTTCAGAGTGTTTGAGAAATTTATTTGAAAAACTGACTTACTAGAGCTACTTCAAGCCATCACGAAAATCTGTATGAAATGTTAACAGATGCAGAGATACACTGCCAAATTCCTAAGATTCAGAATGTGTATTACATCCTGGTAAAATGAGTTTAAGTTATAAACAAACAAACAGACTGAAAACAATATAGAATTTAATGTTTGTAGATCCTTAATGCAATTTTCATGATCCCCTTAACTCTACAACAATATAGAACAAAATAGTTAAACCTTAACTCTAGTATGTTTTATTTTTTAATGTGTAGATTCTTCCTTCATATTTAATCAAGCAGACACCCTGGAATTTCGTTTATTTGTTTGTAAAGTCAAGGACCCACAAAGCTACAGCATTCTTTGCATTAACAAACCTTCTGCATTGCAAAAGAATAAAGTTTGACATTGCACAAAAGAAAGGACTAGAAGAATTTTGCTCAAGCGATATGGAGACTGACAGTATAATTCAGAACACCAAGCGAACCTGTAAATAAGGGCTACAGAACCTACAAGGCGTGACCCAAAAGTTTTTAGACAAGTTTTAAAAGAGTACTGTGCGGTACATCTAGCGGACGACACTGTAACTACATAGTGCTATGCTTCATGTAACATTTAATTAATCGAGAGTTTGTCCCTGAAGTGCAGAAAGTAAATGCAGAATTCTACGTGGGCATTTTGGATCAGCTACTGAAGAGAATTCAGAATTCCAGTCCAGTGAGTGGTTTCTTCTTCACGGTATCACTCCATCTCATTACACTGGTGAACTGAAACGTTGCTGTTCTTCACTACCCACCTTACTCACCAGATCTTGCACCTGCCAACTACTTTCTTTTCCCCCAAGTTAAAATTTCCCTTAAAAGGATGGCTTTTTCAAACAGTGGGAGAAATTCAGAGTGCAGTGACAAGGGAGCTTAACCACATTTCAAAAACTGCTTTTCAGGGCATGAAGAAGTTGAAGGAACGTGCAAACAAGTTTATCGATCAAGGAGGAATGTATTTTGAAGAATAAAAATAAATGATGTCCATGTAAGAAGTTATCTGTGTTTTATAACAGTTACCTAAAACTTTTTAGGTCTCACCTTGTATTATATAAAGTGGAAGAGTTCCTTGATGTTTCTTAATATTCTAAGTGACATGTTTTGAAAAGCTAGGTTATTTAAATAACCATCAGCCTTTATTCTTCTGCAAATATAAATAATCCACATGTCAAACGGAGATCTCAGTATCAAGATATACATTAGATTTAATTTAAAGTGTGTTACACACATGTGAATAGGAGGCAGCTAAAGGGCTTAGAGAACAGTACTGACTCACCCAACCAGGGGGCGGCAGGGTGCACTAACTTACTTTCTGAGTTCTCTGCAGACCTTTCCTGGGAAATCCCGCCAGGTTCCAGTGCCTCGACTATGAATACATCACCTCCTGTCCCGGCCCCGAGGACGACGTTACTTCCTGTCCCGGCCCCGAGGACGACGTTACTTCCTGTCCCAGCCCCGAGGACGACGTCACTTCCCCAAGACTCCCTATAAAACTTCACTCCCCTCTGCAGGTTAGCAGTTCTGTTTTGGACTCTGATCTGTGGACACCAGTGCTATCACTTGTTTTTTCTATTTTGCAGCCAGGTTACACAATATACGGATGTCTGCCCTAAACCTTGCTATGGCTCTTGTTCGAGTTTGTGACAAGTGGTACTTAACTGAGCTGGAATGATTTGAATCACAGACTGATCTTGACCGTGAAAACAAAAATGGTGGCAGGATTTGAAGTTGACATGTACACAAATCAGAAGAGCACTTTTAAGATCAAGCAAAAGCTACTTCCTTTTTTAACACAAAGTTTTAAAAAAGACAAAGATCAGTAACTACAATTAGCTCAGGACATGTCTCCTTCTATATTACTGTTATGTGTCTACTTGAAATTACTTGATAGCCAGCTATTGCTTAGCCTGAAAATCAGAGCATGGTGGCAGTGTGGACAACAGAGACTTTTTTCCATTTTACTATTTTTAAATGGAATACAAATCTTGGAACAACTTAGAGCATAGAAATCTTTATAATATGATCCAATGTCAACCCTAAAACTGACAACATATATACCATTATTCAATACCAGTGCTGTTTAATTTCTTACATGTAGCACTTAAATTTCACACAGCATTGTCTTTTCATGCTGAAGTTGTTTTTTTTCAGGATGGCCTAGTTTCCTCCCATATCCAACAAAGACATGCTGTTGAAGTATAAACTGACAATGAGTAAATGCTAGTGTTTGCATGAGTGTGCCATGTGATGGACTAAAGTCAATTCTAGTGTTGGTTTCTGCTTTGCATCTGATGTTATTATGACAGGCTTTGGTCCCTATGAACCTGCAAAGAAAGAAGCAACATTAGCTATATTACATATAATCAAATGTAAAACAGCTTTTACACAACGTACCTCCAAAAAATCCTTAGGGGCATAAACAGGTCTGAAGTGGCTTAAATCTATAAAATACAAAAATATTTATATAGGTATAAATAATGAAAAGTTTCACATGATTGCCATGTCTAATTACACTCAATATACTGTGTCTCATTTTAATGCTAATACACTATATATAATAACTATGTTTAAAATAATTAATGATTACCTGTATGCATCTTCCTAAAATATTAATTCTTTTTGTAAACTGTTTAGCACAAGCTCTAACAAGAATATTTGGTTGCTAGCAATGATCTGTTTTAAATTTATAACAACATTTGTAACTGTGTGTGTTGTGTACTGTATATATACAGTATATCACACTCTTCTAATGCTAAACACAATAGGCTAAAAGAAGTCTGAGATCATAATATATGTTTAAAATGTAGTTTGTGCTTTGTCTGGTTGAAACATACAAAGCCACAACAACTTTGAGCATCACAGTTAAAAACCTGTATCTACTAATTATACTCATCATTGTATATATTACTAAATGTAGTAATTGGTACACTTTACTCACAATGTACTGCTTGTTTGGTAAACAATTATTGTTTGTTCTGTTCTATAAAAAAATTGTATTAACATTACTCGCCACATAAACTTAATACACTACAACAAAAGGACATTACATACATTTCCATAAGTTTTACATTGAATTGGATTGAGTAGAAATTATTATTCGTTCCAAACTTGAGTATATTCATGAAGTAATGTAATATAACATAATCTGATAAACATCATATAGTATAGTTACAAAAATGAGAATAGCATACCAGGCTCATCAGTTCCCATCTCGTTCCACTTAGTTAGAAGCTCTTTTTGTTCATTTATAGGCCTCTGAGAGGAACACAAAAATCAGGTAATTAAGTCTGGAGGCTTTCAAGCGGAAAAATGAAATCATACCATTATGCTCTTTAATGAAAATTTCATTACAATTATCACATTCTGCAAATATTCTCTGAGTAATTGCTCTATATTTATGTCTAATTAGGATAATATTTGTTCATATATCAAAAAAGAAAAGAAAAACATTTACAGATCTCTTAAAAATACATCATGGGCTGCATCAGGAGTATAATCAAGTTAATCTTGTTTTTCCTTACTAAAAGGGTTGCTATACAGGCAAAATTATTATGGATATCTTAGTCTGGTAGCTCATGTTAACAATAATAGTGTGCCCAAAAACTGAAAGGCATGTCCCTTTTCAAATTCATTTTTATTTACTGTATTTTGAATAATGTGCTGACATTTTATGAATAAAGTTAAACAAAATGCAAAATAATATTAAATTAAAACACAACAATAATGTGCACAGAAATTACATATATTCATATAATAGTAATAATAATAAGCAATCCAAAGGAATATCATGACAATAAATGTAGATTATGCAACAAGGCACAAGAACATATAAGTCATAGTGTTGCAGGCTGTACTGTACAACACTTGCACACACAGACATAATAAAGCAGCTAGCTACAGTAGGTTCTCTGGACTGTGTGAAAACATTTAGGGGTTTAGGTGCCAGATAAATATAATGAACGTGAGCCCGTCAATGTCATTAAAATCAATGAAACCATCTTGTGGGAAATTCCAATAATTACTGACAGAACCATTTTAGCTAATTGTCCTGACACCGTACTGCATGATAAAAAAAAAAAACAGAAAACCATTCTACTGACTCACATAGCCGTTCCAGATATTTTGAACATCTTGCTACAAGAACCTAAAAACTCAGTAAATATATCTCCCTGGAAACTGACATCAGCAGGATGTGCAACTATAAAACGAGAGCTGTGCCAGTTATAGTAGGAGCATTAGGTACAGTGAACAAAGGACTTCATTGGAACCTGAAGATGTTCCCGGGCCATCGATCAGCTAATGAGGAGCAGAAGATTGCACTAATGGGCACAAAATTCTTCGTAAAGAGCTTGGGTAAATCACTTTGATCTCTTGTTGAGATCAGGACTTATCACCAAAAGGTGAGAAGAAATAAAAGTTAATAATAATAATACACATAAATAGTACTGTGTTTAAATTTAAAAACATAAAGAGTGAATGCCATAACATTGTTAATCCTCATATTGTGAGGAGACAGAGGCTGTTATGGAATATTAGAATACAAGCTAGTAAAAAGCAAGGACAGGGCACTAGTCTATTGCAGCGCTCACTTGTACACCACACCAGTTAGGGCATATTTGAAAACATTGGGGCAAGTTGAGAATGTGGGAGGAAAACTCATATAGACATGAAGGAAATTTGTTAGCTCCACACACACAACAATCGGGCATGAGATTTGAAGCCAGGTCACTTAACTTATGAGGTAGCAGCACTATCCACTGGGCCACTATACTATCCTAAAATAATGAATGCATTAATCACATTTTTAATATCAGTAATCGTAAACAATTAATAATTTATAAGTTAACTATAACAACATATGTGCTTTTAACATTAACAAAATAAGTAAAACATACCTTTCGGGATAAAGGAATGCTGAGTTCTGTGCACATACTGTTTAGACTTTTAAGAATTCGCTTTTCCCAACTAGCCTAGAAGAATACACAGTAAATACTGTATGTTAAAATATCAGTAATAATTTTAGAAAATAATGTTAGAAATAGGATGATCAAGTAAGATACTACTTTCCTTTTTTAAACTTTGTTCATTCAGTATACGAGGGACATTCTATAATTTATCGACCTCAGTAGGAAAGAAAAGAGTTTTCAAAAAATGTTTCGTTTTATTTTTCTATATAGTCCCCTTATAGCTCCATACACTTCATTCACTTTTCCTGCAATGACTTTAACCCCTTTGAAAAAAAATCTTCTGTTTATCCTTCAAACCAGGATGCCACAGCTGCCTTGATGTCTTCATCACTTGAAAACCGCTGTCCACGGAGAGATTTCTTCAAAACTCAGAACAGGAAAAATCTGAGGGAGAGAGGTCAGAACTGTAGGGTGGATGGTTCAGCTGCTGGAACCCGCAATCTCGGATGGCAGCCTGTGACTGACGTAACATGAACTGGCGCATTGTCGTGAAGAAGCAGCACGGCGGCTGTGAGTTTTCCTCATCTTTTCTCCTTGATTGCGATCATTGTGTTGGTGTAACTCTCCCCAGTTATGGTTGTCTTGTGTGGCATGAACTCCAGAAGCAAACGTCCTTTGATATCCCAGAAAACAGTTGCCATGACTTTGCCTGAAGATTTTTCTGTCTTGAACTTTTTTGGGGTGGAAGATGACTTGTGCTTCTACTGCATTGACTTCATTTTGGACTCGGGATGTCTGTGATAGACCCAAGTCTCATCTCCAGTCACCAATTGGTGAAAAAAATTCACCTGGGGCCTCAAGTATAAACAGTGCGCATGCACAAAAATGTTTTGTACACCCGATTCCTTGTTCACATTGCGATGTATAAAAACTAAGCTTGGTGTAAAGTCATACACATTCTGATTGCAGCTCTCCCCCTTGCATATGTACATTGCTGCTCGGTTTTGCAAACTGCCGGCACCCAGTGTCAAAGCAGTGCTACTGTGTGGTTTCCCATTCTTTTTTAGATTCACATCCATGACTCAGGCTTTATCAAATACACTGAAATTTACAGCATATTGTTTATAAATTTAAGGTGCCTGATTGTAATCAACCTGTAAAAATATATTGCTGCATGGAATGGCCAAGCTACTCTAAATACCTTAGCTGCTTTAGCGTTGTTACTCTTAGTACACCACTCAGACTATTTTAATCCATTGTATCTGAGTGTGGATTCACAGCTTTACAGAAGCTGATTGGAAAGTTCTATGGCGGGTTGTGTCGAAACTATAGAGGATTATCGGGATACAACATCTACCCTGGAGCACATTTATAGTACACACTGCCTCAGGAATGCCACCAGCATCTGCATGGATTCCACTCAGCCATGCCACAGTCTATTTGAACTTCTCCCAACCGGCAAACACTTCAGAGCCTTTCCTGCATGGACCTCGAGGCTCAGAAACAGTTTAATCCAAAGAGCTTTAAATGCACTCAATCAGTCCATCATGTCCTCATGGTAGAACTGTTTGTACTTATAACTACAATTACCTCACCGTAATCTTAAATTTGTAATATTGCACAACCTGAGCCACTTCATTAACCATTTGCACTATCTGCACTATATGTACATTATATTGTATTTATGCTTTCATATTGTATATATTTCATTGTTTTTTTTATCATAACATTATTGTTATTTTATCATTTTATAGGAAGACAAGTTTATGGAGGATTTGCATATTTAATCTCATTATACTATACAACTACAATAAAGGAATTCAATTCAATTCAATAGAAGAGAGTGCGTATTTACAAATGATAATGACTAGCATTTAAGTCGATTTAGATTTCCAAGCACTATCCTCTTGGAGCTGTGAGCTGTTAAAATACAAGGATGTATACTTGATATAATTTTTAAGATGAAATGCATTAAAGTATGTATATTACATTTTACAGATAAATTGTTAACTTCATTTAAATAATGTATACTGTTAATAATTAAACATGTGGGGACACAGTGGCACAGTGGTAGCGATGAGCTGGCACCCCATACAAGGATTGTTCCTGCCTCATGCTATATGCTTGCTGGGACTGGCATGACCCTGGATGGATAGATGGATGTTATAATTAAGCATATATTATGAAGATTTTTCAATGTTCCTCAAAAGTTTTGAAGAATCAATGTTCTAAGTTTACAGCTGGTGTGCCATTTATTACAGAGCTTATTGTGTGGCGATTGGTTATGTGGAGAATGAAAACAGAAGGACAGGAATTGGGGGTTGGTACGTTTGACAGAGACAGTACTGCTGCAATAAATTATTTTATCAAGGGTCGCACACACCCTAGCAAGCATGTTGTGGGATGCAGGAACAATCCCTGCACAGGGAGAGACTGAACACGTGCGGAACTCATCGGTGCACACAAACCGAAAGGGAAACTGGCTTGTTCGTATACCTGGTGTGTGGTTGTGAAGAGATGCAAAAGTTTGGCGAACTTTTTGGTTGTAACCCGATTTGTACATGTTCAGAGACGTTCGTGAACTGAGGTTCCACTGTATTCTAAAATGTTCAGACATCTGTAACATCATGAATGTAATGTAATAGAATATGAAGCATTTAATGTGCTACTTTAGTTATTATGGGATTTGAGAAAGTAGTAAATTAAACATTATAAGATGAAGTTTAAGATATTCTATTTTAATGACAAAATAAACCTTTTGTTTCTTCACTGTGTCCCTATTTTTTTTTCTTTTCTCTGTACCCTAATACGCTTCCATATGACACACAGTTGGTGGGCTACAACTTGCCTTTTCAACGCGACTTTGATATCTGACCACTTCTTTATTATTTTGGGCACTGTGCGACTTTCTGAACTTGAATTTTCTCTGCCACTCTGTATCACTTGATCAACTTGCTTTTGTTGATTATACCACTGCTTCAGGCAACAAATAGTATGTTTTTCCTCCACTTCGCATTTGCTGAAATTCTTTTTTCCCTGTGCTTTTGCCATTGTCTTTTCACAAAACACTGAACGTAAGGGGCTATTCATATTGATTTGCATATTCAAAGAGGCATATTTCTGGGAGGAGTCAGGGTAGGGTGGCAGGTGCATGCACGAATGTTACATTTCACATTGACTGGGATTTATGGGGCGGAAGTGCATGAAAGTTGGCTTTATGCACTGTTTTGTGCATCTGAATTTTTTTGTGCACACGCACATTTCAACTTATGTCTGTACACCATGTTTTAGTATGAATTCTACGCATGGCGTTATACACGAGGCCCTTGACCTTCACAGAGCATGTCAAAGTTCTCCTGACAGCACTGGAGCCTCGTGGCCTTCTGACATGGTGTCAGCATTCTTGAAACACATCTTGCACTGACCTTTGACATGTTCAACTTTTCATGAATTATTTTCCAAACTGTACCTGCCAAGAAGCCCATTTCTTCAGCTATTCAGGAAACTTTAATTCATCTGTCCGACAAAATAAAATCTTCAATTTGTTTGCACAATTCTCTGGAAGTCCCTTTCGCAGGCCATCCAGTATGAGCGTCATCTTCAATGGACTCTCTACACTACTTAACCTGCTTGCTCCAGGATGATGGGGCAGATTCACCATAAACTGTAGTCATGTGTTCATGGATCTCCTTTGGGTTTTCCCCTTCTTTTGTGAGAAATTTTATCACTGAACATTGTCTCAACCTGTCTCTTGGAATGTTAGACTCGCACTGAGCCACAACTGTACATGAGTAACCTTGAGACGTGTCACAAGGTGCCCAAACTTGTTTCAACATGCTTGCTACTTTCTTTCATATTCAGGTAGATAAATTATTGAACACCCCTCACATTCTTCAGAACAAAGAAAACATATCTGCCAGATCCTGATGGATGAAAACATTCCTTGCAAATATCACCAACTCTAACTTAGTTTCTCTGATCCACACAATGAATA
Source organism: Erpetoichthys calabaricus (assembly GCF_900747795.2). Taxonomy (NCBI): domain Eukaryota; kingdom Metazoa; phylum Chordata; class Cladistia; order Polypteriformes; family Polypteridae; genus Erpetoichthys; species Erpetoichthys calabaricus. Next base: position 125,534,078 of record NC_041398.2, read on the forward strand.
TAAAAGTGAATCTCTACAAGGAAATAACCACATTTAAAAATGTGATATACATATCAGAGAAAACAAAAGGGTTACAGCTACAGAGAGATGTAATATACTTTATATACATAAATATGAGGTTAAGCAACAAAGAAAATAACTATTAACATTCAATTAGGGTCATGCTTATTCAGTAAGGGAACAGAGAAGGCAATAAAATAATTTGTTTTCAATCCTATTTTTTGTAAACATTGATCTATTTGTATGGAATGATTACAATAAAATCAATAAAATTAAAAAAAAAAGAAATCTCAAAAGTCTAATTTAATTGGAAATAAGGACAATACTCAAAGAAATGAAAACAATTATATGTTGAATACATTCTGTAGCATGAATAAAAAAAGTCTATAATTAAAAACTACAAAGATACTTTGTAACACATAACCTCTCAAAGAATTCAGTGAAAAGGTCAGAATGTTTGATGTTACTGTTGTCTGTTGGTTTACTTGTATTTTTAATGTAAATTAATCAAAGCTTATTTGTGCCACTCAAAAAATGTGTTATGTGTTGTGTTATTTTACATTAATTCTTTATTATTTTGCAATTACTTTTCTTGTGCTAAAAAAATACTTTTTTAAATGACAAGAATACTCTTCTATACTTCATGTTTTGTGAAACCAAAGCATACAAAAGAAACATTTCTTTCACAATTCATCAGACAGCAAACAACTATCATTTATTCATTCACATTATATTCAATGTCAGTCTTTTCAATCGAATACCTTCATCAAATAACTTACATTATTTATGAAAAATTATAACATGAGTTTAACATTTCATGTTAAATGTTACTTGTGCTCCACTTAAGAGAAATTCATATAGTTTAGATAATGTACCGTATTTACTATTAGCACATTTGAACTACTTCTTTCCTCTTATAAAACAAACAGACATTTGAAATGTACAGTAGCTTCATAACTTTTGACACACCTTAGTATAAATAAATGTTTTCTCATGTTTAAAAAGACTAAGCTACATTTTAAGTAAATAAATGCGTAGAAATTGTCATTTTTCTTCACATACTGAAAACTTCTTTTTCTTTTTATTTCCATTAGTATGTGTCGTTAATGTGAGTAATCTGATATTGGTAATATTCTGTATGTATATCTCCATAAATCCACTGTCATAAAGACAGATAAACATCCTGAAGCATCATCAGCTGTACAAACATGGATATGGCACTAGTCCATCACAGGGCACATTCACACATGCATCCTCATTTACTCACACACAACTGGATAGTTAACAATTAATCAAACATCATTTTGTTGTTCTAGCAAAATCAGAGCACAGAGTTAAAAACCCATGCAGACTTGGGGAGAACACAAATAAATTATGAAGGCACTACTCAGTCCAGTATTTAAAATAAAGACTGTGGAGCTGTGAGGCAACACTTCCAGCTATTGTGCCATCCTACTTACATACTCTATATTTGGAATACTCTGTCAGAGTTTATAAAAACAGAGAATGAATGTAAAAACACAAAGTCATTCAAAACTTGCAAGACTATAGATTGTTTTAAAAAATATACACAAGACAACAAAAAAGAAATTGAGGGGACAATTCAACCATTATAATATGGCAACAATGCTCGAATTACATTTTATAGAAACTTAGTTTTTGGGTAAGGGTGGTGCTTCTTGTGTCATTCCAGATTAACAAATGATGTTACTTGTTTTTGTGACATATGCAGTTGACTGTATTCTTATTGGAATTATTTTTTTTCTCTTTAGTTTATAGCAGGGATGTCCAACTCTGGTCCTGATGGGCCACAGTGGCTGCAGGTTTTCATTGTGACCATTTTCTTAATTAGTGAGCTGTTTTTGCTGCTGATTAACTTGTTTTGCCTTAGATTTAATTGACGTGACTCAGAACCCTTAGTTGTTTCTTTTTCCTTAATGAGCAGCCAAACAATAACGAGACACAAAACAAGCCGCCTCATGACCAGCTAACCTGAAAATAATGAACGATGAAAGTCTCGGTCATGTTGGGTCCGCTCAGGTCACCAAAACATTGTGATGGTGGTCTTAGAAAAAACAGAAAATTAACAGTCTGCTGTGGCAGAATGAGAGCAGCAACAAGTCATGATATTCAGTAACGGCTTTAATTAACAGGCTTCTCATTAAGAAAATGGTTGGGGTGAAGTTGGCTGGAGTTTGATGTTCCAATTTAGCTGGTCATCTCTCAGCTCGTTTCATGTCTCATTTCTGTTTGGCTGCCATTTAATGAAGAAACAAATCAATTCAGAGGACTGAATCCTTAAAAACAGGGCTATTAAAGGGAAAAGGAGTTAATTAGCAGTGAAAACTGCTCGTTGATTAGGAAAAGGGTTAGAATGAAAACCTGCAGCCACTGCGACCAACCAGGACCGGAGTTGGACACCCCTGGTCTTTAGCAATGTGTGTTTGTAATGCTGGTTCTTTTGTAATGCATATTTCTGGAAATAAAATGAAAAGGGGAAAAAAATCAGGTCAGATGATCAACATTTTCATTCAGATAACACATGATGTTGGTCTCTCAATTCACATGTCTTGTATACATTTACAGTAGTTGCATTCGTATGAAATGCTCAGTTCATCAATATGCTTTTGTTCAATACAACTATATTTATTTCATACATAATTAACAGTAAAATACATACTTGTGCCTTTCTCATATATGTGAGGGGTTCCTTAATGTGCTCAGGAGGTGCTATTGGGTTCCCTGAAGTGTGAATCCTGATGACAAAAAAAGATACACAGTTAAATAAGAAAATATATGTATTTTCAAAATGTAATCAAACATATACACTGAAAACAGCATCCTAATATGCACATTTATAATATTTATTTTACATACATTCTTTTTAAAAAGTAATGTTAAACAGTATAAGATTTTTTTTCACAGAATAATTGGTTATTCTAAATATTTACAAGGTGTTTCAGCTACTTCAGCTAATTTAACATGTTGTACACAAAAGTTATTTCATTACGTTTTTTTCCTGAAAAAAAAAATATATATCCTGCTGCTAATGCTACAATTGTCTGGTTAAAATATGAAATATGGATCAATAAGACAATTTCCCTTTAGGAATACAGTTTTTCTTGATCGCTTTCACACTATTACCAATCTTACTAACTAAAACTCCTAAATCATATCACCATCTACTAAAATTCAAACTCATTTGCCAAACCTATAAACATTATTCCCCTATTTTGACACATGATTCAGACTCATTTCATTTTTTGCACAAAACTCTACACACAAATGACTTCATGTATCATTGGCTCATTTAGAAAGAACTGGCCTCAATATCATTAACTCAAGTCAGCAAAGCTGGAACACATTCAGCACACAATTCCCCAGGTACAAACACTACCAGTCATAGCCTTAGAATAGATAGATAGATAGATAGATAGATAGATAGATAGATAGATAGATAGATAGATAGATAGATAGATAGATAGATAGATAGATAGATAGATAGATAGATAGATAGATAGATAGATAAAAGGGCCATAGGTTTTCACTTACTGTATTTTGGAACAATGGATCAACAACACATGCAAGAAAGAGGAAGAGGAAGAAGACACAGAAGGGGAGATGGAAGAGAGTGAGGAAGAATACAAGCTAGAACAAGGAGACAAATGGTTTCTAATGAGATTTGAGCCTTATTTACCATGTCCTTGTGCATGGGATGTCGATGGCAGAAGCTGGTCAAAGAGTGCAACCAAATCTGAGCTGCTTCACTGTAGTTTCTATAATACAAACCTTCAGAGAGGAAAATAGGTAGGTCATTTACATGCTGCTCTCTACTGTAACTTTGGAGTACTGTGCATTGTTATGTTCAACACCTATGTGTACTGTCACTGTTTGCTTTATCTGACTTTATACTGTCTGAACTGTATTGAATTACTACACCATTTCACATATTTACTGCATGTTCCAAAAGACAAATGTATGGTTTTAAAGCATACATACTTGCTGTATTTTGTTTTCCAGAACTGAGGGATGACCACCTGGAGGAGGCAGAAGATCCCTACTTTCTGAAGAGCAAGAGAGCGCTATGATCAATATGTTTACAGACAACAGCATGATTCACTTGCGAGTGATACAACAGAGGGTTATTGAAGACCAAGAAATCTTCCGAGGGGTGGATACAGTCAGCATTTCCACAATTGACTGCATTCTTCGAAAGAACAGGTTGACGATGAAACAGGCCTATTTTGTTCCTTTCAAAAGAAACTCTGATGGAGTTAAAAACCAACACCTGGAATATGTACAGGCATGATATTTTCATAGTGTGTGAAGTATCTGAGTTTTAGTTACAGTATGTATTACAGTACTGCACAGCACTATATAGTGTAGAACAAGCTGTATTTATGGGTTCCTTTTTGTGTATTCTAGAAAAGTGTTTCAGAGTAGTCATTTACTGTAGTGTGTGGCATCTTTTGTAGAGGATCTTTGAAACAGAAGCAAGACACACTCCTCATGAGCTCATCTTTGCTGATAAGGCAGGCTTCAACCTCACTAAGAGGAGGAGGAGGGGGAGGAATATAAATGGCCAACGAGCCATCGTGAATGTCCCTGGCCAGCAAGGAGGGAATGTGACAATGTGTGTCGCCATCAGCCACGGACAGGTCCACCACCGACATGCCATTCTTGGTCCATACAACACTATGCTTCTATTGGCTTTCCTCAATGCTTTCTGTGATCATGTATACTAATTCGACAAGAGGGAGCCAGCAGAACCAGAGCAGCCATACTTTGTTGTAATTTGGGACAATGTCAGTTTAAACCAGACTGTTCTGGTTTGTGACTGGTTAACCAACAACTGCAGGTTCAGCAACATCTTTCTGCTTGCATATTCTCCTTTCCTAAACCCTATAGGGGAATTGTTTTAAGCATGGTGATGAAATATTTATGACTTAGACCCCCTACATTCATGTTCACCTCCTTCAGGCCATGGACATCACAGTTGAGGCTTGCCGGGGATAGATAAGGCATGCAAGGGGATTTTTCCCATGTTGCCTGGCCAGGACTCATATCGCATGCAATGTCGATGAGATTCTCTAGCTTGACCCTGACCAGAGAAGGGATGCTGTGGCTGTATAGACTTTTCTTTTTGTTTCCAATTCTTTATGTATTGTGTTGTACATTAAAGGATACCATTTTTCAGAAAATTTCTACATTTGTTGTTTATATAGAATTCATTATGTAAAGAGGTAGTGGGTGGGGGCGACCATAAGTAACATTACTTATCGCAGTAGCAGGTTTTTCCAGAAATGTTTTGAATTGATCTACGCATGGTGTAAGGCTGTGTTGTAGTGTGTGTGTTTTGGGGGGCATTTGTGTGATGTCTGAAGGGAAAGTTTGGCTTTGATACAAGATTACATGGTTTTGAGTAGACAGTTTGGCTTTGACCTGGAAGTTTGGGTAATTGAGTGTGCAGTTAGGAAATTATGTACAGAGTTTTGGGAAATGGAGCTTATTTTCAAGAAATGTGTCCAAGCAATTAAGAAAAACTGTAATAAAGTATATCAAAACAAAAAATCTAAATAATTCTATTTTTGATTCAGTTAAACACCAGGGAACCTGGCACAATTTTACTGAAATGATACTAAATAATATTCCTTTGAGTTTTTTGGTAAACCTTCCTAATCATGTCTACTGTATATCTTTATTTCCAATAGACAAATCAATCTCAAAGTATGTCAAATAAAGAATCATTAGAATGACAAATGCAGCACCAGCATTTGGTTAATGTTACACTGTAGAATCATTTAAACATTCTACTTATAATCTAATATATATCTGTTATTGTAAAAAATAACCAGCTAAACTGTTAGAAAGTCCCAAATTTTAAAAGCTTACTTGTTCCTTTAATTTTTTAAATAACTATACATTTCTTTACTTAACAAAATGTACTTAAATTTTACCAGATTAACTATTTATACCACACAATGTTTCGGACATTTTATGTATTAATAAAACTCAGTTCATTATTTCACTGAAGAACAAGTGTTGAATGGCCCGTATGCTAAATTTCATTGGTTCATTTGTTTTATCTTCTGATATACAGTAGATATGAGTTACATTTGGTAATGATCAAACTAAAAGAAACAAAAACATCTTGATTATAAACATGGAATAACTTTAATTCTGCTTAATTCAGTTTTGCTAAATATTTAATTTCGATTTCCTTAGCAAGTACAACATGGCAGATGAGGATGATCTAAACCATTGAACAACTTCATAAAGGGGGAGAAGTAAGAACAGCTAAAGAGATTGCAAACTGTAGGAAGAAGTACTGAAAAACAGTCACCAAGCGGATTTGCGAAAACAGTTTGAAACAAAAATTGTTTTTGGTGACTGTTTGCACCAAATTTGCAATGTAATATTTTCAATAATCAAATGATATTCATTACTGCGAAACGTGCCAAATGTGTTAACAATCTTTAACATTTCTGGAAAAAAAAGAATAATATTTACATGGCTTGAGTTCAAAAGTAATATTACACATGGTGCACTTTTTCACTTATTTTTAGTTTAATTATATTCCCAAAATCTAAAAACTATTGTAGCTCTGAATTGCACAATGAAAAAAATTATGCACTAGCCCTTATCTTGTATGTACGTGAAAATATCCTGTGCATACATGAAAATATCTTGTACATATGGGATACTTTCACATACATACATGATGTTTTCACATACGTACGGTATACACAAAGCATACTTTGTAATTTAAAAAAAAATTTAAATCTAACTTAATCTTGTACAAACATGAAAGGTATTTTGCATGTACGTGGAATATCTCATACTTACGTGAAAACAACTCATACATACGTGAAAGTATCCCATACATATTATTTTCACGCATGTATGAGATAAGGGCTATCTCTTTGTTTTTTTCCATTGTGAGGTTCAGACCTTACATAAAAAACCCATTGGAAGTTATTGAATGCACCCAGAGATTACTAGTATGGCTGACCTTGTGTTATGAATTGCTCTATACAGCCAGACAAATAAAGCTAACTTGAACGTTTCAGAAGTGAAGCTCCACCAGTTTTCAGAGTCATTTTAGATACATTTTTTACTGACAAGGAGATGTCCCAATGTTATGTAAACTCTTAATCTGGAAACCTAGTTTTTAAATTTGTTGAAGTAATTGCTATAACTAGTCCATACTTGTTAATCAAATTCATTATTATCATAATTTTTTCTGCACTTATGGTGATAGCCACATGCTGACCTGGCCTGAGCAAGCCACCCAAACTTTCAGCTTCTGTTGAGGGTTTCCCAGAAGATCCTGGACCAGTTGAGAGAAACACACTCTCCCACGTGTCCTAAGTGTACTGCTGAGCCTACTACCAGTGGGCCAGGCCTTGTATACGTCATATAGGAAGTACCAAGGTGACATACTAACTACATAACCAAACTACCTTGATCTAAAGAAGTGCGGTTCTACTCCAAGATTTTGTAATCTATTGTACAATTTAAATAAACTTGCCAAGTGAATATAGCAAGTATATGTCTACATTTATCACTACCTCAGATATCTAAGATTAGAATGAAAACACCCCAGATCAGATGCAAACATTTTTAGAGAAAATCGTGTCTGAGCCTGTCCTATTTACACATCAGATATTTAGTTTGGGTTGTTGTTTGTTATTGAACTGTCTGTTATCACCATGTATAGCTCAAAAGTGCTCTCTGGGCTCGTCATAAAAAAGGTTATAGATGCCTTTGAGTTTGGGAAGGGATTTAAAAAAAAATCTCCAAACAGTTAGAAATCAACCATCCCACTGTTTGGAAGATCATCTACAAGATGAGATGATTTCAAACAAGTAAAACTTGTCCAAGCTAGGCCATTCCAGAAAGTTCAGCCCAAGAGCAGAATGCAAGATGCTGAAAGAAACCTCAAAGAACTCAAAAATTTTATCACAGGACTTACAGGTAGCTCTTCCCACTGCTGATGTCAAAGTGCATGAGTCTACCATTAGAAAGAGACTGTACATATTAGATCTTCATGGGAGATGACCTAGGAGAAGAATATCAGAGCAAAACTAGCATTTGCCCGTGAACACTCAGAGATAGACCAGGGGCCTCATGTATAACGCCGTGCGTAGAACTCACACTATAACATGGCGTAAGCACAAAAGCAGGAATGTGCGTACACACTGAAAAATCCAGATGCAGGAATCTGTGCGTACACAAACTTCCACGTTCTTCCGCTACATAAATCCCAATCAGTGTGAAAAGTAACGCACGTGCACGTGCCTTCTGTCCCGCCCCAACTCCTCCCAGAATTACGCCTCTTTGAATATGCAAATCAATATAAATAGCCCTTAAGCTCAGCCTTCTGTGAAAAGATAATGGGAAAAGCACAGGGGAAAATATAAGAATTTCAGCAAATACCAAGTGGAGGCAAAGGAAAAACGTACTATTTGTTGGTTTAAACAGTGGTATAATCAACAAAAGGAAGTTGATCAAGTGACATACAGTAGTGTCGGAGAAACTTGAAAGCACAAGTTCACAAAGTCACATAGTGCACGAAATAAAAAAGAAGTTGTCACATATCAAAGTCGCCGTGAAAAGGCGAGTTGTAGCTCTCCGTCTGAGTGTCATATGAAAGCTTATTAGGGTACAGAGAAAAAAAATAGGCACACAGTGGGAAAAAAAGCACGAAATGTCAACTTTAATCTCGAAATTTCCACTTTAATCACGTAGTTTATTTTGTCATTAAAGTAGAACATCATAAACTTCATCTTAAAATCGTTTATTTTACTAGTTTCTTAAATCCCATCGTAACTAAAGTAGCACGTTAAATGCTTTGTTCTGTGTTTGATCTTCTGTGTGTGTGAATCACTACGTGCTTCCGTTCTTTCTCTTTCTCCGACAGGACACAGAATCCAGTAAATTCGTGATATTACAGCTCTATGAATAATTAAAATACTGAGATGTATACGTGATGTCTTTTTCATGATGATAGGAATGAAAGCATGTTATTAAACATGGGAACACGGTGGCGCAGTGATTGTTCATATCTCACGCAAGAGGCTTGCTGCGCCATGCGCGACCTTCGATGAAATAATTTATTACAGAAGTACTGTCTCTTTCAAACATACTAACCTCCAATTCCTGTCCTTACTTTTCTTTCTCCAAATACCCAATCGCCACACAATCAGCTCTGTAATAGACGTTAAGCCATCTGTAAGCTTCGAATGCCGATTCTTCAAAACTTTTAAGGAACATTGAAATATCTTCGTAGTACATGTTTAATTATTCTATCCGTCAATTCTTCCAGTGTCACGTCAGCACCAGCAAGAATACAGCGCAAGGCAGGAGCAATCCGTGAACTAGCTAGCGCTGCGGCACCGTGTCCTCACATGTTTAATTATTAACAACACAGATTAATTAAATGAAGTTAAAGTTTTATCTGTATACTATAATCAACATATTTTGCTGCATTTCACCTTAACAATGATATCGTCATCATACGCTCTTTATAAAGTGGCACAGGTTGTGCAATATTATAACTGTAGTGCAAGTTTACAGTGGGGGAATTGTACTTATAAGTACAAACAGTTCTACAAGGAGCACTTGATTGAGTGCGTTTATAGTTCTTGGGATGAAACTGTTTCTGAACCGCGAGGGCCGTACAAGAAAGTCTCTGAAGGATTTTGCCGTGGCTGACGCAGCATGTGCTTGATGCTGTATCCCAATAATTCTCTTTCCGATCAGCTGCTGCTGTGATTCCCCAATCAGATACAGTGATATAAATACTCTGTGTGGTGCAGTGAGAGTAATATGGAAAAAGATGATCCGCTGTGGCAACCCGTAATGGGAGCAGCTGAAAGAAGAAGATGCAGGGAGAGTAACAACGCTAAAGCAGTTATGATATTTGGAATACTATGGCTATTCCCTGCACCATTATATTGCTACAGGTTAATTACAATCAGATGCATTACACTAATAAAAAATATGCAGTTACTTTCAGTGTATTTATAAAGCTGCGTCTGGAATGTGGGTCTAAGATAAAAAGGGTAACTACACAGGAACAGTAGCACTGCTTTGACGCTGGGTGCCGCCAGTCTGCAAAACCGAGCGGAGAAATTGCGTACGCCAGGATATGAGGTTCCGTGGAAATGTGCGTGGCTTTATGCCAAGTTTAGGTTTTATACATCGCGATTTGAGCGTGGAAACGTTCGTACGCAATATTTCTGTGCGTACGCACCTTTTATACATGAGGCCCCAGGACTTCTGGAACAATGTGCACAGGACATATGAGGCAAAAGTAGAATTATTTGGCCATAGTACCAGAAGACATACTTGGTGAAAACCTAAGACAACATTTGACCAGAATATCCTGATATCAACTGGAAAGCATAGTGGTAGAAATGTTATGGTTTGGAGCTGCTTTATTGTATCAGGACTGGACAGCTCACCATCACAGAATCCACTATGAATTCTTCATTGTACTAGAATTTGCTTGAAAATATTACAAGACCTCCTTGCAGAAGACTGAAGCACAATCAAAAGTGGACCTTGCAACTTTACAGTGCCCCTAAACATACTATTAAATCTACCAACAAATGGCTAGTTGAAAGAAATGGAGGGATCTGGAATGGTCAAGTCAAAGCCCAGATCTGTAGCCGGTGAAGTTGTTGTGGGGAATTTGAAATGGGCTATGCACATAAGATACTCCTCAAACATTGCCCAGCTGAAAGAATTCTGCATGGAGGAGTGGGAAAAAATTTATCCCAGGTTGATCTTTTCAAAATCATATCTCCAAACTTACATATTATACTTCAGGTCTGCACCATGGCATGTGCCAGGAATGAAGCTCAATGACAATATGAGACTAAAAACAGTAGCTGGGGAGTGGAGCAGGTGCCAGCAATTGTCTGAGAAGATGGCTCATCTCTGGGTTGGTGCAAGGTGGTCAGTTGATCACACGTTGACTTGCCGGCACATGTGCACGGTCCATTTGTTTCATTATCAGCCTGGGGCAGCAATCAGGTGATTGAACCAGCAACCACCCCCCAACACAAAAATAGACTGGAGGTTAAAGGGAATGAAAAAGAAGCAGGCAGGAAGATGGGAGAGAGTCAGTGCAAGTGTGATCAAGAGGGAGAGAGTGCAAACCAGGTGGCAGGCAGCTGTGAGGAGGGCCCTTCCAGTGAGCAGCTGTCATGAAGGATCACTCCAGCTGTGCAACTTTGGGGCTCAAGTGTCCAGGTGGTGCAGGCAACTCGCTGCAGAAGTCCAGGAAGGCAACAGCAGTTGGTGAGGCTCAGACAGGGAGCCCCATTGTGAACGCCATGGCCTTTGGGGATCTGAGTTTTAGAATCCAGAGTGGGTGCCTTGTTGCACCCATACAGTGGCAAGGACCAAGACCAACAGATGGATGGTAGGCGCCTGTTGGATTGCTGTCTCCTTGGCTGCAAGGTCCAAGCAAGATAAGCTGAGGAGACAACCGCTTTAAAGGAGTGCACCCTGCCGTGTTATAACCTTTTTTTAATGGATTATTTATTTTGATTGCTTTTAACCTCCACATAGACACCATCTTTTTATAGATTATTTATTTGTGGAAGATTTTAAGCACTGCACTTTTGAATAATGTTAGGTTTTTGAATGAGTTTTAATAAAAGCACTGAGCACCTTTACACCTTCCCCTTGCTTGAATATGTGAGTGTCCTCATTTGCCAGTTCATCTCAGTCATGACTATCGACGGTGTCGGGTTCAAGAGGCTCCCAAAGGTGAAGTGGGAGCATGGAGCCAGCCTGCACCATCACTGTAGTGTGGGAAACTTAGTTTTGTTTAATCTGAAATATAACAATAACTGTAAAGGAGAATGAGTCTTTCAAGAAGTAGATAAATGTGGATTTACTATAAATAAGATGGATACTATATCTGAATGTTTATTTCTACCTTTTTTTACAGACTGCCTTCTTCTTTCTTATATCATTTATTCTACATTCTTGAATGTAAGTGAGAATTCCTTTCATGTAAAACTAGTGTATTCTCCCAATGCACATGCACAGTGCATCCGGAAAGTATTCACAGCGCATCACTTTTTCCACATTTTGTTATGTTACAGCCTCATTCCAAAATGGATTAAATTAATTTTTTTACTCAGAATTCTACACACAACACCCCATAATGACAACGTGAAAAAAGTTTACTTGAGATTTTTGCAAATTTATTAAAAATAAAAAAACTGAGAAAGCACATGTACATAAGTATTCACAGCCTTTGCCGTAAAGCTCAAAATTGAGCTCAGGTGCATCCTGTTTCCCCTGATCATCCTTGAGATGTTTCTGCAGCTTAACTGGAGTCCACCTGTGATAAATTCTGTTGATTGGACATGATTTGGAAAGGCACACACCTGTCTATATAAGGTCCCACAGTTGACAGTTCATGTCAGAGCACAAACCAAGCATGAAGTCAAAGGAATTGTCTGTAGACCGCCGAGACAGGATTGTCTCAAGGCACAAATCTGGGGAAGGTTACAGAAACATTTCTGCTGCTTTGAAGGTCCCAATGAGCACAGTGGCCTCCATCATCCGTAAGTGGAAGAAGTTCGAAACCACCAGGACTCTTCCTAGGGCTGGCCGGCCATCTAAACTGAGCGATCGGGGGAGAAGGGCATTAGTCAGGGAGATGACCAAGAACCCGATGGTCACACTGTCAGAGCTCCAGAGGTCTTCTGTGGAGAGAGGAGAACCTTCCAGAAGGACAACCATCTCTGCAGCAATCCACCAATCAGACCTGTATGGTAGAGTGGCCAGACGGAAGCCACTCTTTAGTAAAAGGCACATGGCAGCCCACCTGGAGTTTGCCAAAAGGCACCTGAAGGACTCTCAGACCATGAGAAAGAAAATTCTCTGGTCTGATGGGACAAAGATTGAACTCTTTGGTGTGAATGCCAGGCGTCACGTTTGGAGGAAACCAGGCACCGCTCATCACTAGGCCAATACCATCCCTACAGTGAAGCATGGTGGTGGTAGCATGATGCTGTGGGGATGCTTTTCAGTGGCAGGGACTGGGAGACTAGTCAGGATAAAGGGAAAGATGACTGCAGCAATGTACAGAGACATCCTGGATGAAAACCTGCTCCAGAGTGCTCTTGACCTCAGACTGGGGTGACGGTTCATCTTTCAGCAGGACAACGACTCTAATCACACAGCCAAGATATCAAAGGAGTGGCTTCAGGACAACTTTGTGAATGTCCTTGAGTGGCCCAGCCAGAGCCCAGACTTGAATCTGATTGAACATCTCTGGAAAGATCTTAAAATGGCTGTGCACCAACGCTTCCCATCCAACCTGATGGAGCTTGAGAGGTACTGCAAAGAGGAATGGGCGAAACTGGCCAAGGATAGGTGTGCCAAGCTTGTGGCATCATATTCAAAAAGACTTGAGGCTGTAATTGCTGCCAAAGGTGCATCGACAAAGTATTGAGCAAAGGCTGTGAATATTTATGTACATGTGATTTCTCAGTTTTTTTTATTTTTAATAAATTTGAAAAAACCTCAAGTAAACTTTTTTCACGTTGTCATTATGGGGTGTTGTGTGTAGAATTCTGAGTAAAAAAATGAATTTAATCCATTTTGGAATAAGGCTGTAACCAGGGCCGGATTTTCCTATAGGCTAACTAGGCTTCAGCCTAGGACCTCAAGATCAAGAGGGGCATACATTCAAATTGTTAGCAAAATTTTATTATCTCTCATGTAATTTACAAACTTAAAAATGGAAGGTGAAAGGGCCTCATAAGTGGAATAGCCTAGGGCCTCTTTTCATATAAATCCGGCCCTGGCTGTAACATAACAAAATGTGGTAAAAGTGATGCGCTGTGAATACTTTCCGGATGCACTGTACAGTTAGGTCCATAAATATTTGGACAGAGACAACTTTTTTCTAATTTTGGTTCTGTACATTACCACAATGAATTTTAAATGAAACAACTCAGATGCAGTTGAAGTGCAGACTTTCAGCTTTAATTCAGTGGGGTGAACAAAACGATTGCATAAAAATGTGAGGCAACTAAAGCATTTTTTAACACAATCCCTTCATTTCAGGGGCTCAAAAGTAATTGGACAAATTAAATAACTGGAAATAAAATGTTCATTTCTAATACTTGGTTGAAAACCCTTTGCTGGCAATGACAGCCTGAAGTCTTGAACTCATGGACTTCACCAGATGCTGGGTTTCCTCCTTTTTAATGCTCTGCCAGGCCTTTACTGCAGCGGCTTTCAGTTGCTGTTTGTTTGTGGGCCTTTCTGTCTGAAGTTTAGTCTATCTAGCATTCCTATTCTTGAGGCTTATGAGTGGCTTGCACCTTGCAGTGCACCCTCTGTATTTACTTTCATGCAGTCTTCTCTTTATGGTAGACTTCAACAACAAACAGCTGGATGACTGTGTCTCTGAGACACCACCTGTACAATAACAAATGTAGCCTTTAAAACTGCTCTGTATCCATCACTGCATATTATTATGTATAAAACAACAACATAACAATATTCTGCAACCCACTAATCAAATTCAGGGCTCTGATGGCCAGAAAGTATTCCATTATCCCATATACTTGTACATAATGTGTTAATCAAAGAGACAAAGAGAAAGTGCGGCAGGTCGTTGCCCTACTTACAATACCCCCCGTATCGGTGATTGGTCCCTGGCCAACGTACACTCTGCGCAGACAGATGTGACTGAACTTGTTGTCGTGGTGATGAGTTTTCTATGGGCAACGGACGTTCTACTGTGTGGCGGCCCCTCGAAGGTGTTTTTGAAACAGGACACATAGCGAGGTGGGTCTGCGTACATGTGACAATAACAATAAATGTCTACGTGTGTGTGTGTGTGTCTGTCCAGCCCGGAAGTGAGAGGTGGAGTCAGGGTGTTGTGATGTGAGATTTTGCATATAACTTGATAAATATTTTGTATGTCTTTATTTGTAACCTAGGCAAAGCAATGTAATATTAGTGTTACATTATTGATAATAACAGCAATGGTTTAAGAACCCCTTCTTCCTACCAGGACTGAGTCTCTTTGAATTTTATGACAGGATTTGGGGGATGTGCCTCAAACCAGTTTGGCAAGTGTTTCTCTGCTAAAGTCTCTCAGTCAACCCCCCATAGGAAAGCCAGGCTGCCTAACTGTCAAGCTTTACCTTAACATATGGTTTTGGGGTCAGGTGTGAGGGTGTTCTATCCCCCCATTGGTCTGAAGTATGGCAGTTTGGGAATGGTTTGTATCAGAAGCCTTTAAGTACCATGACGTCCTATTGGCTCTAGGGGTTGGACAGAAAACCTATAAATTTGCTTGCTTTACCTCACACTCTCTCTCTTACCAAACTGATGCATGAACTGAAAAGCTCAACAAAATGAAGAGCACAGCTCGGTAGCCATATTGAGACAGGCATGCGGCCAGTTCTAAAGAAAGCTGACCACCAATGATGCCTTAACTAGAGACATTTTTAAGTAACTAATAAGTCTGTGTGCCGCCTGAAACTACACATCAACATTTAATCAGGTTGTATGGTTGCCAATATTCAAATGTACCTTAAATATTGTTATTATTTATGAATATTATCAATAATACATTTTTTAAATTGTAACTTAACTCCTGCTCGTCTTTTACTACACTTAATTGCCTGATGTTATAGATGTAGAAGGGAAGGTGGGGAGAAGTTATATACTATAATACCTTATAAACAGTGGTAAGTCTGTGAGATTTGTGGCATTCTGACAAAGGTACTTATTAATAATACAAAAGGGGAAAGTAGAGTAAAATATTGCTCTATCAAGACAAACACAGGGTAAGGGCTCCACCTCTGAGGAAACAGAAAACTAAACGTCTAAACATGGAAGTGTGTGTGTCTGTCTGTACAGTCTGGAAGTGCAAGGTTACTACAGCATGAAGCTTACAGAGTCGGCAAGGCAGCCCCAAGTTAACAAGTCGGAAGAAGAAAGCAACTCTGTTGCCAAAGTAAAACCACTAAGAAAAGAGAGAAATTCTTACGCAAGAGAGACAAGCATGTCGGCAAAATGGTATCCCTTTTACTTTTCCTCCCGCTGCTAATACACAAGCAATGAGAGCACATCAACAAAACGAATCCTCCTAGGAGAGAGATACTCAGAGTAGTTACTTTCAACCACCTGACATCTGTACATTTAAATTTTTTTTCTGACGATTTCAATAGTTTTTAGGACTCTGGCTTTTTACAGGACGGGCTTATACAGCTAATTTATATATATATATATATATATACTGTATATATACACAGTATACAGGTATCTCAGAGTTTCTTTATACACACATATATACACACCCATACAAGCAATATAAATATTATTCACATAAATGGCTATTTTAAAGGCATAGTCCTAGTGGCCTGCTGAAACTGCAGATTCACCAAGTTCTTGCTTTTAACTCAACTCATGTCATTATTAAACAGATTACACCTATATTGTGTCAATCCATATGCTCTCCGGCAACAATTTTGTTTGTAGCAAGTCAGCATTTTTGTCCTGTACTCCCTTAATTGTTACTATCAGAATAAAAGATAAAGGACCAAATCCCACTCAAAATAATGAATTAAAATAGAGAAAAGAAAAAAAGTAGGGAAGCAAATGCCACAGAAACAAACAGGGAACAAAAGAGAGTTAAGGGCTTTAAACTATGGTAAATATACAAATACTTCTACATTTCTTGCAAGTATAAATGTTACACTACCACTCTTTCCTAAATACAGAATTAAAGAAGAAAAAGACACACTAATTAAACAATGAGGTCACTACAGAATAAGAGCAGAAAGTGTGCCAGTAATTAAAAAAAAGTAATTAGTTAAAAGTGATCATGAAAATGGTTGAAATGAAAAACATTGGTCATTAATATTAAGCATGAAAACCACTGGAGCAATTTATATTTTCATTTAAGTGCTCTGTGTCCTAAAGAGAATCAAAGTCCAGTACAACATAGTGGAGGTTATGCACATACAGTAATATAGAATACTCTATTGTAATACTTAACAGAGTATAATAATAATAATAATAATAATTCATTACATTTATATAGCGCTTTTCTCAGTACTCAAAGCGCTATCCACACAGGGAGGAACCTAATACATTAAACTTTACCAAAAGAAACACGTGTGCAAGAACTGAAGTCCATTGAGACATACTGGGACTGACAAAAATAAAGAATGAGGTAAATATACAAAGGACACCTTTAGTGTGTTTTTACTTCAGCCTCAATAAGTACAGAAATGAGTTTTGCCTTTGAGTCTACTGTACACTGAAAAAAGTATAACATTGATGTTGTTCATTCAACATAAATTTTCTCTTTCAAGCAACTTAAGATTAGTCATTTAGTGTTGTAACTTGAAATATTTGGTTTCAGATCTCAATCAAAGTAAAAAAAATTGTTTGTACCAATGTAAATTATGGTGGAGGGATTAAACATAAAAATCCTATTTCAGTTAACCTAATATTTTAGGTTGTTCGTGTGTGCTGGCTTTCCAACTACCAAAAAAGAAGAACACTTTCCCGAATAGAGTGGACATGGCTATACAGGTCTGGTCATTTTCAGCAGCAGAATATTATAACGGAGGATTTCTGGTAAGTAACCCCGTTTCTCAACTGTTAATTGTAAGTATAAGAACTTGTCATAAAACATACTTTCAAGAAAGTTGTACAGACGTTTAATAATTTTTTATTGTATATTTAAGATTTACACTACAAAATGCTTGTGCATTTGCACTAGATTTTTAAATAAATGTAAAATGTACAGCATTGGAATGTGTTATGTTCATAATATTTCTAATACCATAAAAACAGGTTATGACCAATAAACCATTTTAAATTGTAACAACTTAAAAAAACAGATTTACTTCAGTATAAAACAAGTGAATTGCACCCAATCACTCTAAATGATTTACCTCAATTTAAAAATTGTGGGTTCAATAAGATAAAAAGGATTATATTGGTTCAGATTGAAAATATTAAGTGTGAATCATTGACTTAATTATTTTAAGTTGAATGGAGGTTATACTTTTTTCAGTGTACAGAATAGGTACAAATAATAAATGTAACACTGGACAATGTTTTATTTTTAATAAACCTTTTCATAAATCTATAATAAATAAATACAATTCTGCATGTAGTTTTCTTTGGTGAGGTGGTGTACAGCTTACAACAGGTTGCCAGAGCAAGAGTACCAAAGGACTTCCAGACAAGACAGTGTATCACATTGGCAAGAGAAGAGGTCAGAGTTTTAAAGGAGACTGTTTCGTTGTACTTTTAAGGTGGGCAGGCCAACAAATAAACAAGGTTCAAGACACTTTCAAGGTTAGTCTACAGATGCAACAGGCTTTGGTTTATCTGTCTCTTTCAGAAGATTTTGTACATTTCATATACTCACTGCTGTCTTGTGGTTGTTTTGTTAAATAAATACGTTTTTTGAATAGGTTTGGCCTCCTTAAATCTACTCTGGGTTTAGACGGCTGCCATAAGAGATCCCATCTATCACACTTGTAAGAGTACACAGTTACCTCAGGATGATTCAGAAGGGTCAAGCTAAATGTTTGAGCATTCCTGGATTTTAGCTAATCAGTTATTATCTGTGTTAATATTACATAAGGTAGAAGTACTAAAAATACAGTTACAAAATAAATTCATAAAAATACAGTGCTGATGAGAAAGAAGGTTTAACTAGGTGATCAGGTCTTGAATAAGACATAAGCCCATTTTCTACAAGGAATACCATAAAGTAACAATTGGAATTAATTTATATTGTAATATATATGATGATGTCAGTCAGTCATTTTCTAACCCACTTAGCCCTGAACAGGGTCACAGGGATCTGCTGCAGCCAATCCCAGATAACATAGGGAACAAGGCAGGAACAAACCCTGGACAGGGCACCAGTCCATCGAAGGACAAACCCACAAACATCAGCCCCAACAACAAACTAGGGACAATTTAACAATGTACATGCTTCTAACCTTCATGTCTTTGGACTGTGGGAGAAAACCAACACAGACATGGGGAGAATATGCAAACTCAATGCAGGGAGTACCCTGGCCTCCTTACTGAGAGAGAGAGATATACAGTGGATGCATTATGTATATAGCTAAATAAAGTTGCCTGACTGACTTACTCAATTACTCACTCATGAAAAACGCAGCAAGCACAGAACACAGAACACAGAAACACAGAAGCAATTGAAGGGTACGCGAGCAGCAGCACTAGCCAATAGGGTGGATGGGTGACTGAAGAAGGGGAGGAGTCCTGGACAGAAAAAAAGAGATGTAACACATTTGGCATCTACAGTCAGTTATGAAATGGAAGGAGAAAGTTCAGTTAAGCTCTTGGAAGATGAAAAGCTCAGTGGTTAGCAAGCACGCTATAAACATTCAGTGAAGTTGCCAGACACTGTGGCTATGAATGTTGGTGCTGCATCACTAGAAGCAAAATGGGAGGGAGAGAGAAATAAAGATCCAACACAAACTGTGACCGATGGTGCAAGTTTAAACTTAACTGGTCCCCCAAAAGCTACTTCAAATCAATATTCATTTTCTTCAATGGACTTTGAAAGGGGATTCTGCCCTCCTCCAAAATTTTTTACATATACATTTAAATCTGCAGACTTTAAAGGGGGAACCTGCAAAACACTGTAACAGCAACTGTTCTCTTCCACTTCAAGAATTAGAGAAAACAATCCTAAAAGTAGAAACATTTAATTCATTGCATAGGCCACCTTAATGTACAGCCAGTAAATGTCATTTCTGTTTGTAATTAATTAAAGTAAAATTTGAGTCACTGTTCAAACTTTATTGGCTGCTTATGCCTATGGCAAAAAAATACAAGCTTGAACATACAACTGATGAAAAAGAGAAAAAAAATACTTGAATGAAAACTGTAAACAAATGAAAATCATAAACATCTAATAATGATGATAATAATAAAATATACTCCAATTTCACATTATTTCTACTGATTACCCATTTCATTCTCAAACATTTCATTGATTTTATTAAAATCAAATAACATTCCATACAAGCAAGTCAAGTGTAACAAAACTAGATTCGAAACAAATCAACTCCCACCCATGACAAAGAGAGCTAGACCAACAGAGTAAAAAACTAATAAAAGTAAGAAAATTGATAAATTAATAAATGAATAAAAATAAACAGAATAAAAAAGAGGGGAGAGAAACCACTTCCTCAATTTAAATGCTTATTCTATAATGTTATTGATTAGATCCTGCCAGGTTTTGAAAAAGTTTTGTACAGATCGTCTAAGTGAGAATATCATTTTTTCCAATTTCAGATAATATATAACATCAGTTACCCACTGACTTAAAAGAGGAGAGTAAGGATTCTTATAGTTGAGCAAGATAAGTCTGCGTGCCAATAGTGTAGTAAAGGCAATTACAGTTTGTTTGTCCTTCTCCGCTTTAAGCCCATTTGGAAGAACACCAAACACAGCTGTTAGTGGATTAGGAGGGATTGTGACACCAAGGCTGTCTGAAAGGCATTTAAAGATTTTGGTCCAGAATGATGTTAATTTGGTGCAGGCCCAATGAGGCTGGAGCTTGATTGCAATATTCACAGGTTGGATCTTGCCCTGTAAACATCTTGGACAATTTTAAATGAGACAGATGTGTTTGATATATAATTTTAAGTTGAATAATTGTATGTTTTGCGCATATGGAGTTCAAGTGAATTCTGTGCATTGCTACCTTCCACTCCTTATCTGAGAAGTTGAATGAGAGATCCTTTTCTCACTGTACTCTGAGATCTTTTAAGGGGAGGGACTTTAAAATGTTTTATATATTACAGAAATGCTGCCGTAGTCCTCAAGACTGATCAATATTTTTTCAGGAATAGAGTTAGGTGGGAGCTGAGGAAAATTGGGCAGATTTTGTTTAACAATGTTTCTAATTTGAAGGCAGTGAAAGAATTGTGTTCCTGGAAAGTTAAATTTGGAGTGTAGTTGTTTGTAGGATGCAAAGACATGGTCTATGTATAGATCTCTAAGTGATTTAATCCCAAATGTTTTCCAGACATTAAAAACTGCGTACGTTTGAGAGAGCTGTCAACTGATCACCACCTAGTGGTGAGTTGGCTTCAATGGTGGGGGAGGATGCCGGTCAGGCCTGGTAGGCCCAAACGTGTTGTGAGGGTCTGCTGGGAACGTCTGGCAGAGTCCCCTGTCAGAATTAGCTTCAACTCCCACCTCCAGCAGAACTTTGACCATGTCCCGTGGGAGGTGGGGGACACTGAGTCAGAATGGGCCATGTTCCGCGCCTCTATTGTTGAGTCGGCTGACCGGAGCTGTGGGCATATTGTGGTCGGTGCCTGTCGTGGCAGCAATCCCCGAACCCGTTGGTGGACACCGGCAGTGAGGGAGGCTGTCAAGCTGAAGAAGGAGTCCTACCGGACCCTTTTGTCCTGTGGGACTCTGGAGGCAGCTAATAGGTACCGGCAGGCCAAGCGGAATGCGGCTTCAGTGGTTGCTGAGGCAAAAACTCGGGCATGGGAGGAGTTTGGGGAGGCCATGGAGAACGACTTTCGGACAGCTTCGAGGAGATTCTGGTCTACCGTCCGACGTCTCAGGAGGGGGAAGAAGTGCAGTGTCAACACTGTATATGGTGGGGATGGTGCGCTGCTGACTTCGACTCGGGACGTTGTGGGTCGGTGGGGGAAGTACTTCGAAGTACGAAGTACTAACATGCCTTCCAATGAGGAAGCAGAGCCTGGGGACTCTGAGGTGGGCTCCCCCATCTCTGGGACTGAGGTCACCAAGGTGGTCAAAAAACTCCTTGGTGGCAGGCCCCCTTGGGTGGATGAGATACACCCAGAGTTCCTGAAGGCTCTGGATGTTATAGGACTGTCTTGGTTGACACGTCTCAGCAACATCGCATGGACATCGGGGACAGTGCCTCTGGATTGGCACACCGGAGTGGTGGTCCAAGGGGGACCAGAGGGTGTGTTCCAACTACAGAGGGATCACACTCCTCAGCCTCCCTGGAAAAGTCTGTTCGGGGGTTCTGGAGAGGAGGGTCCGTCGGATAGTCGAACCTCGGATTCAGGAGGAACAGTGTGGTTTTTTTCCTGGTCGCGGAACAGTGAACCAGCTCTACACCCTTAGCAGAGTCCTGGAGTTTGCCCAACCAGTCTACATGTGTTTTGTGGACTTGGAAAAGGCATTCGACTGTGTCCCTCGGGGAATCCTGTGGGGGGTGCTCCAGGAGTATGGGGTACCGGACCCCCTGATAAGGGCTGTTCGGTCCCTGTACAACCGGTGTCACAGCTTGGTCCGCATTGCCGGCAGTAAGTTGAACCCGTTTCCAGTGAGAGTTGGACTCCGCCAAGGCTGCCCTTTGTCACCAATTCTGTTCATAACTTTTATGGACAGAATTTCTAGGTGCAGTCAGGGTGTTGAGGGGGTCTGGTTTGGTGGACTCAGGATTGGGTCACTGCTTTTTGCAGATGATGTTGTCCTGTTTGCTTCAACAGGCCGTGATCTTCAGCTCTCTCTGGATTGGTTCGCAGCTGAGTGTGAAGCGGCTGGGATGGGAATCATCACCTCCAAATCCGAGACCATGGTCCTCAGCCGGAAAAGGGTGGAGTGCCCTCTCAGGGTGGGAGGCAAGATCCTGCCCCAAGTGGAGGAGTTCAAGTATCTCGGGGTCTTGTTCACGAGTGAGGGAAGAATGGAGCGTGAGATCAACAGACGGATTGGTGCGGCATCCGCAGTAATGCGGGCTCTGCATCGGTCTGTCGTGGTGAAAAAGGAGCTGAGCCGTAAGGCAAAGCTCTCAATTTACCAGTCGATCTATGTTCCCACCCTCACCTATGGTCATGAGCTATGGGTAGTGACCGAAAGAATGAGATCGCGAACACAAGCGGCTGAAATGAGTTTCCTCCGCAGGGTGTCTGGGCTTTCCCTTAAAGACAGGGTGAGAAGCTCAGTCATCCGGGAGGGGCTCAAAGTAGAGCTGCTTCTCCTCCGCATCGAGAGGAGTCAGATGAGGTGGCTTGGGCATCTGATCAGGATGCCTCCTAGACGCCTCCCTGGTGAGGTGTTCCAGGAATGTCCAACCGGGAGGAGGCCCCGAGGAAGACCCCGGGGAAGACCCAGGACACGCTGGAGGGACTATATCCCCCGGCTGGCCTAGGAACGCCTTGGGATTCTCCCGGAAGAGCTAGAAGAAGTGGCCGGGGAAATGGAAGTCTGGGCATCTCTGCTCAAGCTGCTGCCCCCGTGACCCGACCTCGGATAAGCGGAAGAGGATGAATGGATGGATGGATACGTTTGAAAGGGTGGAAAAAGGTGGTTCTCGTGCAGAGGTGTCACAGATAAAAGCTTCTCTATGTTAAAATATTTCCTACATTGGTTCCATATTCTGAGTGAGAGAAGCACAATTGGGTTGTTAGTATATTGGCGATGACTTGTACTTATTGGCGTACACAGCAAGGATTTTATTTCTATTGCGGACAAAGTATGTGTCTGTTCATCTATTTGTGTCAATGTCCAGGTTTATATACCTTGTATATTCACCGCCCAGTAATAAAATTGGAAGTTAGTTAGAGCCATGCCACCTTCTGCCTTAGGTCTTTGTAGGGTAGCCCTTTGGATATGTGGATGTTTTGAATTCCAAATAAATTAGGTTATGATTGAATCTAATTTCTTAAAAAAATATTTATTGATATATACTGGAATGTTTTGAAATAGAAAAAGAAGCTTAGGAAGGATATTCATCTTGACAATGTTAATTCTTCCAGCTAAAGAACACAATCCAACCTCTGCTCCTTAGGGACAAGCTGACAGAGATGGGATTAGATTCATACCTAGTGGCATGGATCGTGGACTATCTTAAAGACAGACCTCAGTATGTGCGTCTTGGGAATGGCACGTCTGACATTGTGGTCAGCAACACAGGAGCGCCACAGGGGACTGTACTTTCTCCGGTCCTGTTCAGCCTATATACATCGGACTTCCAATACAACTCGGAGTCCTGCCATGTGCAAAAGTTCGCTGATGACACTGCTATCGTGGGCTGCATCAGGAATGGGCTGGAGGAGGAGTATAGGGACCTAATCAATGACTTTGTTAAATGGTGCGACTCAAACCACCTACACCTGAACACCAGCAAAACCAAAGAGCTGGTGGTGGATTTTAGGAGGCCCAGACCCCTCATAGACCCAGTGATCATCAAAGGTGACTGTATGCAGATGGTGCAGACCTATACATATCTGGGAGTGCAGCTGGATGATAAATTAGACTGGACTGCCAATACTGATGCGCTGTGCAAGAAAGGACAGAGCCGGTTATACTACCTTAGAAGGCTGGCGTCCTTCAACATCTGCAATAAGATGCTGCAGATGTTCTATCAGACAGTTGTGGCGAGCGCCCTCTTCTACGCAGTGGTGTGCTGGGGAGGCAGCATTAAGAGGAAAGACGCCTCACGTCTGGACAAACTGGTGAGGAAGGCAAGCTCTATTGTTGGCATGGAGCTGGACAGTTTAACATCTGTGGCAGAGCGAAGGGCGCTCAGCAGGCTCCTATCAATTATGGAGAATCCACTGCATCCACTTAATAGTATCATCTCCAGACAGAAGAGCAGCTTCAGCGACAGACTGCTGTCACTGTCCTGCTCCACTGACAGATTGAGGAGATCGTTTCTCCCCCAAACTATGCAACTCTTTAATTCCACCCAGAGGGGTAAACGTTAACATTCAACATTATGCATAGTTATTGTCTGTTTTTCACCTGCATTGTTATCATTTTTTAATTTAATATTATTTATTGTATCAGTATGCTGCTGCTGAAGAATGTGAATTTCCCATTGGGATTAATAAAGTATCTATCTATCTATCTATCTATCTATCTATCTATCTATCTATCTATCTATCTATCTATCTATCTATCTATCTATCTATCTATCTATCTATCTATCTATCTATCTATCTATCTATCTAAAGTGAGATGAAGAGTAGACCATCTATGCAAGTATTGCTTAATTTTTTTCCATGCAAACAGCACAATTTGGTTGATAAAGAGCTTTATATTTACTTGTGATGTTTACCCCTAGGTATTTAAACTCATCTGCAATGATAAAAGGTAAGGTGTCTAATCTAATATTGTGAGCTTGAGAATTCACTGGAAAGAGCACACCTTTATTCAAATTAATTCTGAGACCAGAAATCTTTTGAAATTCTGTTAGAACTGTTTGGACTGCAGGCACAGTATTTTGTGGATCTGATATATACAGTACCATATCATCTGCATATAGAGAAACTTTCTGTTCCAGTCCTTCTCTGATAATCCCCTTTATCTCATAAGCATTTTGATAGTGAACTGCCAGTGGCTTAATGGCGATTGCAAAAAGCAGTGGTGACAAGGGCCTTGTCTAGTACCACATTCTAGTTTGAAGTAGTCTCAATTAATGCTGGTAATACAAACTGAAGCTTCAGGATTGGTATACAGTAATTTGATCCATCCACAAATGTTTGGGCCAAACCCAAATTTCTCCAATGTATTGAGAATGTAGTTCCGTTCCAACATATCAATTGATTGATGCATCCAATGATGATAATATCTCCGGGGTTTTAGACTTTGTGGGTGAATATATTACATTAAACAGGCATTGAAGATTGGAAGCGAAGTGTCTGCCTTTAATAAATCCAGTTTGGTCTTGTATTATTACCAAAGGAAGCATTTTTCTCAGTCCTTCTAGCTAGGACTTTGAAGAGTATCTTAACATCATTATTCAGAAGTGAAATTGGTCTGTATGATGCACATAGTAAGTCCTTATTTTGCTTAGGAAAGATGGTAATTAATGCTTGGCAAAATGTTTGAGGTAGAATTTTAGTGTCTATGGCTTCTGTAAATGTTGCTAATAAAAGGGAGCTAGCTGAATTGAGAATATTTTATAAAATTTGGCAGGGCAGCCATCTGGACCTGCTGTATTCCCACTCTGAAGTTAGTTTATAACATATAGAAATTCTGAAAGTGCCAGAGGTTTATCCAATTCCTCTGCACTAAGAGTATCTAGTTGTGGTATCTGTAATGCATCCAGAAATGCAATAGGTTGTGTCTTGTCTTCTTTAAACTCAGTAGAATACAAGGACTTATAGTAGTCTCTAAATGTGCGCAATATATTTGATTACCCATTTCAATTCAAAAGTATACATTTTCCTTTAAAACTGTGTTTTGTAATTGACTACCAACAAAAGTCAAATCACTGCAATAAACCCAAAAAACTCAAAAAACCCAAAGGCAAGTAGTTATTTTATTCAAACAGTGACTAAGGGGGCATCCATAAGGGCGTGGTCTCAAGCATACAGAAAATCAAAAACACAGTACTAGGTACACCATTCAGCGCAAAGGAAGATTACAAAATAAAACAAAATTAACAAAAAAAAAAAAAATAATGTAGACTCAAGAATGAGTCTTCTGGCACTTAGCCTACCACTGTATGCAGCTAACAAGGCTACTCAGATAATGCTGCTGCTGGCTTCATTTTTGGCAATTAAAACTCATCACCTTATACAAAATAAAACATCACCAAGGCTTGTGCATGATGCTGCTATGTTATAACACACAAATAAATAGGCAATTGTTAAACCATTGAACTTACCATTAGAAGAGCTGAATCTTACGAAAAAAAAAAAACAATCTCTGTAAAAGCTATAGTATCAATACCACTACATGACAACAAATTTGTGTGGGACTAAAGCACACTGGAAAATGCCCTAAGAAATATTTTAAACGTTTTAGTATAAGGTAAACTCCCCTTGAGGACACATATAAATTCAATTATGATATATACTGTAAGCCTCTCATGATTGTAATTTTACTACTGAATTACTTATTGAATAGATGTTACTTTAAAGACTAATAAAAATTAAGAATATGTGGCAAAACAAACCATAAAACACAGGAAAAAACACTATACACCAGATTATGTGCAATCCCTTTCAAGAATTCTATGGGTATTAACTATTGTAGGTAGCAACTAATTTGGACATTCCTTGTTTTGAACGTCTCTAACTCTGGATTGGAAGAATAAACAAGCTTTTTAAAAGAAGCAAACACATAACAAGGCACAAAGCCTAAAGGTAATCACATTTTATCATGGAAATATAAGCTTATTTTTGTATTGTAATTAAAAAATATATAATTCTTAATCTCTTCTCCACAAAGGCTGTTTGAAATGGAAAAACAACCACATATCCGTGCCATTGGAATGACAGTGGGGCACAAATTCTGGCATACATGAAATATGAATGTCTGACAGAAAACATGAGATGATGCCTTGAATTTGACCTTATTCACCATTATGTTTATTTCACCTGCTGCACATCGGTCACCGCACACGGTTTCAGTATGTTTTTTGTTCCAAATACTTTAATCATGCCACCAAAATTATACTACACTGATGTCCAAGAAAACTGTCACATTTTACATTTTCTTTACCAAAAAGTAATTTTTATTCAGTTCATTTATATTCTGTAAAATACAAATATAAAAATAATATATGCAAATATTATTTTTAATAAAATTTGGGGTTGGGGGCCAGAAAGTCTAAATGGGGAGGCGTTAGGCTCACACAGACCTCCCTGTGGTGTCAACTGTAAGTATCATCTTCAAACTAACTCAACAAGGTATAAATGAGATTCTTGCCTTGTCATTATGCAAGTCTTTGCTTGAAAATAGTAAAATGAATTCTTGCATGCACTGGATGATTTACAGTACATGCAGGGAGGTTTAAGGAGGGATGTTGTTAACTAAAAACAAATCTGTGATGTCATTATAGGTTGCTATTAACAGAAGGCATATGATTCAGAAATACGCTTGGTTATCTTCTATATTAATTGTATACTACACATTGTTCCCACAAATAAGACAGCCAAATTTATATTTAGAGATCACTTCAAGATGTATTTGAAAGTGACTAAAATGAATTGAACGTAATATGGATATTTAAAGACAGAGTTACCTTAAAATACATTTTCATACTGCGTATCTCACATTAACTCCAGGGTATATTAAAAAGATAATCTAGTTATTTTAAGGTATCTTAAATACATTTTAAGGTTTCATATGCATTTCAAGATTTCTTGAAGCATTTTGAGATTTCACAAATATACTGTGTCATACACGTGCGTATGGGAGATCTACTGGTAATTGCACTGTAATCCAGAAGGTGATGCTGTTGCTTAATTCCTTTTATTTTCCTCCCTCTGCATAATGGATGACTAATGGATTTTCCACCTCTGACATCATTTCCGACTTCCAGCCTCCAGACCTGCCTCTTTCGCATCATTATCTGGAAAACGGGCTGTGTTGCCGTTTTACAGTCAGTTGGAAAAAGACTCCAGTCTGAAGAAGACATATCTGCATTTTTCCCACATCCTATGTTAACTATTGAGTCTCTATTAGGCCAATATGAGTGGGTGTGTTCTGTACTGGATTGGTTGGTTACTGTGCTGCACACAAAGTAGATTAACAATATGCATAACCCTATAAATAGGGTAAGTGGAAAATGGATATATTAACAAATTTTAAACTGAGAATTACCCAGACTTTGTTCTTCTGTTTTTGGTCTTGGCTAAAAATTAAATTAAACAGCTACATCACTCAAATATGGCCTAGTAGCGTCTCCATACATGTACTGTGGGGCTGATGGATGTTTGAGATAAAAACAAAACAGCCTGAAGGTCTCTAAGAAAATAACACAAAATTCACAGTACTCAGGAGTGACTAATGGAGGTGCTTTTTTTTACCGTTGGACTTGGTAATATGAATGGAGAGATGGTGATAGATTAACTGGTAACATTACCTCCTTTGTAAACACTAGATATTAACTGATAACTCATGAAACAGTTTCAAGATTTTTCCCTAGTTAGTGTTCTAACCTGTCAAATGAAAAATTCTGTACCCTAAAAAAAAATAAAATAAAAAAAAAAAGCTCATAGCTATAGCAAAGAGTAGCTCTTTTCATTTAAAATATAGTTATCATTTTAGAAGAAAAACAAATATTTTACAACAGTCTTCATGAAGAGTAACCTTACTCTATTTCTTCTTTACGTTAATCTTTCAAAAAGAAGTAGATGATGATGATGATATAAACAGCACCTACAGCAAGATTTGGTCTAAGAAATTTGCCAAGATGCCCTAAATGGACAACCTGTATGCATTCAACATTTACCAAGGACAAGAAGATAAAATCTTATAAAGAAGTATGTTCTTCCTCGCTGCAAGGCAGCTTACAATTTTTGGTCTTAATTTCCTTCTCTCTCCCTCTCTCTCTGATCTTAGCTTCTTTGTTCCATTCTCATTCTTAGTATCTTTCTGATTCTTGTTCTGTTTCTCCTTTTATTCACATTAAGCACTCTCCTAAGTAAAAAAAAAAATTAAAGTCTATTTTAATCTCAGTAATTTAAAATACATTCATAATTTAATTTAAATGCTGAAAACACAAGAGAAACATCAGCAGCTTTGCATTCAGTGTCTTCCCTTTAATTTCATTTTCTATCTGGTATGAGAAGTTGCCGAGTGCAGAGATTGCTGAAAGATACCCAATGTTGATCCGAGACACAATTTCAATGTTCTTTCCTGGCACAGTTATATGAGTTTTGTCATTCTTTATTATAATTACATATTACATTCTTTATTTTAATTATACATAAAGTTTAAAGCTATTGCAAATAATATTTACATATATAAACAGCTAATATAATGCAAGGCTGGTGCTGGTGACTGTGCCTCGACATATATAATATACAGTAAGATGTCATTTACCATCATTTTGTCAACATAAACATACCAGATGGCAGATAAATGTTTTTAAAGTAAAAGTACAACAAAATAGTTTTACTTCAAACTTACAAAAACACACTACCATTTTGAGACCACATAATCCCTCAACCATGCACACCATGGAATACTGCAACTGCTGATGTGCACAACCATGGAACTTTTAAATTGCAGTCCTTTGTAATCTTCCACTCCTCCAAACATCTGCAGGAGGCCTGCAAGACCCTTAGCTAATTGCTGCTTTGATCTTTGTCGACTTTATTCTCTTGGGTCTCACAGCAGTGCCCGAGTGTGGATTTGTATGCTGAAAGATTCTTTAATACTGTATAAGCAAAGTACAGTACACAATTATTATTTGTGTCATGATTGATTTGTATCTGTTTTGCCGCTATCACGGAAGTGAGGCAGCATAGTCAGCTGGACAATCTTTCCCAGTGCAGTTCCCATTCCTGGTTCACCCATGGAGCTGATGCCTTCTGCAGGATATAATATTACAGCATTGTGATTGTTGCATTGGCCCACTGCTCCTTGCAGGACAACTATAATAGCAAACATCATTTTTCTACCTCATCATAAAAAGAAGGAAGTTTGAAAATGACAATACAAAAGATGCAGCTATACCACAGCCATGATAATCCCTTTATAGTGCAGCTTCTCAGAGAAACATGCCCAAGAGATAAGTTGGAATACAGCCTGCTTGTAAAGGAAAAGTCCTCTGACTCACTTCTTAACATCAAGACATAACAGGGCTAGTAAGAACTAGCAGTCAAGCAGAAGGAGGAAATTAACATTTTAATAGTGTGAAATGCATTTGTCTTAAATGAAAAGGTACAACTTTCTGGATCATTGCAAATGGTGAATTTACCCTATTTTAGCTTTAGAAGAAAAGAATGTAGCTAGTCCTCATAAAAGCAAAACTTCAAAAACAAACACTTTTTTGCATTCCCCTCTCTTTCCAGAGAAGCTGGAAATATCACAACAAGAGGAACCTGCAAGCAAATAGAAAGGTAAATTACATAGAGCTTATCTGTTATTTATGAGATTCCAAATGAAATAGTGTGTAAATGTAAAGTTTTTTGTCAAGAGTCATCAATAACTGGAATTGGCAATGGAAATAGCACCAAGAATGTTCTAATTGAATTTACTTCAAAAGGAGAGGCAAAAGAGGTCAACTCATGATGGGATTCCTGGCAATTTTAAAAATGAACAGAAGTACAATGTATATGAATGCTTTGTGATCTAAAAATCAAACTTTTCACAAAATCCTGCTCCCTCACAGCAACCTTTATACTTTGACCATATTTGAGTGGAAAAAAATCCAAAAGGGGTTCATGCCCCAGTAAAAATGGTTGGCTTTTTATCCCAACTAAGAAATGAAAACGTAAACATTTGTTATAAGGCAGATACACTGTCACACATTACAAACCCACCACGGTTACATTAATTTAAGCATTTAGAATGATACTTTATTACAAAAATAAACAAGACAAAATTTCAAGGTCAAATGCATGGTGGGATCTCAGATGCCCTTCTTGCTATTATCACTGGCATTTACAAGTATCTAGGGTGTAGAGGGTGTAGTAACACAGTCTGTTCCAACTCAGTTTTAAGACAGACTGAGGGTTTTTAAGTAATCAACAGAAGTTGGGACACCTGTGCAAATTGCTTGCTTCAACTTACAAGGCTTAATTTATTCTAACTGCTGCAGAACATCTGTAGGTTGTAAGCTGTTAGTTGTTCTCTGAAGAAGGCCCATTTGTAATATTCTGATTTTTCTTGTTTTTTTAAGTTTCTGTTAACCTAAACCCAAATTTAAACCTCTGGCAGTTTACTGCTTACCTTTTCAGCTTTTTAGGTCATTGATTGCATTTCAACTGATTAAATTAGAAGAAAAACTGGAAAAATTGAGGTGCCGTAAAACTTTTGACTGGTAGTGTAAATTAACCCAGTTAAAGGGGAATTAATTTCAACTGACTGAAAACATCCAAAACTGATTACACCTATAACTGTTTCAAATAAACCTCTCTATTTTGTCCCTAACGATTAGAGGCAAATTCCCAATCTGAAACAGATCTGAACAGACCAAAAAAAAAGATCTTGAAAGTGTGGCAAATACATTTTTAAGGGCCTGGGTCTCTAGTGAACCACAGTGAGAATCAATCTTCAGATGGAAAACACTGCAGCAATTATATCCAGAAATTCAACAAGGGCAAAGCATAAAATAATTCAGGAAGTCACAATCACTCCTAAAAACATCCAGTCTTCTTGTGTCTCTGCAAAAGTGGGTATTCATAACACAACAATCAGAACGGCACTGGGCAAAAATGGGTTTCATTGAAGAGCAGCACAGCAGAAACCACTGCTAATCAAGAAAAACATAAATTTTCATCTCCCTCTTACCAAGAAGTGCCTCACTGATCCCCAAGCCTTTTGGAAGAACCTTCTATGGTCAGCTGAGATAAAAGTAAAACTTTCTGGATCACACAAGTCCCACTATGTCTAATGAAAAGCAAGCAGCATGCCACACTAAGAAAATCATACTAAAATTATGGTTTTGAAAGTGTAATGGTGTGAGGATACTTTGCTGCTTCAGGTCCTTCTTCATATTGCCACAATTGAAGGAACTATGAACAGACAATTACTAAGAAGAATGTCTAGCCATATGTCCTTGACATGTAGGTGGGCAGAAATGTAGTTGGGTCAGCAAGACACCGATCCAAAATTCAAAGACAAGTATACATCAGAATAGCTAAAGATAAGCAAAACTCAAGTTTGTGACTAACCTAATCACTTCCACAGCTAAACCCAATACATCAATGTCATGACATGATCTGAAATGAACAGTTCATGCTTAAAAACTACTAATTTTTCTGAATTAAATCAATTTTTCCTCAACAATGTTTTAAAGACTGATATTGAATACTAAGAAACATCTGGTTGCAGTCAATGCAGCTAAACTTGGCACAACCAGTTAGTAGATGAAGGGAGGTCAATTACATTTTCATACAGCACCAGTGTGTACTGACTAACTTATATAATTTATTGTTCATTTAATAAAGGCGTAAGTTGAAAAAAGTGTTATTTGTTTATACAGTTACCCTTTATCTAATATTACATTTTGATCAAGGTCACATGATTGGCCATTTTAAAATTTTAGCAAAACAGGTGTACCTAATAAAGTAGCCCCTGAGTGAGCTGGTTAAATGCAATGGAAAATGTTTACATTTTTTCCAGCAAATCACATGTATTTTTTTCAGATTGTAATTCATTATTGTAATTTTTCCAATTGTAATCTGCAAGCCATGTCAATAGATAGGAAGCAAGCCATTTACTGTACATGTTTTCTGAAGCCATGGGGAGCCATAGGGAGTGTATTCTGGCACATCAAGCACAAGGCAGAATTCAACTGCAGATTAAACACCAGTTCATCAATAAAGAGCATATTCATGCGCAATGACAATGATTTATATTTTAGATTACCCAAAAATAAATGTCTTTGAGATATGGATGGAAGATTGAATACCCAAAGGAAAACACAAACACAAGGGTAGAATTAAAACCACTCACACAAACTCTGGTTCCTAGATTATACCACAGTAACACTAACTCTTGCACCATTCATACGAGATTGTACAATTACTGAATACAATTAAATGTTTAATAGTAACTGTACATCTGTTGTTATATACTGACTTAGTAAAACATTTTTTTCTAAAACTGAATTTACAGCTCTTATTTACTTTAGTTTTGTTTTACACACACTACCTTGAACATGTCTATTTACAATTTTCCTTTATCCTACAAATGTAAGTTAAAACTAAAGATTAATCTTTTTTCTGTTGTCTTACAATTGTATTGTACATTGCCATTCTAAATCTAGTTTTAAGGTAGTCTTTCACTATATCACTCCTTCCTATTTAATGGATTACTTTGTCACATACTTCATACTCACGGTTTACTTTTGAGTCATTTAAAGTAGGTGGTATTTATTATATTATACAAAAACTTACATGTTGAGTTCTTGGTAAACAGCATTCTGCAGCTTTTTTTCCCAACCTGATAAAACACAGTACAAAAATAATAATAAGATATCATCTTAAACTGTGTTTTATTTCAGACTTTCTTTCAATCCATACTAAATAAAGAAATGAATGCTAAACTTTTTTAAAGTCATCAAATTACTGCAAATATCCATACTTACAGTATTTACATATATGTATCGCTGCATAACATGATATGGTAGTTCTGTGTGGAATCAATGATTTATCCATATTGTTAAGTCTGAAGAATCAGGTTATTAAAATCCGTACATTCTAAAAGGCTATGAGACTACAACAGTTTAAGAATGAATGATCAAATGGCAAGTATACAGTATACTGTAACTTTTAGAACTAGTGCACAATACGAAAAAAAGACCAAAACAATTAACATGATTGTTAAGCAGTAAATGTCCAAGCACAGAGCATCCATTCATTTTCAAAATCCCAGTATTTTTATTAACTTGCTTATTGAAATATAGGGTTGCATGAAGCAATCCTGGCAGATCTTTTATTTAGGCCACAAGGCAGGAATCCAACCTGCATGGAATAGTAGAATATTGCAGGTAATAATCCCTAACTAACTCACATACACATTCACATACACACACACCATACTAGAACAATTTAGAAAGGGCACATTGATTAGTAGGCATCTTGCAAATTTTAATGGGAAACTGGAGTACCCTGAGAAAATAAACACAGAGATAAAGAGAATGCGACAACTCCACCAAGACAGTGGTCACAGTTATGAGGCATTAGTGCCAGCAAAGGAAGGGTTACGGATGTTTGATTATGTATTATGTCATTATGCCAACTCTGTATATGGGTGAATGAACAAGAAAGCAAAAAATGCTGCGAAGCAAGTTAAACAAACAGGATTGTGTCCACACCTGAATATAGGTGAATAAAGATTACTGTATATGATTCTATATTTTACATTAATAATGGAATCACTTATATTATAATTTACACTGTTAGATGCCCTGTATGCAAACTGGAATATTACTAGACATTCTGCCAACATTTTAGAATAGGGGCTTAAGGTTGTGCCACATGTAAAACAAAAAATCCTTTGTTAGGCCTTGTTATGTAGCATTAAGTGTCTAATAGATACATTATCTATAGTGCTTTATAATCCTTAAAATGACCAAAAAAAACTAATAATGGAAGTAAATAATAGACATCCCTGTCCCAGGCTGGGGTGTAAGTGCAGGGCTAATATTGCTGTCTGTCTTTCTCTTTCTTTCTTTCTTTCTTTCTTTCTTTCTTTCTTTCTTTCTTTCTTTCTTTCTTTCTTTCTTTCTTTCTTTCTTTCTTTCTTTCTTTCTTTCTTGATTGTCTCTTGCTCTTGTCTTGTGCCTGCTGATACCAATGTAGGCTGTGTACAACTGAAGCCATTTATTACCTCGTTATCAACTTTCAATTAAGAGAGAGAAAATTTCGTCTTTTAAATGTTTTGCTTAAATGATCAGAAGTTGAAATGTACTTTATTATTTTGAAATGTACAGTTTAGCAAATTACACGAACATTTAACTAGTGTGGATCAAAACTGAAAACTTAGCATCAATATTAATCACAAGTTAATTCTGTATATATGCTGTATAAATAATATAAAATTTCTAAGGTATGGGTTGTCGCTGGAGGCTGGGGGCCAGACCCAGCCGGGATGCCTGGAAGGACTAGGAGGCAGTGTATACGTCTCCCGGGCCACGAGGGGGCAACCGCCCTGGATAAGGAGCAGGCCACGGGGACCAGGATGTGGAGTAATTATTTATTTAGTTTTTAAATCATTTAATAAATTCAATACAGTGTCACAAACAGCTAAAGCCCACCACAGGTAGGCAGCCAATCAGAGGTCCACATTCTCAGATACACACACACACACACACACACAAACATTAAGAGTCACTCATACCACACCAATTCAGAGACATCAAGCATGCTTATCTTCAGAATGTGAAAGTAGGGTATTTCCCCGAATATGTCCTCTCCCCCGGTCCTTCCATCACATGGGCATCCTGGCCGGGCAAGGGTGCTGGCCGTCCACCACAACATGTATAAACTTTTTGTAAAATAAGGTGGCAGTAATTAGCAGTATTCAGAATATATGATATTATCTCATGCTTAAAGTTATTACATAATTTCTGGATTAAATAGATTAGAGTAAAATAAAAATGAACGTTATTATTTCAACCTTTGTATGTATTGATTTTGTGTGAATAACAAATCAAAAGTATAGGTAACGTGCATATTTACATACACTATATTTTCTGAACCTGCTTTCTCAGGTCAGAGACACAGGGAGCCAAAGCCCATTGTGGCAGCAACAAGTATAAAGAGTATAGTCTAGCCCAGAAAAAGTACTGGGAAATACATTTTTTTCATTATACAGTATGAGAAACCAATTAAGTGCACAAAATGAGTTAAGCAATTAAAATGTTACCATCCATCCATCCATTTTCCAACCCGCTGAATCCGAACACAGGGTCACGGGGGTCTGCTGGAGCCAATCCCAGCCAACACAGGGCACAAGGCAGGAAACAATCCTGGGCAGGGTGCCAACCCACCGCAGGACACACACAAACACACCCACACACCAAGCACACACTAGGGCCAATTTAGAAACGCCAATCCACCTAACCAACATGTCTTTGGACCGTGGGAGGAAACCGGAGCGCCCGGAGGAAACCCACGCAGACACGGGGAGAACATGCAAACTCCACGCAGGGAGGACCCGGGAATCGAACCCAGGTCCCCAGATCTCCCAACTGCGAGGCAGCAGCGCTACCCACTGCGCCACCGTGCCGCCCTAAAATGTTACCACTGTTTTTAAATATTTACCACATTTAGGAAATGTTGTTTCCATTTCTGGTTCAATGAATATAAAGCAGCAATGGTAATGTAAAATACCACACAAGACAATACCTGATTTCCTGAGATATTGCTTTACATCTTCTTTGAGAGTTTCCAGCTGAACACTTGGATGGTTTAAACATTCCTGGTTGTTAAAAAAAAAAGAAAGAAAAAACAAAACGGGTATATCAGGAAATAAACTTTAATGTCAAAACATTCTTTGCAAAGGAAGATTTGACGTTTAATAAGTTACAAAAGCAAAACCACTTTACCTGAATTTACTATTTAAATCACACTTTTATCATAGAATTCACTGTATTCAGTGTATCATTTTCTACTACTGTCAGAGATTAGTAGTTACTAACATAGTATTTTTTAGAGAATGCAGAATCATAAAGGTACTATGTACTCGTATTAAACAAGGTGTATATTTTAAAATCATACCTTTCTGTTATATTTTTAATTACTTAATATCCAAATTAAAAAGTAAAAATGTGCTCCTCAGATTTTCCTCTGCAAAATTATTTTATTGCCATTCTTGAAATAAAAATATAGAAGCAGGTAAATCCTTTTTATTGATTTTATTTTTTGGTCACAAGTTTGGAGCTGCCACTAAGTAAAAATGTGGTTTTCATAGGAGAATAAACATTGCCACTGTAATAACAATGTAGCGCAACAAAAATCACACCAGTTTAGGGGGGTTGGTGGGGAGTTTGACATTTTGCTCACTGCACTACGTCCACACAACTTCCAAAATCCTAAGATGATACAAAATACATAGTCTATACATAGGATGAAGAGTTAATTAGAAAGCTTACTAGTTCTGATAAACATTCATTGACTTTAGAGTATTTCATGAAGACTTAAACTGTTCAGGCTAAACTATTCTCAATTTGAAAACACATCACAAAAATATATATTTTTTGCAAAAACTGACTATGATCTCTCTAAAACGAATTTCAACATTTTTCTCAATACCAAAGAGGGCACACAGAACCTACCTTTGAGCTAATAGGTTATTTGGTATAAGAGTACAGTATCATACACTATAAGGACTTTGTACAAGTTTAAATAGAGCTAAGACTTTGTATCATTTTATAAAGCAGGACAAAAACTCACAGAAACCCTTCAGAAGACATGGAGAAACCAGCACTGCATGTCCATGTGAAAAGAAGGTACATCTTGGGGTAAAAAGAGCCTGTCATGCGTGGCCTACTAGAAATAAATCCAGCTTCTAGGGGTACCATAGGAAGAATGAGTGGCACCCTAGGAGAAAGTTGGCAATGCTTGGCAGAGACACTAAACAGCAATTGGGCATTCACCCTCCAACTAAGACAGGTAAGCTACTGAGGACAGGCAGTGGATCAGTGCAAATATTTGAGTGTGGTACTTGGAACAGCCAGTTCACAGTTGGGGCAGCTGGAACTCACTCAGTAATATTCCAATCCCCCAAGAAGAACAGGCCAACATAATAGCTACAGCCAACAGCTTTGTGTCTTCAGAGTTCAGCACTCAATTGCTTCTGGACGAACTATACCCTGTTATATCAAATCACCAGAAATGAACTAGAACCATACTCTTATCTAAACTCAACATGCTAAACACAATTACTATATATTTAACACATAACATCTAACATATGTCAGCATGGTACAAAATAATGATAGAGTTTTCCCCACTAGTCCATATATAGCCATTTACCAGTCCTTTAATTAGGTAAACAGATGGTTTTGTGGAATATAAGTAAACACTTTGACCATACCTGCATAATGCATTTGCCCTTTAAAGAACAATGATGACAATTTCATTTGTACAGAAGATTATGCAGTGCTTTGAGATAAAGGGAAAATGTCAGCCACTAGACAAAGTTCTACTCTAGCCTACTGTCCCTATAGCCAAAAGGGGCTGTCTTGACCCAGAAGATGGGTGGGGGAGGGAGAGAGAGAGAGAGAGAGAGAGAGAGAGAGAGAGAGAGAGAGAGAGAGAGAGAGAGAGAGAGAGAGAGAGAGAGAGAGAGAGAGAGAGAGAGAGAGAGAGAGAGAGAGAGAGAGTGTAGGGCTTGGAAGTCAGTGAACAGGGTAAATCCCTCCACCCATTAGACAAAGAGAAAGCCTTTGTAGAAAGAGCCCGAAGGGCAGCAAATTATTTTCTTAATTTCCTATTCCTTTGTGCTCTGTTTGTTCTTTTGTGTAACCGAATTTTCTTGAGAAATAGTTTACATACAGTACCTTTTTTGGAACTGAAACTGTCAAAGCTTTCCAAAAGATGCTGTACAGACCAAAAAAACGTATGGTAAAATAGGTTATGGAAATATGCTAGTGAC
Organism: Erpetoichthys calabaricus; assembly: GCF_900747795.2. NCBI lineage: Eukaryota > Metazoa > Chordata > Cladistia > Polypteriformes > Polypteridae > Erpetoichthys > Erpetoichthys calabaricus. The sequence goes on from NC_041398.2 coordinate 125,573,150, forward strand.
ATTGAGAACTACTTTATGCAATTCCCTTTCTCATTGATGATAACCGTGACTTTGAAGTAACTATACAATTTATGCCTTTGCATCACAATGTTTCTGTTCTGCTTCCCAAACACAAAATCTTCAAAAAGATGGTGGGAACATCAGTAATTTTTAACCTTTCTTAAAAATGTAATGCTTTCCATGTAAAGTGTTTAGCATTTGCAACTATAGAAGCAATGCTGTTACTAGAAATCTTACCCATCCATTTATTGATAAATAAAGTGTTGAAATCTTACCCATATTTTTCAAAGACTTGAGACATCCCTATTGTAAAGGGAAACTTAGCGGTAAAAAATATAACAATGCACACTCAAATAAGGCACCGAAAAAGATATTATTGTGTGAAATGCAAAATCCCATTGAAATGGAAATGAGGTGAAAGGGGCACAGATCAAAATGATTTCAGCAACATAGGCATGTATATATTTAGCCAGCTTTGAAGCTTTAAAGGAATTTTTCTGCCAAAAATTATATTTTTTATATGTTACTTTCTCAATTTAGCTTTCAAGTGATGGGAGGGAAGTACTTTAATTTTGTGTTAAATATTATCTCATGTCTTCAGTTTAAACCCTCAATCTTGTTTGAGCACATTCTGTTTTAATTTATGAGAGGTTCACCTGGAAGACGTTTATGTAACAATATTTAGTAAACGCAAATGGGTTTTGAATGTTGTGAGTATATGACTGGACGAACTGACGTGTGGATTATGAGACACGAGTATTGTGGGATTTTTTTATGGATGTTTTTAATATTGTTGTATATGCTGATAAATGCTGGTCAATAACCCCCCATTCTATCAGAAACTTTGTTATCTCCATTCTGTACGAGAAGATGAAATTCAAATTTTTTTCTCAGCCATTACCACAAGCTACATGGGTTGGGACCATATAAAAATATAACATTTTTGGGTGGAGTATCCTCTTAAAATAATGGGAAAAGCTGAAAATATAACATAATTATACAAGTACATTGAGAAGGCCTTTGGAGGTTGACAGTTTGCTAGTGGAATGACTTGTTCTATGAAGAACATGAAGAAACAACAAAGTCCCAAAAATCACCTATTTCACATCTTCTTATAAGCATATACACACTAGTTAGTTTATCTGAGCTTAAACACAGATAATACTCTTTCCTAATGTTTTCTTTATATTTGCACATCCTTCTCATAATGCTTGCCTCATTTGCATATTCCAGAAGTCAACACAATGACTTCTGAAACTTTTGCTAGCTCTCTTGCTAGTCTTATAAAAACTTGCCTTCACTGACATTTAAGCTTTTGCATCTGCTACCTCCTCCTCCAGCAGTCCCTAACAGTAAGAAACAATCATTGAGCTAATTGCCAGCATGTCAGGAATTCTTGTCCTGCGTCTTCAGTTACTTTCTCCAAATGCCATTTCCTTAAATTCTTTTTCTAAATGCACAAAACTAAAAGCAATGCTAGTTTTCCCTTACGAGCTCTATAATATAGCCTTGGTCACACAGTTTATTCACTTAAAAGATACCATCCATCCATCCATTATCCAACCCGCTGAATCCAAACACAGGGTCACGGGGGTCTGCTGGAGCCAATCCCAGCCAACACAGGGCACAAGGCAGGAAACAATCCTGGGCAGGGTGCAAACCCACCGCAGGACACACACAAACACACCCACACACCAAGCACACACTAGGGCCAATTTAGAATCGCCAATCCACCTAACCTGCATGTCTTTGGACTGTGGGAGGAAACCAGAGCGCCCGGAGGAAACCCACGTAGACACGGGGAGAACATGCAAACTCCACGCAGGGAGGACCCAGGAAGCGAACCCAGGTCCCCAGATCTCCCAACTGCGAGGCAGCAGTGCTACCCACTGCGCCACCGTGCCGCCCACTTAAAAGATACAACTTTTTAAAAATAAAACCAACGTTCTACAGATCCATACTAAATAAAGAAATGAATGCTAAACTTTGGTAAGGCATGAAACTACTGCAAATATCCATAATTATTTACACAGAAGTATTGCTGGATAACATTATATGGTAGTTTGGTGTGCCAAATGCATAAAGCTTAATGAAAATGTCACATTATTTTCTCTTTGATATTAATCACGCAAAAGGCTATGGGACAGCAGCAGTTTAAGAATAAACGTAGGCAGGTATTGCAGGTATACAGTATACTGTAACATGTAGAACAAGTGCACAATAAGAAAAATGAGCAAAACAATTAACATGATTGTTAAGCAGTAAATGTTTAAGCACAGGGCAACCATTCATTTTCAAAATCACAGTATTTTTATTAACTTCTTTATTTAAATATAAGGTTGCATGAAGCCTGAGCCTATCCTGGCAGATTTAGGCCACAAGGCAGGAATCCAGAGTTTGTGGAATAGGAGAATATTGCAGGTAATAATTAAATACTCACTCACATAGATATTCACATACACACACATACACCATACTAGGTCAATTTAGAAAGGGCAAATTGCCTGATAGGCATCTTGCAAATTTTGACGGGGAACTGAGAAAATGCACACAGAGATAAAGAGAATGCGACAACTCCATCAAGACAGTGGTCACATCTATGAGGCATTAGTGCCAGCAAAGAAAGGGTTACGGATGTTTGATTATACATTATGTCATTATGCTAACTCTGTATATGGGTGTATAAACAAGAAAACAAAGAATGCTGTGAAACAAGCTAAACAAACAGGATTGCACCCACACCTGAATATAGATTAACAAAGTGTACTATATATGATTTCATATTGTACACTAATATTAGAAACACTGATATTGCAATTTAAACTGCTGCGTAATCTGCATTTAAACTGGAATATTACTAGATATTCTGTCAACATTATAGAATGTTAAGGTTGTGCTGCATATAAAACAAAAAAGCCTTTGTTAAGCATTGTTATGTAGCATTAAGAGTCTAATAGATGCATTATAGGTTATCTTTAATCTAGCATCAGCGCTTTATAAGCCTTAAAATGATAAAAAAAAAAAAAAAAAACTAATAATGGAAGTAACTAATAAATGTGCCTATCCCAGGCTGCAGATAATTCTTCCTAATGTTTGCCTTATATTTGCATATCCTTCTTATAATAATTGCCTCATTTGCATATCCCAGAAGGCAACACAATGTCTTCTGAAACTTTTACCATCTCTTGCTAGCCCTATAAACACTTGCCTTCATTCACATTTCAGCCTTTGCATCTGCTTCCCTTTCCTCCAGCAGTCCCTAACAGTAAGAAGCAATCATTGAGCTAATTGCCAGCTTGTTAGGATTTCTTGTCTTGTGCTTGTGTTTACTTTCTCCAAACCCTTTATTCATAAACTCTTTTTTAAATACACAAAACTAAAAGCAATACTAGTTTCCCCTTATGAGCTTTGTAAGGGCGGAGTGGTGGCTCTGAGGCTAAGGATCTGTGCTGGTATCCAGAAGGTTGCCGGCTCGAATCCCCGTCACTGCCAAAAGAGATCCTACTCTGCTGGGCCCTTGAGTAAGACCCTTAACCTGTAATTGCTCCAGGGGCGCTGTACAATGGCTGACCCTGCGCTCTGACCCCAAGGGGTATGCGAAAACTAACAAATTCCTAATACAAGAAATTGTATAAGACGAAATAAAGAACAAAAAAAATATATTTATAGCCATGGTCACACAGTTTATTCACTTAAAAGCTACAACTTTTTTTAAATATAAAATAGTTAAATATTACAGTTAAATATTACAAATCTTATGTAATAAACTAAAAAAGCCATTTGATTTCATCCTCATTACAACCAAATTTTAACTAAATGAGACCACTAGGAGCCAGGTTGTTTTGGGAGGACAGACAGCTAGACAGAGAGACATAAATAACAACAGTATGTACATTTTGCATTGAATGCAACTGAACCTAATTAGCAGGTTGCTACTACAACCCATAACTTTGGTTGAAATGGCTAAAACACTAAATGTCTATTGTTTTGAACAGTAGTGACTGATAAGGCATTTAGTAGGAAATCCAGTGATAAAATCAATTTGTCTAACTGATGTTTTACAAGGAACTGTGTCCAAATTGATATTGGCTCAAATATCAGTCCTACAAACTATGGTTAAAAGGGTGTATTTCATGATTATGAAAGCCATTAAGCAGTTTCAACTGCAGGACTAAATAAACAAATAAAGCAAAATTATTTTAATGTAAATGTTAAACTTGGGTGAGAATAGGCTGTATTATTCACAGCTGTCCAAGTGCCCTTCACTGCAATTTCCGGAACTCAGCTTGGCTAAACATAAGTCAAGTTAAATATTTCACTCTACCCATAATCCTCAGGTGTCATACCCCATTCTGCATGATGGTAGTGGCAGTTGCCAGGCTACAGGGACTGTAAGGGGGATATGCCTGGTTACACTATGGTTAAATTAGGGTCGTGGAAGGGTTACCTGGATCAAACACTAACAACTGTTGAATAAACCAAGTTGCATTAAAATTTTCTGTCCACTATAGTGTTTAGTATGACCCAAAAATGTGACATCTGTGAATTAAAGGAGAATTTAAATGTTTACCCCTGCCCACATTTAGGCAAACCCCATTCTGTATGTTGCAGTGAGGACCTTCTCCAACTGGCAATTGCAGTTTGTTTGGTCTTCTCCACTTTAAGCCCATCTGGGAGTATACAAAACTGTTCAATTAATTTTTATTAGTTTTGCATTTTCAGGATAGATACCCATATATAATCATATCAGATTTGAATTGCTTGCAATATTAATTTGAATAATCAAACAAAAAGAAAAGGAAATCAGACAGGAAGGAAAAATTGGATCTGAGCCACTTTTAACTGCAGTCTGAACGTAGCCTTAGTAGCCTGCAGCAACAAATACATCTAAATACAACCAATAATGACTTTTCAACTCATTTTTAATATTGTGAGTTTTTCTAGCACTTGCTGTGGGACTGGAGAGGCTTTTGCCCCTTTGTCCCCCATAGACGGTAGCCATGTGCATGTTGAATAACACATGCAAGTAAGAATTTTAATCTACCCTGTATACGTGATAATAATTACCCTCTAAACTTAATGTGAATATTTTCACAAGGTTTTGAAGAAAAGCACTGCCGCTGATGTGAGAAACACTCTACAATATAGATTACAAACAATATTAATCATGACTTACAACATCCACGCAGAATGAGTAAAAATGCCAGAGATCCATAGTTACCATAGACACTGCCAAAATTAAATAAACTTCTACAACTAAAAAAGATACCAACACCTAATGTGATTTTAATACAAATACGTTCACGCATTTGATTATTTTATTAACACAAAAATTCAAAATAAAATCATAGCAGATCAGCAAGTGTTTTAATCCTGCAATTAACAAATTAGAAAGCTGCTGGTTCTTAATTACATTCCTGGATGAACTAAGCATCTCTGAGGGCTTCATTGAATCCAGACTCTAAATCTGAAGCTAATCATATTCATCCACTGCAGGGAGCCATTGTCAAATTTGGCAGGAACAGAATCAGAGCAAGAACCTTTTCTGGAATAAATGTAATACAGTTACAAGTACTTAGTGGTTCCAAAAAGCCTGGAGCTGACTAAGTAGATGAAGTTACAGACCACACCCCAATATGAAAAACTTTATTTGAAAACTCTTTCTTGTAGTATTTATTAAAGTGTGATTTACAGTGGCACTCAGTGAACCAGTAGTTTATCTTGAACTGACAAAAAGGCCCTGATGTCAGTGCTAAGAATTCAACAGCAGAACAAGAGTAACAAGAGAAACCATTCTATTAGACAAAGGGAAGAAAAGGAAAACTTTACAATGTCCAGGGCCTGAGCCAGCTGGTGTTGTATACTATAATACATCTAAATGTTTTAGAAAGTTTCCAGAAACCATTATAGCATCTCGCATGTCATAAAAGGCAACTAAAGAAGGACATCTCCCTGTAAAAACTTATACTCCAAAAATGGGGAGGCGGGGGGAAGGGGTTGGCACGGAGGCAGCTATGAAACAAGGGTGCCCAGAAATTTGCTAGTAAACTAGAAGAGATGGAGAGAAATTCTTTAAAAAAATTTTACTCAACTTTTGTCTCCTTAGTCTCTCCTCAGAAAAATAAGGCACATATTTTAATCTGAACTCCAGTTGCATTCATTTTCTAATCTGCTTATCCTGTTCATAGTCATAGAGATCCAGGCAGTGTTAGGCATATGGCAATAACCAACTTGAGAGGGTGCAAGTCCATTTCAGAGCACACTGGCATATGCACTCACACCAAGCCAATTAACAAAGAGTACATTTTTGAGATGTAGGGGAAAACTACACACAAGACATGGATAGATTCCACATGATCAATACTACTTCATAACAATGACTTTGCTTCTTGAACAATACTGAGTGTATCTTACAGATTTTGGCCTGAAAAAAAAGTGTGACACATAAGTCACATGTCAACACAATAAAAAAAAATATATAGTGTTTAATATTTTAAAATTATGCAAGTATAAACAGGTCTGTTACCAAGCACAACAGATACAATAAACCTAATAAATATATATGCCCTGCTTCAGTACAGTATACAGTGTTTTTCCACAAGTTCCAGATGCCAAAAGTGTAGATAAAACAATAACCCCTAACACTGCCCTACGGGGTAAAAGGGTTACACTTCTTTGTTGGAGTCCATTAGGGGAAAAAAAGAGAGAAACACCACCCACTCCATTTTTCAATGATTACTAAACTTGTTAATCCTTTCTGCAGAAAGTTCAAGATAAGCCAAATTAAGAACGACAACTTTCCAATAAGTAAAGGATGCCGCATCAGTACTCTTAGGCTGGGGATATAATTTAACGCTGCGCAACCTGTGAGCTTGAGGACTATACTTGCACGCTGTCGCAGATGGCCAGGGTTATTACCTGGCCGGGACGCCTAAAAGGACCGGAAGGTGGTGGGAATAGCTTCCGGGCCACGAGGGCACAACTGTCACGGAGCAGGAAAGGACCAAGGGAAAAGAGAGCAAAGATTCAAACTCATTGGGACCCGTGGCCACCGCCAGAGGGCGCGTTAAACCTCGTGGGACTCAGATATTGTTACTTCCGCCACACTCGGCAAGATGGCGGAGGAACCTGCCAGGGACGCCCGGAGTGCTTCCGGGGCAAAGGGCAGCACTTCCGCCACACCAGGAAGTGCTGCCGGATGGACGTCATCAATCACCTGGAGCACATCCGGGCAGGAATAAAAGGGGCCGCCTTCTTACAATCAGGGAGCCAGAGTCGGGAGTGGGAGTATGACGAAGCTCCCAGGAGGAGAGTAGAGGCAGCCAAGGACTGAGAACACTGCTTTGTGCATTGTGTGCTGTGTGAAACTGTGTTTATTAGTGGAAAATAAACGTGTGCTTTTTATAAAGATGTGGTCTCCGGGCAACTATCACAACGTGTACTTTAAGTGAATCTGGAGGATTCCATCAGGTGGCAGTGCAAGAAATCATCACAGTGAGAAAACAATGTCCGATTTCGCTATGTTGTGAATTGGGGGAAGAAAGATTTTAAAAATAAAAATTCTTTACATTCTGATGCTACTGTGAAGGTGAAAAAAAAAAAAAAAAAGACAGCAACAGCAACTCAGTAGATGGTATGTGATACCTTCAAATGTATTGCGTCATTATGATGGGGAATATGTAACACTTGTATTGCTTATGTGAGAAATGGATGAAGAAAAGCACCACAAAGACATTTGCAAGTCAGCATTTAAATTTGATGCTTGCTTCACCGCATCGAACCATTCATCAAATATCAATGTACACCCATCGATCCTGTTCGAGCTGCAAGTCTGCCATCACATGTTGATAGTAAACAATGAACACACCACCCATATTTTTGCTGGTACTGCAACTTGTGCATGCCTTGAGTTAATTTCTGACAACGTGCTCGGAGGACGTGTCAAAACAATGCCAGGAACACGTGGCAGTCATAATGCGTGCGTGTATGTGTTTTGAGCCTGAAGTATAAACCGGATCTTACACAAGGATATTAGTGCTAGCTGAGCTGCAGTTATGCCAAATAAAAAGAGCCTTTTCTGGTTTAGGTTAAGTAATAATTAGGAAAGATCTATGTGTAGAAATATGTAAGGAGAAACAAGTATCTTGATGGATAATATAGAGGCTATAAAATTTGAAATGGTTTATTAGGAATTAAAAACTGCTGGACAATCCCAGAAAGTATGAATAAAAGTACCTGGTACTTCACCACAACAGAATGGACAAAAATGATCCATAGACAATCCCATTATGTAATAATAATAATAATAATAATATTTAATAAATTTATATAGTGGTTTTCTCATTCATTGAAAGCACTTTACATAGAGAGTGGGAAGCCACCTCAATAACCACCAATGTGTAGCACCACCTGGATGATGCAACAGCAGCTTATATGTTTGCTATTAGGTGGTGCCGTGGTGAAAGAGATTACCAATTAGAGACAGGGAATGATTGGGGGGCCAGAATGGACAAGGTTGTGATGGGCTTTAGCCAGGACATCAGGAAAAACCCTACTCTTTTTGAAAGATGCACAGGGATCTCTAAAGACCACAGAGAGTCAGAACTTTAGTTTTACATCTCATCCAAAGGACAGTGCCATGTTTACAGCATAGGGACCCTGTCACTGTACTGGGGCCTTAAGATCCACAAATAGCCCACAGAGTAAGCTCTCCCTGCTTGCTTCACTAACACCTCTTTCAGCAGCAACCCTAGCTTTTCTTAGATGGTCTCCCATACAAGTACTGGCCGGGCCTGAACATGCATGGATGACCAGTTCTGAAGTGCAGGTAATAAGGCTGCTGATGTATAAAGCGCCTTCAAAGGGAAATACATAATTGGTGCACACATTTAAAATGTATTTGCTGGTGATTTGGGTTTCTTGAATCTAGGTGAATATTTTTGAACAAAGAGTTCCAGGAGATAGAAGATATAGAATAGAATTAATATCAAAAATAGCATCATTTGGAAAGGGCTGTAAGAGGCCTTTTGCAGTAATAATAAAATAATAATAATAGGTTACATTTATTGAGTGCCTTTCACAAACCCAAGGTCGCTTTACATACAGAGTAAAAAAAAAATTACACAGATGACAAAAGTTTGTAGAAGAGGAAAGTTTTCAGTTGCGATTTAAAAGTGCAGAAACAGGAGCAATCTCGGACAGACTGAGGAAGACAGTTCCAGAGTTGAGGTGCTATAGCACTGAAGGACCTGCCTCCTAAGGTGGAGAGTCTGGTGCATGGGACAGTAAGGAGATTACTGTTTGAGGACCTGAGAGAGCGACAAGGAGTGTAAGGAGTTAGTAGCTGAGTGAGGTAGAGGGGGGCAAGGTTATGTAGGGCTTTGAAGGTGAGAAGCAGATTGTTGAATTTAATCCTTGATAGAACCAGTAACCAGTGAAGCTGGGAGAGAACAGGGAGAGATGTGAGCAAAACGCTTTGTGTGGGTGAGGACTCTAGCTGCAGGGTTCTGAATATACTGTAGCTTCTGTATAGATGTTGAAGGGAAGCCAATGAAGAGGGAATTACAGTAATCAATACGAGACATTATGAAACAACGAACCACAGTTTGACCATCAGACAAGGACAGAAACGGACGAAGGCAGACAATGTTACGGAGATGATAGAATGAAATTTATGAAAGAGACCTAATGTGTAACTCAAAGTTAAGTGATGAATCAAACAAAACACCAAGATTTCTGACAACAGGAGCAGGTTTGACAAGTGTACCATCAACAGAAATAGAGAAATTGAATGCCTCAGAAAGTTGGGTTTTTGGACCTACCAGTAACACTTCAGTTTTATTGGCATTAAGTTTGAGAAAGTTATTTTCCATCCATAGCTTAAGATCAGTGATGCATTCCGTGAGTGTGCTGGGAGGTGAATCTGTAGGGGAGTCTGTACTAAGATATAAGTGTATATCATCTGCATAACAGTGGAAGTTAAGGCCATGTCTGCGAATAATCTGACCCAAAGGATGGATATAAAGTAGAAAAAGTAATGGCCCAAGGACTGAACCCTGAGGGACACCATGCGACAGAGGTGAGGTGGAGGATTTATTTTGGCCGAGTGTGACAAACTGTTGCCTATTAGAAAGATATGATGTGAGCCATTGAAGGGCTAAGCCAGAGATGCCTGCAGCAGAGAGATGTGACAGGAGGATTTCATGGTTAACAGTGTCAAATGCTGCACTTAAGTCAAAAAGGAGGAGAATAGTAAGGGAACTGCAATCTGAAGACCGGAGAAGATCATTGACTACACGGAGAAGAGCTGTCTCAGTGCAGTGCTGTATACGAAAGTCAGACTGAAAAGGCTCATAGAGTGCATTATCTAGAAGCAAAGCATGGAGTTGTGTTGCAACCACGCGTTCCATCATCTTAGCCAAGAAAGGGAGATTAGAGATAGGCCTGTAACTGGAGAGAAAGGAAGGATCCAGGTCAGGTTTTTTAAAGATTGGGGTAACTGCAGCAGTTTTGAGGGCAGTAGGGACAGAACCTGAAATGAAACATTCACTTACCAATGAGGCAATAGGAATACTAATTATGGATGAGCATATCTTAAGCAGAGAAGTGGGGGCAGGATCAAGCAGACAGGTGGAGGCATTAGACTTATTAATAAGTTCAGAGATGGCAAGAGAGTCAACAGGCAAGAAACAAGCAAGTCTTGATGATGGAGATGGCAGATCAGAATGAGTGAGTGAGTGACTGTGGTGTGGAGGGGAAACTGTGATAGATTTGATCAATTTTGGTATGAAAGAAATGCAAGAAAGCCTGACACTGTTCAGCTGTATTGGGGCATGCTAGAGGAGGGGGTTAGAGGAGTTTATTAACAGTTCTAAAAAGAGTTCTAGGCCTAGCTTAGCACCATTTATCCATCTATCCATTATCCAACCCGCTATAACCTAACTACAGAGTCACGGGGGTCTGCTGGAGCCAATCCCAGCCAACACAGGGCGCAAGGCAGGAAACAAACCCCTGGCAGGGTGCCAGTCCCCCGCAGGGCATGCGCACACACACACACCAAGCATGCACTAGGGACAATTTAGAATCGCCAATGCACCTGACCTGCATGTCTTTGGACTGTGGGAGGAAACCGGAGAACCCGGAGGAAACCCACGCAAACATGGGGAGAACATGCAAACTCCATGCAGGGAGAACCCGGCAAGTGAACCCGGGTCTCCTAACTGCGAGGCAGCAGTGCTACCCACTGCACCACCGTGCCGCCCTTAGCACCATTTATGACAGAGGAATAATAGCTGGAGCGAGCAGTGTTAAGGGCATCCCTATATTTAAGTACATGTTTAGTGTAAAGCTGTGAATGAACTATGAGGCCCGTTTTCTTATAAAGCCGTTCAAGACACTGGCTAGTGGCTTTCATAGCTCTGAGCTCACCGGTGTACCAGGGACAAGAGCGGAAGGCTGGAACATGCCTAAATTTACATGCAGTAAATTATGCAAAACAGCTATCAGTCTTGACTCGCTGCCTTGGGAACAGAAGATGAGAGGGAAGTGATGAAAATATATGGACATGGCTGACATTAACTATAGATAGAAGAGAAAACAGGAGGAATAATTCTAAAGATAGAGACTGGAGCCTATTCTCCATTAAATATCCATCTAAATGTCATACTATGGTTGCTCCATAGAGGAAAAAAGACACATATACTGTACCAACAATATGAAGGCTGTAGTTAAAGAAAATTTGAATGTGAGAATGCCATTCTGGGCACGAGTGCAAATGTTTCTCCATGCAATGGCAAATTTCTACTGCATATGAAGATTACTGGGCCCAATTTTAAAGAGTGAGATGTAAGTTTAAAACTACAATACTGGAGGGTTGACAGTAATTTAGGAAATGCCAGATTTGCCTTGATAGTAAGTAAGGGAGAAGGAGAGTCAGGAGGAGATAGCCAATTTCATAACTGACAGAGTACAAAAGCCCAGTGATAGAGCTCCATATCAGGCAAAGAGACTCCTCCCTCCTGTTTTTTTTTGTGTATTAGGATAGAGTGTTTTAAAAAGGACATTTATTATCCATTGGTTCCTCCCTGTGTGGATAGCGGTTTGAGTACTGAGAAAAGCGCTATATAAATGTGATGAATTATTATTATTATTATCCATCCATTATCCAACCTGCTAACTACAGGGTCACGGGGGTCTGCTGGAGCCAATCCCAGCCAACACAGGGCACAAGGCAGGAAACAAACCCTGGGCAGGGCACCGGCCCACCGCAGGGCGCACACACACACACTCACACACCAAGCACACACTAGGGACAATTTAGAATCGCCAATGCACCTAACCTGCATGTCTTTGGACTGTGGGAGGAAACCAGAGCACCCGGAGGAAACCCACGCAGACACGGGGAGGACATGCAAACTCCACGCAGGGAGGACCCGGGAAGCAAACCCGGGTCTCCTAACTGCGAGGCAGCAGAGCTACCCACTGCGCCACTGTGCCGCCCGGACATTTATTACTCCAAAGAAATAAAGAAATTAAAGAATTACTTCCAATAATTGAGAAGAGGGGGCAGAGGTGAAAGCCAAATTGACCGCATAGAAGGAATCAGGTAGACTTAGAGATGTGGCAAATTTGTGTAATGAGCGGTTTGAATCAGAAATATGGTGCTGAGAAAAAACAGGAAATTTATCAAGTAATGGGTTTATGAACACATTTGTGTCCAATCCCAGTATACTCTCATAATCTTTACATTGTAATATTTGATTTATTATATAAGGTAGGAAAGTATTGTTGTATGGAGTTGTCCTACATCAATCAGTGCAAAAAAAAATCTTACAGATTTATCATTTTAGATTATCTCTGCCTGAAGCCTAGGGCAAATAAGAATTACCACCCCGTGTTTCTTGGATTGGGCTAAAGCAAAGGCAATGGTGTTTATACCTCTTATTATAGAGCCCATGTGTGTTTAACAATAACGGTTCTGTTTCTTGTAAGAAGGCCACATTTCTTTCATTTATACATAGATAGTCAAGAACAGCGACATAGTTTTCATTTGATCCTAGGTCCTACACTGCAAAAAATGAAACCTAAGCAAGTAATATGTACTTATATCATGACATTAAATCTTGTTTTCCTTATTGTAAAAATTATTGACTTATCAAAAAATTTATATTTACAATTATTTAGCTTACTTTAAGAAATCTTGTCAAGTAAATTTTGCTTACCCCATTGGCAGATTTTGTTGCTAAATAAAAGCAAAACAACTCCCATTTCAAGTTTTTTTTGTCTAGTTATTGCAGATGCATTTTATTCAGTGTACACATTCCAATAAACATTGTTAATTTAATGTACCGGTAATAGGGGAAAAAAAAGTAGAACATGTGCCAAGGCAAGATTACAGGACCCATACCCCTGACTTAATAGACAAGATGAAAGAAAACTAAGGCAGTGCACCCACGCCCCTCACAACTGCCCCTTCAAATTTCCAACCTAATATAGATGTTATTAATAATAATAAAAAAATATTTGTTTTCATGACCTTAAACTTTGCAAATAAGTTTCCTCAAATTCTTTGGATATTTTTTTTCAGTTCTTCCTTTACCTCAACTGAATGAAGATCTCTTTGAAAGCTTTGGCGTCTTGAGTGTTACTAGCGTTGATGTTTCCTCAGTGCAGTAACCTATGAAACATTAAGGACACCACATGCCCCAGTGTGACTTTATTAATTGAGCTCCTTTACACACAGCTGATTACACTTTAAGCAATCCAACACATGAACACCTAACCGTTTAATGCAGCCTGGTAATTCCCACTATTAATGGCGTGCAGAGACTCAATCGTTTAATCAGGCAGGGGCTAAAGTGCTCTTTGATGATTTCAGTCCACAGATACTAGATTGTTTCAGCCTGAAACACTGCACAAAAAGTTTATAGACAGTCATTTGGGTGTCACCCCGTCTTATGATGTCACACAGTGTGGTCCGCATGCACCTAGTAACACCACTGTTTGGCAGAGCATAGCATTTTGTTTAAACATAAACCTTTTCAACTTGGTACAGACTGCTTCTAATTTGATGTCCATAGTTTCTTCAGAATATGACTCTTAACAAGGAGTTTTTTTTTCACATGGCTGAATAATCTCCATTCAGCTGCCAGGTTTTCAACCTTATGTGTAAATAAATTATTCCAAGTAGCTTTGCAGTTCTGGGAATGTTTAGCATTGTAAACAAAATGGGGGAAAAGTAGGTGTCCAACAGGAGTTACTGTAATTTCACTTCTTTGAGCAACAAGAGCCAAGTAATCCCTCAACCCAAGAAAGATATTCTTGCCTCCACTTTATATATAACTTGGACTGATGAGTCCACTTCAAATGCATCTGAGTTGTTTCATTTCAAATTCATTGTAGTAATGTACAGTACCAAAATTAGAAAAAAGTTGTCTCTGTCCAAATATTTATGGACCTAACTGTATGTCCAGCTGGCTGACAACATACTTCAGGCATAGGAAACCATGAAGTGCAACATTAATTTTTTGGTTTCACAATTGGAACTTCTTCCCTGCTAATCTTGTTGCAGCCAATGATGACAATGGTGAACGGCTTCACCAGGACATGGCAAAGATGGAAAAGTGGTATCAATGCAAATGGAATCCATCAATGCTGGCCAACTAGTGTTGGACACTAAAACAAGAAGCACCTGATGCTTAGTACAAACAAAAATCAGCAGCAAAAAACATACATGTCTTAGAGACATAAGAGGAATATTGTACTTGCTAGAACAGGGATAATGAGTAAACTTCCCAAAGACAATGAACAGATTCAAATGCAGACCTCTGGTACTGTAGGGGAAGATCAATAACCAAGGGTACCACTCAAATAATTGAATTTAGTCCCTCCTTAAGTGAAGATTTCTGAATTGGGCAAATCAGACAGTGTTCACTGGAAGCAACTCAATGTGGAAGAACTACCTTTATATCCCCCCAACACTAGAGGTTTTGCTTTGTAATCTTTTTATTACCTCCTTTAATGTGTATGCCCAGTGCCCAGTTTAATAGGATCTTTACTTACCTAAGCTGCTTACAGAAACTGAAAGATTAAAAATAATCTGATTGGCCTGGTTTTAACATTAAGCATTTTCAATATAGCAAACTGCTTCTTAATCAGATTATAATGGGGGTCCACAAACAGGAAGCCACAGGACGGCTCAATACACCCAGGCACACTGGGACAATTTCGATATCTCCAGCTGAGGTAAGTTAAGAAATCCTGCAGATTTTACAAGAAAAGGGCCCCACCTATACTAATTACTTTGTTCTGGAATAAACTGTTCAGACATGTCAGTTAAGCAACAAAACTTGCTTTATTTTAAAAAGTATCAGTACGAGATATTTATAACTGGGCTAACCTAATCTTAGACTGATATTTATAATATTTTGGGGACACCTAGGTGCAATTATTAGTTGTGATTCTGTAATAAGGACTTAAGTGCTTTGTTTACTCTTGGTAAGACTTCCAAAGCAACAGTAAAAATAACAATGTAGAATAGGATTTAAATATCAAGTGTCTATAAGTCAACGCATTTACCACTTTGTTACAAGTGAATGACATATTCATAAGGGATGGGCACAGAGGGCTGGCTACTGTGGCTCAAGTCCCTGTCCTTTCGCCTTAATAGTGCCCTTTTCTCCTATTGGGTCCAAAGGTCTGTGCCTCCTTGTAATGCTTTTAAAAAATTGTGCTTTTACAGTACACTGAAAATGATAGTGTGTTTATTTTTTTTTTTAACTTTTGGGCTCAGAGCTGATATGGGAAAGCTGACATTCTGAAATCAAAATGTTCTGTAATTGAACTAACAGGCAGGTACAAATGACCACAATACAGTCATGGCTGAAATTATTGGCACCCCTGGAATATTCCTTGAAAATGCACCATTTCTCCCAGAAAATTTTTACAATTACAAATGTTTTGGTATACACGTTTATTTCCTTTATGTGCATTGGAACAACACAAAAAAACAGAGAAAAAAAGCCAAATCTGACATCATTTCACACAAAACTCAAAAACCGGGCTGGACAAAATTATTGGCACCCTCCACTTAATATTTGGTTGCACGCCCTTTGGAAAAAATAACTGAAATCAAGAGCTTCCTATAACCATCAACAAGCTTGTTACACTTCTCAACTGGAATTTCCGACCACTCTTCTTTTGCAAACTGCTCAAGGTTTCTCAGATTTGAAGGGCGCCTTCTCCCAACAGCAATTTTGAAATCTCTCCATAAGTGTTCAATCGGATTTAGATCCAGACTCATTGCTGGCCACTTCGGAACTCTCCAGCGCTTTGTCTTCAACCATTTCTGAGTGCTTTTAGAGATATGTTTGGGGTCATTGTCCTGCTGGAACACCCATGACCTCTGACGCAGACCCAGCTTTCTGACACTGGGTCCTACATTGCACCCCAGTATCTTTTGGTAGTCTTCAGATTTCATGATGCTTTGCACACAGTCAAGGCATCCAGTGCCAGAGGCAGCAAAACATCCCCAAAACATCTTAGAACCTCCACCATGTTTGACTGTAGGTACTCTGTTCTTTTCTTCGTAGGCCTCATTCCGTTTTCTGTAAACAGTAGAATGATGAGCTTTACCAAAAAGCTCTACCTTGGTCTCATCTGTCCACAAGACGTTCGCCCAGAAGGATTTTGGCTTCCTCAAGTACATTTTTGCAAACTCCAGTCTGGCTTTTTTATGTTTCTGTGTCAGCAGTGGGGTCCTCCTGGCTCTCCTGCCATAGCGTTTCATTTTGTTCAGATGTCGACGGATAGTTTCGAGCTGACACTGTTGCACCCTGAGTCTGTAGAACAGCTTGAATATGTTTTGAAGTAGATTGGGGTTGTTTATCCACCATTCGGACTATCCTTCGTTGCAGTCTTTTATCAAATTTTCTCTTCCGTCCACGTCCAGGGAGATTAGCTACAGTGCCATGTGTTGTGAACTTCTTGATTATGTTGCAGACAGTGGACAAAGGAACATGAAGATCTCTGGAGATGGACTTGTAGCCTTGAGATTGTTGATATTTTTCCACAATTTTTGTTCTCAAGTCCTCAGACAATTCTCTGCTCTTCTTTCTGTTCTCCGTGCTTAGTGTGGCACACTCAGACACACAACAGAAAGGTTGAGTCTACTTTTCTCCATTTTAACTGGCTTCAGGTGTGATAGCTATATTGCCAGAACCTGTTTCTTGCCACAGGTGAGTTCAAACGAGCATCATATGCTTGAAATAAAAAGATGTTCCCACAATTTTGAAAAGGTGCCAATAATTTTGTCCGGCCCATTTTTGAAGTTCTGTGTGACATGATGTCAGATCTGGCTTTTTTTCTCTGTTTTTTTGTGTTGTTCCAATGCACATAAAGGAAATAAACATTCATATACAAAAACATTTGTAATTGCAATAATTTTCTGGGAGAAATGGTGCATTTTCTGGGAAAATTCCAGGGGTGCCGATAATTTCGGCCATGACTGTAGATCATTAATATTTATAAAGTACTTTTCCAAAAGTACTGAATATGGGACTAAATAAAATTCTGGGGTGTAAGCAAAACAGGCACAGGAATTCTGGGAAAATAAGCATAACATTTTTAGACGAGTATCATTGTTCATTAGAATTTATATGTTTAAACTTTGACATAGTAACCAGTACTGTATGTGTATGCTTTTTTGAATATGTGAAATGGAGGCTTTGGAATTTTAAATTGAACATGTTTCAAAAGTGACTTAATTAACAATAAACCAGACCGTGGGAGTTTATAGGTTATCCCAAATTTTTGACCGATGCAATATTTTACATAAGGTAGTCAGCAAGACAAAGTATTTTAAAGGCATTATTAGTGAGACATCATAACTGCCAGACAAAGAGAAGACATTTTGGTCCCATTTTGCCACCTACACATTGCCACTCTGCTCCCTAGCATCACACTTGGTACAACAACCAAAGCTACAACCATCTGATAAGAAATTTGCTGTGTGAGCCTGATTCAAATCGTTCAGTTTGTGTGTTTTTATATCCAAAATTTATACCTGGCCTTCAAATAAACATAAGTAATGATTTAAATAGTTTTGAGTGTTACTTTGTTGAATTTGTCCTGTGTTTACTGACATTTAACAAAGACCAATGATTGTTAATGAAACGAACTGTGTCCATTTAAGTTACATACTGCCAGGGGTAGCAATTAGCCCTTCGCTTGTGTTACATTGTGGAGCAAATTCAAAGGTAGTCTTTGGAATATAAAAAACACAACAGGAGTAGCGGTTCCTGGTTCTTGCTAAAGTATTCTGAATTGTGCCCTTTCACAGGAAGCAATCTGAAGATGGATCGACACGTAAGTGAATCCCAGCAAGGGTGCCTCATGAGCAGAGTGGCTTCTAGCCCTTGGTAAGGTATCAAAAGTTGAGGCAGCTAGCCTCGGCCATTGTTGAGATATTCTTGCTTTGTATTTGAGCTTACCTATCCTGAGTGAATGTTGAATAGATACAGTACGTTCTGCAGTATGTATGTGCGAACCTAGGCTAATGCATTTTAAGCATTTCCAGTATTAACTTGTCCACCAATATTAAAGAACCTCAGAGGTTAAAGTGCCTTTTGTGGACACTTTTACACCATACAACCCTTCTTTTCAGAAGAAACATTAAACAAACGTGCCTTCTTTTAGGCTGGTAGGCCACTGGTCTATAATAGTTACTGTACATTTTTTGCTGCAATAATTATGTGCTGCTCATATTGATTTGTATTAGTTTCTGCCTCTACACAATTAAGTTCACAATGCACACCATTTTTAGCTTTATCAACTCAACCACATTACAACCAAGCAAAGCACATCTCCATGTCTACATGTTTGCATGCTCATTCCAAGAGGAGACAAGAGGCACAGGTTTTGGCAGCAACCTCGACTGTGTCAGACTACCTAAGAGTATTTCATTCTGCATTCAACTATCCAAAGAATAGTGCTCAAGCATTTGTGGGTATATCCGAAAGGTTTCATTCCAAATTAGAGTTTCCAAATCCATTAATTTGTTGAAAGTTGATTCCACGTTGCCTGCATCAATAGCTGCTGAGCAAAGCTGTTCCAAACTTAGTTTCTTTAAGTGGAAACTTAGAAAATTGTGTGGACAAGAATGTCTCTCTGACCAATTCTGTCCATTGACAAAGATATCACTGTTAACAAAGACAAAAATGTGGAATCCAAAAGGAATAAAACCGAAAATCAAACAACATTTTAATTTTTGTTATTGAGAGATCTTAATATAGTATATAATATGAATAGACTACAGTATGTTCAGAACTGCAAAGGTTCTTACCCATACTAAATCATGGAACCATAGTATTTCCATTCTTCAACATCTGCATTGGCTCCCTGTGCAATGCCATATACAGTATAAGGTACTTTTATTGGAAGTTCAAGCTCTTCATGATTAGGCTATTCTGTACCTCCATAACCTTTTCTGTGCCTACATTCATTCTGAATCACTGTGGTCCTCTGGAGCACAACACCTCTATGAACCCACATCCAGGTTACAATCTAAAGGTGACGGGGCATTTGGTTTAGCTCATATAAGACTATGAAATGATGTGCTTCTATCATCACGAACTTGCACTTCACTTCCAACCTTTAAGAAATTGCTAAAAATTCATCTTTTTTAGAATTGCATTCTCAGTTTTATAAGTATATTGTTTAAATTTATATTTTATCAATTGCATTTGTGAACTGTTCTTTTAAATTGTTGATTTTTTGATTGTACAGCAACGTTGGTTGTCTTTAGAATATTTTAGAGATATCTTTAGAGTAATCTAGATGAGAATGGGCCATTCAGCCCAACAAAGCATGCCAGTCCTATCCATTTAATTCTTCCAAAGACAACCTCAAGTCGAGTTTTGAAAGTCCCTAAAGTCTTCCTATCTACCACACTACTTGGTAGCTTATTCCATGTGTCTTTGGTTCTCTGTGTGAAGAAAACCTTGGTAAAGTTTGTGTGAAATTCACCCTTAACAAGTTTCCAACTGTGTCCACGAGTTCTTGATAAACTCATTTTAAAATACAAGTCTTGATCCACTGTACTAATTCCCTTCATAATTTTAAACACTTCAATCATGTCACCTCTTAATCTTCTTTAGCTTACACTGTAAAGGCTCAGCTCTTTTAATCTTTCCTCATAACTCATCCCCTGCAATTCAGGAATCGGCCTAGTTGCTCTTCTCTGGACCTTTTCTAGTGCTGATATATCCTTTTTGTAGCCTGGAGACCAAAACTGTACACAGTACTCCAGATGAGGCCTCATCAGTGCATTATAAAGCTTGAGCATAACCTCCTTGGACTCGTACTCCACACATCTCTCTATTATATAAAAAAAAAAAGCTTGGGAGGGAGACGAGACGTGATCTTCTCAGAAGACACTTTGAAGTCCCAAGACTACTTGAATGACATGCCCTACTTACAAACAAATTCTTGGAGACACTTTAACATCCCACGAGACAAAGAAGTGAGATAAAAGGACAGCTGCTGTACGGGCTTTTAAATGATCGTCGCGCAGCGGAACATGCAGATCACGCAGCATGTCACAAGCAGCAGCAGCTGCTGTATGGGCTTTTAAATATTCGACGCGCAACACGACATGCAGATCATACAGCACGGCACTAGCAGCCCCCCTTTGGGGAATAACTCATTTACTACAGCTTTATTACTGACAAATATCAAGAAATAAAAAATGAATGAAATGAAAATAACAATCTATTTAAATTGTATACCCGGATAACCAAACCCAGGGGTTGGCAAGCAAAGCGAGCAGGGGGCACAGCCCCCTAGTACTATATAACGTAATATTCTATTAGCCTTCTTAATTGCTTCTGAGCACAATCTGGCAGTCTTAAAAGGAGTTTATTAATGAAATGCATAAATAAATAAACAATATATATAAAATTCTTGAGGGTTTGCAACCAAAATAATTATAATCTCTAAT
The DNA here is from genome assembly GCF_900747795.2 of Erpetoichthys calabaricus. Taxonomy (NCBI): domain Eukaryota; kingdom Metazoa; phylum Chordata; class Cladistia; order Polypteriformes; family Polypteridae; genus Erpetoichthys; species Erpetoichthys calabaricus. Next base: position 125,594,145 of record NC_041398.2, read on the forward strand.
ACAAGATGATCAGTTGTTGAATATTTGAACCAAAACATGCATTTTACGAAGGAAAAAAAACGTTGATGTGTTGTGATGTGAACCCTTGGTATTAAGGACCATTCGACAACTCAAATAATTAGATGGGAATTCTTAATTTGTTCTTTTATCTTGTGTTAAGAAAATAAAGTAAATGCATGACAGATGGGGTGTGGTGTAACATTATGAGCATTCATGGACAAACATTTTTACCAAAGTTGTAATAATGCCCCAGAGGTTACATTAAAAAATCCTGTAAAATTCCAGTACCATGAAACAAACAGACAGGAAAAATCCCTCACATTCCCTTTGAACTTCTCCCATCCGTCAGGTGTTATAGACTATACTATGCCAGAACAAGCAGATAGAACAGTAGTTTCTTTCCATAGGCCATCAAGCTCATAAATGGTTAAAGCAGCTGTCCCTCCCCGGGCTGGGCTCCCAAATACCTTCCAATATGGCTACATATGCAATAATTAGTGCTTCACTCAGTATTTCTTAAGCTGCCTTGCATTATGTGGGTATATGTTTACACACCTTGTTTTGTATTTTCTTCAAGTATGTATATGTTTGTCATGTAGCTATATGGGTAACTCCATGTCAAATCATCACACTTTTGGACTTCATTGTCACAGAAATGATAATAATAAAACTGCTGATTTGGTCATATGAGTAACCCATGGAACTGAAATTGCATGTGTCTTGGATCAATATTAAGGGAGATTTATGCTAACAAAGTTTGAACTTATTGGGAGTGGGGTTATGACTTACTAGCTATATCTCTCTAAATATAAGTTGCACAAAAATGGTTCCAATATTGTTTTAAAACTCTTTTCCAACTTCAGACTTTGTGAAAATACTATGCTATCCCCAAAATGAAAAACTGCCATATTATGAGTGATAATATTAAAAACTGAATAGCAAAACACCCTCTATTTTAAAACTGGTCAAGTTTTTTACCAAGGCTATATTATAATGTCATGAACATCTCCAGAAAATGTGGTCTTTGGTGGAATCATGGAATTAGTCATATGTGGAAAGTCAAAAACAAAAAAAAAAATAAGTCAAATTCCTGCATGCATACAAACTTGGCCAAAAAATGTGATTCTGAAATAAAAAATACAAAAAAAGGCACTAATTTGTAACAATTCCTGCCCCAGAATAGTGTCCCTTTTCCCACTGCCCATAAAAAGGTCTGCATACATGACTGAAAGGCACTTTACTAAGCTCTGATTCTGTGAGTGTTAAGATTTTCGTAGATCTTAATTCCTTGATGATCATAAAATCTGTGTCCTTACCTTTACACTGTGAGTAGTGGGATGTTCAGAATTACAAATGTTAAAGCACTTACGTACAGCAGGTATGCTTATAGAGATGCTTTCTTTTTCCTTCTGTCTGTATAATGACGTATTTTAATTTAATCATTTTTTATAGGGTGCAGGTGCTTTTTCCAGCAGCAACCACACAGATGGAACGCTCACCGGACAGGAGTGCAATGGCATCACGACAAATTACGAAACATCTGGTTTTAGCCTGGTAATGAATTTCCCATTCATTGTTTATCCTCATATAACGTGATATGTGAGTAGAGGTGTGGGTCTTAAATCTGCGTGGTGCTGACGCCTCGTCCAACATTAGTTATGCCTGATGTGTCCGCGAAAAGATTCAGCCTCTGTGACCCTGATCTGGACAATTAAAGGATGGGTGGATACATAATTAAATCCATCAATCTTCCAGAGCTGCTTTATCCTACATAAAATAAATAAAAATAATCATGCAAACAATGGTGTACTAAAAATGAAAAATTGATCGCGTTCCGTTTTGCTGACGGCAAGCACCTCCGCTTTATTTCTGCTGCGCACCGTATGTTGCACCAAGAGCCCGCAACACCACCTCCCTGCTATAAAGTAAATCTAAATGATGCACGTTTACTTTTGTGTTGGTATTTTGTACTCACTTTGGCTTGTCGCTCCATCTGAAAATGCAACTGAGAGCCACTAAGTTTGTGGACAATTTGCGCAATTGTTGAAGACAGCTCCGTTCCTTCGTCCATTATTACCAGTTACGAATACTGCATATATATGATTTATGATTTTAAGGCATTAAATGTAGAAACCTAATTGACAGAAAGTCCAAGCCTACCGCAACAGTAACCAGGCAACTAATTGCCTCATATAACAAATGCCGCTGGAAACAAGCACCGCCGCTACATGGTTCCGTGAATCAATCCGACCGCAGTGGAAGCTTACATACAGGATCTCCGCAAGGTAATTTGAGCTAGGAAATTTGTCAGATTGATAAACAGTATCAGTTTGCTAATGTTAAGTGAGCATTCGCGAAGTGTATTATGATGGAGAAAGCGGGAATTACGATCAGAGCTTCAAAAATTAAAAGAAGGAAAATAGGAGAAGAAAATTCCACTTGCTATACTACAAAATTAATTGCTATGCAGATGAACTAGTAGTCCCGTGCACTTACACTCATTATGAAATATAGGACACAAGCTCTGGAGAGATAGGGTAGGACTGATCAAACACATACATCCAGGGGGTTTGGTGATTCTAAAGTGACTTAGTTAACTATAGAATGTCTTTAATATTTGTGCCCAGACACTGCTCAGGATTGATTGTGCTTAGAATATGGAATGGAATGGTATGCAAAGGAATTTAACTTTAATTTTGCTTATTCCTTGTTTACGTTATTATAAGCACTTTTAGATGAACGTTTAAAAAATGCATAAAATTAAGTTGGGTGGCACAGTAGTAGCACTGCTGCCTCACAGTAAAGAGACCTGGGTTCGCTTCCCAAGTCCTATCTGCGTGGAGTTTGCATGTTCTCCCGTGTCTGCGTGGGTTTCCTCCGGGTGCTCCGGTTTCCTCCCACAGTCCAAAGACATGCAGGTTAGGTGCATTGGCGATTCTAAATTGTCCCTAGTGTGTGCTTGGTGTGTGGGTGGGTGTGCCCTGCGGTGGGCTGGCACCCTGCCCGAGGTTTGTTCCTGCCTTGCGCCCTGTGTTGGCTGGGATTGGCTCCAGCAGACCCCCATGACCCTGTGTTAGGATATAGAGGGTTGCACAATGGATGGATGGATAAATAAAATTAAGTTGTTATTATCCATGCATTCATTATCATACCCAGTTACCCCATGGTCATTGGGACTCAATTAAAATTATCATCTACTCGTCCATCCATCCATCCATTTTCTCTTCCATTTATTCCTATTTAAGATCACAGAAACACAAACGTTTTAGGGAATAGAGGTGAATATATAGTGCATATATATAATATGCACACTCTGCAAAGACAGGCCAAGATTCAAACATGGAGCCTTACACATAGCACCATCATGCTTCCCCATTATTACTATAGTAACTTATTAGGTGGCACATTATCCTTAAAAAGACTGCTCGCGTTTGCCACACTAGATGGAATTCTGATTGTGACTTTTGAAGGGTTGCCATTTTTATAGGCACACCTTTTTTTATAACTGAATTAATTGTCATTCATTGTATAAGTAGCAAAATTGTCACATATGCAGAGTACAGTGAAATCTTTACATGCATGACCAATCAATAAGCAACACGTCACAACTCTCCAGCACTCTGATAAGTATAAATATATTTAAAAACATAATAAGTTCACTGTCTTGTGCAATCCTTTAGAAAACATAAATTAGCTTTCCTTATGTAATCATTACTTCTGTTTCCTACCATCCAATTATGGTTCATTGCGGAGTACATTCAGCCAGATCAGGCTCACAATTAGCAGACTCCTTTACTCAAGTCAATATACAATCACTCTGCAGATTATTAGGAACACAATACTAATACTCGGGAGGGCCAGTTCTCAAGATTCCTTTGAGATTCTGGTCCATGCTGAGATGATTATATCATGCAACTTCTGCAGATTTATCAGCTGCAGATTCATCCTGTGAACCTCCCATTCTACCGCATCCCAAAGGTGTTTTATGGGATTCACATCCAGTGACTGGGAAGGCCACTGAAGAACATTGAACTCATTGTCACATTCATGTAACCAGTCTGAGACGACTTCTGCTGTGTGACATTATGCATTATCATGCTGGAAATAGCCATCAGAAGATAGGTAAATTGTGGCCATGAAGGGATGCTCATGGTCAGCAAAAATACTCAAATAGGCCGTGGCATTCAAGTGATGGTTAATTGGTATTACCAGGCCCAAAGTATGCCAAAAATTATTCCGTACACTGTTACACCATCACCCACAGCATGGACTGTTGACACAAGGCAAGTTAGGTGCATGTATTCATGTTGTTGGCACCAAATTCAAATTCTGCCGCCTCTGTATCTTAAGAGAAATTGAGATTCATTAGACCAGACTGCATTTTTTCAGTCTTTAATTGTGCAGTTTTGGAGACCTTGTGCCCACTACAGCCTCAGCTTTCTATTCTTGGCTGACAAGAGTGGAACATGATGTGGTCTTTTGTTGTTGTAAACCATCTGCCTCAAGGTTTGACGGGTTGCACATTCTGAAATACTTTTCTGCTCACCACAGTTGTACAGAGTGGTTATCTGAATTACTGTAGCCATTCTGCCAGCTTGAACTTATCAGGTTGTTAACTCTTCTGAGCTTTCTCATCTACAACACATTTCTGTCCATTCAACTTGCACTCATTGGATGTTTCTTAGTTTTTTGCACCTTTCTGGGTAACCTCTAGAGACTGCTGTGCATGAAAATCCCAGGAGTTACAGAAATTCTCAAATCAACTCATCTGGCACCAAAAATCATGCCAAAGTGAAAATCACTGGGATCATGTTTTTCCCCATCTTGGTGTTTGATATGAAGCTCCTGACCTGAATCTTGCATAATTGGCTAATTAGATTCTGGCATGGATAAGCAGGTGCACAGATGTTCCTAATAATTTGCTCAGTGAGTGTATATATAGTATGCCTAAAACATTTTTTTTCTGTAGTCAATTTACATAGAAGCCTGAAAACAATTAAAATTAGGAATTTTTGCAAGATTTCAATTGTGGTTCTCATCCAGCAGTAACTTTTATTTCTCAAGTGTTTTTTCCTTCAAAAATAACAAATAACAAAGTAGTTATTTTAACAGAAAATGTGACCAATGCTGCAGTGGGTTGGCACCCTGCCCGGGATTGGTTCCTGCCTTGTGCCCTGTGTTGGCTGGGATTGGCTCCAGCAGACCCCCGTGACCCTGTGTTCGGATTCAGCGGGTTGGATAATGGATGGATGGATGGATGGATGTGACCAATGCTTTCTTTCTAAAAACATTCTTTAATACAGCACATGACATATCAGTACCAATTCTTATCTTATGCAATTTTTTTTCTTTTATTTTAAGATATATACTTTTATATGATTATAAGCAGAGCAAGTTCATTGAAGTATTAAAATTGCTGAAATTTCCCACAAATAGTTCATACTTGTTGGCTACTAATTACAGCTTCAGAGAGAGCCCATACACACTAAACATATGTAATATAAATATAACATCATGATTATTTAATCAGTCATTAAAGGATAATAATCTAATTAATCTAATATCTTACTGTATGCTGAAGACAGTTAGGAATGATACACTTTCTGTTCCAGATTGTCTCTCATCATATTCATTCAAAAGTAAAAATCTTTTTACTTAAGGAGTGAGAAAATAAAACAAATGAAAGCAAACTATTTAGCTATTCAGTTGCCCTTAATTCTTTTAATAACAAAATCACAGTTTACTGAACTAATGATCCCATGTCACCTGAATCGCACACACATTAGGAACAAGAATACATGTCATTGAAGGGGTGCAATATGAGCAGAATAACTAATGTATAAAATGAGCAGATAGACAGAGATGAGTGATATGTTTACCTTGTTTAATAAACTAAATGGGAAGAAGCACACCATTTTCTGCTGATAACTTTCTTTTCCTTCATCAAAACCCCACCTCTCAAATGACTGCCAAAAAGTAATAATAGTGCTAGTCAACAACAGTATATTTGCAACCATTTACTTAATACCCTCCCAAGTTTAACTGTCTTCAAAGCATTTTGACCCTCCAATAGTTTCATAAGGTCTGCGGGGAACCACAAGTATTAGTGTATTGTACAGATGTTTACCATTTTCTTGGCCTGCGAATACCACAGTATCACTACTTCTGGTTGATTCATGGGGATCTTTTGGGTTACATGATGGCTGCACAACAGTGCCTGAAGACTTCCAATTGACTCTGCCTCTGTCATCCCATCCATATTGCCAGTTTTAATTTTCAGATGAAGATATATATACATATTTTTAACATCTTTCTTTTTTTAAACTTCCATTGCCTTTGACAAAGCACAATCCCCTTGGCTCACTGCTGAAAATTACAACAGGAATGTAATTCATTTGCGGGGATGATAAATTCATCAATAGACACACAACATAATGAAAAAGTAAAAACTGAGCATATACAATACAATACAATTTATTTCTGTATAGCTCAAAATCACACAAGGAGTGTCACAATGGGCTTTAACAGGCCCTGCCTTTTGATAGCTCCCCAGACTTGACACTCTGAGAAGACAAGGTGTCATTTTGCTTGACTTCTCACTAAGAAGACAAAGAAAACCCCCCAAAAAAACCCTAGTGGGGAAAAAAATGGAAGAAACCTTGGGAAAGGCAGTTCAAAGAGAGACCCTTTTCCAGGTATGGTGGGCATGCAGTTTGTGTCAAAAAAGCAGGTAAATATAATACAATACACAAAACAGTAATCCTCAGTACAATTTAATAGTGCATTAGAAATATTACAAGTACGGAGCAGAATTCAACATTAGATGATATTACATCATGCGATTTGGATTTGTTCAGAATCCTGGAGACTTCGGCAATTAAGCTGCCTCACCCTATTGGCCATTCCATAGCTGAGTTAGCATTGAGCCACCCATTCTGATGAAAGGAACCCTCTACCCGACAATTCTTGTGATCCTCCATCAAAGAGGACTTTACCTTAGGCAGCAAAACAGCTTGGCAGTAGGGCAGTGGCACCAAGTACCACATTTGAGTACTGAGAAGAAAGAGAGAGCATATGCATTTGGTGGCCACATTTTTAGGTATACATGCTCATTTAGGCATATACCGTAGCTTTCCCCTCCAAAGAACAGTTCATGTGGGTGAAGTTCAATATATAAGTACGCAGACATAGTATTGTGAACTGTATTTCCAAAGCATGTAGTCTCAAACACTTCCAATCATGCCCACTAGAGGGGGATATCACCACCAAACCCCAGCTAGTGATAAGGGCAAGCACTGATATGCAAGATTATTGCATCAAGAGCTGTGTAAAACCCCTCCTTGAACCGTCACCTTATCGTGGTGGAGGGGTTTGTGTGTCCTAATGATCCTAGGAGTTCTGTTGTCGGGGGTTTTATGCCCCTGGTAGGGTCACCCAAGGCAAATTGGTCCTAGGTGAGGGACATGACAAAGAGCAGTTCAGAAAACCTTCTATGAAGAATGTAAACCTTGGATGGTGTTTTCCCTCGCCCTGACGCGGGTCACCGGGGCCCCCCTCTGGAGCCAGGCCTGGAGGTCGGGCTTGATGGTGAGCGCCTGGTGGCCGGGCCTGCACCCATGGGGCTCGACCGGGCACAGCCCGAAGAGCCAATGTGAGTCCCCCTTCCCATGGGCTCACCACCTGTAGGAGAGGCCAAGGAGGTTGGGTGCAGTGTGAGTCGGGTGGTGGCCGAAGTTGGGGACCTAGGCGGTCCAATCCTCGGCTACAGAAGCTGGCTCTTGGGACGTGGAATGTCACCTCTCTGAAGGGGAAGGAACCTGAGCTAGTGCGAGAGGTTGAGAGGTTCCGGCTAGATATAGTCGGGCTCATCTCGACACACTGCGTGGACTCTGGAACCAGTCTCTTTGAGAGGGGCTGGACTCTCTACCACTCTGGAGTTTCCCCTGGTGAGAGGCACTGAGCGGGTGTGGGCATACTTATTGCCCCCCGACTTGGAGCCTGTTAATTGGGGTTCACCCCGTAGACGAGAAGGTAGCCTCCCTCCACCTTTGAGTGGGGGAACGGGTCCTAACTGTTGTTTGCGCATATGCACCAAACAGCAGTCTGGAGTACGCACACTTTTTTGGAGTCCCTGGAGGGGGTGCTAGAGGGCGCACCTGCCGGGGACTTCTTTGTTCTGCTGGGAGACTTCAATGGTCACGTGGGCAATGACAGTGAGACCTGGAAGGGTATGATTGGGAGGAATGGCCCCCCCAATCTGAACCTGAGTGGTGTTTTGTTATTGGACTTCTGTGCTCGTCACGGATTGTCCATAACGAACACCAAGTTCAGGCATAGAGGTGTCTATATGTGCACCTGGCACCAGGACACCCTAGGCCTCAGTTCGATGATCGACTTCGTGCTCGTGTCATCAGACTTGCGGCCACATGTCCTGGACACTCGGGCGAAGAGAGGGGCGGAGCTGTCAACTGATCACCACCTGGTGGTAAGTTGGCTTCGTTGGTGGGGGAGGATGCTGGTCAGGTCTGGTAGGCCCAAACGTATTGTGAGTGTCTGCTGGGAATATCTGGCAGAGTCCCCTGTCAGAAGTAGCTTCAGCTCCCACCTCCGGCAGAACTTTGTCCACCATCCAGCGTCTCAGGAGGGGGAAGCAGTGCGGCGTCAACACTGTATATGGTGGGGATGGTGCACTGCTGACCTCGACTCGGGATGTTGTGGGTCGATGGAGGGAGTACTTCGAAGACCTCCTCAATCCCACTATCATGTCTTCCAATGAGGAAGCATAGCCTGGGGACTCGGAGGTGGGCTCTCCCATCTTTGGGACTGAGGTCACCAGGGTGGTCAAAAAACTCCTTGGTGGCAGAGCCCCGGGGGTGGATGAGATATGCCCGGAGTTCCTCAAGGCTCTGGATGTTGTAGGACTGTCTTGGTTGACACGCCTCTGCAACATTGCATGGACATTGGGGACAATGCCTCTGTACTGGCACATCAGGGTGGTGGTCCCCCTCTTTAAGATGGGGGACCAGAGAGTGTGTTCCAACTACAGAGGGATCACATTCCTCAGCCTCCCTGGAAAAGTCTATTTGGGGGTCCTGGAGAGGAGGGTCCGTCAGATAGCCAAATCTTGGATTCAGGAGGAACAGTGTGGTTTTCATCCTAGTCGTGGAACAGTGGACCAGCTCCACACCCTTGGCAGAGTCCTTGAGGGTGCATGGGAGTTTGCCCAACCAGTCTGCATGTGTTTTGTGGACTTGGAAAAGGCATTCAAACGTGTCCCTCGGGAAATCCTGTGGGGGGTGCTCCGGGAGTATGGGGTACCGGACTCCCTGATAAGGGCTGGGCTGTTCGGTCCCTGTACAACCGGTGTCAGAGCTTGGTCCACATTGCTGGCAGTAAATCGAACCAGTTTCTGGTGAGAGTTGGACTCAGCCAGGGCTACCCTTTGTCATCGATTCTGTTCATAACTTTTATGGACAGAATTTCTAGGCGCAGCCAGGGCATTGATGAGGTCCAGTTTGGTGGGCTCAGGATTGGGTCACTGCATTTTTGCAGATGATGTTGTCCTGTTTGCTTCATCAGGCCATGATCTTCAGCTCTCTCTGAATCGGTTCACAGCCGAGTGTGAAGCGGCTGGGATAGGAATCAGCACCTCCAAATCCGAGACCATAGTTCTCAGCTGGAAAAGGGTGGAGTGCCCTCTCAGGATTGGGAGCGAGATCCTGCCCCCAAGTGGAGGAGTTCAAGTATCTCGGGGTCTTGTTTTCGAGTGAGGGAAGAATACAGCGGGAGATCGACAGGCAGATCGGTGCGGCATGCTGGCTCTGCATCTGTCTGTCATGGTGAAAAAGGAGCTGAGCCGAAAGGCAAAGTTCTCAATTTACCAGTCGATCTACGTTCCTGCTCTCACCTATGGTCATGAGCTATGGGTAGTGACCGAAAGAACGAGATCACGAATATAAGCGGCTGAAATGAGTTTCCTCCGCAGGGTGTCTGGGCTTTCCCTTAAAGATAGGGTGAGAAGCTTGGTCATTCGGGAGGAGCTCAGTGTAGAACCACTGCTCCTTCGCATCAAGAGGAGTCAGATGAGGTGGCTCGGGCATCTGATCAGGATGCCTCCTGGAAGCCTCCCTGGTGAGGTGTTCTGGGCACGTCTAACTGGGAGGAGGCCCCGGGGAAGACCCAAGACATGCTGGAGGGACTATGTCTCTTGGCTGGCCTGGGAATGCCTCGAATTCCCCCGGAAGAGCTAGTAGAAGTGGCCAGAGAGAGGTAAGTCTGGGCATCTCTGCTCAAGCTGCTGCCCCTGTAGCCCGATCTCGGAAAAGTGGAAGAGAAAGGATGGATGGATGGATGGATGGATGGATGGATGGATGGATGGATGGATGGATGGATGGATGGATGGATGGATGGATGGATGGATGGATGGATGGATGGAGGGAGGGAGCTGTGTAAATTCATTAAGCTCCATGGGGAACACTAAGCAAAGAGGAGTTGCCAACAAGGGCAATCTAAGGCAAACATATCCCAAAACAGAAATCCAAGGCAACATAAACAACATCAACAAAAGTGCAAACAATTCAAAAATCCAGAAATTCACAAAAAGCACAGAAAAAGGCACAAGGACTCACCAACACCAGAGCACATTCACAGCTGCCAGTGGAAGACCACCTGGATTTATAGGGCAGAGCACAGTTCCTGGAGGTGATTGTCAGGTAGCACTGCCTCTAAAATATCATCTGAATGAGAGGGGTCACAGGAGAACATCCATAATTGTTCAAGCTAACCACAAATATTCAAACAGTAGATCTTTGCTACAGTGGTTTGAAGAAGGGACATTTCTGTAAGCACAGTCCATCAGACTTTGAATCAGAAGGGCTATAGCTGCAGAAAACATTCCTTTCACTCCTGTCCACTAGGAATAGGAAGATGAAGACCACAGTGGACATATGATCATCAAAAATGCGTAAAGAAAGATTTTTGTTTTTTACATTTCACCTGGTCTAACAAATCTTAGTTTCATCTATTGACGGTAGATGCTGTGGTCAGAATTTGGTGTAAGCACCATTAATCCATGGATTCATTCTGACTTATGTCAACATTACTCTGTGGTGATGGTTGTGTAAGTGTGTGGAGAATGATTTTTTGGCTCACATTAGACTTCTTAATATGAATTAAATGTCACAGTATACCTAAGCATTGTTGCTGATCATGTGCAATTGTTTATGGTAAAAGTCTACCTTTTTCAAATAAATAATGACCAATGTTACAAAGCATGGATAATCTCAGGGTGCTTCCATGAACATGAGGGACTTCCATTGTCATCCAGAACACTTTTTGAAAAAAGATGGAATAGCAGACTACAGTATTACCATGAATGTGTTGCAGAAAAACTGCGGTAAATGTGTGATGATATTCTGGGGTTTATTACATCAAGTTATTTTGGACAAGAATACCTGGTTGAATCTGTGTCTGCTGTTCGGGGGGCAAAAAGAAGTCATACCTGGTATTACAGAGGTGTATAGTAAAGTGAACACTTAGTAAACATATTGATTTTATAGAAGTGTGGATATAGAAGCTCTCGCAGGTAAGTAAAAGATCTGCAAGGCCAAACTTTATTTGTAGTTATAGAGTGTCTTTTGATAAAATGGAGCCCAATTCTGTTACTTGCAGGCAATAAAGTACAAAATCCTTCATCACTAACCACATGACTACAACCATCTCATCTAAAAGAGGTCTTACAAGTGTAATATTTTTGATAGTTAGTTTGCAGTGCCTTGTAATAATTAGACAAGATTGTCCATTATTTTCTATAGTGTGAGAAATTATTCACAAAGCACAAGAGCAATGTGATTAGTGAAAATGGTGTACAAAAACCTACGTTTATTTAGTGGTAAACTAGGGTATCACTATACAACCTGAAAGGGTACCTGATTAAGAAACTTAAAAAGAATTGGAGGGAGAAAGAGAAATCATTAAATGTGTCAAACTGTCATTGAGGGAAAATACCATGGTAGAAAATCTATGAAGCAATATCTAGTCAATAGAGTGGAGACTATGCAGCATGGTGGTGCAGTGGTTTGTATGGCTACCTCACAAATCCAGTGATTTGGTCAGATTTTAAACGATATTCTCTTCACGTATGCATGGATTTTCTCTCACATCCCCTAAGGCATGTAATGGATTGGTGCATAATTCAGGACTAGCTTGTGCCTTGCTCCAGATACTGTTGGGTTCATCTCTGACTTTCCATGACCCTAAATTAGGTTAAGTTAATCTGAGAATATTGTGCAATGTAAAGCATCTAAATCTGTTCCAATAGGCTGTACTTTCTGGTTTACAAGATACTATCTTACAAAATATAAGGAAGAGTTTGACAAACTATGTTGGTGTTTTTCATAAACATTTTGTAGCAAACCTGGAAATGAAAAGTATGTAGGAAAACAAAATTAGTAAAGTTTAAACCGCAGACACTATCCCCTCATTTTATCACCATGCTCCAGTCTGCAAAACAGTTTTTAAGGTAAACAGTAGCTTTGAAGAGCAATAGCAGTACCGTCAAAAGTATCTGAAGTGGACTGGTGAGAGTGCACTCTTAACACTTTTCACTTTCATGACAATACATGGAACAAGGCAAAACAATTTCCACTAAAAATCTTACAGTTGATCATCAAGATAAAATACAGTTCTTTCAATGTACTGTAGATCATCTTCTCACACCACTGTGAGGTGAAAGAATGTTGTGGAAAATGATCTGCTTTTTAGAATTAGTAGAATTGTAAGCAGGAGATGCTGCCAAAACAAAAAATTCAAGCAAAGGGTTAGAACCAGAAAGACAGAAGGTTAAGCAAATAGTGCTTAGAACATGTATCAGGAATCATAGCCAGGAAACGGTGTGGATGAGATAGAAAACCAACAATAAAAAGAAACAAGTAACAGAAAAAGAAAAACTTAAATTATAAATTTTACTTTAAAAGCAGGGAAAAATTATTCATAACCAGGAATTCATTAACAACAAAGGGTGATTCTTTCAGAAGAATCCAGTCTTAGACAACCAGGAAGTGCACAGCTTAACCTTTATACCTTTGACCTGGTGACGTCACGTACTGCAAACTTCCGGCTGACCTATAGTGAACATGAACAACTCTTAATGGCGGCTTTCTTTAAAAAAAAAGTTTTTAAATGTTGTCATTGGAGAATGGGATCTATTTTTAAGATTATTACAAACTCATCAAGTAGAATAACAAATGTGACTATGCGATTCCTTAAACCACTAAAACAAGGTCTAACAATTTTTTTGAGGCCAAGAAGGAATTATTAAAAAAATCAAAACTAAAAGTCTGATCATGACAGATCTATTTAATTTTCTTTGTCCAATATTTATACTGCAGCATTAGTGTTTTTTTCTGACTTCATTATTAATTTTATTTCACCAATTATGTTAAGGACTCTCTTATTAACCAGCTCAACAGCCCTGTCTCTGTATCTCTTGTAGCCTATAGATGTAACAGTTTGACATGATAAAATGCTCTTTCTTGTGTTTATTCAACAATGCCTTGTGTTCCTTAAATCTCATATGTCAGTTTTTTTATAATGGTAATAGTTCAGACTCTGAGAGGTAAAAAAATAAATTTATCCCTCATGTCCCGGATGGAATTCACTGATTGCCCCATTGCCCTTAAATAAGCCATTCCATCTTAGGCCAGGTAACCTTCAGCTATTATTCTACAAGAGATCATACTTACTCAAAGGAAGTAAAAATATTTGGTTTGAATACCCAATGGAAGGTCTGCAAATTGATAGTACACCTTATGACAAGGATTTTGGAGTCGTAGTAGATTCTTCACCATATACAACCAGACAGTGTTCAGAAGCCATTACGAAGGCTAACTGAATGTTAGGTTACATAGCATGATGTGTAGAGTACAAGTCAAAGGAGGTCATACTTCAGCTTCATAACACTCTGGTGAGGCCTCATATGGAATTCTCCCTGGCTGCTGACTCAGCACCAAAACTGTATTTTCTTCAAATATGAGTGCATAATCTAATACTGTAACAATCATAGTGATTAGGCAGATCATCATCAGCAATGAAACTGCAAATAGGAATGAGCTGTCATATCGGAAAAAATGGCAGAGAAAAAAAGAACCTAGTGTTGAGCACAACCATGGCAAATTAACTCACTCTGTGTTTCACATGACACAGTGACAGTGATACAGCACTATTATAGCAATATTAGAAACTGTGAGCTACACAAGATTCCAGGTTTCTGGCATCAATTACCCTGAAGTGATAATGAAAAAATACACAATAAGGGAATCCTCCCCCTTGTTGTTTAGATGATTCTCCAGCAGTTCTTTGTTTTTTGATATATTTTATGGTAATTTATTACTTAATTGTCTTCAGATAATAAAACGTAGATGAACATTTCCAGATTTTGTGACACCAGCAGAAAATAAAAGGATATTGAATTTTAATGTTGCACTATAGAGGGTGTAATGATTGCTTTCATCAGTGTGAGGAGAGGTGAAGCAATATTATCTCTGAGGATATTTTTCAGATGACTGCCATGGCTGTAGAAAAGGTTTAGGTTGTGAATTCTCATGATTTTGCTGTCCAGTTGCTGTCAAAATAAAGGTTAGAAAGAACAGCAGGAAGCCCTTAGCACACCATCTTCTCACCTGTATGGTTATATAAAGGGTAACATAGCAGTGAAACCCAGACTAGCGGGTTCAAAAAAAGTTTTTAGCCCAGACATTATGTAGCATAAATAGCTGCAATGTCCTGATTAACTGAATGCTAATTTTTAACACCATACCTCACAAATACCATGTTTGTTTTGCACTAAATATTTTTTAATTTGTTTTTTTAATTAAATTGTTACAACTTTCCTTAGGAAGATTGGAAAATGCCAGTTTTGCTGAGAACACTGGATTTGACTACTTTGAGTCTATTTACATAATGTACTTTACAATTTGTGTTTTGGTGTGAAAAACAGAAAAAAAAGACAACTATTGTAGTAATATATGTTTTTAAAATATTTAAAATAACTTCTTACCCAATTTCTTGAACATAAATTCATGTTTTGATTGTTGGTGAGAACTTTTAATTACCAACTTCAGGCAGCAGCAATGCAGGGAAACATCTGTTAAAACAAGTTGGTCTGGTTTTGTCAATTTCTCGGTATTTGTACCGGATACATATTTCTGCCACTAATTCAGGGTCTTACGTTATCTAATTCATCGTTCGCAGCCCAGCTCTACAACTACTTGTGTACTTGCATGTGACTTTGAACATATAGAGTCACTCCACAGTCATCTTCATTTTAACTGAAACATCTGTAGTGAATTGACACTTTTAAACTGAGTAGTTAATAAATTAATGAGAATATTCGTTACATTAGCCTGTGTCAATGAGGCTCATGCTCTTCATTCATACAAAAAAGAGAATTGTGGTTTAGAAGGACAACTGCAACAGCACAAATGTATTTTTACTGTTCCTGAGACACAGATTTAGTATAACATAAATGGATTACAGAGGAACTGAGATAGCCGGTTACTATAAGATACTGTTGGAAAAGACATATGGGACCGTACGGAATATTTATGCATTTTTTTAACTTGTCTGTTATTTTCTTGTTGCTTCTGATGCCGTTAAGGTGCCATTTTGTGTTTATCTTTCTACTGGGTGCTACAGCTGTTATCTGGCTTAGTTTTTGGGGTTGTTGTGATTTACAGTTTATAGACTAGAAAGGAGAACTTTGAGTCCCAAAAAGGACAAGGTAGGTTTAACTAGTTTATTTAATATTTAAACAAACAAATAAATGAATTAAAGACAATTTAAAAAATGCCAAAAAGGCAAAAATGCAATGGATTAAAAGCAAGTAGCTTATACAATGAACATGAAGGAATATTAAATTTGCCTGAGTGACTGCTATAGCTCAAACATTTATTGGGAAGTAAAATATCAAAATCTTGCACTAACTTTAAGTTTTTTATGTGCTACATACCAGCTCAAGAACATTCAAGTCTCATAAAACAACAGTGACTACTTCATAACTGTCTTTTACATCTCCAACCTGTGTGACAGCAGAAAAATTTTAAAATGTTGAATCAGATATCCTCATCTTAGTAACTTATTCAAGACAAAGCTGTCTCCCTAACAGGTAGTTTTCACAAATTTCTTACATTCTCCAAAATGTTCATTTAAATGAGTCTGTGCTGAAAGACAGATACTATCCTCTGATGACTCAGTTACATAATGTACTGTATGCTATCCTCCCAACAATAAAGAGCCACGTTTGCTGAGACCAGTAATAATTAATGGCAAGCCATCAGCCTACAGTTTTGGAGATGGAGCACTAGGAAGCTACTGAGAGTTCCTCAAACACATCGCAGAGAGACTGCAGAATGATGTGAAGGTTGCCTTCTCAGTTGCGTCATTGTTGTTAGCTAGTAAGTAGCATACTGCTGCATCCCTCATGCTTTATATACATCATTTTATGTGAAAAGGAAACCTTATCAGCTATAATTTGCCATTCTGAATTGTGATAATGTGAGAGAATAATACATTTAATCCATTGTTGTTTTAATCATTATTTTGACTACTTAATTTGCTATGGGTTCAGTGTGACAGCAGAGGTTATGGCCCTCTGATTTCCTTATGTCCTTTTAGGAAGTGTTGCACATAAGATGCAGACAGATACTTGCATGTTCAACTGTGTTTTCTGTCTTTAATTTGCCCGGTTTCTTCAATTTTATTTTGACAGCTTGAATATCACACCTTGAAAACTGGATTTACTGTAGTTGCTATTAAACAAATTATGTGTTTTAATTCATTCTTCTTTATCATGTGTAAAATGACACAAAAAACACAGAGAAAGATTTGGGGTACCAACTTGATAACCCGTTTAATCTAACAGTTGTGAAGAATAAACTCGCAATTACTTGCAGTGATGTCTTTACAGACACGAGTCCATATAGAACAAATGTAGGCAACTGGTTTGCTGGTTTATGAAAGAAGATGGTAGGAAGGAGCAGATCAAGGACAGACACAAGAGATGATGTCAGCGATAGCAGGGTCAACAGTCACCTGGGGCCTCATGTATAAAAGGTGCATACGCACAAAAATGTTGCATACTCCCTTTTCCACACACAAATTGCGATGTATAAAACCTAAACTTGGCGTATAGCCACGCACATTTCCACGGTAGCTCATATCCTGGCGTATGCAAGTTCTCCGCTCTGTTTTGCAGACTGGCGGCACCCAGCATCAAAGCAGTGCTACTGTTCCAGTGTGGTTTCCCTTTCTTTTTTAGATCCACATCCCTGACGCAGCTTTATAAATACACTGAAATTAACCGCATATTTTTTATTAGTTTAATCTGATTGTAATTAACCTGTAACAATATAATGGTCCACAGAATGGTCAAACTATTCTAAATACCATAGCTGCTTTAGCGTTGTTACTCTCACTGCACCTTCTTATTCTTCTTTCAGCTGCTTCTGTTAGGAGTTGCCACAGCGGATCATCTGTATCCATATTACTCTCACTGCACCACTTGGAGTATTTATACCACTGTATCTGAGTGTGGAATCACAGCTGTACAGCAGCTGATTGGAAAGAGAATTATTAGTATACAGCATCAAGCACACACTGCCTCAGCCATGCTGTCTATTGAACTTCTCTCATATGGCAAACGCTTCAGAGACTTTCCTCGTGGTTCAGAAACTGTTTCATCCCAAGAACTATAAACGCACTCAATCAGTCCATCAAGTGCTCCTTGTAGAACTGTTTGTACAATTACCTCACTGTAAACTTGCTATACAGTTATAATATTGCACAACCTGAGCCACTTTATAAAACGCGTATTTACATATTATGACTATATCATTTTTAACATGAAATGCAGCAAAATATGTTTATTATATTATACAGATAAAATTTTAACTTCATTTAAATAATCTATATTGTTATTAAATAAACATGTGAGGAAACAGTGTTGGGCGGCATGGTGGCGCAGTGGGTAGTGCTGCTGCCTTGCAGTTGGGAGACCTGGGGACCTGGGTTCGCTTCCCGGGTCCTCCCTGCGTGGAGATTGCATGTTCTCTCTGTGTCTGCATGGGTTTCCTCCGGGCGCTCCGGTTTCCTCCCACAGTCCAAATACATATAGGTTAGGTGGATTGGCAATTCTAAATTGGCCCTTGTGTGTGCTTGGTGTTTGTGTGTGTCCTGCGATGGGTTGGCACCCTGCCCGGGATTGGTTCCTGCCTTGTGCCCTGTGTTGGCTGGGATTGGCTCCAGCAGACCCCCGTGACCCTGTGTTCGGATTCAGCGGGTTGGATAATGGATGGATGGATGGAAACAGTTTTTGCAGTGCTAACAAGGAGCTGGCGTTCTGTTCATGGATTGTTCCTGCCTCGCGCTGTATTCTTGCTGGGACTGGCGCGACACTGGATGGAAAGAATAATTTAACATGTACTATGAAGATATTTCAATGTTTCTTAAAAGATTTGAAGAATCGGCATTCTAAGCTTACAGATGGCTTAACGTCTATTACAGAGCTGGGTATTGGGTATTTGGAGAAAGAAAAGTAAAGACAGGAATTGGGGGTTAGTATGTTTGAAAGAGACAGTTTGAAAGGTCGCGCAGCAAGCATCCTGCGTGAGGCAGGAACAATCACTGCACCACCGTGTTCCCATGCTTTAACTCCTATCATCATGAAAATGATATCAAGTATACATCTCAGAATTTTAATTATTCAGAGAGCTGTAATATCACAAATGTAATGGATTCTGTGTCCTGTCGGAGGAAGAGAAAGCCCATTTAAGAAGCATGTAGTGATTCACACACATAGAGTACATAGAAGATCAAATACAAAACAAAGCATTTAACATGCTACTTTAGTTACGATGGGATTTGAGAAACTAGTAAATTAAACGATTTTAAGATGAAGTTTATGATGTTCTACTTTAATGACAAAATAAAGTACATGATTAAAGTGGAAATTTCAAGATTAAAGTTAACATTTCGTGCTTTTTTTCCCACTGTGTGCCTATTTTTTTTTCTCTGTACCCTAATAAGGTTTAATATGACAATCAGATGGTGGGCTACGACTACGACTGATATCTGACAACTTCTTTTTTATTTCGGGCACTGTGCGACTTTGTGAACTTGAGCTTTCGAGTTTCTCTGATACTCTATGTCACTCAATCAACTTCCTTTTGTTGTTTATACCACTGTTTAAAGCAACAAATAGTACGTTTATCCTTGCCTCCACTTGGTATTCGACTGAAATTCTTCTATTTCCCCCTGTGCTTCTGCCATTGCCTTTTCACAGAACGCTGTGCTTAAGGGCTATTTATATTGATTTGCATATTCAAAGAGGCGTAATTCTGGGAGGAGTTGGGGAGGGACAGCAGGCGCGTGCACGTGCATTACTTTTCACACTGACCGGGATTTATGTAGTGGAAGAACGTGGAAGTAGCCGTTCGCACAGATTTATGCATCTGGATTTTTTTGTGCGTAGGCACATTTCCGCTTTTGTCCGTACGCCATGTTATAGTGTGAATTCTTTGCACAGCGTTATGCATGAGGCCCCTGGTCTTCAGATGGAGAAAGAGAGAAAGGATCACAGAACAATGCCAACCCCTAGCACTAACTGTACAGTAGTGTTGAGCTTCTTCAGTTCTAATGAGGCATATCTTCTGATGCCAAGTGTACCAAGTGAAATCCTCCAAAGATGACACACGATGTGATTATGGATCATGTGATGATAAATCATCTTGTGATTAAAACAAAATGGCAACCTCTGTTATAGCCAAAATGACAATCAAACAAGGCATTAAAAAGGTTCAATTACTATAGAATAAAAACAAAATCTAATTCACCATAATTATTTAAAAAGCATAAAAGACAGAAAAAACAGAGAACTATAACAGTAGCAATATGTTGCATTTTGGTCAAACATGCAAGTAAGAATTTGATCCTACTCTGTACACACAACAGAACTACCGTGTCTGTGGCTTCTACTGTACTACTAAATGGGTGGAAATAAACCAACTAACAACCCTTCTGTTTCATAAATAATATGTGTCTATAGAACAGGATTATAAGATTGTTGTATTACTAATGGCTTTATTCCAAATTATTTCCTCAGCTCCAATTTAGGCCTTCATATAGAATGTAAAATGCCCTATTTATGCTTTTGTTTGCCTCATTTCTGTATTGAGGCATTAGCTGTCCTTGCCTGTGTTGTTTGGCTCATTTTGGATCTCTAATTTTGTCAGTGCTATTGTTTTTTTATTTTGTATTTTTTTAACTTTGTTGACATTACTTATTTTAAATTCTTGGATTTTTGAACTTGCTTTGTTCTTTATGAGTTGTCTTTTCCCTTTTGAATCATTTTTGTTAATCAACTCTTTAATAATTAAGGAACTGTGTTTTGTTATTTGTACCAGGGATTTTATATGGTTGCCCCGTTCCTAATAGAGTTTGTAAGATTGGCCTACTTTGAGGGTGTAGGCCATACCCAGCGTAGGAGTTTCGGGGCCAGGCTTACTTTACGTTCCTATGCCTTTTGTAAGGCCTAGTTTTTGTTATTGAAGTCTATTTTGTCTTTCTTGGAGCATGTATTTCATAATAAGGATGACCATAATGTTTAAACATATCAACATTTTGGTTGCTTTAATAGTTACAATTTTCACCAATGCATTTACTTCTTATTTGGCCTGGTCAGATTCCTTATAGGTTTGGTAGAAGAATTAAGCAAAGGCCTTTGTAGTGTACATACTGTATTAAGACCATGATGAATGTACTGACACCAGTGTAATTTTAAAAATATCTGATGCACACAAGCAGAAACACCAACAAGAGGAAAAACAGCCCAAAATTAAACCCAGAGACCATGTTTGGCCAGGTAACAATGTTAATTACTATATTACGGCACTGTCCTGTGCCTATGTCTTGTAAGTGGCTTGATTAGTATGTGGGCACTTACCTGAGAATGATATTCCAATATTCTAGTCAACCATCATTTATTTAGAATTCTCCTGTAAAATGTCACTGATTATAAATTTCTCTGAACAAGCAAATAATCATATAGTACAAGCAATAGAATCAATGGTACAGTATATATGATGGTTGACTCTGGCAGAAGAAATTAACCTGTGCAACGAACTGGCTTAAGGCTCTCAAATCAGCCTTACATTATGAATGAGTTAACAAATTCCACATAATAGGTTTTGATTTGGTTATTATGGCTTCACAATGTTGTTTCCAGTGGTATATGATAACTCAATCATTATACTGCTAGTTCAAAGTTCTCCAGTTGCTATATCTGCCATTAATTCAAATTTAAAAAAACAGACAGTAATGTCCTCTACTTGACAACACCTTGACAACACTTTGACACTCTCCTCCACTTACAATTACATCTGCTATTGTTTAGAAGCGCACTATAATCATTAGTCTATTAAGTCATTTTTTGTTAGCAGGCTCCTGTCATTCTAGCTGCTTGTTCACTGAGTCATTTCCACTGACTGTCATATTTCATATAGTTTTGTGTACTGAATTTCTGTTGCTTTTGACCTTTTTTGCTTGTGCTTTTTGACTTGGGTTTTGCCACACCCAATATCTTTGTACTTTAACTGTTTGGCCCAACTAAAATATGTCTCCAGCTTAGCCTTATCCATATCTTAGTCATATCTTTTAAATGTTTGTCTTGCTGATACAGATTCAGTTTTCAAAAATATTGCCCCCACATTTCATGTTCTCAAGATTTAAAATCTTTCTGTACTCATAAACAACCTAAGTCAACCAACTGTTAGCAGTAGATATGCAGAACTACAGTATTTTGGGCAAATTCTTTTATGCCAAAAAGAAGATGCAGAAGTCTTTTGTTTACTGTGCTTACAGATCAGATTAAATTGACCCCTTGATCAAAGTCTCTGCTTTCCTAGTAGAGGATTACTCAGACATTCCTATATTTAAACAAAGTGAATGTGTTCCTTTATAAGTTGTGGAAACATTAAAACTGTACAAGTCTACCTGTTTTAGAAAAGACCTATAATTAAGGTCAACATTAAAAACCCATCTTTTAAAATTAGTCCTGCTTCAGGTTGATGTTGTAAGATAATGGGTACTACACTGGTGATTGTGTTTTCATTTTGCTTTTGTGTTTATTGCATTTTAAAAATAAATATTTTGCCTTTGTTTAAACAGCTTTGGAAATATTCTCTTAACAGCCTCGTAGTCCTGTGCTTCCTCACATCTACTTCACCATGGCTTCTTCAACATTAGAAAGACATTGTCATATCTTGCAAATTTTTGCCACTCTGCCATTGGTAAACCCTATCTCCTTCTACTGTCCTATACCTCTCTCTTTGCCTGAAGGTGAGCTGTTCAGGACTAGTTCTTGTCTTTGACAAAAGCTGCCAAGACAGGCAGTGTTTCTGTGTGATCCTGTAATTAAAAAACAGGTTTGGAAAATTGGACAGATTGAGTACATACAGTATAATAACAAACATACAGCCACTGGCCTCCTTTTTACTCCAATGAGACAAAATCAGAACTTTTGTAGGAGGGTACCTAGGAACCTAAAGCAACAATGGGAACACATGAGGTCAGCTGACAAACCCATAGCAAAACATCTACAGAGCATTAAATATAAGCTGTGTATACATTTAAATTAAGTATTGTCAGAGAAGGTTTTTACTGGTAAATATGATTTTTAACATTTGAACATTAGAACAATCTAGACGAGAACATGTCATTTAGCTCAACAAAGCCCACCAGTGCTATCCACTTAATTCTTCCAAAATAACATCAAGTCGAGTTTTGAAGTCCAAAAAGTCCTACTGTCTACCTCACTACTTGGTGACTTATTCCTTCTGTCACAAGTTCTCTGTGTGAAAAAAACTTCCTAATGTTTGTGCGAAATTTACCCTTAACAAGTTTCCAACTGTGTCCGAGTTTTCTTGCTGAACTCATTTTAAAATAACAGTCTCAATCCACTGTACAAATTCTCTTCATCATTTTAATATTAATATTATTCATATTAAATATTAATATTAAACTATTAATATTCTTTTGCACTTATATTTCTTATAAAACATTTTAATTAAAACCTCTTGATCTGTAACTCAGTTCTGCTGCTACTCCATGTTCAAGGTTAAGAATCATTAAGAAGCCAGTGTACACCAGAGTAACAGATGTTCTGACTTTGAGAGTCTGTTTATCAGTAACTTGCAAGGAGATGAGAAATGCTCACTAATCACATGCTGCTGTAATTAAATGTGTATTTAAGAAGTGTAATAAACATCCGTAATTCAGTAATCTCCTTCATGGTAATGCAGTGACTCCATGTGCGTGTCAATAAAGCTATTCTTACAATCCTGAATTAGCTTTGTGAATTTGACTTTGACAGTATGTTGGTAATTAGAGTTCATATTTGCTAAAGTACTACATGATCAAAATTCATTTATTGGGCTCCAACTATATTGAACTCACTCCTTTGATATATTCATGAATCTCTGTCAGTGACTGCATTCAGGTCTTTCTTGAAATCACCCTTTTCCTTTAGAATTACAACCTGCTATACCTGTGACTGTTTTCTTGTTAATCTAATCCAGATTCTGCTGTCAACTCCAAGAACTATCATAGGTATTATAACTCCTCTGGGTTTGGACTGTTCAGTGGAACATGCTCCTCAGGTGGCGAAAAACTGTCCGCAAGGGGAGGAATAACCTGGAGAACTGTCTATAAAGCAGCCCCGTGAACAGCAGAAGAGCATGCCACAAATGCAGCACTTAAGCAGACTTTCGATCGGACACGTAGCCCAATTGTCAAAGTCCTTCAGCTTGGATGCTTGGGTGTTGGTAAGCTTCAGATTGGACTCTCGTTTGGGTCAGCCAGGAGGATTGTGTGACAAACGAGTTGCCTCTGACCCCTGATGAGGTGGAGCCGGTTCAGTGTGTATGATGAACACCAGAAGGCACAAAGCAGCTGGGAGTGTGTGTTATCATTAAACATCCAAGCGGCAGGCAGAAACAGAACTGAAGAAGCCACTGGTCCTTCTGAGGGTCACTTACCAGCAGTCAGCATTAAGAGACTAATACAGTATTTACTTATTCTACACTCAAATTGATTTCCTTGTGGGTTATCATGAATTGAATTCATGAACTGAAATCTATATTGGTATGTGCTTTTTGAAGTGCTATATTATCATTTCATATGTGAAGGCCTTTTAACAAAAAAAAAAAGAATTGGTATATTGTTATTTAAATCATAACCAATAGATGGCCAATTGTAAACACCTCATTATGAAACCTAATAGAAGATCTATTTTGCACTATTATCTACATTGTCATATTTGAGGCTTTTTTATGTTTTGCTGTGTTTGGAACTTGGATCAATTTCAACCAAATCTATCACTAAATAAAGAAGAAGCAATGAATAAAGAACACAACCCTATGGTCCTCTTGAATCACACAGGAAGGCCCTGCAGACTACAATGCAATGCAGAAGATCTTAAAGTGAGTTGCAGTTTCCTGTTCCACAAACTAAAATGATTGCTGCATATGGCTTTGGAATTCAAGGAATTGTTCTATCACTATTGTGCATTTTCATCATATAGCCTACACCTATCAGAAGCACACTTTAACAGCTCACATGTCTAGACAGCAGAACATTTACCTGTGTTAAAGTCTAGAAATAGGAGAAGGTAAATTAAGACAGCAAGAGCTGACAGAACCTTCAAAAACCCTTTAAAAATGACATGTTAGAAAGACATACTATGGAAGGAAAGAGAGAAAATGCAATATGGAGGCAGTATGACAAAATAGATAAGGTTTTGATTAAATTTTATGTCACAAAGTTAACGATTCAATTCACCACAAGTCCATGAAAGATTGATTTTACCTGCCAAAGCTTTTCTTATTCAATTTTTACTCTGGCTTATCTACATCTTGTTATTATATTTAGGTACAACGATGTATTTACAAAGAATAATTTTAAAATTTGGATTTGTAATATGACACAGTATTCAAAAACTACAAATAATAATTGTTTTGTTTTAATATCAGAAAAACAGATTAATAAATAAAATCCAGTTATTAATATTGACATTACAGAACATTAAAATCTTTATCAAATTTAGACTCACCGGGTTCCACAACTATCCTGGCAGTTTTTCTTTCACAAGACAAGGCACCATAGGGCTCTGTTACAAAAAACAAAGTTAGAATCACCAGTCAGTCTAACACACATATGCTTGTTGAAGTGGGAGGAAAACCAGATACTGATATGGCAGAAGGGGTAAACTCCATATGGAGAATGACTGAAGACAGAATTTGAACTCAAAGCATTCCACTTGTGAGGTGGCAAGGTTAATCACTCTGCCACATCTTACTGCTGCTAGCAAAATGCTAATGCAAATATTTAATTAGCACTGCAAATGTCTCTTACTACACAAGGGTAAATATGATTGTTACACTTCTATTTACAAATATACTTAAAATGGACTAGCGTCCCATTGCTGCTTGAATAGAAATCAGCTACCTACAAAAATGAACTGCATAGGCGAGTTAGAAAATGAATGCCTGAATGGACAGATATATCTATAATGTCTAATCAAAGCACAAAATCTGAGGATTACATCCGTTAATTTCCTCTGTATTCAGACATATTAAATGTAAATAATTTTTAAAAATTATACATTTACAACATTTAAAATATAATGATAAATAATAAAGCCATACCTGATTTTTCTGGGTCTAACAAAATAGTATTTCTAAGTACATTAAGTGGACCGACACTGCCTGGCCACTGACAGTCTACAAATGAATGGAAGGGAAAATTGTTACCTCAGATGCTTTTACTTTATGTTTTGCCTTTTTAGTTGAGTCTTTTCACTTGACATGCTTAAAGACTGCCTGTCCGTACTTCTCTTCGTCATTGTTTTTAAATATTTATGCATAAATGAGAGGAAATAAAGTTTCACACAGGCATCCTATGCATCTTCTTTATCCAACCAATTACTTATTTTCTGAATTTATTTAGTCCATTACAGGATTAGTGCAGAGTTAGATCCATTTCCAGGGCACAATTGTACCAAACTGAGCTACTTTCTCCTGGTAGCCAATTGTTATTCACAAAGGGGATTGACAAGGTTGTCTCTAGTACTTATATAAATAATTATTTGAGTTCTGTATTCAACATTTCCTTTTTGAAATTCCATCTGTCAAGTGTTTTGAGAAATAATGGACTAGCACACAAATCCTACGTAAAAGTGTGTTTTAGAGTGTAGGCAGAACTCTGCTTGGTTTATTTTCCACGAGAACATACAAATTTTTTTTAAAAGAGATTCCATATGTAAAGCTTGTGGTACAACCAAATATATTGAAACAAGAGTATCTTGAAATGTAAAAATTCCATTGCCAGAAAAATATCTGTTAGTATATAAAACGTCTGGAGAAATATTAGATTAATGGAGTCAGGAAGACCACCTACAGCTGATTACAAGAAATGTTTAAAAATCTAAGACAGAGAATTTGATTAGAAAATGGTACGTCATTTCAGCTGGGGATCCCCATTCCTTTTCACGTGAACATTTTTAATCTCTCTTTCTTTTGAATGTTTTGTTCATATCAGTCATCCCCTAATATTTTGATAGACTTTAAAAAATGAGGACCTGTTTGTACTTGAAGGCCTACATTTTATTAAATTTACACTACATTCTGGTCTGTATTTCCTCATTCAACTATAAACATGGCATCTTAAGAAAACTATTGCTGCCCCTGCACTTTTACGCATTATGTCTTAGATTTTTAACACGAAAAGCATACTTTTTCAGTGACCTATACACTTTGTGCATCCAATTAAATTAAATTAAAAATATCATAATGTTTCTAGGGTGGCATGGTGGTGCAGTGGTAGTGCTGCTGCCTTGCAGTTAGGAGACCCGGGTTCGCTTCCCGGGTCCTCCCTGTGTGGAGTTTACATGTTCTCCCCGTGTCTGTGTGGGTTTCCTCCCACAGTCCAAAGACATGGAGGTTAGGTGTGTTGGCAATTCTAATTGTCCCTGGTGTGTGTGTGCCCTGTGGTGGGCTGGCGCCCTGCCTGGTGTTTGTTTCCTGCCTTGTGCCCAGCAGATTGGCTCCAGCAGACCCCCATGACCCTGTAGTTAGGATGATGGATGGATGGATAATGTTTCTAAAAGTTAAACAAAATAAAAAGATTTTATTATATTAAAAAGGTTTTCATCACATTTGCAATTTCAAGTCTAGATTTGATTAAATAAGATATATTACTTTAAAATGTCTCATGAGAAATTTGTAGTGCTCTTGCTTTTAATTAATGTGTAAGAATTATGTCTCCCCCTCTCTCTCTCTTTCACTGTAAGATCCAACAGTATGATTAATACAGACTTTCAAATGAAAATTCCAAAATGATCACAAGGGAGCATACTAATGACTCAGAAGTTTACGAAGCATGAATCTGAACCAGGGTACAAAACTGCTTAAAGACACTAAGAGGCCTCCAGAGCCACCAGAAGTCAGAAGTGGAAAAATTACAATGTTGCCACCACATTGTCCTTATCTAGGTGTACCTCTATTTATTAGAAAACAAGGAAACCTTTTAAAACTTTTTCCTAGCTCAACTTTCTTTTTCTATCTACAATTCAAATCAGTACTCAGAAAATGTGGGGTTCTGCTAAGTATCCCTTTAGCAAACCACCTACTGTACTCTCTATCTTGAGTTCTCTCTACAAAGAAAAATCTTTGTTTCTACCTTACTCTGTAAAACATCCTACATCAAACCTCTCTCCTTGATTTCTCTTTGATCCAGAAAATTGTCACACCTTTATTCCCTATGTCATGAGACACAATATTTTCCAATAATAGGTATTGCCTCAGAAATCCCAACTACCAAGTCACCCAGTTCAGAATTCTGCATAGACCTTATCCTGCTCCCCTTGAATGTCATCTGATGTGCCTCACTCACCCTTAACATGTCCCCTTTGTATACCTGGCCTTGTCTTTACATATTATGGCTCTGCCTGCCTGTCTTTTTCCTTTTGGGTCACGTATGCCACTTGTTATCTTCTTTTATTTTTTTAAATATTCCACTGTTACCTCAAATAATCCTTTTTATAGATGTCTCTGTGTTTTCACATAATTTTCCTTCAACATAAATTACTTTGCCTTGGTACTCTTCTAGCCAGATTAATTCTTACCTCCTGCTGGAAAGCTCCTGAGTGTGCTAGTGTTAACAAATGGTAGTCATTCCTTTATAATTTAATCCTCCTGAAATGATCTGCATCACGGATTAATGGTGCTTCCAACAATTCAGTTCAAAGTTGGAATACTGCTGTTCAATTGTTTAAAACCAAGTTTGCTGCACTGTCTGAGGTTGTTTTCTGTTATTGATGTCTTTCTTCTTTGCTGGAGCAGTCTATCTGTGATCCATTTTCCTTTCTCTTCTCTGGTGTCTAGGGTATCCTATAATATTTACCCCTTGGCTCAAACTGGGATAAGAGTGGGCTGGGCTATTTTAATTTAAGGTTGCTTCTTCCAATTTCTTCTTTTGTAATTTTGTTTTCTATTTAATAGAAAATTGATCATGATTGAGAATATGTGGTAAAATATTCGAAATTGATATCCATTACTGGTTTCCCAATTAACACATTTTGAAAGAAGAACACAAAAATATTAAGCCTAGGTCAGCGTTTCTCAACCTTTAAGTATTTGCGACCAGAGTTTTCATAACAGTTTTAATTGCGCCCCCCTAACGTTTTTTTGAAACCCTAATAAAATTTATTCCTATATGTTTTGCTGCTGATACACCGCTACAAGTTTAAAATTTCCCTACGAATAACAAAATTACGCCACATATGGTAACATCTGCTCCCCCTTTTTTGTTACTTCTTAGTTTGAGAACCGCTGGCCTAGGTAATGTATATAGTTAATACACACTTTTCCCAAAAAACTACTGGCTTCTAAAGCTGCTGAAAGTGCTTGACAAAGTCTGGTCAACCCACAAAATTGAGAATGTTTTCAGTTCTTTGAATTTTTATTTATATTTATTTTTTTTTTGTGTTCACTCTTTTATAGGAGAAGGTCCATGAAAAAATAATTTTGCCTTTGGGGATGGAGCCTATCCTAGCAGTGCTGGGTGCAAGGCAGGAAACACCTGTGGACAGGATGCTGGTCTGCCACAAGGCCAACTTACACATGTATGCTCACAGGGGCCAGTTTGAAATTTCCAGTTAACCTAACCTACTCGTCTCTGGAGATTTGGGTGGAAAATGGAAGTACCTGAATGAAAACCCAGGCAGACAGAGAGAATCTGAAAATGCCACACAGACAACATTTGGATAAGGACACCATGCCACTCAAAGAATAAAGTCTGATTCACAAATTAAGTTTTCCTTCATTTCCACCCTATGGAACTCTTAAATATGGAAAAGGGGATATGAAAAAAGGATGAATACATTTTTAAGCCATTGTACAATGTTGTACATTAAAACATGTAGAGAAGTTGTTCTATATTGTCCAAATGTGCAAATGAATCCTAGTTAGTGTCTTCTTCTTCTTGTGGCTGCTCCCGTTAGGGTTTGCCACAGCGGATCATCTTCTTCCATATCTTTCTGTCCTCTGCATCTTGTTCTGTATGGTGTTCATAATAATTTGCTCAGAGAGTGCATATTCTAATATAGAATCAGGTTCATAAGGATATGGACAGTGACCCAGTTTTCATAATTCTGCCTCTATATGCCACCACAATGGATCTGAAGTAAAGCAATCATTCTTCTTCTTCTTTCGGCTGCTCCCATTAGCTGCTCTCTTGTTCTGTTACACCCATCACCTGCATGTCCTCTCTCACCACATCCATAAACCATCGCTTAGGCCTTCCTCTTTTCCGCTTCCCTGGCAGCTCTATCCTTAGCATCCTTCTCCCAATATACCCAGCATCTCTCCTCTGCACATGTCCAAACCAACGCAATCTCACCTCTCTGACTTTGTCTCCGAACTGTCCAACTTGAGCTGACCCTCTAATGTACTCATTTCCAATTCCTATCCATCCTACTCACACCCAGTGCAAATCTTAGCATCTTTAACTCTGCTACCTCCAGCTCTGTCTCCTGCTTTCTAGTCAGTGCCACTGTCTCCAACCCATATAACATAGCTGGTCTCACTACCGTCCTGTAGACCTTCCCTTTCACTCTTGCTGATACCCGTCTGTCACAAATTACTCCTGACCCTCTTCTCCACCCATTCCACCCTGCCTGCACTCTCTTTTTCACAATCCTCATTACTCTGTACTGTTGATACCAAGTATTTAAACTCGTCCACTTTTGCCAACTCTACTCCCTGCATCCTCACCATTCCACTGACCTCCCTCTCATTTACACACTTGTATTCTGTCTTGTTCCTACTGACCTTCATTCCTCTCCTCTATAGAGCATATCTCCACCTCTTCAGGGTTACAGATCACAATGTCATCAGCAACCATCATAGTCCGTGGGTTCTCCTGTCTAATCTCGTCTGTCAACCTGTCCATCACCATTGCAAATAAGAAAGAGCTCAGTGCCGATCCCTTGGAACGCCTCGGGATTCTCCCGGAAGAGCTAGAAGAAGTGGCCGGGGAGAGGGAAGTCTGGGCATCTCTGCTCAAGCTGCTGCCCCCGCGACCCGACCTCGGATAAGCGGAAGAGGATGGATGAATGGATGGATCAGTGCAGATCCCTGATGTAATCCCACTTCCAACTTGAATGCATCCATCACTCCTACCACAGACCTCACCACTGTCACACTTACCTCGTACATATCCTGTACAAGTCTTACGTACTTCTCTGCCACTCCCGACTTCCTCATACAATACCACAGCTCCTCTCGAGGCACCCTGTCATATGCTTTCTCCAGGTCCACAAAGACGCAATGCAACTCCTTCCGGCCTTCTCTAAACTTCTCAACTGTTCATCACTTCATCCAACTCACTCCAAAAATCTTCTCACCCATTTCACACCCAACTTGCGGTGCATATGCACTAACAACATTCATCATCACACCTTCAATTTCCAGCTTCATAATCATTACTCTGCCTGACACTCTTTTCACCTCCAAAACACTCTTGACATACTGTTCCTTCAGAATAACTCCTACCCCATTTCTCCTCCCATCGACATCTTGTGCTAAATAAAAACACATACAAATAAACAAATAAAAATAATTAAAAAGAGTATTAAAAGCAAAACATCACAAGTAACATTTTACTTTATGGTTTCACCTGTTTTTGCTACGCTAACTCCGTGTTTATTAATAGGGAAATTGGATACAATTAAATATATTTAAAGTGTGCCAGCTTTACCTTGAAATTAAATTTGTGTGGATTTTCTTTCACAAAGCATAGAATTATCCACTCATCCATCTGTTTCATAGCCCCAACAGTTTTAGAAACAAGGCAGAAACAACTGCAGGGCTATAGACTTATGGCCAAATTAAACACTATCGCTATGTGCTCAGACCTCCCATTTTGGATCAATCTCTGCATATATTGCTAAAGCAGCACCATGACTTGGCATAGATAAGCTGTTCAGTAAAAAAATGAATGAATACAAAGTGTAGCTTTTGTCTTCTAAATAAGATTACTAATATGCAATTTTAAATTGGTCTGTGCTTTTTGAAGTGCTATATTATCATTTCATATGTGAAGGCCTTTTAACAAAAAAAATGAATTGATGAGCTCATTGTAATGTGCTTTAAAATCTCCTGATCCTTCTAGCTACTTGTGTTTTATCTTTTATATTTCATAGTTTATATTTACAAATAAAAACAGTGCAGACAGTTCTGATTGTACAATATCAATCCTGAAATAGCTCCCTATCTAATAAATCCTATTAAAATGATCAGCAAACTGTGTATTATATTCTTAACAGGAAACTACTAAGTACAATATCATGTATTCAATAATTACACAAACAGACTTTGCTAGTCTCTATAGTATTAGCACAACAGATTTTAAACTGAAAATCTTTTAACATCTGGATATTGTTAAAGTGCGATTATAATAACAGAGTTATAATGGAATTTACATTCTCTGTACACTAAAAAGAATTTAAACAATTCCTGTTTTTTACAATGTTGCTGGTATCTTAGGGTCTTAGTGTAAACACCTTACCTTAGTGTCGAAAAACCCTCAAACCAAACACCAACATACCTAATTTAAATTTTTTTAATATGCAATATGTAACTAACCTGACACCAGAGCTATCAAAGGCTATGGCCTTACAAATGTTTTTATTTTTCTTTCAAGTCCCTTTATATCTGTCATTCCTGGGAATCTCCCACAGTGTTGTTTTTTGCTATACTGTCTCAGAATTTCTTTCTCACTTCATTTTTTTCTCTCTGTATCTCTTTTTCTTCTTCCCAACCTTTGAGAGATAAAACTGAGCTACATCAAGGAAACACACGTGGACACTGGGAGAGCATGCAGACACCACATAGACCACAGACCAATCCAGATCCCAGGAGCTATAAGATGGCAGCCCTACCACAATGCCACCCATCTCCAAAACCCGTAACCATGTGCATGCATAATAATAGTTTAAAGATAATGATTAATGTCTAAGTCATTTACAGTTTAGTTGGCGGCTGTAAAGCAGGTAAGTGGCCATGCTTAGGTCATTTTGTTTGGGTTTGTTTGATAGAGGGCTGAGCTTGATTTATGGCCTGACAGTGAGGCTTTTAATGTCAATGAATCTTCATTTTTTGGTGAGTTGCCACAACATTTCAAACAGGTATGCTTTTAGGGTGGATTTTACAGTGAATGCTTACCAAATAAAGCAACGCTTTGTCAGTGAGTGAAATTGTAAAAACCTTTTAGCACTCATAAAGGTTAGGATTCTGTAAGTCAGGTTGCCACTTTCAAATTCCAAATGACAGCTTGGAACAAAATTTTTTTTTAAAGATTTAATGTGAAATAAGAAAATGGGCCTTGCATCCATTAGTTTAAAAGGAAAAGAAGATTTATAAAATAAGTAACATTATCTCTCAAGTAGAAACAGAACAGAGAATGAGATGTATTAATAATTTTTGTGACATGGCTACTCTAGGTTGAAGGATTTCATTTGCTGTGAACTACTTTGATTATGTTTAAAACATTATGCTGTACTCACAACTACAAATGTTTATGTTGAGTTCAGTTTAGCAAGTTTTTTCTTTTCACTCCAGCTTCTCACCATGAGTGAAGATCCACATGTTAGAGTCATTTTCACTCTGATTAGGCCTGGTAAGAGTGAATGTGGATCTGGGTTACCAGTATCTCATGTCAGACAGGTACTTGAAAATATATATGTCTTAGGTTAATCACTGACTTAGGTTAATAAGGTTGGCTGGTATGAGTGAATGTGGATGTGACTGGCATCACATCCAGGACCAGTACCAGACTATTATACTGGATTTACCTTATTGCAATTGTAAATTTTGTTCACCCAGTTGACAGATACACAGATATAATGAATTCTAAAATAAACTGTGACACTAGGGGGTGTTGCAGCACCCCAAACCTCAAACACAACCACAGTGACACAAGTTCCGGGTTCAAATAAAAAATATATTAAACTCAAATACCTCAACAAAGCATCTTTTTCATTCATAATACAAAAGCACCATAAGTTTTCTTCCTTCTCTCTTTGTCACTTTTCTCCTCCACTCCTCCCAGGTGAGCTTTGTCCATCCTTCACTCTCGACTCCAGCTTGCTTGGATGAAGCAGAGTGGCTCCTTTTATCTCGACCTGAGAAGTACTTCTAGTGCTGTGACATGGTCTGGTGCAGGGGTCTGCAACCTTCACTATCAAAAGAGCCATTTTGCTCCCTCTTCCTCCAAAGAAAAATAGTCTGGAGCCGCAAAACATAACACAGCTGATAAACTTTTAAAAGTTTTAATCTTTTTTTAGATTTTACATGTTACAACCATGGAATACAACAAACAGAAGTGCAGTGTGCATGTGTAGGCCTACTTTGAAATAAATTTAACTGAACTCTGCAGGCCTATTTGAGTCCTTCCTATACCTGTATAAAATTAAAATAAAAACTAGCCCACTTTAATATAAATAAAACATTTAGCTGTAGCTTAGCAGCTTTAAAAAAGTAAACATAAAATTCCATTTCAGTGTGCTCTCATCCTCTTCAGGTTTCCCTCTCAGGCAGCAATCAACTGAAGCACCTGAACATACAAAAAAACCAACATCAGCTCCGGGTCTGAAATAAATGTGGTTTTTTTTTTTTTTTTTTAAATATTAGCCTATTAAATGCTATTGTTCTCACCTGTTTAATGTGACTTCTGTTTCTGAAGTTCGCTGCAGATCATCTCTAGCACTTTGAGCTACTTTTTGTATGAAAATGTGCTATATAAATAAATGTTGTTGTTGTTCTATGTCGGGGCTATACGATGTGACTTTGACCTTCACACAGGACTGCAGGCTCATGTGTGAGGTGGGAGAGATATTTGGACTTTATGAAGTTCATTCTTGAGAAAACTTGCTCACATAAGTATGTTGAGCCAAAGATGGACAGGACTCCAAATGCATATTTTTTCATGTTCATATATGTTTCGGGAATGGCACTCCATGTATTGAAAACAAGTTTGTCGGGTTTGGGGAGGTTTTCAATATCAGTCCATTTGTGCTCTTTAGCGAGAGTAGCCTTCTGACGGGCGACTTCTTCAAGATCCGCTGTCAGGCATTTGAACTTGGACACCCATAAATCTTTATCCGCTATGCGGCCAGTTCAATTTCTAGATCGGGCTTACTTACTCCTGTGAATGCGGATGTGTTCAGCAGGGATGGGTCGATGTCCAGGGAAGGAGAGAGTGTTTTTTTTCTTTCTGAACTCACTGAATCTTTCTCTAAATGCAGCTTGCATTGCAATAATTGTACGGTGGAAATAATCACAATTTATGTGAATGTTCACTGCTTTGAACTCTCTCAGGGAGGGGAAGTGAGAGAGTGTACCTTTCTGTACATCTCTGGCAAACACTGTCATCATGCGCTCAAACACCAAAACATCCTACGCCAAAACATTTAAAGTCAGAGAATAGATGCTCTGATATTTTTATGAACGATTCTTTCATGTATTCTCCGTCTGTGAACGGCTTACCCCTCCTTACGATCTCTTGAGCTGCCACAAAACTAGCAGCTGTAGTTGACTGTGTAGAAGTGATCCACTTTTTGAAAGTATGTTTGCTCTGTTCAGCTTTCCGTTGCAGTTCCGAAATTGCTCTCTTTCGCTCATCTTCACTTGGGTATTTTTCAGTGAATGCTGAGTGCTTGTTTCGAAAATGTCTTTCAACGTTACATTTTTTGTTGTTCGATAATTTATCGCCACATATTAAGCACACCGGTAAGCCAGCGTCGTTGGCGGTGAAGGCAAATTCTTCTGTCCACGCAGAATTAAACTCTCTGTTCACTTCTGGGATTTTTCATTTTTGGGATTTATTCATGGTTAGTGCAGGGGTCGCACACTCCAGAAGCCACCTGCAGGTAAAGGCTAGGGCTATAGACGTAGATGTGATGCATATTTTAGTTGACAAATTATAAATAAAAAATAAAAATTAGATGTTAAAGTGTATAACAGTAGTAGTAGTAAATAAACATTATATATATTACATATATTATATACAAATTAAATTAAGAAATTGCCGTTATTCATTTTCATGTTTTTTTTTTTTTTTGTCAAGGCCAAAAGGAGCCATTACAAGGAGGCTGAAGAGCCGCATGCGGCTCCAGAGCCGCGGGTTGCCGACCCCTGGTCTGGTGGAAGCACTTCTGGGTCAGACACAGGTCTCCTAAAATAGGGATTATAAATCCTCACAGCACCCCCGATGGCACCCACAGAACCCAACAGGGCAGCACTTTGAGACTCCCATTCCCAACATGCAAGTACTCTGAAGTTGTTGTTTCCCCCAGGTCCTTCCATTGAACTTGTCTCCCAGCAGGGTAAAAGTTCCCATTCTTTTTTGACCAGGGTGCCAGCTGATACATGCCATCGGTCACAACATACAGCACTTAAAAATTGTATTTTTTGAAAGAAAATCTGTTAGTCATTCAATTATTCATTTCTTTTCCAGAAATATTTTGTGTGAGATAAAAAAATGTGTGCATGATACCTATCTAGTGAGTAATAAGTTATTGTTGTGTGTGCATAGTATAATTAAGTTTCTTTAAGCTTAAAGATCACATTACAGTATGCAAAACACATTTCAATTAAAAATACAATCAATGCAATATTTCCAAAAAGGGAGTTAAGCCACTGCTCCACTTCCTCAAGATGTTCCATGGAATAATGGAGCAAAACATCAGTGAAGGGTGATTCCCAGCTGACAACCCTGCAAATGGCCCCTTGGCACCATCGGAGGTCCATCAGACAGCAATGTCCAGCAAGGAGCCAATATCTTTATTTATATTAAAATTCATTACATCATAATCAACAATTAAAGCCCCAATATACAAGAATACAATTTGCATACTCTTTTTCTGCCACAATGTTTGACCACCAGGCACTTCCAATAACATAGACTGGACTCAAGATACTAATCCAGACAGATTTTTCAGATTTAGTACCCTTAAAAATCTGACATAAGAAAACACACTCTCATTCAACTCAACGAAAGATGGGATGGACATGTATTATCTCACAATTGTATAAAGAAAGTGAAGATTGCTGTTGATCCTATAAAAATTTCCAGCACTTTTCTCAACAGTGGCACATTAAATCAGGGTATAGTACCACTCCCTGATGGTGTTTCCAAATTTTCCCCTGGTTTTCAACTAGGCACTGTACTTTCCTTCTACATTCCTAAAGACATGCTGGTTAGTTTGACTGGTGAATCCTGACTGGCTCTATGTGACTCAGGGAGTTAACTGGAGTTTGCAACAGACACCATGTCCAGAGCTGATACCCGACTTATGCCTACTGCATTTTGGATAGGCACTGCCCTCCCAAAACCCTGAATTAGATTCTACCAATAAGTCCCTCTCCTCATTATTGAAATTTATTCATTCAGTTCAGTGTTACGCGACCCAGAATTACAACAAGGCAGGATCTAGCACTAGATGGGGTACCAGTCCATCACAGAGCACACTGAAACATGCACACAGAAACAGTGCCATAGTGCCCTCCACTCCCTACTTTTCAATTGAATTAGGTAATTTGTAGGCTGTATTAATCTTCTATGACTTCTGGCATAAATAAAGTCTGTAAGTTTAGTTAATTTCCTTTGCAATTTTTGAAAATGTAATTCTCAGTGCCTTAAAAGAGCAAAGCAAAAACAAAAAACAGTAGTTACAAAAAGATAGATAGATAGATAGATAGATAGATAGATAGATAGATAGATAGATAGATAGATAGATAGATAGATAGATAGATACTTTTGAATGCTTTGCAGTAAACTTGAAAACAGTACCCCGATCAGTACAATGCAAAGCCTAGTCCTGTGATCTGTCACTGTGGATGATCCGCCGCCGTTCGCGTCTCCCTGTCGCTTAGCGCCTCCGCAATCTCAGAGTGGGCGGGGTTTCCTCGCAGTTTTGCCATGGCTCTCAGTGCCGCGCCAGAGGTCAGCAGAGCTTAAGTTGTGGAAACAGGCGAGCAGCGCATCAGCTGGACGCGCTCCGTTATTACTAATTATACGACTCACTGTCATTTTTACAGGATACCCGGGTTTTTACTAAGTAAAGATTGACTACAAAAGTGACTGAAGATGTCACCTTACATTTTGAGGAAAGAAGTTTGCTCGTAGGCTGCTCTTTGACTCGACTGCACGCACAACCGCTTTTTCCTCTTTTGTTTCCAAGAAGGCAACCTATATGTATATACTTTTCATTGTAATTTTACACAATGGAACATTTGGACGAAAGCTTCTTATTCATGAACTACTCGTTGTGTGACTTCGGAATACAGAATGAGACCATTATCTGCATTCAAGAAAACGACACTCAACCTCCAGCAGCACTGCAATCGCCTCAAGGTACAGAAAAAAAAGTTGGCTAGGTGCGAGACGCTTCATTCACTAATGTGCTTTTAACGTAATGGTAACCATATAACGTAAGTCGGGTTTCAGCTTGCAGAATAAATGTGAAAAGGTGCGTACATTTTTGTGAAGTGTCGCTCCCATTCTTTTCTGAGTTCAGCCGGAAGAGCGAAACGCAGGTTAAACTACACACCTGAATTGCTCAACCGCGCCTTGTTGCCCCGCGGGAGCAAAGCAAACTGATTAAATAAAGCAATGTTTATATTATTAAAATAATAACAGCTGCAGCAATTCTCGAAAATTCACGAAATTATTTGTATAGCATTCCAGAATACAGTGCCTTTTAAAAGAACGGGCATATGTCACAAAGTTGTGCGCGGCATCTCACGATTGGCTTTCATTAAACTTCTTTTATTTTGCTTTTGCATTTCAGGCTTTTATTGGACAGTGAGGATCGTTTTATACAGCTTGATATTTCTGCTCAGTATAGTTGGAAATTCACTCATCATTGCTGTGCTGGTAAGAAACCGGCGCATGAGGACAGTAACAAATATATTCCTGCTGTCTTTAGCTGTGAGCGACTTGATGCTCTGTCTCTTCTGTATGCCCCTCAACTTGATCCCCAATCTGATGCAAGATTTCCGATTTGGTAGCAGCGTCTGCAAACTTGCCACCTACTTCATGGGTGAGTCTGCCGAATGTTTTTGAGATGTATTGTATATCATGTACCAGTACATAAGGAAATGGTTTTGATAACATAAGATGATTAAAGTATCACTTTAGGCACACTTTAAGACCACAAGAAATTAGATCTTGTTTGTAATTTATGTAGCTGTAAGTTACCTTCAGATATTACTCAATTAAAATAAAAAAATGTATTTTAAATTAATAATTTTATTGACAATGTATAGCTAGTAACTTGCAGGAAAATCTAAGATAACTGCTGCCATGTGTCTTGCATGTGTCCTAAAGAACTTTTGATATTTTTTTCCTGATGTCTGCACATTTACACCTCTTCAGTATACAACACCTGAAGTAACTGATTTTATTTTGTACTACTGTATGCTGTTCTATACTCTGATACAACATGCATTCTTTAAATCAGTGGCCTCAAACTCAGACCAGGGACTGCAGGTTTTTGCTCCAACCAGCTGCAGTTTTTATTTGTACCCCTAGCCTAATGAAGGAAGTTGTGATTTCATGGACTCGTTGTTTATGAGGTCAATGTAGGAATCACAAACCTAATTTTGTTTAATTTTTGTTAGAATGTGTATAACATTTATATATGTTACATAGGTTTTTTTTTTTTTTTTACTTGTTTTCTAAGATTTTCATCATCATTTTTATTATGCTTTGCAAGTTGTTTTGATTATTTTGTGCATCATTTACTGGTGAGGACATTAGTGGGTCTGACGCTAAGGTAATTGCAACCTTTCAGCATTCAGTGTCATTTGTCCAGGTCTTTGCTCAGCTTGTTGTTAAATGTCATCATTAGGATACAATTAACTAAGGGAGCAAACTACACAGAAAAAAGGGGACTCAATAGGAAAACAACAAAAGAGAATTGAGCATATAAAGCTATTATCAAAAATACAAATACACCTAAATGTCTTATAATGCAAAACGTGCACTGCTGTACTTTTCCGAATGCAGAGTAAGACAAGAGAAAAAGAGCAAAATGACCCCCTCATTGTTGGAACAGTTGGAACCAGAACATGCAGCAAAAGGGGGGTCAAAGTTTAGGAATAACTTCTTTACAATTCAATTGTACGTTATGTTTCACTGGTTAAAGTAACAGCTAAATTGAGACTAGATTTTTACACAGCAAATTAATTAGTATTAAATGAACAAATCCTGTAGGCCTAAAATGTCACACTTTTCAAGTGTTTATATACGGTATCTCCATACTGGAAAGTGTAAAATCAACACCTTTGAAAAAGTTAAATTTTTCACAATACTAAAATATTATTTATTCAGCACTCAGTAATGTAGATATAGTGATGTAAAACAACCCACTTAATTCATAGTTGGGTCATGAGGGGCTGTGGGTTCAAGGTAGGAAACAACCCTGGACAGGGGACAAGCCCATTGCAGGGCCCACTCATGCACAAACTCACTGTACCGATTTAAAAATTCCATTTCACATAACACCTCTAGAAATGTGGGAGGAAAAACTAGGGTACCCTGGTGGAACCCCTGGCTGGCACAAGGAGAACATTGTTACATCTGTCTGCACCTGCACTCATTCAAAATCATTAAATAAAAATAAACTTAACTGAACTAAATCAAATCAACCCAACCTTAAATATTTGTTGAATGTGGGAGGAAAACTAGTATACTTTGATAAAAATCTAGGTAGGAAAAGGGCCAATGGGCAAACTCCATACAGACAACATCCAGACACAGGATTCAAACCCAGGACACTGGATCTGTTAACGAGCAGGGCTATCCACTGACTGTGTCATATTTAGTGTATAGTGTGACAGTAATGTTGTAGAAGCAGAATATTGCACTGTCTGGTGTACAAAAGCATTTCTTAGAAGTTACCCTAACTCTACTTTTAAATCTGATTAAGGTAGTTTTTAAACTATGTGGCCATTAGAACAAACAGTTTACAGAGTGACATTACACTTGTATGAAAATATCTCAGCTTAATTTGAACATCATACAACTGTCTTGGGGGAAAATAATTAAGATAATAATTTAATTAGCTTAAAATGTCTAAAGTAACCCAAATGATATCAATACATTAAACCTCCAACATGTCACGTAATAGAAAGTGTAATTTCAGTGAGCAACCAAAGTAATACTGCTGTAGTTCCTGGAAATGGAAATTACACTAGAAAGTTTATTCACTCACTTTCAAATAAAATATCTAGTGTAAAGTGTGACAAATCAGTTCTCAGAAGTCAAATCTGTACTTCAACACTAAGGTTTTAACTCTTGGAAATTTGCTGTGTAGCTTTTTTAGTATCACTGCACCTGCACTAATATCTATATGCAATGTAGATATGCAATGTAGTATTTGGTGATAAGGCACCTGCTGAACATTTCCTGAGCTTTTTAAAAATGTTTGACATTACAGTGGAGTCACTGTACTATGCACTTTGTCTCAGGTTGCATTGCAAGCCCCATCCAGGCAATGATGAAATGTTCATGTCTGTTTCTTTAATCACGCATTCTGGCACAGAAGTGTACATATAGCTTGGACTTAGTTTGGGTAAGGCTGCTGAGAACTGTTAGGGTCCACTGTCAAGACAGGGTGGTTTTAGCCACTCTTCTAACTCTAAAATTGTGTTCTTTTTTTGTGACTTCTCCACAGTCTCCAAATTTAATGGTCATGTGTGTTTTCTCAAACATGGATATTGTACATTTACAGTTGATATAATATAACATACTATTTTATGCTTATACAGTATTTAGTTCAATTCAGTCTGTTTTTGTGTGGCACTACTTACCAACTACAGACTAGGAGTTCTTACATAAATGTACAATTGTAATATGATAACAGATACTGTAATAAGTAACACCTCCCAATGAATAATGAACCAAGCAATTGTGACAATGTACTGTATAAAGAAAAACATACATTTTGAGTTTTGTAAAGAAAAAAAAATTAAGATTTAACTTGAAAGCAATATAGGCATAAGACCTTATGAGCTCAAAATAAAAAATATTTCTCTACCATCTGTTTCTACATTCTCTTATATTTTTGAGACACTCTGTAGCATTCATGACTGAATTTTGAACAATTGAATATCATTTGCAAAAGTTATACATGTATCCCTGTATTTGGCAACTATATGAATTAAATCAAGTATACAGTGCTTCTTTTCAACGATGCTCACTTGCACAATGTCTACTATACTCCCATCTCTGCTCAAGAGGAATTTTCACCTCCTCATCTGCCGACAGTCTTCATAGTCATCTAGACATGTTCTTTGTTTTTTTTTTACCATGCCATTTTTGCAATCATTCATAGAACTCCCGGAGTCAACCTTTGCACTTTTCCTGTGGCCACAGATATCTTCTACAGTCCTCCGCTTTTGTTCAAGGGTGAGACAAGACCCAGAATCACTGGCACACTATAATGGGTAATTGGGAGCCTTTTAAAGCATAATAGGTCTCTCTGCTGACATCTATAAGACTGGGACACAACTAGCATGTTACAATCTATTCCCCCCATCCTTCCTCTAGATTACCATCCAAGGTGTATTTAACTCTGGGGCTTCATCTACCATCCCCTAGCAACCTCCTTCAGTCAACACTTTTAACCTCTGCCTTGTAGTGTCCTGAAAGCACATACCACTTCTCCCATCTTACTTGTGTTCTTATTATTACTTTTTTCAGAGTTATAATTTTATATTGTGTTGGTAGCCCAGTTCACCAGGGCCACTGCAGTGAATAATTTTGCAGTTAGTGTAAAAGTGTAGCTCTGGTCCATTCCGTGTTCTCATTTACTTTACATATGTAAAAAATAATTTTACAGAAATGTCTACACATTTTTAATACTTCATTTCTTAAAGCAACAAATAACAACGGAGAAGAGAAAAACAAAATTCTATTCCCAGATTTCACCTCTCTTTATTTGAATGATGTCTTAGCTCCACTGGGTGCTCTGCAATGCACTATAGTTCAAGAATCTTTGACAATTCCAGCAGGATTCTGTGAAGGTCTCACAATGAGTCTATTGTTGCCAACAACATAGCCCTGCCAAGATCCTGTTCCTCAGTGAGGAGAGGTACCTTTATCAAAATGGTTTTAGCAATAAGTAACATTATATACTGTATGTTTCAAAGTCCTGGCACACACACAAGTGTGGGAATGGGACAGTATCGACCTGGTGGTACACACACAGAAGTGCCATGTAGAAGTTTAGAACTCTGCTCATCTGCGCAGCAAAGGCAGAGATCTTACATTAACCTCTAGATGATACTTCTACTTTGTAATCTGAGGGTGCCTGAGCAGAGACAATGAGTGTGATAATGAAACTGATTTGCTCTTTTACTCTGTCTTGGTAATAATTACTAAAAAAATGTAGGTGTTTGGTCATAGGTACCAAATGATTTAATCAGCTGTTACTTTTATGTATTGTTTTATATTTGTTGCTCCAGAGTCCTGGGTTAATAATCTTACAGTCTATTTTGGTTTGGAGTTTACATGCTCTTCTCATGTCTAAGTGGCTTTTAGTGTAATTTCTACATAAGCAAAAAACTATTAATAAATAAACCATACGCCACAGTTTGGACTAGTACTAAAAGTCTCTGTCCAACTCAGACTATAACCCACAAATAAATAGTGTCACAATAATTAGTTAATGCCATTATTACAGATTTATGAGCACACTGTACAGACTACAGCAGGTGTGTAAACATGCAAGTATAGGTTAATTTCTTATCAGTTGTGACAAAACATAAAAAATTAAATATAGACAAAGCTATCAGTGATATTTATTTGTATGTATTTTAATCAATTTTGTTGTGTTTTTGGTGTTAAGGATTAGCTATTTACAATCATAAAATTTAAAAAAGAAATATACTGAAGTATACACACTTGGCTGTTGGTTATACAATAATTGCCAAGTGATTCAATCAGGTATGATGTTTGTGTTATGTTTTATATTCACTTTTTTAAAGCATTTTTGGTTCAAGGTGGCATGGTGGCTTAGTGGTCAGTGCTCGGTCT
Source organism: Erpetoichthys calabaricus (assembly GCF_900747795.2). Lineage (NCBI taxonomy): Eukaryota > Metazoa > Chordata > Cladistia > Polypteriformes > Polypteridae > Erpetoichthys > Erpetoichthys calabaricus. The sequence continues at coordinate 125,637,855 of NC_041398.2, forward strand.
GAATAAGTAGCAGGGTTACACACCATTACATTAAATGAGCAAGATTCCTACAGTATGAAACAGCACTGCTTTGTTCTGCTGCTCTTGTAGCCATTTGTCTTCTGCTGGCTGCCTGAAGATCATTTGGTTGTAAGTGCAGTGCGGTGCTTGCAATAAATATGTGCTGTATGCATTCTTAGATGTTCACCTCTACATTATATTTTCAGTAGTTGTGAAGCCAGTCTACTGAGACTTCAATAAATGATGAAATAAAAAATAATCTTTTTATCTGTCCTTGGTGGTGAAACTATACCTTGCTCCCAGCAGTTTGATTTTGTCTCAGTGAATTTTCTTTTTTGCACATTTTTCTGAAGTCCATTGTAAACATATATTACATGATGTCAGTAGACTATAACTGTAGACAGACATCACTCTTTGAATTTAATGCTGATGCTCCGGAGTTGGCAGTCCATTCCTATTCTATCCTGAAACTGAACTCTGTTACTTCTTTACTCTGAACATTGTATTTAGAGGTTCATTTAGGTTAAAAAAGAAATAATGAATGCCCATAGTCAGACAAAACACTTTCTGCTTCTTAGATGTTTTTCTTTTTTGCCTTTGGAAACCAAGATCACACAATAAATTGGTGAAAGAAAGCTGTTTATAACAAGCAGAGATCAATATAAGTAAATGTGGAACATTTTTCACAGCGACTAAACCTGTCATTATTAAACACACATCCAGGTCATTAACACTAAAAGAGAGGGAGAATGTAAGAGTAAAAAGTGTAACAATTGAATTAAACACAGTGTTTGTGGGTGCATTTAAATTGCAAGCTAAGCAAGAAGTATTCTTACTCTGATTAAAAACTGATACTGATAAAAAGAGCATTGAAATCTGCAGATCTAATGACATAAAAAGTTCAAGTATCAAATTGCCCAATATAATACTGAACAGTCAAGTCAAAACAGAGGTAATTGCATCTAGGTAAAGAATAGTGATAGCACAAGTACAAGCTGACTGATAAAATTTAGTACTGCATTTTATAAAGATACTCTTGTCTTGCTGCTCCATAAAAAAGAAGAAAAAGCCTTTGAAAACATTTGAACAATATAAATGGATGACATAAAAATGAGTAATATTACTAAAGTAAACAGTCACATTCAAGCAATAATAAACAATCAGAAAAAACACAATAACATAAAAAATGGAAAGGGGGAAATATGTTGTGAGGATATGTTTAATAACTGTAGATAGTTAAAACAAGCATAAAAAATAAAATAAGCAGGATAATAAATGAAAATTATTTATCTTGATACACTAAAAGGCAAATGCACATGATTGACAAAGAAATCAAGGGTATAATAACTAACCTTTTTTGATAAAGATGGTTGTTTCTTATACCCTCTGCTTTTATCTCCCTGTTTCTGCTACAGTTATATTAGTAAATAAAGTTCTGATTTTCTGCTGTATTAAAATGTTCGTGCTACATAAGGCATACTATACTATACCACTGTATGTAAGGGACATATCTTCTTGTACCCTAAACTTATTGTAAGTAGATGTCACAGAATCAGCAAGGTCAGTTCTAAGTGATAATGTACATAACTTGCTTTATCTGATCTACTATACCAGCATATCTTTCTCAATAGTATCATTCTATGGGCTTAAGGAGAGTAACAGAACTAACCAAGGTATTAATTTGTTTGACCCATGTCAGCTAGATTGCGATGTTGAATGGTACATTAAGTTTAATGTGCCTTCAAAATCTTCATAGATTCAAACTTTAAAATGCACATTTAATGGGCCATACCTAAATAAACAACCCCTTTGAATGATTTTCACATTACATTGTTGACACTGGGTTATACTTCTCTTAATATAACCTACTAAGCTAATGTGCAAACAAAAAAATGAACACAGATAAACACATTAAAATGGAAATGTTTTAATTGTGTAAGTATTCAACCCCATACTCTTTTAACTCTGTGTTAATTCAGGTGAAACTAAGTACTGTACCTTGTCTGTTTACTTGTGCCATTAATATGTCATAATGTGTAGATTAATTAACTAATTTTGTCATAACAATCTAAAACTCCACCTTTGGTCACATGAATTAGTTGAAATGTCAGTATAAGAAAAACATGGGTTCTTGTTAGGCTTCATCTTAGAAGATTCAATGCAGTGATTCTTGTGACAAGTTGGGGTATCTGCTTTCATTCTATCACCCCAGATGGCTGCACAGGACTCTGATCAGGGGGTGGTGGCAAGTCCGGTCACTATTCAAAGAATGGGTGTAAAGGTGGTTCACTCTTCCAACTACTTGGGGGTCTATATCAATGAGGGGTTGGACTGGTCTTGGAACATAGAGGAACTATATAAGAAAGGGCAGAGGAGACTCTTTTTCTTCTTTTTCCTTAGGAGTTTTCCTGTCTGCTGCTGTACGTCCAGCATACCATTTTGAGACACAGTATGCTAAAATACTCTTGGTGGTTGAGTGGTAGAAAGTCAACAGCAGCTTCTCCTTTATTTCCACTTTCTAGAGAAGTCTAAAGAAATGCAGTTGTTGCTGGGAGAGGTGGAAGTCTTTTCCAGCATTAAAAAGAAATTCTGGCTGTGGAAGTTGCAGGTGAAGAAAAAGTCAGTGATTTATAGAGTTAAAGAACACAGTTTGGGAGGGTATGAAAGTCCATCTAACATTGCATACAATCAGGTCAAATTTATAAAACAAATGACTTCAAGTCAAACTAGAAAGAAACAAACATCAGCAAGTTAAAAAAGAAAGCAGGAACAAAAAAGAGACAAAACAGAATTTAACTCCCACCTAAGAGAAAGAGAGGAGAGTCAAGATCATGGGCAAAAATATAAAAAAAGAAGGAAAAAATGGGAAAATTTCCTTTTTCCTAATGTGAATGCTTATTTTAAAATTCTGTTAATTAAATCTTGCCATATTTAAAAAAGTTTTGAACAGATCCTCTTAAGGAGAATTACATTTTATACAATTTCAAATAGTATAGAACATCAGTTATCCTCTGACTAAAAAAAAAGATGGGTTGGGATTTTTCCAGTTAAGCAGGATTAGTCTACGTGCTAGTAGTGTGATGTTGGCTATTACAATCAATCTGTCCTTCTGCACTTTAAACCCATGTGGGAGTACATGCCACACAGCTCTTAACAGGTTAGGTATGTTTGTTTAATAAGCATTCAAAGATTTTTTATTCAAAATGATGATTTGGTGCACTCCCAAAAACTTGTGGCCTAGTGAGGTTGAAGCTAGACTGCATTGATAATGCTTGCAGGCTGGATCTTACCTGGATACATTTTGGACAATTTTAAATGAGTAAATGTGATTGATGAAAGATTTTAAGTTGAGTTATTAAATGTTTTCCACATATAGAGCTAGAATGTATTCTATGCATGACTGACTTTCAGAAAAGGACCTTATCTGAGACATTAATTGAAATATCCTTTTCCCACTGTACCGTAGGATCCTTGAAGGGAAAATTGTTTGAGATATTTTTATATATTGTTGAGATGCTGCCATAAACTTAGTTAAAACTGTCAAGAATGTGTTCCCCTTTAAAACAATGAGTTCTAGTTATTATTCTTGTGTTTGGCATGCTTTTGGTGCATGTAATAATTAGGTTAACAATTTATTTACAATTATTTAATAGCAATGACAACCATTGTCAGTCACATGGACATAGCCTGTGTCTTGTAATGGCTTGTATTGAAATGTGTTAAAATATTTTTATTAATTTAAAAATCAGAAGTAACTTAGTAATAAAGAAATGAAGCATAGGACTTTATTTTGTTACTTTGACTCATATTTTTGGCTCCTTCTGCTGACTTCTCTCGGTGATTTTTGGAGTTAGCTCTTTAGCCTAGTATTTTGCTGTGTTTACAGTTAAGTCATCTGAAAGTCCTTTATCTTGTGATCGCTATGAAAACCTATGAGTGGAACAGTAGCCTAATAACTTGAGAAATAGTTTTCAGCTATCCTCTCCACCATGTGTAATTTAAATCTGCATTTTTTGTGGATTTTTTTACTTTGTTGAATTTTTTAAAATATTTTTTCAAAATGTTTTTTATCCATAATAATAAACAGGTGCTCGATTCTGTGGATAACCCATAACCATAAACTTAGATCAAGTAGGTTCACTAAATAGATGAAATGTAAGCCTTGAAATCCATAAAATTAGTATAGGTAAAAAAAAAAGTATAGAGTAAACAACTGAAGAATCTTACAATTAAATTTAGTAATTACATGTAAAATATTTTAAGAATGACATGATTTGAATTTCATTAAACATTTACTGATTCTTTTACAAACACATTTAGAAAACATACTTTATTAAATATGCAGTTCAAATCATATGCTATGATTTATCTATAGATCTCATCTTATCTTTATGCATATATACATGTATGTACAACACAAATTTGTTAATAATTATAAAATAAGTATACTGGTTTACTGACATGTTTTAACACAATGTCATCAGATTAAATTTGTTTTTGAAATCACAGCAGTAAAGAAAAAAGACAAAAAGGCAAAAGAGTTTCCATTTTCACATTGTTGTACAGATGCTACACATTTTGTATCCTGCCATTTCTTTGGGTTAATTTTGACCTACCATATGCTATAGTGGATTTTACTCTCCACTTAGGGTAGTTTGTTCACAATCCATAAAAACAACCTCAATGTAATAGTTTCAACTTGGAAATGCAAAGGCTTTTAGCAAAATGCCTTATGTTTATAAAATGCAAAAAAGTTTTCAGATGTCACATTTTTGTACATTTGTTACATATTTTGAATTTTGATCCTTCAGATCAGTTTTGACACACAATATACTTTGATTGGGTTTTATTCTCCATTTTGGGTTTATTATTTACAACTGATAAAAATATCCTAAATGTAATCTCTTCTAAAACTTAGGATCATGTGTACTACAGTTTAAGATTGTTAACCAATATGAAACTGGTTCAGGGTGAAAGATCTGACACCCAGGGTGCCTAAAAAGGGGTGGCAGAATCGGGTTAAAGATTAGCCGCAAGTCACAGTATTGAATAAGAATCTGAAGGCATAGTAAGGTTTAATAAGCAGGATAAAGTCACTGAAACCCTGGATCATTACAATATTAAATATATAAGGTACTGGGAGATTTTGTTTAAGCAGTTTATAGTTTGAGGAATGCAGTAAGCTTGGCTTTTGAATAATATATATGTTGCTTGTAACAATTACAATACCTGGAAGGATTTAGAAAAACAAATAGAATTAAATAAGCATTTTTTTACTCCTGATGTTCATATCAATTTGTAGTATTGCAATACAAACATGAATTTGCAAAATGTTATATCATCTAATAAAATTTCTGTCCCATACTTTAAAAAAACTGCCGTCAGCATTTAGAATAAAGATCCATAGTTAGCCCATAAAGCAGGTAAATGTTAAGGGCCTATACATATATATACACTCTTACAAGAGTGTGAAATGTTGAGTTTTAATGGTAAATTAAATGCTGCCAATAATAACTAACAATAAATAGTGAGATAAAAATCATACAACAGAAGTAGACACTGTGATTATGTGGAAACCTAACAGACTATTGGCAAAGCCTAGACATTTACAATGTATCTACATTATCTATTAAGTGGTTTACATACTAATTGAAAACTTTCATTTGTAGCAGTCAATCAAAGATTTCAAGGTAGGATTGCTAATATAAAGTATTTTATTTGCTCTCCGTTTTTGCTCCAACATTACAGGTAATTTTTTTAAAAAACAATTTCTTGTTTATTTTTGGTAAACCAAAGTTAATCTGAAATTCATCATGAAAAGATCTTCATGCAGCATCCAGACAAGAAGACTACTTATGGAGATGTTTTTGCACAAACATCTTGAACATATTTTGGCAATAAGATCCAAGTAAATAATGTTGTTGATTATGTAAATGTTTAAATTTATGTAGGCTGTAAGAATGTGTTTTTTCACAAAAGAAAAGTGGAAACGTTCAACTATAAAATCTACAAATTAAAAAAAGTAAAGAGTAAATGTCAGTGACATTTTTGTATGAATTTATTTATTAAACAGTATATAAGACTGGATTGGTGCCTGTTTTGGATAAAGAAAGCACTTGTTTTTTTCATAATAGAGTGGAATTTATTTTCTTGAAACATCCTGAAACCAATGACACTTTCTTTGTTATTATCACTGATGCTTTAAGAAACTATTTTAAATTGTGGACTAAAGGTTAGGTTTACAGTTTATATTTTGTATTTAAGAACTGTTGTTTATTATTGAAATAGCTACTCTAGCTTTGTATGAAAACTGGCGAGCATGTGTTCAGAGCTGGCTAATTCTCTGGATCCAGTTCTTTAACTTGAACTTTAAATGTTTGTATGGGAGTTGTTGATGGAGACAGAGAGAGAGAGAGAGAGAGAGATGTGCAGCTACAGTATAAAGGGAAGGTTGTAGGAATAGGCAGGGCTCGTGACGGGTTAATGAGTTTTCATTAAATTGGAAAAAGTCCTTGGTCTCAGGAGTATGATTGTCCTCATTTAAGTCCCACACTCCTCCATAAAACCTTGTTAATATGTATTGACAGTAGACACCTATTTCAATTCACTTTCAATGTTCATCTGATATATTCTGACGTGTAGTTGCTGCTAATTAATGGATTTAGAATATAATAATACAGTGATGCAGAACTAAAGAGAGATATTTACACAAAGCAATAGCAATGAACTAATGTTTAACAGTTTTAGAATTAAAAATTACATAACTCTACTGAGTCCTAAGCATCTGGCTATCCCTTTTTCAACAGAGAGTGTGAGGAGAAATGGATGGGATCAGACAGAAAAGATTGCTATGATCCAGCCTCCATAGCATACGCAAGTGGATCACTTGCACTAGTTTGCACTCCCGCTTTATGTGTCTTACCTTATTGTGATTGCATTAGAAAAATTTACAAATGAGGTCTTGTAAGATCTGCAGACTATTTATTTGTTTGGATTACCTCCTTCTGCCTCATTCCTTGGTTTGGCAACAAAATAAATTTCAAATATAAAAATAAATAATTTATGCAAGTAACAAACAGACATTACAAGTAACTAAGTCAGAGATTGATCAGCAACAAGGAACTGGTATTGGTAGGTGCCAATATAACAGAGTTTATTGACAAGTCAAGCAGATTATTGTACTACACTGTATATGAGTTAATAGTTTAATGACTCTGAGATAAAAACTACTTGCAACTCTACTGATTCAACCTTGAATGCTAAAATATTACTTGTTTATTGTGCCCAGATACATCTGCTACTGTTGCTCTGTGTCTTGCAATAAATGCTCACATATTCGCTATGATTGTTAGCAAATATGCAGTGTGACCAGAACAACAGGGCTGTGTTTTTACATGTTTTGAATTACTTATATGAAACATTGATAGAACCTTCATTCTCTGATTTTGATTTATCTTAATACATCTTTGTATAGGAGAATAAAATTGAACTCATATTTCCTTTTTTTTTGAGCAAGTATTTATTAACTTAAATAATAATGAGCAAAATAAACAGGATTCTCATAAATATATTAAAAATTGTTATAAGAAACAATAACAACACCTAACAATAACAATAAACCCACTTCCTTTAACATCCCACCCACAAAATTTCCCAAGTAAACCTGTGGAGTGAAACAAAACCTGGATGTCAGGCCACATTAGGATAAACATTTCGTGGTAAGAAAGAGAGAGTGACAGCCATCACCTGCCTCAGGCTTCTCAGAAGGTTCACCAGAACACAAGATTCTGTAAAAAAAATTATCCATTTTTCACCACCATTGAGAGTTTTAGAAAAGCAGAATGAAGAATGATATTTGTCAGAACATAAATGAAAGAGTGACACCAGGTTTCCAGCAAGATCCTTAGAGACACCTTTGCAGTTATTGTGCCTAGAATGTCACCAAATGCCTGCCTTGACAGGCCCAGGGAGGAAATGAAATCGGTGACCACTTGAAGCAGGATTACTGAGTTTGTGCGTATGTAGGTGCCATTTCGGGCAGCAATCTAGTTTTTTTCAACTCTGTACCATAAGGTCAACATGTAAGAGATTAATAGCTCCAAGTTGGTAGGAAGAGATTTTAGTTTTAGTGCTTTGAAGGGAAGGAGAAAAGAGAAGGATCTAGGAGTGGCAATATTGGATTTGAGGGCAATCTGATAAGGGGGATTAAGAGGAGGGGTCAACCAGGTCCAAAACAGGCACAAGACAAAAGCCCAAAATTGCAATTGAAAATCTGGAAAGGGAAGTCATCCTTCTGCTCTATCACAAATCAGGGATTTAACCTCCAATTAGCATTTATTGGTGGGGGTAGCATACACTTCTGAACTTAAACCATGAGAGTATTTTAATTTTAACATCGGCCAGCTAAGGGAGGAAAGACAGTAGAACAGGCGATTATAAAGGGTGTCCCAACATTCATGCAAGAAGTAATTTTGATAGAGAACACAGGTTTTTAATTAAAAATTATAAATTTTTAATTGGTTCATAAAGTAAACAGTATAGGGATATGTATGGAATAGAATATCGGGTAAATGGCCTCCACGGCTTTGCTGGCACATATGCAATCTTTTGTCGAAATTTTCCATGACCGTTTTGCATAAATGTGGCTGAATTTCGTTGATGCAGCACTCAATTTCCTCCTTCAAGGCGTGGGTGGTTGTGGGCTTGATGGCATAAACCTTAGACTTCAAAAAACCCCAAAGAAAAAAGTCAGACGGCGTTAAATCGCATGATCTGGGCGGCCAATTCTGATCACCAAAACGGGAAATTACACGACCAGGAAATGACTCATGCAGTAATTGAATTGTTTCTCGGGCTGTATGGCATGTGGCACCATCTTGTTGAAACCACATGTCGTCCACATCCATATCTTGCAATTTAGGCACAAAAAGCTGGATTATCATGTTGCGATAGCGAGCACCATTAACTGTCATTGCCTGACCAGCCGCATTTTTGAAGAAGAATGGTCCGATGATGCCTCCAGCCCAGAATCTGCACCAAACAGTGACACGTTGTGGATGCATTTGTTTCTCAACAATGCGTTGTTCTTTCGTGTAGCGCTCCATTTTTAATAACCCTGAACTGTGAGCTGTCACGCTGTCTTTTTTTTTCGTTGGCAACACTTTACCGCACAAATGGCGCCAAATTCAAATCTTGTGTGAATTTTGGGACACCCTCTATAATAAGTGAATCTTCTGATAGTTAGAGATAATGCTATTTTAAATGATATAAAGTTGTCAAGAAAAATATTTAGGGCAGCCTGCCACAGATATTATTGCAGAGAATGTGCATTGACTGCAGGGCAGATTTTTTCCATTTGATTTTATATCCCAACAGACATTCAAAAGATTTAAATAACTTAACCATGTGGGAAAGGTTGGAGGGAGCATTACCTAAATAAAAACAGTATAAAATTTCCTTCATTTTATGGCTTTTTTGGGGTAACTGTAATTGGGGTGATCAGTTTGTATTTATAATTGGGGTGATTAGTTTGTGGGAAGGAACAGTAATGGCCAAAAGCTAAAGAGTCAGGTTAAAAAGAAGAGGAAGAAGAAGGGGAGAGAGAAAGCAGGAAAGGGAGGGAGGGAGGAAGGGAGGAAAAGATCATATTGCCTGTTGATGGTCTGTTACATCTTACTCATTATTGCTGAATCCCCTAGAAAGAAATACCTTTTTTTGGTACCCTAGAACCAGAAGTGGGTTTAATTTTAAAATAACTTTTTGAAAAACATATTGGAGTAAAGTTATGATATTCCACCCAGTTATTACATTTACTTAACCTAAACAAGAAATAAAGTAATGTATTGCATATTTCTACAAAATAGCAGAATGAAATTTGGATGAATCAAAAGAGTTTTGCTGTTTGCTTCACTGTGTTTTAGTATATTTTGATGCATGTTACTTAAGACATGGAATTAAGGATTGTTTGCCTGACCTGCCTATATTTTGAAAAATGTTTAGCATTTTGGAAGCTTTTGTGCTCAAGTTAAATAATATTATTAGTCTTTGTGCTTAAGTAAAGAAAAATGTTTTTCAAGTGGAGGTTGGGTGTTTATGAACCTGAAGTACTTAATGTGAACAAAAATTTTGATAAATGAGTTTAGTTTGTGTCTGTATATGATTATAGCTAGTTTGGTATTATTTGGTGGGTTTTTGATTAAATGATTATTCTGTCTTTGATTGTCTCCATCGTTTTTGAAGATAAACACAAAAGAGTCATATGTATAAGCCATTAGTATATGTTTTTATATACTCTTTTGTGATTTTTGGGTGTTCACTTAATTTAAAATATTGTACTACACTCTTCAGGGAAGGGACATTTCTCTCCTAAAGACTGTTAGGTGCAATATACTTCATTTTTCTGATCAATGTAATCTACAGGTCAGGCAAGCTACCAGACATAATTCTAGGGTGTATCAATAAAATAAATAAAACCACAGAATTTCTTTGCCTAGCACTAATGAACTTAAAACTTCATTGTCAGGCAGAATAGTTGCTAAGAATGTGTCTTGGTGTTACATCAGTAAACATAACAAGGTAAATACAAATAACAACACAGTAGACAATACATGACACCATCACAATATTATATACAGCAGTAGTGAAAAATATAACTATATTGTACATTTCTCCAGTGCCTTCAGTACTATCTAGCCATCTCTATAAAGGGGTAAACTCAGAGATATGCAGGTGGATGAACCTTTGGTGTCCTGTTTGATGGATTATCTGTTGGGCAGACCTCAGTTTATGAGGCTCAAAGACAATGCTTTTGATACAGATGTGAGCAACACTGGAGCACCACAATAAACAGTCCTGTCTCCTTTATTCTTTATTCTGTACAACTCAGACTATAAATATAACACCAGGTCATGTCACTTGCAGAAATTCTCAAGTGATTTTGCACTTGTGGGGTGCATTGATAAAGAGGATAAGACAAATTATAGTGGTCAGGTGGAGAACTTTGTTTCTTGGTAGAGAAAGAATTTTCTGCAACTTAACATTAGCAAATCTAAGGAACTGGTTATTGACTTTCTCTGCACCAAACAGCATCTGTATCTGGCCACTATACAGGGAGTGTATGTAGAGATTGTGAACTCCTCTAAGTACTTGGAGTCCACAGAGGAGCTATATAAGAAAGGGCAGAGCAAGCTCTTTTTCCTTAGGAGACTGCGTTCCTTTAATGTGGAAAGTGACATCCTTTACATCTTCTACAACTCTGTGATGGCCAGTACAATTTCCTAGGCTGTGGTGTGCTGGACTGGTAATATCACTTCTAGAGAGGCCCACATAATCAACAAACTAATTAAAAGTGCAGGCACAGTTATTGGATGCACTGTGTACCACCTGGAGGTTGTAGCAAAGAGAGAGAATTAAAACAAAACTGACTACCATTACGAACAATGCTGCACATCCTCTCTCTGACACATTAACACTGAGGACTTTCAGCCAATTAATTATTTAGCATAAGTGTGTCAGGAAATGTTAAGGTGGCTCTTTTATACGAACTGCAATATGCCTGCATAATGCCTTACTTTGACTGAGACAGACAATTCAGAAGTTTTCTTTTTTTTAAATTTTGTTTCTTTTTAGTCATTTTGGTGTTCACACCATAGTGCATGTGTGAATATAAATATATATATTTATCTTTTTATTAATTTATTTAATGTGCTTCTCTAAAAAGATAAATTTTCCCTAGGGAAATCTATCTATCTGTCGCCTGGTTCTGATATTCCTCATGTATCAATACCCTTGTAAATCATTCAGGGTCTTGATCAAAATCTGCCCTTGTCCAATTAAAAGCACTTCATATAAAAGTTGTGCACTCTCCCCATCTACCCCTTTGATGAGTTCCTTTAAATATTTGGGCACTGATATTTTTTTTCTCCTTCCAACAACATTATATCCTATAATTAGTTTTGCATTTTTAAAAGTATTAAGATATCCTTTTTCTTTTGGAACTCCCTTCCCTTGACATTTTGTGGTAGATTTGCCATAAATGTATTTTCTTGCCTTCACTTTTTAAGTGCCATGCTTTCTTTATTATCCCCCCATTTAATATGTGTCTAATGTCAAGTCTCTAAATTTCAAGGTTCTTTTATAGCAATAATAACTTGGGAGTTATAACGTTGGTCTTATGTCTTGTACCAGATCTAAAGATAGTTTATCTGTTCTATGAATCCCCAATTAATGATTTATTACTAAATCTAATACTATGGTCTCTTGGGCTCTGTGATCTCTGCCTTTTACTACATTGAAGCTAAAATCCTTCATGTCTAGTCTCAGCGTTTTAATCTTGCATGTCCTGAATATTTGACACAAAATTGAAAAACTCTTTGGTACTTGTCTGTTATACACTCTCATAGTCCATTATTTAAAAATCATGCCTTTTCTCATTGGTCTGTTGAGACAACACAACTCTTTGGGATATTTTTGATGATGTGGGCCACAGTCCAGTTGTATTATTCCTGCCATACCTTTCTCTTCTGTCTTCAACGCTGATATTTTCATAAGACTTGTAATGTTCCTTTATTCTCTCAACTTTCTGCTCATCCTCCGTAAAACTTTGCCATTTCAGCATCTCTCTCATCGAAGCTAGTTGCTTTATTGTACATCCTTTTGTGCAAGGTATCTTACAAACGTTTACCCATTCAGTCTATTTGGCATCATGACATCCACCCTGCAACCCCATTTTCATGCAGCCCTAATTTTTTGTGCCTCCTACAGAAAAACCCAACTTTCAAAATGTTTAAATTCATCCATTGCCTTTATCTCACCTGTCACAAGTGATTTGACATAGGCCTGGCTTCAAATTAAACTGTCATTTTTGTTGAGCTGATGTCCATTTGTATAAAGTATGGTAAGGGAATGTTCATTGGTTTCTGTATTCTGTTTCCAGTTTTCTCTCGGTTGCCTTTTCACCAGTTATGTTTTACATAATTTTTACATCTTAAAAGAAAGTTCCATTGCCAAATTATATTACATCTAAATGGCTTTGCATCTGTCTTTTATCCTTGTCTTGTGGTTTGAGAGTCAGCACAGTGGATTTGTATAAATATTTTGAGCTGAAATAACCTAAATACGTGATTCATCTTGATGTTAAATGCTTGTCAGACCTGGATCCAGGCGTGGGTCCTCTTTGTGAGGAGAATTAATAAGAATCATCAGGGGAGTTAAATTTTGAGTTGGTCTTTATTTGCTTTCTCCCTTGTATTCTAGCTAACCTTGTTTATGGGCACAGAGCTCTCAACAAATTACTGTGACTCAAAGGATCACTGCAACACAGACTCTTTCCATGACTTTCTAGTAGCAGCCAAAATAATCACCTTTACAACATTAATGACAATATTTGCATTGTTAGTATTATCTTGGGCGGCACGGTGGCGCAGTGGTAGCGCTGCTGCCTCGCAGTTAGGAGACCTGGGTTTGCTTTCTGGGTCCTCCCGGCATAGAGTTTGCATGTTCTCCCCGTGTCTGCGTGGGTTTCCTCTGGGTACTCCGGTTTCCTCCCACAGTCCAAAGACATGCAGGTTAGGTGCATTGGCGATTCTAAATTGTCCCTAGTGTGCGCTTCGTGTGTGGGTGTGTGTGTGCGCACACACCCTGCAGTGGGCTGGAGCCCTACCTGGGGTTTGTTTCCTGCCTTATGCACTGTGTTGGCTGGGATTGGCTCCAGCAGACCCCCCCGAGACCCTGTAGTTAGGATATAGCAGTTTGGATAATGGATGGATGGATAGTATCATATTAAATTTAGATAAATATAGTTGTTTATTCTTAAATTCTTTAATGGTGTCAATAAATGGTTTGAAAAAATTGTAAGAGGTTTTTGTTTTACTTATTAAACTCTACAATAAATTTTTATCAGCCATTTGGTAGGTGTTTTCATGTTTGGCAAATAAAATTTATTTTCCAATTTTTTTCTTTGCCTGCCCTTGTTATATTCGAAGTGTTCACAGCTAACCGGTCTGGACTTGATTACGATGGAGTCATGGGCTAAGAAGAACTTAAAGTGTTACTTACATGTGCACAATTCAGTATTTTCCTTTTCAATAGTTATGTAACTGAATATATGTGAAATTTCAAATCAGATATGTGTTTGTCTTTTCCTACTTGGCTCACAGACGTTAATTGTTCCTTTCTTTCTTTACTTCCTTCTGATCTTGAACCATCTAGGCAGCTTCTGGATGCCTCCTTGGTTTGTGCATGACCTTGAAATTTGCAGCCCACAATAATAATGTTGCACACCTTGACAAGCTGCAGTAGCACATCACCATCTGACATGACATTTGAGGAGAGGAAAACAAACTCCAATCAGAACCACATGGCCACAGTCAGTAATAACAGACAAAATCACAGATTAATTCCGGCACAGTCGCATTTATGGCAACCTAGGACAATAGGAAGAGAGGAGGATCAGTTATTATTAATGATTGTCATTAATGATTGCATTACTTGCATTGTTTTTAGGATAGAGACTAATAAACAAAGAGACAAAATACTGTATGCAGCTCTAGTCAGGGTGTGCTAGAATAAACTAATGAGTCTTCAGGCTCAATATAAAAGCTGAGATATTTCCTATTTATTAGGTAATAGTGTTTATTCCATCTGAGTGTCTAGAAGAGGGGGTACCCCTGTCACTGTTTTAGTCACATAACTATTTCTGTTATATTTTGATGTTAATCCACATTTTTGTGGGTTAATTCATACATATATTTAAATCAATTGGTTAATGATGTAGGGAGACACTGTAAGGATATTAGGTGCCAGTATGGTTCCCTCATTTAATAAGATGCACTTCCTTGCAACAAATGAATGAACAAAGAAAAAAATTATTATTCTACAGAGATATTTTATCTGGGTAATTAAGAAAAATTGAAAAAAATCAAACTTTACTAATTATTTTTATTAATAACAAAATATCCCATGGAAATGTATTGTGTTGCTTATTTTTATACAGCTTAGAAATTAAATCTGAAATTGTTGAAGATTTTTTCATGACTAATTTAATTTTATCTGGCACTAAGCACTTTAAAACTGTAGGTGCAATGATGTACAAAAAACTTAGTAACAAAGTAGTTGCATATTCAAAATATACTAATTTTTTGCAGGTGAGGAGGTTTTCAAAATCAAGTTTTATGTTGTAACCTTGTAGTTTTATTTAATCCATGGTGCCTGTGCAGTGTGAATGTGAGGCTTCTGTTCTTTTTTTTACCTTTGCTAAATTGCTTCACTTCAAATGTATGTTGTTGCAACTGTTAAAGTTTTTTCTGAAAACGTGATTGGTGATATTTTTCTTTGTTTTTTTACTTGTAAGACCTCCAATTCTGCCACCAGCAACGCCAATGAATGTTGGTAACCCAGGAGTGAATTTCTGTCTGTTTCCTCTGGCTTACACTTGACATGCAATTTCATGTCCTTTTTACTTTGGCATATCCTGTCCTGCTGCTGTTATTGGCATTTCTGAGCATTATTTACCAGATGAGAATAGCTATCTATCTTCAGCAGACAACTGTAAGATAATCAACAAAAGTATAGTACACATACAGTCACATTGTTTCACTATGTGTGATGAGGAAGAAAGAAAATCTGGAAACCGTCAATGCTCCAGTTATTTCAGTTAGGTAAAACATGACTATAAGTCACAATTGAAATGGCACAATTTGTGTAGAACTGCATCATGAACTATAAGTAAGCACAGACATACTCATAAACATGAGCGGCAGGAAGGGGGCTCACAAAGAAATGGAAAAGAAAGCTAAAGCTTCATCCAAGCCTAGACAGGCATCAAGTCCAAGTTCAAGGTATGGCCTTTCAGGGACTGACCTGGAACAGACAGGCAAAAGCACAGATTTCCTGGGACCTGGTGCTGCTACATTGTTTCCAGCCGAAAGCAAAAGTGGGAGCAAATGTGCTAGTGATTCAGATCACAATAGCTCGTCGAATCCAGAAGATTCACTGAAACTGTAAATGGCCTTGCCTTCTGCATCGTCATCTACTCCTCGAAACCGGGAACATCGACTTTAACTGGGCTTGCCACTTCACCTGGGGCCTCATGTATAAACGGTGCGTATGCACAGAAATGTTGCGTACGAACGTTTCCACGCTCAAATCGCGATGTATAAAACCTAAACTTGGCGTAAAGCCACGCACATTTCCACGGTACCTCATACCCTGGCGTACGCAATTTCTCCGCTTGGTTTTGCAGACTGGCGGCACCCAGCGTCAAAGCAGTGCTACTGTTCCTGTGTGGTCACCCTTTCTTTCTTAGACCCACATTCCTGACGCGGCTTTATAAATACACTGAAATTTACTGCATATTGTTTATTAGTGTAATGCATTTGATTATAATTAACCTGTAGCAATATAATGGTCTAGGGAATAGCCATAGTATTCCAAATACCATAACTGCTTTAGCGTTGTTACGCTCACTGCATCTTCTTCTTCTTTCAGCTGCTCCCGTTAAGGGTTGCCACAGCGGATCATCTTTTTCCATATCACTCTCACTGCACCACTCAGAGTATTTATATCACTGTATCTGAGTGGGGAATCACAGCAGCAGCTGATCGGAAAGAGAATTATCGGTATACAGTTTCAAGCACACACTACCTCAACCACGGCAAAATGCGTCAAAGCCATTCCTGTACGGACCTCGCGTTTCAGAAACAGTTTCATCCCAAGAACTATAAACGCACTCAATCAGTCCATCAAGTGCTCCTTGTAGAACTGTTTGTACTTATAAGTACAATTACCTGTACCCCACTGTAAACTTGCACTACAGTTATAATATTGCACAACCTGCGCCACTTTATAAAGCGCGTATGATGACGATATAATTTTAAAGATGAAATGCAGCAAAATATGTTGCTTATAGTATACAGATAAAACTTTAACTTTATTTAAATAATCTGTATTGTTAATAATTAAACATGTGAGGACACGGTGCCGCAGCGCTAGCTAGTTCACGGATAGCTCCTGCCTTGCACTGTATTATTGCTGGTGCTGACGTGACACTAGAAGGATAGACGGATAGAATAATTAAACATGTACTACGAAGATATTTCAATGTTCCTGAAAAGTTTTGAAGAATCGGCGTTCTAAGCTTACAGATGGCTTAACGTCTATTACAGATCTGATTGTGTGGCGCTTGGGTATTTGGAGAAAGAAAAGTAAGGACAGGAATTGGAGGTTAGTACGTTTGAAAGAGACAGTACTTCTGTAATAAATTATTTCATCGAAGGTCGCACATGGCGCTGCAAGCCTCTTGCGTGAGATATGAACAATCACTGTGCCACTGTGTTCCCATGTCAAATAACATGCTTTCATTCCTATCATCATGAAAAAGATATCACATATACATCTTAGTAGTTTAAGTATTCAGAGAGCTGTAATATCACGAATGCAATGGATTCTGTGTCCTGTCAGAGAAAGAGAAAGCCCGTTTAAGAAGCAGGTAGTGATTCACACACAGAGCACATAGAAGATCGAATACAGAACAAAGCATTTAACGTGGTACTTGAGAAACTAGTAAAATAAACGATTTTAAGATGAAGTTTATGATGTACTACTTCAATGACAAAATAAACTACGTGATTAAAGTGGAAATTTCGAGATTAAAGTTGACATTTCGTGCTTTTTTCCCACTGTGTGCCTATTTTTTTTTCTCCGTACCCTAATAAGCTTTCATATGACACTCAGATGGTGGGCTACGAGTCGCCTTTTCACGCCGACTTTGATATGTGACTTCTTTTTTATTTCGGGCACTGTGCGACTTTGTGAACTTGAGCTTTCGAGTTTCTCCGACACTCTGTCACTCGATCAGCTTCCTTTTGTTGATTATACCACTGTTTAAACCAACAAATAGTACGTTTTTCCTTTGCCTCCACTTGGTATTCGCTGAAATTCTTGTATTTTCCCCCGTGCTTTTCCCATTGTCTTTTCTCAGAAGGCTATTTATATCGATTTGCATATTCAAAGAAGTGAAATTCTGGGAGGAGTTGGGGCGGGACAGAAGGCGCATGCACGTGCGTTACTTTTCACGCTGATCGGGATTTATGTAGTGGAAGAACGTGAAAGTTTGCGTACGTACAGATTCCTGCATCTGGATTTTTCTGTGCATACGCACATTCCCGCTTTTGTGCTTACGCCATGTTATAGTGTGAGTTCTACGCACGGCCTTATACATGAGGCCCCTGCAGAGCACGAAGACCGAAATGATTTGTCTGAACTGAAGGTAATGATCGCCGCAATGGCCACTGACATAAAGGAGCTCATCCATCCATCCATCCATTATCCAACCCACTATATCCTAACTACAGGGTCACGGGAGTCTGCTGGAGCCAATCCCAGCCAACACAGGGTGCAAGGCAGGAAACAAACCCCGGGCAGGGCGCCGGCCCATCGCAGATAAAGGAGCTCAAGAAAGATATAAAGAAAGAAATAAATGATATAAGCAAACGTTCACGACTTGAATTGAAATAGCCGAAAAACTGGCATCTACCACTGACAGAAAAGCAACAGCTGCAAATTCTGAATGTAAAATACTTGGAGACAGACTTGTATGATTTATTTTTTACGTCAAGGCTGTTATTTCATGTTTAGTTATAAAGTTGAAATAACCGAGTTCTGTGTTCGTGAGAGGAGAGGCTGTTTGAAACTGTAGTAATAAGTAGATAGATAGAAATGTATTTTTCCCTGGACGTAATTGTCTTTTTACAGAAGATCTTCAAATAAATAAATATTTAGATCATTAAGTAAGTAAATAAATAAATATTCACACAAACTGAACAAAGAAGAAAATTAAAAAGAAAGAAAATATCTGACTTGACTGTCACAGTCGCAGCGAGGCATTATGCAGATGCATTGCTGTTGGTATAAAGGAGCCCCAGTAGTGTTTCTTGATACGTCTGCTGAATAATTTGTTGGCTGAAAGTCCTCAGTGTTAGTGTGTCAGAGAGAGGATGTGCAGAATTGTTCATAATGGCACTTAGTTCTCTTTTAATTCTCTCCTTTGCTACCACCTCCAGGTGGTTCAGAGTGTGTCCCATAACTAAACTTGTTCTTTTAATTAGCTTGTTGATGCAGTGGGCCTCTCTTGAAGTGATGTCAGCCTTCCCTTCCCTCACCTCTTTCTGGACCAGATGGAACCATTCTCTGCCTTGGGTCTTTTCAAAGTGTGGAGTGTTAACACTGTCCAGCCTTGCCCTTCCTCTTGCCACATTTTCTGTCACTGGTTTATAGCTCATTTGTGCTTTCACCTTCTGCTGCCGCCATCCAGTTCCTCCTGGTCTTTACTTCAATGTCAGCCTGAGAGATCTTTGTATCATTTTACTTTTTGTATTGCAGTGCCTGTCTTGCGTATTGTTAATAATTAAACATGTGAAGACACGGTGCCGCAGCGCTAGCTAGTTCACGGATAGCTCCTGCCTTGCACTGTATTATTGCTGGTGCTGACATGACACTAGAAGGATAGACGGATAGAATAATTAAACATGTACTATGAAGATATTTCAATGTTCCTTAAAAGTTTTGAAGAATCGGCGTTCTAAGCTTACAGATGGCTTAACGTCTATTACAGATCTGATTGTGTGGCGCTTGGGTATTTGGAGAAAGAAAAGTAAGGACAGGAATTGGAGGTTAGTATGTTTGAAAGAGACAGTACTTCTGTAATAAATTATTTCATCGAAGGTCGCACATGGCGCAACAAGCCTCTTGCGTGAGATATGAACAATCACTGCGCCACTGTGTTCCCATGTCAAATAACATGCTTTCATTCCTATCATCATGAAAAAGATATCACGTATACATCTCAGTAGTTTAAGTATTCAGAGAGCTGTAATATCACGAATGCAATGGATTCTGTGTCCTCTCAGAGAAAGAGAAAGCCTGTTTAAGAAGCAGGTAGTGATTCACACACAAACTGAACAAAGAAGAAAATTAAAAAGAAAGAAAATATCTGACTTGGCTGTCACAGTCGCAGCGAGGCATTATGCAGATGCATTGCTGTTGGTCTAAAGGAGCCCCAGTAGTGTTTCTTGATACGTCTGCTGAATAATTTGTTGGCTGAAAGTCCTCAGTGTTAGTGTGTCAGAGAGAGGATGTGCAGAATTGTTCATAATGGCACTTAGTTCTCTTTTAATTCTCTCCTTTGCTACCACCTCCAGGTGGTCCAGAGTGTGTCCCATAACTAAACTTGTTCTTTTAATTAGCTTGTTGATGCAGTGGGCCTCTCTTGAAGTGATGTCAGCCTTCCCTTCCCTCACCTCTTTCTGGACCAGATGGAACCATTCTCTGCCTTGGGTCTTTTCAAAGTGTGGAGTGTTAACACTGTTCAGCCTTGCCCTTCCTCTTGCCACATTTTCTATCACTGCTTTATAGCTCATTTGTGCTTTCACCTACTGCTGCCGCCATCCAGTTCCTCCTGGTCTTTACTTCAATGTCAGCCTGAGAGATCTTTGTATCATTTTACTTTTTGTATTGCAGTGCCTGTCTTGCGTAAGTAACCATGAATTTCTTATTCATACTGCCGATTTACAACTTGACTTGGTTCTTTTTCTCATGCTAAGTGATACTGCCCTTCATCTCCAAAATTCTTGAAAAATAGTAGCTATCCAACTTCACTCCCATTTATCTCATAGTAATTATATGAAGAGTTCCACTCTGGTTTTCGCCCCCTACATAGTACAGAAACGACACTTATTAAAATTACCAACAACCTTCTTATGGCTGCTGACTCTGTTTTTTTTACTATTCTCATCCTCCTTGATCCGAGTGTGGCCTTTGATACTATTTGTCATACCATTCTCCTTAATAGATTATCTTTGATTGGAATTACCCACATGCCACTAAATTGGTCCAGATCCTACCTCTCAGGCTTCTCTCAGTTCATTCAGCTTAAAACTTTCACATCCCAACCCAAAGCTGTTGCTTCAGGGCTCTGTCCTGGGGCCTCTTCTTTTTATTATTTACCTTCTTCCCCTTGGCAATATCTTTCATAAATATAACATAAATTTTCACTTTTATGCTGATGACACCCAGCTCTACCTTGCTAGTAAACCCACCTCTTCTTTTCCACCATCTTCGCTTCTTGACTGAAATGCTGAAATTAAATACGGGTTTTCTTCAAATTTTTTTAAATTAAACGGTGACAAAACTGAGGTTCTCCTCATCGGTACAAAATCATCATTATCCAAAGCTGATAATCTTTCACTTGCTATTGATAATTCCTTTGTTTCCCCTTCACCTCAGGTCAAGAGTCTTGATGTCATCCTTGATAGTACTCTATCTTTCCAATCTCACATTAATAACATCACCCGGTCTGCTTACTTCCACCTACAGTATGTAATATTAATCGTATCCACCCCTCCCTCACTTCCCATACCACTGCCATTCTTGTTCACAGTCTTGTTACTTCTCGTCTGGACTATTACAATTCGCTTCTCTTTGTTTTCTCTAATAAATCTCTCCAGCTAGTCCAGAATTCTGCTGCTCACATCATTACTCGAACCCCTTCTATTCACCATATTACTCCAGTCTTGAAGCAGCTTCATTGGCTCCCGATTAAGTTTCGAATTGATTTTAAAATTCAGCTGTTAACATGTAAGGCCATTCATTTCCTCACCCCTCCATATCTGTCCGACCTTCTTCATGTTGCCATTCCTTCCCATAACCTTAGATCCTCTTCCTCCATCCATCTGACCGTCCCTCTTGCCCATCTATCTACCATGGGGAACAGAGCATTCAGCTGTTCTGCTCCCAAGGTCTGGAACTCACTACCTACTGAGCTTAGAAATATTGAATCATTTTCAACTTTCAAATGTAAACTTAAAACCTATCTGTTTAAAATGGCTTTTTCTTTATGATTACATTGGCTTTGTTTGGTTTTAATTTTTATATTTTCTGATGTTTTAAGTTTTGTTTATAGAGTTTTTTTTTTATTTATTGTTTGTTCGGTGTCCTTGAGTGCTTAGAAAGGTACCGTATGTAAATAAAATGTATTATTATTATAATTAGTGCTTAAGCCATGAGGGAGGCCCAAATATCTGTGAAGGTGTTGGCTGATCTTCATCTCAAAAGTCTTGTCCATCATGTGAGTGACTTTATAAATCAGAAGGAACCACAGGGTATATGGTATATTCAGACCTTGTCTACTGCCTTTAGCTATTCATCCAGTTTTCACCATACTTCCTGAATAGATTCTGTATTTTTCAGAATACAAGAAAAGTTTTTTCCAATGGTTTTCAAAGGCTTTTCTGAGTGCTTTGGAATTAAGGTGATTTCAATGGTGAAACTAATGGTCAGCCACCTTCCTATCCTAAGCAATAAAGATCTTGATTTGTCTGGTCTAAAAATGCATCCGTGCCTAGACAGTAAGCCTCTCTAAAATCTGGAAGATCCTTCTACATCCTCGCATGGCTGTATTTGTTACTGTCAAATCAACCTTGAATGCTCAGATTTTGTGACCATTGCAGTCCACCTCAGGTGATATGCCCAGCATGTTCATGGCTAGTATAAAGAAGGGTCACTGACACAGTGCATCCAGTAATAGTTCCCCTTTCCAGCTGATGCCACTCTGAATTACTGTCCCCTGAGGTAATTCCATCCATCCATCCATTTTCCAACCCGCTGAATCCGAACACAGGGTCACGGGGGTCTGCTGGAGCCAATCCCAGCCAACACAGGGCACAATGCAGGAAACAATCCTGGGCAGGGTGCCAACCCACCGCAGGAAGTAATTCTCATTATGAAATTTTAAAGGCAACCTCCATTAGCCTGTGCAGTAATGAGCCATATCCACTGGCTCCCCTTATTGTACTTCTCCGATCAGCTTTGTGACCACTCTTGTATGCTCACCTTGAAACCTTTGCAGTGTCTCCATTCTGCACTGTGGTATCAATGTATCAATTCTTCAGGAGATACTCTGCCATACATCTGGCAAGTATCCTGAGGAAAAGTTTGCTTTTGACGCTTAATAGAGACATGATCCTAAACTGCTGTATTCCTCTACAGGAACTTTCAGAATATCTCCATTGTTGGGCTACTCTGCCCCTCTGTCACTACACCCTCAGTATTGCCCACAATCTATTTTATCAAAGGTATTCATAAATTTGATATTAAAAGTTAGAAGTAAAAATAATTAATTACACTTCAATACCTTCTGCTCAAGTTTATAAAATGCCTTTCTTAAAACTTCAGGCAACATTTTTCAGCATGGTGAGGCCAGAAATGATACTGTATAGAAGTAATCAGGGTCAGAAAGGAATATGTTTTGCAGTGAGTGTCAGTTTTACATTGAGATTAACCCGGTGGATGTTTTTTTCTTCACTGTTACCCTTCCTCGGATACACCTTATAGAGCGGAGATGTCCCTACCATGGACTTAGTTGCAGTGTGACAGAGTCATGTGCTGGTAGACACTTTCAGACCCTTCCCCATACTCTGTCAAAGTTCCCAAAACAGGAACAAGACTGAAACATTTATAACAGTGTGTGTCTTCATCAATTCATGTCTTAGTTTAATTAGCCTCTTTCTTTTTTCATTGTACACAAAAAAGCAGAATTCATGGTGTTATAAAAAATTAAGAGTACTGAGTGTTCATTTTTCAGTGTCCTGACTAGAATTAGCAAGAAAATAAATGAAGCAATGTTGGGTTGTCATAGATTGTAATACAAAATGTTTTTTTACTCATTTTATTTTTAAGAATTCACTTGATTGAAAAAGTTGCCTCAATTATTAGTACATTGTTAATTTTAAAAGTTGCCCCCAAAACTTTATTCTACCTGATCTGGCCTTCTGTAAGTAAAGTCTGAAAATGTATGGTTCTTGCAGATGGAAGAGGTAATAAAGAAAAAGTAAATGTAAAGGCACTATTTATGGTGTGCAGTAAACTTTGTATATGCATATTCTTAAACAGTATTTATGCATATTAGAGTTATGTCTTAGCTACATTCAAGTTATCTGGAAAGACTCAGTCTTTGGCAGTTTTTTGGAAAGCACAAAGTGACATATATACTGTAGTTGCATTAACAATTAAATTCTGATGGGAAAGGAAAATGAATAATCCCAATAAATCAAAGGGATTTTTAAAATCGCAATTAAATCCTTATGTGAAATAAAATCCTAATAAAACAAAGAATTTTTATATTGCTTAACTATGTATGGCACATAAAACCATGCACTTTCAAAGACACAATAATCACATTGAAACACATTAGTCAAGTTCAGACAATCGAAGCAGTGAATAGTACAGGTATAATTAATAAAAAGTGGAAAATAAATGCTCCATCAATAGTTTAGTTTTAAAAATTAACAAAAGAGGACCAAAGGCCAGTCAGGTCAAGTTGTATATAAAATTAAATTAGGTTTACAATCAATGAAACATTATGTGGCACATATTATAGTGCTTGTACTATCATCAAAAACTGTGTTAATGATACAAAATATAAAAAGTAGAGAAATACTAGAGTGGATATTTTATATCTGTTTAGCACTCAATCAAACATAACAAAGTATGAAAGCATGCATAACAAACATTGATTTTCTTACCTGTACTGTATTTAAGCATTTAATGTATTTTGAAGGTAGAAGCTCATCAACAACATTGGGCTCAGCTCCACCAGGCAAACTCTCCATTGGCTCTGGCATATTTGTGATGTTTTCATGTGACAAAGTTGTAAATATCCATAACAGAAGAGAGCTGAGCCTCCTCCCAAAACAGGCTTCATAACAACAAGTTATGTTCAGTTCAAGCAAAAATTATACAAAGTAATGCAACATTATTTTGAAATCACAGACTATTTTATTGGTATTCAGTGTCATGAATAGATATCATGGTTGGAGGAAAAACGAAGAGTGATTTGGTGGAGAAACACTGAAAGTGGGCATTTACTCAACAATTAGAAAAAAAATGCAAATGGTGAATTGTACTCCATTTGTAATCAGAAATAAATGGTAAACCAAAGAAATTATTAAAATGATTTACACCTACCAATAACCCTAATAAACTAAAATATTAAACATAACCAGTTGAAACATTTTGACAAAGTTAATGTTTAAAGATGGTGGAAATAAAAATTAAAGTAGTTACAAAAGTGATGGAATGTTTAAGCCTTTAGAACTAATATAGACTGACTCCTAATAACGTGCTTTTTTTGAGCAAGTTAGAAACACCTTTAGTAAGAATGATGTCAAAAGAACAACTGAGAAAGAACAGTTGTTTAAAGCATAGGTGTACTTGTACATCTCACTGTTTTGGAGTAGTTGTCATCCTTCTTGTGAATCACGTCAATTACTTAGGTAAAATATGAACTAGCACTTCGCCCACCAAGCAAAATCTGAAATATATGAATATTTATGTGTGTTTTCTACTTTCTGTTATGAATACTTAATATTGAGATATCTGTTAATACTGTCCTTTGGTAGTTGTAATGTATGACAATATGTTAATAGATCTTTTGTGTGTGTTTTTTTTTTTATGGCATTATTTGGGTGACATTTTCTCAACATTGGTGTTGGTATCCTAATACATTGTGAAAAGCTGAGTCTGCCCCTTGCTTCTTAACATGACTAAACCTCCATGGATTAGTCTCTGCAGCTCCAATGATGTTTTTTCTATTGGGTCCCCAGCCATCACATTCTTGCTTCTGGCTCTGCCTCACAACCCTCCCTAAGGTTCAGAGGCAACACCATCTGCACTCATTTTCCAGCAACTTCGTGAGTTGAGTTGATCCAAGCCAGTAGCTACTTACCAAGTCTAATGGATTTATGAACTGAAAGGGGTCTCGTAAATTCTGCTCTTTAATTACTTGATCATCTCTCTGTGTCAGTCTCACTTGCACATAACATCTTAGAATGGCTCTACTCTTTCTGACAGTGTTTCTCTCCCAGGTCTGCAAGGCCCCACAAGAATTTAAATACCAAAAAACACCACTGATGACAATTATTATACAGAAGTACTACTGTGAGACTCTGGCAAAAGACTTTGAGTGACTCAGGTCCATAATTATTATTTCAGTCTCAGCTGTAAAAAGTTGATATTTGCTTAAGCATGATGTGTTGGCATCTTTGTAATGTTTACATTGTCCAGTATTTTTCTTGTTTGGAGTATGTTCTTTGGAATGTGTGTTGGTGCAGGACAGAAACTCAAATGAACTGGGGCCTCATTTACTGTAAAAACTTTGTGTAAATTTGAGCCAAAAAATATATGTACACCAAAACAAAATCTGATTTATAAAACCTGGTGTTTTCACATTTCTACACAGTTTATCCTTTATAAATTACAATCATCTTGTAAATGTACTGTATGTACATGAACATGCCTTGAACAACTCACTGAAACATCTATATATGTAGCATGCTAATCAATTTCATACATATGCAGTCTCGATGCTGCAGAACTTCATTGGCTGTTAGAGCAACTTCGGTCTTTACGTGTAGAGACCCACCACCTACATTTAGGAGTATCTGGCTGTTATCAGCAACTGATAGTGCAAGATCATGCATGGCATTATAGCACCTCTCCTCTGTGATCAGGGGTTCCAGGAAAGGTGTAAGTAGCCTCTATCACCTGACACATTTAATGACGTGATTGCTGTTACAATGAACAGTGCTGGCCATACTGAGGGCTCAGCCAGTGACCTTAAAAACAAGCCAGCCTTCACATACAGCACCATCACTTTTGTCTAAGCTACTTTGCCTCAAAATAAATGAATCATGGGCTGACCCAGACCACTGAGACACGGTGTTTGCCAGTCACATCTTGGATGACTTGTGGATTAATAGAATGTAACTATTTATTAAGAAAAGCAGCTTTGTTCTTTCTAGGTTCCCTTATTGCAATTTGAGTGCAGTAAATTGCTCCCGATTACGTTAGAAGAACCTGACAAGGCTGCATATTAATCTTTTATGCTGGCAAAAACATGTTATGCTTTATGTATATGTACCCACACCATATGAAAACTGGATGTAGTGCCTTGCTGGTTAGTTAATGGTATGGATGCTTCAATCAGGTTTTTTTAAGGCCAATACTGATCACTAATTTCAAGTTACTTGATCAGCTTATTCTGATACCAGTTCCAATTTTTTTTTCTTTATCCCTTTAAAAAACTTTTTACATTAGCCTCCTGAATAACCAGACCCATAGAAGCCTTATGTTTAATATTAAAGTGTTATCTTTGGTATTTTTATAATTTAATTATACTACGACAGGTGTTAACTGTTTTATTAACAAAATTAAATTCTGTAGGCTTATTGTTCAGAGACCATAAAAATACTAAAATAAATAAAATTTCCTTAAAATACATTAACTAATAACATATGTACAAAAATATGTATCCATAATACATATGGCATAAAAGAAAACGAAATCCTTTTCATAATTACAAGCTGTTCTCACACAATTAATTAATATTGGCAATTAAAAGCTGCTTAAATGTAAATATATACATCTTATATAAGTTTTAACCATTTTTA
This sequence comes from Erpetoichthys calabaricus, assembly GCF_900747795.2. NCBI lineage: Eukaryota > Metazoa > Chordata > Cladistia > Polypteriformes > Polypteridae > Erpetoichthys > Erpetoichthys calabaricus. The sequence continues at coordinate 125,665,355 of NC_041398.2, forward strand.
ATCAGTAATGCACTCCAGCTTTTTTCCTGTTAAAATATACATGTACTATATTTATACAGGTGTGTGTTTTTTCTTCAGTGTATCAGTTAGACATTCGTAATTCTTCTTTATTATAAAATGTGGATTACCATTTTAATTATGTAGTACTTGTTTCTTAACAAAACATATACTGTATGACACAGAGAAGTAAATAATAAGCACAGTACAAATTTTTAAAAAAGCTGAAAATGTATCAAATGTTTGTAAGTTGTTTATCAAGAAGACACAAGACTGACATGCTTAACAGGTTTATAAGTAAAAGATACATTTTACTATTAAGCTAACATGCCTATTACTAAGCAGCAATTTCAAATTATTTTTTCTTTTTCCAATTAGAAATATAAGCTGTTGCACTTAAAACAATCTTGCTGTCCTAACTGAAATGGTGTCCATTTTAATTTAAAGGACAAAATAAAAAGGTCTGAATTCATTAAAGTAGTTTTTCTTGCCATTTGTCCAAAGGGACAGGATAACTTCTCTGATTCCATTTTCTCCATTATTACTCCACTTTCTTTAACATAAAGGCTAAACTGTCTGAAAAAAACAAGCATTGGCTGCTCTTTGCTTACTCTGCAGGAGGTTTAATACAAAAAAAAAAAAAAATGACCTGTGCTGGCTCAACTAACGTAATATCTTGTGTAAAGGACCACTCAACTAAATTGCTGTAAAGATTAAAAAAGCAGGGGCTGAAAAAGATTAGATTATGTGATCGGCCAATTTACCAGGACTTATGTACAGTACATACATTTTGAGCCTCATTTTATGTGTATGCAAGCTTTATAAATAAAGCTTCTGGACATTTACAATTATTTGCTTAGCAGATGCTTTTTTTCCAGAGCAATTTACAAAACAGGTAAACATAATTGAGTAAACGTAAGTCCAGCAGAACCCCCCTTGTAGTTAGGATATAGCGGATTAGATAATGGAAGGATGGATGGATGGATGGAAGTCTGTACCTCAGACGTTTTACATTGGGAGTTTCATGCTTCAGCATATAGTATGCTGTTATTTATGTGTACTATTAATAAGGCACATTTCATGGACTTTAATCTACACATACTAGCTGTGTCAATGTCCAAACTCCCTCTACATTCCCTGCAGATTGGATTATTATTTTTTTTCTAAACAGAGTAAATTATTTTTCTAGCTTAATCGGTTTCTCATGCAATTCCTGTGACCTGGTGTAAGACTAAATTACCATCCTTTTTGCATGTTGTAAAAGGTGAGTAAAAGAATTTGGCATCAGGAAGGGCATCCGGCTATAGAAACCTTCTGTTCAAATACAGTATCTCAAGATTATGGGGCAACCTGTCAACCTGGCTGCATCCAAAAAATGAATGTTTATTCCTATTCCAGTAGAGAAAATCAGGCTCTCCTGTCTTTCAGTTGCTATTCATAATCCCAAAAATATCCTGGGTATGGTGGGTGCCTATGGGAGGATGCCCCTTGTGCTACTTGTAAAAGTAGTTCTGTAGAATTTTGAATTGCTTTTCTAAATTATCTACAAGCTAGGACAATAAGAACCACTATTTTTTATATTTCATGTGTATTTATCTATTCTTCTGTTCATTTTTTTAACTCAATAACCAAGTTCTGGATTTCTGGACCAAGTGGATGCCTTGGCATCATTGAGCACAAAACAATAACAAGCCCTGGACATGGTGCTAGTGACCTACTGTATTTATTGTGTTTCAATTTTTTAAAAAATGTCCAGGGTCCAAATATTTAGTGAAGATATTGAGACAAGGGGCGACTTGAAAGCTGTTTAGATCAGTTAGCCGTTAGCCATCAAGTATGTCAGCTCACGTTAAAAAAAGAAGTATCAATAAAGAATGTAGAGTTTTTAAAAAGACATGGACTTCTAAGTATTTATGTACTAAAGTCAAAGATAAAGCTGTGTGCGTAGTTTGTGGAGAACAGATCACTGTGTTTAAGGATTACAGTTTGAATCGCCATTAAAAGACTAAATATGCAGAGAAATATAAGAACTTGACTGATGCAGATCTGGCACAGATATCTGAAGCTTTGCTAGCTAAGCTCTAAAAGCAACAAGGACTTATTACCAAGCTTTACATGTAAAGAGATGGAGTAGTTGAGACCAGCTTTGTGATATCCCACAAAATCACAAAAAACAGTAAGCTGTTCTTTGATAGGGAGTTTCTCAAAAGTGTTTGGGGGATTCTGTAGTGCTAATATGCCCTGAGAAATAAAAAGCATTTGAGAATGTGCCTTTCTCCAAGTGAACCGTAATGGGAAGGATTGGGGACATAGCAGGAAATCTGGAGCTTCAGCTGCAAAACAAAGCAGACAATTTTGACTTTTTCTCCTTGACTGTGGACGAGAGTTGTGATGTCTGTGTCACATCCCAGTTATCCATCTTTGTATATGGGATAAGGAAAGACTTTGAGATTGTGAAGCAGCTGATAGCAATGTGGTCAATGAAAAGGACAACAAAAGGGAGTGATTTGTTCATGGAAGTAAATGCATATTTTGACAAGCTGGGACTGAAAAAAGGCAGGTGTTAACAATTGATGTTTGTTCAAATCTGACGGGGAAAAATGTCGGACTTTTGAAGCGGATGCAAGACAAATGAATGAAATGAACCCAGAATAGATCAGAAGGTGTTGTGTAAGTCATTGGTAAAAATGAACCATATTATTGAGGTTGTAAGTAAAATAGTTAACTTCATCAGGGCAAAAGCATCGAATCAGAGACAGTTTACTGCACTTTTGGAGGAGCATGAAACCGAACATGGTGGCATAGGCTACCACACAGTTGTCAGATGGCTCAGCCTGGGCAAAATGCTTAAAAGAGTATGGGACCTGAGAGCAGAGATTCAAGAGTTTTGTGAGAAGAAAGGCAAGGACATCCAAGAGCTCTCAGATGCCAACTGGTTGGCAGATCTTGCATTTGCTATTAATGTGACTGCATTAGTGAATAAACTTAATAATAAACTGCAAGGCAAGCACTTCTTTGCACATGAAATGTATAGCCTGATGAAGGCTGCATTTTCTTTCAAGCCATTTGTAGGGCAACATTCTCACCTACATGCCAATGCTGAAAAAGGGCACACCATCAGCTGATCAGCTCCACAGGGAAGTCATCTATGTTAGATGCACTGCATGGTGAGTTTTCGAGGACATTTGAAAACTTCGGAACAGTTAAGAGTGAAATGCACATGATTTCTTCTCCCTTCACTTGCATTGTGGATAATGCACCCAGTGATGTTCAACTCAAACTCATTGACCTGCAGTCTGATACACTACTGGCACAGCACTTTAAGTCAGTATCACTTTTGGATTTTTAGTCTTCTCTCACAGATGAGAACTTTCCAAACATGGGGAGGCATGCTCAGAAGATGTTTTATCTCTTTGGATCTACCTGCATATGTGAACAAATATTCTCAGTGATTCAATTTAACAAATACAGATACAGATCCTCTCTCACTGATGATCACCTGTCAGCTTTCCTTCACATATCCACCTCAGACATTCAGCCTGACTTCAGTGCACTTATGCAAGCCAAGACAGACTAGATTTCTTTCACTGAACAAAGAAATAACTGAAAAACAGCACATGAGGAAATTAGACTACAAAAAATTGTAATAGCACTTACTAGTTTTTTCTATAAAGTTAATTTAATGCTGGTCTTTGAAATACTGCAAAAACATGGACAATTTCAAAATTGTTTTTGAGAATGTTGATAAAATAGTGATATAATGTTGGTGTTTTTACTATAACTGTTCCACATTTTCATAGTGTAATCATAACATCTACTCTTAACAGTAGCAGCTAATCAAAAGCATACAATTTACTGCTTTTTATAAAGAGATCAAATTAATTTGGAGCAGAATTGATTTTAGCCTATTGGTCTGGCACTCCAAAACAGTCCCAGTTTCTCATGTGCACCCTTGGGAAAATTAATTGCACACCCCTGGTTTAGATCCACTATGCTTATGTAGCTATCTTAATGTAGAAATGTCAACATCTTAACAAGACCCAAAACAATACATTCACAGTAGGGACAAAAATATGTACAACTACAAGTCAGTCAGTCAATCATTGTCCAACCTGCTATATCCTAACACAGGTTCACGGGGGGTTCTGCTGGAGCCAATCCCAGCCAACACAGGGCGTAAGCCAGGAACAAACCCCAGGCAGGGTGCCAGCCCACAGCAGGGCACACACACACCAAGCACACACTAGGGACAATTGAGGATCACCAATCCACCTAACCCTGCATGTCTTTGGACTGTGGGAGGAAACCCATGCAGACACGGGAGGGACATGCAAACTCCATGCAGGGAGGACCCAGGAAGTGAACTCGGGTCTCCTTATTGCGAGGCAGCAGCGCTACCACTGTGCCACCATGCTGCCCAACTACAAGTCTAATAAATGTTTTGTTATAAAATTAGTTTATGAAAAAACTGTTTGTTTGACTAATGGATATGTAAGGCAGTATATGCAACATTTCTAAAAATAAATAAATAACACAATGTGTATTAGAGAAAAAGGCACACTTCACATGTATTCAGTATAGTTTTAGTGATGAGAATTCTGAAACAGTCTGATGATACTTACAACACGAAAAAACAGTGTAGTGTGGACTTCAGGGGACCTGAAGGGGTCATATACCTACTGTATTTACATTAAAGGAACTGCTGTAAAAAGAAAAAATAGCTTTACATACTTAAGAGTCTACTTCACTGATAATCTCTTCTGGTTCATCAATGCCACTTACCCTATCGAGAAGGCTCAGCAGTACCTTCACTTTTAAACAAGTCTTAGAAAGTTCAGTCTGCTCCTCTAATACTCACTAGCATCTGTACATACTGGCCAGTTGCATCACAGTCAAGTATTGTAACTTCACTGTTACTGACTGCAAAACCCTACAGCATCATCACAGAGTACATACTCCTATTCATACAAGGCATTTATGGCAGGAATTGTCTGAACAAAGCACATTCCATCTTCACAGACCCCACACACCCAAACAACAAACTGTTTGCCCACTTGCCATTCAGTAAGCTATGTTGTAGCAGTCAATGACAAAACTTGCAAACAGTTTTTATAAATAAGCATTAAACGGCAGAGTTATCTGCTTGACCCATGACCAAGACTTCATTTTGTGCACAACCACACAACCGATCATTTAGCACTACTGATTCTATGAATGAATTATCCAGATGTTACTTGTACTGTTTGGTACATGTTGAATATTTATAATGTGACATTTATATTTTTATTTGATACTATTACTTATTTAGCCATATTTATTGCTTCTTTGTATTGACATTACTTTAATCTGCATCTTATGCACTGTGTTCTTTAATCATGTATAGTAATGTCACGAAGCACCTACAACAAAAACCCTTCATTGTACTCAAATGTTTAGCGGCAGTGCTCTAAAGACATGAAACTCGCAAGTTCCTCAGCATTGCCAAATACATCTTCAGTGCATTTTGTGCCTTACCGATCTTAACAGTTTTACAATCTTTATATTTATGCTTATCTGCATAACAGTTTTACAGTCATTTTATTTATGCTTATCTGCAAATGCTGCATGGTGGCTGCCTTTTTAAGTACATGCAAAAAGTAACTCTGTAGTATGCCTTTACATTCTTCAGTGGTTCTGCCATGACCTGAACTTACCAACTATATATCCTACTGAATGTATTGAGGACTGGAAGGGATCTGCCACACAGAAATGCAGGTTTAAAAAAAATACCAGCATAAAATGAGTTTTTTTTTCTAGAAATAAGGCTGAAAGGAAGCATGAATGAATTCCAGGTCAGTTGCTTTCCCTAACATAAAAAATGAATTAACAAGTATTGTCCAAGAATTATTACTCCTTTTCTTAACAAGACATCCCAGGGTAACATGTGGGATTATACTACTAAAAACACATATATAAGTTTACAAGATAAACTTAGCTTGAATAAACTTGACTGGCAGCATAATTTATCATGGACTTTTTAGAGTCTTTCATTTATAATCCAACCACATTTAAATTATTTTACTTAATAAAATGTATTGCAATCAGTCTTCATTAGGAACACTTTTAAAAATAACCTTTTCAACAACTGTAATGGAGTGGCACCAAGGGTTGGTCCTGCCATTTTCCTGTTAGTACCAAGGTAGACTCTGGTGCCCTTTGACCATGGAGTGAACAAAGCAGCCTCAGGAAGTCAATACATGAATGTAAAATTTTGTTTACTTGCTTTATTGCTGTTGTGGCTGATGGCCGTGGCACTTCCCTGGCGGGTGCCTTCATACTGGAAGGACCGGAGGAGAGAACGTTCACATGGCATTATTTTCCCCCAGAGCGATAGGTGGTAGGTAGGAGAGCTTCATTGGAATTGGAGTTCAGTGACTCAGCCCTTTAGGGTGTCGTGGGTGCCACCAGGCGGTGCTGTGGGGACTGGAGGCAGAAGGACAAGAAGGAAGAGAAGACATGCTGTATACTTCTGTTATTGACTATGCTTGATACTGCGACTGTGCTGTGAAGGTGAGAAACAATAGGAAAGTGTTTCCTACAGTTAAATAAGATGTGTGTGTTGCAAAGACTTGTCCCTAGTGTCTGTCTGTGTTGGGTTTGGGGAGCTGGTGGCCACACTGTGTAGTGGTAATCGGTGAAATTCGCCAGTTTTTTTACAGAGAATATGCTGTGTTTGCCAGTGACCTTGTTAATGAAACATTTCCCTGCAAATTCACTATGTGTCCATCTTAGGCTAACGTTTTTTTTCCTAAGTGCCCCATGATGGTTTGCAAGGCCAGTGTGACATCACAGAGCTGTAGTAGTTATGTGCACAATTTTCACACATGCTTACTATAAGATTGTGGCAGTCGTTGGGCTGCAAGTACACAAGGAAGAAACAAATGTTCTATTGTGCTTGATAGTACTGCATGATATTTTTCCCCAGTCTCTAATCACACTCATTTTACTGATCTGTGCTTGCAGCGGCAGCATTGCATGGCTAATTATGCATGCAAATTATCCATTTTTCCTAGCTACAATACCAAAGCAAGCATTAAAGGAGCCATTGTCTTTTCTCTACCCTCATCAGAAAACACAAGACATTTTATGAAATAATAAAAACAAAATATGTATTACTATTTACAAGGTGTTTTGTTTCTTTTTGATAAAAGTATCTGCACAGATAAATCAGAAACAAAACAGACATTATGTACATCAAACAAATGAATGAGTTAGTCCCATGCCGTCACTAAGTGGCATGGCCAATGTTTGCCGTAAGAATGGAACTCTGAGAGCGCAATGATGTATAATTCATTTATTTATTGCTAGTTTGTGGCAGTTTGTTGTATTTTGTTTGTGGTATTAGTTCCATCTGTGCCTTTTGTTATTTGAGGTATGGTGGCGCAGAGGTTAACATATATACTGTATACATATATATTAATTAATACTGGCAATTTAAATGCTGCTTAAATGTAAATATACATGCACGTGTATTTTTAAATCATTTAAAATCATTAATTGCACTACAGCTTTTTGCTGTTAAAATATACATTTACTATATTTATACAGTTGTGTTTTTTTTGTTCAGTGTATCAACTAGACATTCGTAATTGTTGAGGTGTAATTATAAAATATGGATTATCATTTTAATTATATAGTACTTGTTTCTTACCAAAACTTATGCTGTATGACACATAGCAACAAATAATAAACACAGTACAAATCTTTAACACTACAATTACCAGAACCAATCCGTCAGATCAGGTATGAATTTATACTGGCGCTGTTAGTTAGAGTCAGAACAGAAGGGGTGGAGGGGGGAGGGGAGGGAGAGCGTGAATGTGACTGAGAGAATAAAACAGAAAAAAAGCTAACTTTTAGAAATGCCATACATTTACAGCTGATCTGACGCTGTTCGTTTTCAAATAACATTGCATTAGTGTGACTATGTTTTCTGATTGGTACTATTCAGGTCATAAAATTATTTCTTCAAAATGTCACATATATTTGTCTCTTTCTTTTTTTGCCCGTTGCTGCGTTGACATCATGCACCAGAAGGCGTGAGCTTATTCAGTGCAAGCAGGAACACGCAGGTGGCCGGTTGCTTGTGCTATAACAAGCTTGACCTGGTGGCGATGAACGCACATGCTCTGTGAAAGGCATGCATGGGGGCCACTGAGAAAAGAAGAATGTTCTTTGCTCACCTTGCAGAGGAACTTAGTTGTCGCTTCTTACTAGAAGCCCCTTCAGTGTAATAGTAACCACAGCACAGAGTGTGTACATTGCAACAGGTACACATGTCGTAAACGTAGAAACGTAGAAAGGACAGTCCTTGGATGTGTGGGATCTGTTATCATTTGAATCTGATGATTGCATATAGCGTGGAACTGACCTCTCTGTACTGTTTTTTCCTCTGCATGTTCTGGAGTACAAAAGAAACAGCACTATACAGCAACGTGGAGACTAGCAAGATTGGGGGAAAAAAAAACACGGTCACTGATTACAAGCGCAAGAAGGCATGTGAATGAATATGAATAATATGAATAATGTTGCATCAGTGCCACAATGTTTTCTGAAATGTACTATAAAGGTCATAAAATGAGTTATTCCAAATATCATATATACACCTATGTCTCTGTTTTTTTGTCATTGCGGCTTTGACATCATGGACCATAAGGCGCATACTAATTCAGCGTGAGCAGGAACACTCCATGAAACTGAATAAAAAAAAAAATCAAGTGACAGTGAGATACGAAGAAAGCAGATTCATCAGCGTTTGTGTGTCAGCTTTTATCCCACAAGATCAGAGAATTTCCAGTTCCATTGTCTCAAAACACCACTGACATCTACAGTTATTCCTAGTTTCAGATAAAAAGTAACCGCATCAGATGTGAGGCGGGGGTGGGTGTTCTATCGTGATTGTGACTGAGAGAATAAAAGTGAAAGTGTTTATTTGATATTTGGCCATCAGCCTTTACACATTATACAGTTCGTGTCTACATTTTGTTATTTATTACTAAAAAAAGTTTCTGGTTTAACGATGTGTTTACATAGACTGCTGTAAACACAAAACACACATCAAATTATTTCCCCTTACAATTCTGGGTAGCTCACTCCCAGATATTCAATCAAGGCAGGAACTGGGAGAACTTTTTGCCCATTCTGAGGCGGTAGGGGGGATGGTATACCAGGCTACTTGGGCTTATCAACACATTTAGATGACAAAAGACGCTAACGGAGAGGTGCAAAGGGATTTAAGATGGGCCAGATTTATGAGTTTTTTCGTAAGCTCTGGTAATTCTAATGTTAAAAAAAAGCCTATTGTTTTTCTAAGCAGCAATTTCAAATTCGTCATCTTTTATTTTTACAATTCAAAGTGTAAGCTGCTGCATTTTAAACAAGCTTGCTCTCCAAACTCAAGCGGGGTCCATTCTAATTTAAAAGACAAAATAAAAAGGTCTGAATTCCTGAACTCTTTTATGGCTTGTTACTTTTTTTCCTTTTTGTACCAGGGCTGAATATTTTTCCACAAAACCCAGTTTTCCGAAAAATACACAAAGCAATGGTTTCACACATAAATTAATATAAAATACTTATTTATGACAAATGTCACTCTATTTTATGTTCCATGAGCCCCTACAGTATGTAAATTCACATCCTTATTACATACCTGTTTGTCTTATCACTCATAAGCTGAAAGATTGCCTCCCACAAATCTATGTCTATGTAATCCTCCCAGGGCAGTCATTGTCGAAGGCACGATCTAACTGTAGCTTTGATTCCATGAGTACAGATGTGTGTGGGAAAGATGTGCAGCCATGAAGTGCTTAATGGAGGAATTGTCTAATTGCTTGTTCTTGTGCAGGAGAGCAGTCGGCACAGCTGTCTGTCACTGGTGCTCTGCAGATCATTCAGTGTACCTACACTCACAGGAATATAGAAGATATGAGTTAGGACAGGAAAGAGCAGATCGAGGTCAAGATCAAGCATGAATGGAAGAAAAACCAAGTGAGATAAGAGAGAGAGATAGGGGACATAATTGGGCAGTTCAGCCAGTGCTGAGGAGACGATGCTGTAGGTGGTCAGGATGCCCCTTTGTGCAATGAGGGAAACGGCTCTCCAGGAACCTCCTCTGCTATGCTTAATCCCCAAGTTTTTACAGAGGTTCTCATATTTTCAATGTGGCATTGTCTCTAATATTCCCACGTTAACATATGAACATTTTTTTCAGAATTTAAAGCTAATAACATTTAAGAATACAGTATATACTATAGCATACTAAGTATATACTGAATTAAACTACTGCACTTTTCTCCACAGCAACTACCCAAAGTGGAAAGAGCAACCTATTAGCTGAGTGCATTTATTACTGTGTATTTTGTAGATGCACCACTGCAATTACTTGCCTTCCTTTCTCCTGTGAATAAGCCTTCCCCCAAATCATCTCCTGACTCTAATGTCCATTAGCTTGAGGGAGCTTTAGACCCCCTCCCATGGTCACCTTTGATGAGTCTCGAAACTACTTCCAGTATCAGTGACAAATCTGTAGATAATTTAGGCCGCCAAGGCAGGTTAATGTCTGGTGGCCACTGAGACCACTACATGTTTGAGCCTTCTGAAGACCTCAAAGTTAAAACGTTTTAGATTGCGTCTGTGTTGCTTCACTTAAAAAGTCAACATGTTCTCCAGCAGGAAAACAAATAACTGGCCTCTTGCTGATCTTAAAAGGCTGACATAAGTTCAGTTTTTCACATCTTGATACCATAAAATGCTCTTTATTAGCAATAAGGCCTTTTGTCAACGTGCTACCCCTTCATGGCCTCTTTGTCTTGTTTCTTGTTCTGATAGTCAGGCATCCCTTGAAATTTCCGGATCACAGACCATCTAATGCAGCATATCTCTGCCACTGGAGTTTCAGCGATTTACTTGCTCACAGTATAACACCCCTCCAAACTCCCACATACCATTCATTCCACCTAAGGGATAGGACAGCCCCTTACTGTTTGATTTCTGCATGTGGGAAACCCCAATGGGACTGTCAGTGAACAATAATTGGTAAAATGGGGTATTGAAGTCATGAGGGTTGATTATTCCCAGCCAGGTCTCACTTCTGTCTGTCCCTTTTTCATGGGGGCTCCAATTTATTACTCATTTGGGCCTAATAGTATACAGGTGCTGGTCATAAAATTAGAATATCATGACAAAGTTGATTTATTTCAGTAATTCCATTCAAAAAGCGAAACTTGTATATTAGATTCATTCATTACACACAGACTGATGTATTTCAAATGTTTATTTCTTTTAATGTTGATGATTATAACTGACAACTAATGAAAGTCCCAAATTCAGTATCTCGGAAAATTAGAATATCAATTAAGACCAATGCAAAAAAAGGATTTTTAGAAATGTTGGCCAACTGAAAGGTATGAACATGAAAAGTATGAGCATGTACAGCACTCAATATTTAGTTGGGGCTCCTTTGGCCTGGATTACTGCAGCAATGCAGCGTGGCATGGAGTCGATCAGTCTGTGGCACTGCTCAGGTGTTATGAGAGCCCATGTTGCTCTGATAGTGGCCTTCAGCTCTTCTGAATTGTTGGGTCAGGCATATTGCATCTTCCTCTTCACAATACCCCAAAGGTCAGGCGAGTTTGCTGGCCAATCAAGAACAGGGATACCATGGTCCTTAAACCAGGTACTGGTAGCTTTGGCACTGTGTGCAGGTGCCAGGTTCTGTTGGAAAATGAAATCTGCATCTCCATGAAGTTTGTCAGCAGCAGGAAGCATGAAGTGCTCTAAAACTTCCTGGTAGATGGCTGCGTTGACCTTGGACCTCAGAAAACACAATGAACCAACACCAGCAGATGACATGGCACCCCAAATCATCACTGACTGTGGAAACTTTACACTGGATCTCGCGCAACATGGATTCTGTGCCTCTCCTCTCTTCCTCCAGACTCTGGGACCTTGATTTCCAAAGGAAATGCAAAATTTACTTTCATCAGAAAGCAGCAGTCCAGTCCTTTTTGTCTTTAGCCCAGGCGAGACGCTTCTGACGCTGTCTCTTGTTCAAGAGTGGCTTGACACAAGGAATGCGGCAGCTGAAACCCATGTCTTGCATACGTCTGTGCGTGGTGGTTCTTGAAGCACTGACTCCAGCTGCAGTCCACTCTTTGTGAATCTCCCCCACATTTTTGAATGGGTTTTGTTTCACAATCCTCTCCAGGGTGTGGTTATCCCTATTGCTTATACACTTTTTTCTACCACATCTTGTCCTTCCCTTCTCTATTAATATGCTTGGGCACAGAGTTCTGTGAATAGCCAGCCTCTTTAGCAATGACCTTTTGTGTCTTGCCCTCCTTGTGCAAGGTGTCAATGGTCGTCTTTTGGACAACTGTCAAGTCAGCAGTCTTCCCCATGATTGTGTAGCCTACAGAACTAGACTGAGACCATTTAACCCTTTAACCGCCAACTCCCTAAATATTCCCCAAGCCAGACGAAATCTGAACAATTTTCGTTTTTTTACTTTTTTACATTTTTTTTACATTTTTTACATTTATTCAAGCAGTATTGACCACTAAATGTTGTGCAAGTTGCCAGTGTATACACGAAATCTATAAATGTAACCTGAATTCTCAGCTAAGAAAAACATCTTGATACCAAACCGTGCCCTTTTCAATGGTAGATACTGTCGAAACTGTAAGCGGCCCTTCCACGACAATAAACTTTCATCAACTGCAACTGACAGTCCTGGCATGTAGGGCAACTGAAATGCTTCAAATAAATGATCAATCAAAGGACGTAGCTTGAACAAGTGGTCGCGGTTTGGATCTTTCTTATCTGGCTCGTTTCTGTTGTCATTCAAATGAAAGAATTTCAGCAGCAAAGAGAATCGGTTACGTGTCATGACAGCTGCAAAAATAGGTGTTGCATACATAGGATCTGTAGACCAGTACATCTCAATATCTGGTTTTCTGATTATTCCCATCAACATCAAAATCCCAATGAATTTTTTCATTTCGTTTTCATCAGTGTCAAACCAAGCACGAACACGGGAATGTGGAGGTAAATTGGGATTTTTCTCAATAAACTGTGCTGCATACAGATTTGTCTGATGAACAAAATGTCTGATCAAATCAGGTGATACAAACAGCTCATAAAACTGCTCAGCAGTGTAATTGTTTACATCAACAATAAAGCCACACGTTCCCTCAAACGAATGCAGAAAAGGTAGTTCACCACGGGCAGCAGCCCAGCTGAGATACTGGGGATACACCCACTCGGCGCCGTCATCCGATGCGTCTTCATTCACAGTATCATGCAGCGCACGTTGCTGCTCATCACTGTCGCTAAAATCTTCTTCAGAACTGCTACAATCATGATCAGAACTGTCCAAAATCGCCTGCAAAGCCTCACTTGAAGTCAGTTTACGTTTCGCCATATTCACAGCTGTTACATGCGAATCACGTCACATGACCGGCCAAAACAACCACAGACTTGTCGAAATACAACGTAGTAATAATACCCACGCCAAACCGTCAGTTATACTACTTGCCAGGCATTCATATAACCACAGGCAAATGTGCCGGATAATTCCGGCAGTATGGCGTTAGCAATAAAACAACGGTGCCGGATATATCCGGCAGAGGGCGGTTAAGGGGTTAAAGGCTTTTGCAGGTGTTTTGAGTTAATTAGCTGATTAGAGTGTGGCACCAGGTGTCTTCAATATTGAACCTTTTCACAATATTCTAATTTTCCGAGATACTGAATTTGGGACTTTCATTAGTTGTCAGTTATAATCATCAACATTAAAAGAAATAAACATTTGAAATACATCAGTCTGTGTGTAATGAATGAATCGAATATACAAGTTTCACTTTTTGAATGGAATTACTGAAATAAATCAACTTTGTCATGATATTCTAATTTTATGACCAGCACCTGTACATATAAAACAGGACATACTATCCCAGACAAGCACTTATTTTTCATATCAGAGGATATTTGGCAATTCTTGTTTGGCCTTGTGTGACTAGTTCCTGTGATGGATTAGAATCCAATCTAGAATGGGTTCATGCGTTGTGCCCAGTGCTGTCCAGATAGGCTCCAGATTCTTATCAACTTGAATTGTATTATATGGGTTTGAGAATGTTATGTTATAAATTCTGCACTTATTTTTCTAGGAACTCACATTTAACATCTTGTAATTTTAGAAAAGGATCTTCATGTGTTAACTGTCAGGTTTTAAAGCCACTGTTTTCTTTCATTAGACTAAACGTTTTTCTTTTTTTCTCCTTTGGCACTGGTAATTAGCCACTCATGCAACTCTTCCTCAGTTGCAGGATTTTCTCAGCACCCATTGCTGTGCACAACTTTAGTTTTCTCTCAGGGCCTACAAGTACTGGCATGTGGAGTGACATGGGGCATATAAATGAACAGGAGTTAAATACAAAGTAAGCTGTAAAGAGTTTTTGTCCCAGTAGATTTGTTCCAGGACTTGTATTTGTTGTATTTTTTTGTCCTACTTTTACCCTTATTGCAATCTGCATTTTAGTGTCTAAAGGTGTTCCTTTCTGTTATACTGATTTACTGAGCAGATTATATTTCGAACTTTATGAGAAATATATTAATATAACTACAGTACAGGTGAAAAAATTAAGCACTCAAGTATAATAACTTCCTGTTCAACAATACACATGATATCAACAAGATAATAATTTTCTGCAAAAGTTAGTTGCACAGTAAGTACCGAAGCGCTGTGGTGGACTGGTACTTGAATTTGCATATGTACCATAATGGATTTTGTTATAAAGGTTTTTCATTTTCAAAAGTTTCATTAATCAAGGTAATTACAGTAATTGTTAAAAATATAGACTCTAGAGCGGCTCTTGGTTGTTCACTGTGGTATTCAGACATAGTGAGCCAGTGTGGTTTGGATTTCTGCTCATGCCATGTATGTACTTGTGTACAGTGGGGTTGTGGTGTTTATTTTGGAGGCTGATGCCTATTCTCTTCTGCTGTAAGGCTGTCTAGGTGAAGCAAGCCCTTGTGAGGTCTTTAATAATCCTGCAAATTAGGTTCCTGTCTTCTGGTTTGAAGTCAGTAGGGTTTTATAATGAATGACACCACCAGTTCACCATTTTTTTTTTCCTCTAGTAAGTTAATTTGGCATTTTCTGCCACTCGCCTCCAAAAAATCCTAACACCGTCATATATTGCATAGGGGCCTGACATTAACCTGTTTTGTTCTCATAACTATACTTTAGTGCCCTTTCTATTCACTGTACTGTAGTTCTGTCTAAACCCATGCTAGTTATACTTTAACAAATATGCTGTCACTGTCTACATTTTTAACTTTCCTTATATAGATATTTCCAAAAGTTTGCATAAAATACAAATTAAATTTGCATACCTGAAGTTATACCTGGGTCCACAACACATTTGTTTTATAGACTATAATGACACAAAGGTTAGCTTCTAGTTCTTTTAAATTGTGCTAGTTTGTAAATATCAATACTTGTATAAACAGAATAACAATTATCTTATTTCAGTACTTCTGGGTATTTTTCTTTTGGCTGTGGTCATTTATTTGCTTTTAGACATTTTAACCTGTGCAAACATATAACTTTGTTCCATTTGCTGTTATTTATTTACTTGCAAATATTCATAGGTATAATGCTTACCAAGCAGTTATATATACGTAAATAAACACATGCTGACATACAGTATATATATATTTCAAGTTTTTTTTTTCCCGAAGTAGGAATGTATTGAGTTAACTTAATACATAACTTGTATATCTGTCTTTTTATTTTAAGTAATGATTCTGTCTTTCTCACCAGGTATCTCAGTAAGCGTGTCCACATTCAGCCTAGTTGCTATTTCTTTGGAGAGATATAGTGCTATCTGCAATCCTTTGAAGTCCAGAGCCTGGCAGACCAAGTCTCACGCTTTAAAAGTAATATCTGCTACTTGGGTTGTTTCTTTCATTATTATGCTACCATACCCTATCTCCAGTTCCTTGGTCCCCTTTAACAGAAGTAATAACAGCACTGGAAACATGTGTCGCCTGACCTGGCCAAGCGATGTAATTCACCAGTCTTGGTAAGTCACATAACTTACGCCTGTAAAATGAAGGGTGTTTGTTAAACAACTGCTAAGTTTTATGTACTGTATATAAAGACATCAAGCTGAGAGATCTGCAAAGCCTGTGAAAAGCACAAATTCCTTGACATAGAGCATGTTGAGTTGTCATGGGATGCATAATGGACTTGGCAAGTCCTGTTGATATTTTTCAATAGTTCATCTGGAATTCCTTGATGTTGGCACTGGGTGGTGCTTGTCACAGGTTCGGGAAGACCTTAAATTGTAATTTAAACAAAGGTTTGTGTGGTCAAATGTGCATTTTGAGTGAAACCCATAAGCAGGTTGTAGCTTAAGAGCTTTAACTTATTCCATGTCCTTGTTATTATAATGTATAATGCTATAGTAATTTAATCCCAATGACAGTCCATGAGGGAGAAGACTTATTATTAATAGACCAGGCCAGGAATATCCAGTACACTCTGTATGGGTGCTCTGCTGTATGTTGCTATAGAATATTTTGCTGACTGTCCCATGTGATTTTCTCAATGGTAGGTGCAAACATGATGTTGTGATGAAATGGTCAACCAGTTAACATAAGAAGATGGAATACAAGGCCTTTATTGTGAAAATGTTCAGTGTACTGCATTGAAGCTGTCCTTCTACCTGTGGCACTGTGTTTAGTTAAGCCCTGCATTGATCAAAAAATAATTTCCTCCCCACTATTGGGAAATCAAAAATTATTTATCTAATAATTAATAATTAATTATAATAAATAATTATTAATTAAAAAAATTGGAAAATAATTAATTTTTCAAATAGGTAAATTAAAGTAAAAGGTGAACATACAAAATGTCCCCTCTAAGGACTAGTATGACATAAGCAAAAGATTATGGTAACATCAGCCTGTGAGCACTACATGATAGTATACATTCAACATACCCATCCATTCATATGTAATAATTTTTATGCTCTTGAAAATATATTTGTTATATTGTTATGTAAACTATTCAAATGCATAAAATTCCTTCATTTATTCATGAAACTGAACAGATATGCAGCATAATGCTCATAACTGGAAGTTTAAAAAGTTGTGTTAGCAACTTGTCCTTGTGGCTTTTTTAAATAGTGGATTACATACAATATAAATATATTATCAGGCAGAAATATGGTAGCACTGTTGTCTCACAATAATTAGAATGGAGTTCATGTTCTGGGTGGTCCCTGTGTGGAGTTTGCATGTTCTTCTCATGTGTGGGTGCTCTGGTTTCCTCCCACAGTCCAAAGACACGCAGGGTGGGTTAACTGGCATTGCTAAATTGGCTGTAGTGTTTGCATGGGGGGGTGGGGTTTGGGGGTGCAGCCTGTGATGGCATAAAATATTTCTAATCTTTTTTTCGTTATTATGATGGCTTTGAAATCACTAATTTAATGAGCCCTTTCAGTGTTAACAAGTTAATGTTACCTCAGTCTTAAAAATCACAATTTGTGTTTTATGTAGCTCCCGACTTGACACACAATACCTGCAACAATAAGGCATAAAGAAAAATAAATGCAGTGGTATTAGGTTTTTGTTCTTTAATGGGGAAAAATAAAAATATGAGTTTAGTTTATCACTATATTTAATTCATTGACTGTGTTCTCCTGACCATAGCACTGGCATCCTGTGCTGCAAAGTAAAAAGTTGGTTTCAGTATGCCTAATCCATTATTCATTGTTCACTAATTGCATTTTTAAAAATGCTGTAAAAAAGAATTAAATTCATGACTAAGTTTAACACGTTTCAGCAATCACCAGAAATTTTATCTAAATTTTTCACGTTACAGTCTAACCTGTAGCCCAATTCTCATTCTTTCCCATTGTGTCTTTCCAGAGAGTTCTGCTTTCACAAAGCACTACTTTTCGCATTTGTCATATTGGTTTGAAGGCTGCAGTTGAATTTCACTTTCTTCTTTTGGATTTTCCAAGTGAAAATATTAATAAAAAATAATATTTTAATAGCATATAAGGGATAAACATATTGCATAATAGTATCTATAATATTTGGCCTACCTTCAAATATATACTGATTTTTAATATGAATATTTCTAGCTAATTTGACAGTTTTACCTTTAAGTGAATTACTCTCTTGAGGAGTGAGCATAAGACAATCTATCTATTTCCTTTAATGTAAATTTTCAAAGAATTCTCCTATGAATGTTCCAGACACACAGAGATTAAATAACTGAGCTCTAGATGGAGGACCAATGTGCATACATCTGACAGCTGACAGTGAAGCGAACTTCTTGACTTGCTTCTTTGTAAGCTAACTATAAAATGTGCTAAAGCATAAAGCGTTGGGTGCACCTTAGAAGGAACCCTGCACAAAGACTACACATCCAATTAAGGAAAGATCAACGGGAGCAGCTGAAAGAAGAAGAAGATTGGGCAGTGTTCCAGTTAATTCACCTATAAGCAGTTCAAAATGTAATCACTGTTCTGACTTTCTCCTGATTTGTCTCATCAAATATTGCCACTCTACCTGCCTATTTGTTTTTCTTATGACATCATTTACTATGGTCAGTTTTCTTAGGCCCTTTTTAATTTCTCCAAATAAGGTGTGATATGGATGCTGTATTGCGCCCGACCCGACACAGACTCACACTGAGGCAAGTGTAACACACAAAGGACTTTTATTTTTCTTCACCTGTGGGGCACGTCTTCCCCGTGAACCCCACAGGCAATACACAGTCCCAAAAGCACCTAACTCCACACAACACAATCCTTCCTCTGGCACCACTACTCCTCCTAGGGCAACTTCATTCTCTTCCTCCCGATTCTGGCCCCGAGTGGTGGATGCCTGTCCTTTTTATAGCCCACCCGGAAGTGCTCCAGGTGCTTGATCACCTGTTCCTGATTGCACTTCCAGGCGGGGCTGTAGTGTTGTCCAGGCTGGCTCCGGGATCCATGCAGCACCCCCGGCGGCCACCCCAGATCCCCACAGTGTTGTGGAGAACTCCGTCTCCCATGGAACCCTGCGGGAAACTGAGGCACCATCGTCAGCCAGGGAGGCTGCCACCAAGCATCCCAGGGGAGGTACTGAAGAGCCCATGGCTGCTCCCCCGGAGCATAAATAGAAGGGGTGTCCCGGCCAGGCATGGGACCCGGTCGCCTGCCACATTGGTCATGGACTGTCCATGAGTTTGTGCCACTCCAGCATGTTCATCAAGAGTAAATAAAGCTAGGAGATAGTCACAACAGAAATAATATTTAAAGGAAGAGTGCTTTGGAAAGTGGAAGAATTACAAACTAAGTTGTTAAACAGCTTCATATCGTCAGAGATGTTTCCTCCAATTTTTGGAATTAAGCTTGAAATTTTTAAAGATTTGCATTTGGTTTAAATGTTCTTTCAGCATATCAGCCTCATATTCAGTTGTTTACATTAAAGACTCATGGAACTGACTGTGTTACTTGTTTGGTTATGTACTTGGTTTCCATCTCAGTTCAGTTTTATTTTAATGGTTTTGTTTGCAACAAAAAAGTAGGTTAAAATTTAAAGGTACTTTTCCAGCCCCCATATTTAAAAACTATAAGAAAATATACTTTCCATCTGGTTCGTTATATTCTCCACCTTGTTTGGAATAGCTTAAATGTCAACATCTTTTAATTCTGCCCTCTAATGATGATGTAGATTTGTGTCATTTTATCTTCTCCTAAGCTTTGCTGTTAATTTCTGATCTTTCATTGCTATTGTAAAGAATGACAAAAGGTACTTAGATTTGAATTCTGCCTCATATACAGTACTAAACATGCTGATATTTAACCCGCTAACCAATGCAGGTTATCTGTTCCTCCTGTAAAAGCAGAGCTCCTTGATTTGCTTCATAGATTTGAAACATTGGACAGTCTAAATGTGCCAATGTTTTTAAGGACATATAAAAATGCACTATGGTCCGAACACATACCAGAATGACCAAAAAAGGAAGTTAAATTAAAAAGAAAGAAATATTATTACTTGGCAGTCGCAGTCAGAGTGAGGCATTATGTTAGCATATTGCTGTTGGTATAAAGGAACTCCAGTAGAGTTTTTTGACACACTTCTGCTGAATAATTCATTGGCTGAGTGTCAGTGAAACATTGTTTATAATGGCACTAAATTTTGTTTTAATTCTCTCCTTTGCTATGACCTCTGGGGGTCCAGTGGGTGTCCCATAGCTGAGTCTGCCCTTACAATTAGTTAATTTGGTTGCCTCTTTTGAAGTGATGTTCTCAGCCCAGCACACCACATTGTAGAAAGTCACTCCGGCCATCATTAAGTTGAAGAAGATATGAAGGATGTAGTCGCCTGAGAAAAAAGGAGCCTGCTCTGCCTTTTCTTATATAGTTGCTCTGTGTTCTGGGACTAGTACATCCCGTCATCGATGTGGACCCCGAGTACTTCTAGGAGTTCCCCACCTTCAAATCCACTCCCTGAATAGCGACCAGACATTTTCAATGCGGCTCTTTAATGCAACAAAAGTCAATAGTTCCTTGTTTTTGCTGATGTTGAGTTACACACAATTCTTTCTTCACCAAGAAACAAAGTTCTCCACCTGACTGCTATGTTCAGTTTCATCCCCCATAAGTATAGAATCATCTTAGAATTAATAAGTGACATGAGTGTAATCAGAATATAAGTTTAATATGTCACTGTGCTCTGTGCAAATATTTTAAATCTACTTTTCCTTTCTAATCACATGTACAGCTAACACATAGCCAGATTTAGCACATAGGAATTCACCATATAAGAACTGCTAGGCAAGCTTTTTAAGACAAGACAAGTTAAGGATAAACAGTGAAATGGGCATTATACTATTTCTGTGTGTCAGAGTCAGCATGACATTGGATCTTCTTTTCCTTGTTTGGAATGGCATGATTTACCTAAGTGTGGGCCTGCAGATGGAGAAAGAGTATAAAGCCTTGGAACATTGCCCGGCCCACCCTTGAAGCCGACGGACAGATGGGCGATACCGTCATCCAAGCCAGAAAATACTTCCAGTGCAGCAACGAAAATGGTAGACTGTATACATTGGGCTCCACTTCGCTGACAGTCTTGTCGTGGCTTCCTTGTCTGTTATGCCGCGTAAAACTGTCATTAAAGAAAGCTAAACTATTTCTCCTATGTGATTTCTTACCACCGTGTCACAAAGGAAGGGGTATCGCCTTTTTATATTATATCTATATAGTTTTGGGTTATGTAACATGCCGCAATTACAAAATAACTTATTCCTACAAGAGAGCTAGCACCCTCTGCTGGATACAATGACCTAGTGTTATATTTACAGTCAGAGGTATACAAAGTAAAGAGAAAAGGAGACTGGATTGTTCCTTCTGGTGCTCCAGTTTTTCTCACATCCATATCAGGCACACAGTCCTTGATTCTCACAAACTGAGGTCTGCCCAGCGGATGCTCCATTATCCACGACACCAAAAGCTCATCCACCTACATACTGTATCTCTGAGCTTACCCCTTAGCAGGGATACTTGGATAGCATTGAAAGCATTGGAGAAATTCCAAAGTGCATTATCCTAACAGGGCTGCCAGCTTTGTCCAGGTGAGAATAAGCCTTGTGGAGCAGACAGATAATTGCAGTCTTCATTCAATAGACAAACTGCAGTGGGTCCAGGTGGTCTATCACAGAAGAACTCAAATACTCAAGGACCAGCCTCTCAAAGGTCTTCAGGATGTTAGACACATGTATCACTGTTCTGTAATCATTATGGGAAGAAGCGCCTGCCTTCTTCGGAACAGGAATAATGCAGGATGTTTTCCATAGCAGCAACACTTTCTGGAGTCTTAATTATAGACTGAACAGGTGACAGAGGAAGCCACAAAGTTGGTCAGCGCAAACCATAAGAATTTGAGGACTGACTTCATCTGGTCCTGTGGCTTTTCTTGTGTGTGGCCTTCTCATTTGTCTCCTTACTTGGTCTTCAATTATTTGCAGTACATACTGCTGGTCAGAGGTGGACTCATCAATCGCCCTATCAGTTGACATGGTAGAAGATTTAGTAGGGATGGTGTGGGGAGATTTGTCAGTGCTGTTTGTAATAGGTTAAAGTAAAATGTGGTAAGTTAGAACTTTATTGTATGCCCATGGCTGTGCTAAAAAATACAATCATGAACATACAACTGATGACTGATGAAAAACACAAAAAGAGAAATACTTGAGTAAATGAGGTAAACAGGTGAAAATCATAAACATCTATTGATGACATATACTCAAATTTCACATTATTCTTACTGATTACTCATTTCAGTTCAAAAGAATACACTTTCCTGTAAAACTGTTTTGCAGAGACTATCAACAAAAGCCAAGTCACTGGGAAAAGAAGGAAATTGAATTGATGCCAGAATGTTATATTCATTTGTTAATGTATATAGCATGTCTAAGAGTAAGCTTCTATAGTGACCTAATAATGTTATTACTTAGTACAGTATGTGACTGGCATCTTTATTCAAGGCAACTTATAAAATTTGAGATACAAGTGGTTACATTTCATTTTTCCAGTTTGAGCACAGGCAGGTGAGCTGACGTGATCATGGTCACACAGTGTCAGAAGTAGGATGTAAGTCTACAACCGCAGAGTTTAATGTTTTCTGTCCAAAGTCTTAAGCATTAGGCCACACTTCCTACCAGTAACATTAGCCCTTGATTTAAAAAAAAAAAATAACCAAAAAAAACCAAAACAAATATTGTACAGAACAATACTTTGTTAGTTAAATAGTACTTCAGATGCATCCAGTAGTATAACTGAGCCCCATTGTCTTATGAAATTTCCTGAGCGATTCCGGGTAACTCGGCTAGTTCATTACTAGACCGTTACAAATCTTTACAGTGGATGGATAGCTTCAACTCTATATTAGGTACTTAAAAAAATCTACAAACACATGGTTTAAGAACATTTCAAGTGTAAAAGCCTACATAATTCTCTTAAATATCACAAAGCAAGTAGTAATAATTTAGACTATACAACTCAAGAACAATAATCTTGTATATGATAAACAAAATGGGAGTTTTTTTAAAGGCATTTGTCATTAATCAACTGAAAATTAATTATTTATTCCTCAACATTAATAATGTGTTAGTGGGTGGTAAAATGCTTTATTAGCAATTTGTTAAATCATTTATACATGTTTAAAAATAACATCAACTGATGAGATTTAGAACTGTTTGAATTTAAATGAAGTAGTAATCGGTTATATTTATTTTTTAATTGTTTCTTCATGACTTGTTAACTATCAAGTATTACTGTATTATGAAATAAAAGGGTCATTAAAGGGCTCATTAAAGACTAGTAAACCCTCAGAACTTGATAGTTTTGAAAGATGTTTAGGAAGTTATTTTTTAACATTTAGCAAACTTATTCCAACAATACCTTCAGATGGAAGAAAAACCTGATGGCTGTAAAAATATAAATGTTAACTCCAAATCGAAAGAAGTGAGACAAAAATGGATTTTAGAAATTACCTCTTTCCAAACTGCATAGACAGAATGGTTTAAAGAAGGTGAAACTCTTGACAAATAAATTTGTTTGCTGGTTTTATGTAGACAAAACAAAATATGACATAGTCTAGCTTCATTTTCCAAAAGCCTTTGATATGGTTATTGAGCACCAAATATTAATTCAACTATGAAATTAAAAATCATTGATATCAGCCATAATGTACATGATAGAACTGCAAGTGTGTTAAGGGACAGGAAATGAAGAGCACAGATAATTCTCCATGTGAAATGTGAGTGTCTGTGACGTCCCTCAGTGATCTGTGCTAGGAATGTTATTTTTCTAAATTTTACCTTAATAGCATGGATTCAATTACTGTAAGTAGACTTGCAGCCAAGTGATGCCAATACCAAAGGAATTGCAAATACTGAGGCAGATGAAACCAACCAAAAAAAGTAGGGCAGTCACAAGCAACTGGGTAAAATATGAAAAATGTGGCTTCAATTAGACACGGGTAAATATTACATGCAAATAACAAGAGTATTAATGATATAGGCACAATGGGTGTACTTACCTACAGGAAGACATTCAGAAAAAAATGTAATGTCTTATGTTGCAGCAATATACTCATTTCCCAGTGCTTGGAAACATAAATGAAAGATTGTCATGTTCAAACTCCAAAAGGGTTAGTGACACCACTTATGGAGGACTGTGTGCAGTTCTGGCAAACCATGTTAGAAAAAAAGGCAGCACCTGATGTTTTTTAAAGAAGAGCAGCAAAAGGGCATTCCTAAGTTAAAGGGCACATTCACTTCCAGTCGAATAAGGAAACCGAACATCTTTAGTCTCCAGGTGGCCTAAAGCCTGCCCTTCAGATTTCTCAAGCAATTGATCAGGTGAATGCAGCAGAAGTGTTTTACTTTATTTGAACCTAGTTTTGTTAAACTTCACTTGCTTGAATGGAATGTTATTTGATTTTAATAAAATCAATGACATGTTAAAAAATAAATAAATAAATGTTTGACTTTATTAGTATATTGTACAACAAAGGGCATGTGTAGCTATTAAAATGAAGTAATGTTGAACAAAGCAGACCACTGAATCATTCATAAACAGGTGAAGTTCCAAACCAGACTCCTTCTGAGCCATCGATCAATTGGTCATTATTTTATACAGCTACATAAAAAGCTTTTTTTTGCAAGGCTGAAAGTAATTAAATATAGCTTCTGTTCCAAACTGCTTGGAATGTGTTATATGTTGTGAGGTTTCTGAACTCTTTTGGGACACCCCCCAAAGGGGACAACATGCTGAAGTGCGATTGCCACATCTATGGAAGGCTGCTTGTTCGTTGCAGAGGCAACCGCAGGTTCACGGAAACAACTACAAGCTGGTCAAGGTCAGGCTATAAGTTCCTGTCACTGATGGGTGATGCAAGGAACTTTATAAATGCAGGGAACAGTATAACTTGGCCACTGACCTGGCCCCGACCTTGCCCATTTGCAGTGTCTGCGTATAGGAGAGTGGTAGATCCCGCTACAATAAATAACAGTGCTGTTCCTGTTTCAAGTTGAATAAAGCTGGTTTTGCTAAAGTACTGAGACTCAGCCTCCTTTTTGGGGTTCAAGACAGTGAATCACACGTCACAATGTTTTTGTCTTACTGTATTAGCTCACATTTTGTATGATATTAATGATTACTTGTACTCTTGCAGGACAGCTTGATGGCTTCATGGGAATTTGGATATAAATAATGTAGATTTATAATAATCTGCAGTCATGTAACGGCAAAGTTCATTAACTAGTATAAAGTCTACTAGCAAACAAAGTCTAATGTGACTACTTAGAATAAAATTCTTTAACTTACTAAGTTTATTTTTCTATATGTATTACTTTTATTATTAACACTTGCATACATTTTTATGTGTGACTATTGATTAAATATGAGAAGAGACTTATCAAGTCATTTTACAATTCCATGGAGTAGTTTTATAATTATAGTTAATTTATTTCATTATTTAATTTTTGTTATGTGCTTCTTGTATAGAATGACTCTATTTGTAATATTCATATATACTGTATAAATGCATTGTGCCTTATTTTTTCTTTAAGGTCCATCTTTTTGCTACTGATTCTATTCCTTATCCCTGGCTTTGTAATGATGACTGCTTATGGACTAATTTCTTTAGAACTCTACAGAGGAATTAAGTTTGAAATGAGCCTAAGGAGATCATCCAGAGGTAATAACATCATAATTTTTTTAATATGTACTTAAATAGTAGTTTGATCCATGTGTGACACTAAATGCCAGGTTCTTGTTGTTTCTCCAGCAGCAAAGACTCAACAGTCTACCACTTCTAGACAATATTTGTTCTTACAAACAGCTCACATTATTTATCATAGCAGTTCTCTTACTGAAGAGCATTAGGCAGTTTTTAGAAAAGTATCATAATAGTGAATTATGTCATGGGCTGCTCGTGCAAAAGACTTTAGAAACTCTCCATACATTTGTTTAGTTTTTGAAACTTGCTCTTTATATTACAGGCACATTTTGGTAAGAACCTATCCTGGCAGTATCAGTTTTAAGGAAGGAACCAGCCTTGGTCAAAATAACAATCCATTGCTGGACATGGCCATACATACAAACCATGGTTTATAATACAGCAGCAATTTAAAGCTTCCGTATCATGCACATTTTTGGAAATTAGAAGAATACAAGGCAACCCCTGTACAACACAGTGACAAAATCTAAATAACAGAGTGACAGTGAGCAAATCAGGATTTGAACCAATATCTCTGGAGCTATGAGACACCAATGCAGTCATACTAATACTCTCAACAACTATCAGTACAGACATGTTTAACAAAAAATGTGTTCTTTCGTATGCTATTTCAGCCATATGTTATGCTTAATTCTTGTAATTGTACCTGTAACCAGTTTCTCTTGTCATTTTCTGCCTTCCTGTCATCTTTTACTAAAACAGCCTTTAGCTCCTCCTGTTGAATTCCCTGATACTTCCTAGTCATCTAGCAAAATGTCTTCTGTGTGTTCTTGGTCTACGACTGGGTCTTCTCCCTCCTAAGACATAAGCACATGTCCGAACCACTTCATCTGCCTCCTATTGGTCTAGACAAGTGGTAGTTCTGCTGTGCAGACCTCCTGTACTCCTATGAGCTCCAACCCTATCATGAAAAGTCAAAATAGCAACCCAATGCAAAATTAAAATTTAATATTGGCCACTTAAACTGGGTTCAGAAAGTATTTTGGTGCCTTAACTTTTTGCACACTTTATTGTGCTATAGATCTATGCTTCAGCTACATTTGATTGGGATGGTCTATGGACAGTTCCCTGGACTTCATGACTAGGTTTTTGTCCTATCATGCAGTGTGAATTGTGGGATTTTATATACACAGGTGTATGGCTTCACAGGTGGACTCCAATCATGTTCCAGACAAATCTCATTAAAACAAACAGCGTGCATCTGACCACAATTTGGAGTTCTACAACAGAGGGTCTGAATACTTACATAAATGAGAGAGTTCTGTTTTTGATTTTCAATAAATTTATAAACCTTTCTGAAAACATTTTTTCACTTTGTCATTAGGGATTATTGAGTGTAGATTGAAGAGCAAAAATGGGACGTGTATCAATTTTAAATTAGATCTACAACATGATAAAAAGTGTGCAGAAAGTGAAGAGACCTGAATTCTTTCTTAATCCACTATATACACTGTACTTAGAATATAATTTCTTTGGTCACTATCCAGAGCACATTACCATACATGTTCATGCTAAAGAAATTTAACTAAAATAAAGCATGTCAAAACCATTTTTACAAAAGATATTCAAGGAGATTATGCCAGTGGCTCAAGAAACTAGTAATCTTTGCACCTGTAAAATATGTTATCTTATTTTTGCCCCAAATTCACATTGTTCTTCCTAGTTGTGTAGTTCAACTATGTGAATTTCAGGGCCTTGGCATAGACCTTCCAAGAGAGGCTGAGATGTGGTAATTGGAATACTCCTTTTTCTTCCTCTTTCTCTGCTAAAAATTTATGAAGCAGTGTAAATGAAGAGTGCTCCATTATTTATACATAGTTAGTGAAAGCAAATTTCCCTCTGGGATAATAAAGTCTGCCTACCCTAACATAAACTAACACACACTTCAGTCAATGCTGGAGTCTGAATAGGTTTCATCATCTAAGGAAATAAATTCAAAATTTGATGCATATTCATCTCTCTAAGCCATAATAGATAATCGAGGCACATTTTGGTAGGATATGCAGTCAGAGACTAGCATCTTGTGGCCATATATTTTAGCCATGGATGCTATTTGAAGTCTAATTTAGTTTGTTTTTGAACTCACATCAGTCTCATAATAGACATTTGTTCACACATTTCCCACTTTAAAATTATGCTGGGTAGAACTCTTTATTGTTTACTTTAACATAATTTAATTCACTCATTTAGTCATTACCTGTACCACCTTTGTCATTTTTTGGGAATCTGCATTCTATCCAGGCACCCTCAAATGCAAGGCAGAAACCAACAATAGAACCCTTTATTGTAGGGCACACTCAAACAGGCCCCTCTACATTTACTTACATCCATTTGGATAATTTAAAGTCACCAGTTAATGCAAAAAACATGTCTTTGGGACTGAAAAGATGAGTACTAAGATAAACACTTATGCTGACCCAGGAAGAATATACAAACTACACAAAGAGTGATCTGGGCCTAGAAATTGCTCCTACCGTTTCGGAGCTGTAAGGCATTAGCACTAACACTGCACGTCTAACATTATTACCTTTATCAGATTGCTAGTCCACTGCCTAATTACACAACATGAATTATACTAGACCTACCTTCATTTTGCAGGAATTAAGGTCGTTATATTATCTGAAATTTGAAAAATGTTTGTTTTTTATTAATAATAATAATAAATTTTATTTATTATTTCAGCCCAACTACTCTACAAAATATAAAAAATAAGAACATGAAAAACTTGACAGTCCTGAGGTGACCATTCAAGCTCATTCGTTTAGCTAGTAGCTAAGCTGTCCCTATATCCCATTCAGATATTGCAGTCTTTCTTTGGTCAAGCTCTTCACTGCCAGTCTCAAGAAAGGGCTTGGAGACAATGATTAAAGAGTAAGTGGTATAAGAAAAAGGGGGATAATTATAAATTACATCATTACATTGCACTAAAATAAGCAATATATTCATATGCAAAGTACCTGAACACTGGTTGAGGGTCAGAGGGTGCTGTCTATAAAGTATCTATCTATCTATCTATCTATCTATCTATCTATCTATCTATCTATCTATCTATCTATCTATCTATCTATCTATCTATCTATCTATCTATCTATGTTGACTTTGCACATGCTTCCGGCATTCATGTGGTTTTTACCCACATTCAAAAGACATTCCTATAAGTCAGCTGAGCAAAAATGAGACTGAATCTTGGATTGTGCACTCCTATGGACTGATGTCTTCTATATATTGTGTGTCTGGCTTGCTTTTTACTACCAAGATATGTTCCAGCTACCTGTACTGAATGGATGAGTTCCGAATATGAATGGACAGATACAAGGAAGAAAGAAAAATGTCAAATATGGGTGTCTAGAAAGTTTGCTACAGAAAATAAACGAGTAAATAAACTGGAAATAGTAATCACACTTTGGCACAAGTGATTTATAACAGGAAGGCAAATTATTCTGCTAAAGTGTAAAGGTCTCCAGAGAGGGTAAAATAGAAGAAACAAAGGAAAATGGAAACAACAAAAAGCACAATCATGTCTGGGCTCCTCTGACTCCTACCAAACAAAGGTAGGCTATCTAGCCCCTTGATACAAATTCCTCCTTACATTGCATTGTACAGGGTGAGCCAAAAAGAAGTACCACATTTCAAACGTTTATTCTATAAAAATGCTACAAGATAAAATAAATTTCATTACAACACAAGAAAGGGTATACAAAATAGATTTTTTTCACACTGTTTTAAAAATGATGTCTTCAAGATGGTGGCCATCATTAGCGATACACTCTTTGAGATTATTTCTGAATGCTCGCATGACTCATTTGGCCATTTCAAGGGGAATAGTGGCGATTTCGTGGCGAATAGCGTCTTTGAAGGCTTCACAGTTTTGAGGTTGGTGTGTGTATACCTGCGACTTGAGATAGCCCCACAAGAAGAAATCGCACGGAGCGAGATCAGGTGAATGTGAAGGCAACCTGATATCACGTTGCAGAGAGATCAGCTTCCACGGAAACTTCTTCCGTAAAACTGGTATGGATCACTGCACTGTATGAGTTGTTGCTCCATCCTGTTGAAACCAGGCATCCACCACATCCATCTCTAGCATTTCAATGTAATGTTCTAAAGTGACGGTGACCGTTGCTCCCCCCTACAATGCCAAATTCTGCAACGGCACACTGAACTGTAACATGCTCACTGTGCAGGTTTCTCTAATGAAGTTCACGAGGGTTGGTTCCAGCCCAATAGCAAAAGTTTTGCTTATTTCGCAACCATTCAAATGGAAATGTGCCTCATCACTGCACATGACGATAGCATCTCAATGAACTGTTTGCAGAATGTTCGCGCACAACTCTCTATGGCTCTCCAAGTGAGTTCCTGCACTACCATCATTTTTTATGGATGGAAATTAAGGTCCTCATGCAAACTCCTCCTCAAAGACGTGTCGGAAATGCCTAAGGCAGAAGCATGTTTGCGTGCTGAACATCTAGGAGACTACAAAATTGATGCCCTTACAATTTGGATGTTTTCAGACGTTCATACAGTCTGAGGGCGGCCTGCAGATTTTATTTTCAATGTTGTATCTATCTGTCTAAATTTAGCCACCCACTGAAGAATTGTTTTCCGATTTTGGACGTCAACATTAGGAGGAATGCTGAAGTGAGTTCAGAAGGCACGTTGCGTAGTGATGATGGATTTGTTGTTTTTGAAGAATGCTTCGACAGCAAAAACGCTGTGTGCACCAGACCAAGGCATGTTGCAGACTGAAAAATACAAGGGATCGCCTATCAAAGGACTTCCACTCCAACCCACTCGGCTGCCTCTACCTTACGCAATGACCTTGAGAAATGTGGTACTTCATTTTGGCTCATATTAAAACAAGGAGTCCACACCATAATATATGTGGACTTGGATGTGGCGATACATATGTTAGTTAAATTATGGTGAATTTTGAATGAGTGCAGTGCTGTGAAAAAGTTTTTTTTTTTTTTTTTTTAAGAGCAATGATATTTTATTCCACATCTTCCAAATACCGATAGTAACTGCTCATAACTAATCAAGTATTTCTTCTTAAATGTCATTTCATGCTTATGCATATGTTAAGACGTTACTATGCAGACACACTTCAAATAAAATGTTACTGAAATTTTTCACATTATTTTAATGTTTTCTATGCATGGTTACATAATCTCTAAAAAGACCACCACAAATATATCAGTGGATGCTAACTTATTCAAGATAAAATCAATACTCAATTGTGAATCGGAATGAAATGGGGATATCAGTGCCAATACCCAGCCCTAATAAGCATATAAATGTATAAAAACTGGTCATATAAAACCATTTTAAAATATAGTCAGCAAAATTATGAATATAACAAAAGAGTGAGAAAGTAAAAAATAAAAAAGTAATTTAAATAAGGTTTAAAAGAAGTAAGGGAGAAAAGACCAGACAGTTCAGTATTCCTTAAGTGTCTGGACCAATCGGTAGGTCCTAAAAAATGTAT
Organism: Erpetoichthys calabaricus; assembly: GCF_900747795.2. Lineage (NCBI taxonomy): Eukaryota > Metazoa > Chordata > Cladistia > Polypteriformes > Polypteridae > Erpetoichthys > Erpetoichthys calabaricus. The sequence continues at coordinate 125,696,679 of NC_041398.2, forward strand.
ATATGTCTTTGCCTCTAAAGCAGTTTCTTAAACTATGGGTGGGTGCGGATTGCTGCTGGTGTCACGAATCACTGCTGCTGCCAGTGGGTTGCTTTTATGATTGACGGAGATTCTCAAAGGGGAAAGTTCTGATAATAATGACCTGTGGGGGTTGTCCAAGGGGGACACCCCCCACTCTGACGACCAGCAATTCTCCATTGTAAATCCCTAGTTCTGAAGATCAAGATTGGGTCATGACAAAAAAAAAAAGTTTAAGAAACCCTGCTCTAAAAAGATAAAGAAAATGTGTTGCATCACATTAGTAGCCCATGGTGTAAAAGTAAGTGCTGTTTGTTATTTCTGCTGGATTAAAATCAAATGCCATCCTAGTAAGATAAAGAAACCTCAGTGTGCCTGACTGGATGTGGTGTTTGAAAGAGGACCAAAACACCTTAAAAAATACGGATTAAATTGGTATATATTTAAAATTTTAAGATAGTGACTCAAATATTACATTTCATATAGAAGCCTTTAGGAACAGTACACGTGAAAGTGAGTTGCAGGTCTAGGGTGACATCTATCACACATGGGACCCAAGTTTGAAACAATTCTAGCCAGTTTTGCCTAGGAATAGTGCATACAGTGAAATATTACATATCAAATGCTTGTAAAATCAACACAGATCCTAAACTGAATTTTAACTTTCAGAGACCACATAACCAGAGGATTACTACTAAATTGTAATACTGGGAGGGAAGAGACTAAGGGACCAAGAACATGCTTGTGTATGCAGACTGGACAGCAAATATCATTTGGTGTAATAGTGAATCCAATAAGAGAAGAGGAAATATGTGATAAGGGTTTGTAAAGAATGACATGTTAATAACCACTGTGATGCATTTAAATAAGTTGAAATATTTCCTTTTGATTTAAAAGGAAAAATCCATATTAGAACGCAGATACCTATTCTTAAACTCTAAAGGGAGACTGGTAACAATAATACGTTTGGATTGCTGAGTTTATTCAATATTTCAAGACAGAAACAGCTAAAGGAATGGAAGAGGCTGGGATGGTTAAGAAACAGCTAGAGGCCATCAACATTAAGAGAAAATCTAGCATAGAAAGCAAAGCCAAGAAACAGCCAAGTGCACCAACACATTTGGGAAGCAGGACAGGGTTGCCCAATACTTTAGACCAATGACAAATATTGAAAAAACAAGCCACTTGTACATTAGAAAGCTGTGTGAAAATAGCACAGCAGTTTAAACCAAGAAATAAAATGTAGCCCTCAGCCAGATGTTTTAACAGTAAGCAAAAAAATATATTCCTAATCAATCCTTTCAATCTCTAGCAAACTCAAAACTTCTGGAACAGAAGAGCCAAGTTTTGTATAGATAATATTACATAATCTTCTGATAGTGAAGAAAACAATGTTTTTGTCAAATGAGATAACTGGGAGTAAAACTGTCTCAAGAAAGTGAGCCAAATACTCACTTTCCAAGATTTTTCATAGTTTTCAGAAGGGAGATTACAGTATAGTTTATATAGACCAAAGGATTGTTATCATCTTTGAACGGTTAGCAAATGTATGGTTGGTTTAAAATTATAGGCAAAACTAGAACAACATGAATGTTGACAAATCAGTATTTTTTATAAAATTATACAGGAGACCCACAAGGCCTGTACACATTCCTCTTCACATTAGAAAAATTCTTTTAGAATTTCATCAAAGGTTGCTCTAAATCAACTGTTAAATAAGAATCTATACAAAATATTTAAGCCACCAAAATGAAATTAAGTATAATTGATTTCCTGTTGGTCTAAAGTAGTGGATGCAGATTAAGTCCTAATCCTTGTGATCAAATTGATGCAACCCCCTACTTAAAATGACACAGCAAGATTTTTAAATTAGTTGGTAAATTTGTGTAGCAGATATGCTAAACTCAGTCTATGAGCATAACTGCTCTCTCTTCATAAATCTAGTGTGGAAGTTCATAGGAGATTGCAAGATCAATTCAGCCATTGCCAATTAGCCTTCAGAGATTCCCATAGAAAGAAACTTAAAATGCATGGAGTGGAATTTATGTTAAGAGTGGGAAAGAGCTTCAAGACAGAGTTTTTTCCACACAAAATGTCATAGAAATCTGAAACAAACTGCCAAGTCATGCACTTGACGTATCTGGATGAGATATTGGGAGAAACTCAACTATTAGCTAATCAAGCATACTTAGTGGGCTAGAGCTTTGGTTCTCAAACTCAGGCCTGGGGACCCAGCGTGGCTGCAGAGTTTTGTTCCACCCAACTTCTGCTTTTATTGGACTCCTAGCCTAATTAAGTGAGCTGTTATTTCCTAGTTTCTGTGTTTGGGGTCAATATAAAAGTTAAAAAAAACTAAGTGGCACTTTTTATTATAATGTACTAAGCAGTTATATAGGGATAATCACCCTGATTTTTATTCTGCTTTTCCAGTTGTTCTGCTTATTTAATCTATTATTTACTAATTATTGGGTTTGATGCTGAAGTAGTTGCAGCCTTTCAGCATTCATTGTTGTTTGCCTGGGTATCTATTCTGCTTGTTTTTAATAATCATTATTAAGATACAATGAAGGAAGAAAACTACACAGAAAAATGGCATAATAAGTGGAAAACAGCAAAAGAGAGTTATGCATTTAAAGCTATAGCTAAAACAAATATTTCTAAATGTCTTATAAATGTAAACGTATAAATGTAAAAATCATACTGCTGTGATGTTCTGAATGCAGAATAATAAAGACCAGCTAATTAAATGAGATTAATTATTATCACCGATTATTAATCTGGCTGGAACAAAAACCTGCATCTACAGGACTGAGTCTGGGAACCGGTGGGCTTGAAGATCTACTTCTCTCATTTGTCAGATTGTTATCTTCAAATGGTATCTGGGCATAACAAACCCACTGAATTGCAGAGCGATTAAAAGAATGTTTTGTGACTCACACTTTGAAATGAAAGAAAATAACTTAAAATGTTTTTTTATCTGGTACACAGTTGTGAACTTTCTTGGCAACTACAAGAGCACCCAACTATGTCCAGCTGGTTGACAACATATTTGAGTCATACAAAAGAAGTGCAAAATGTCAAAAAGAATAATTTTCTGCATTCACACTTGGACTTTTCCCCTGCTAAAATCTGTGTAGTCGGTTGACATGTTGAAAAGTTTCACCAGGACATTGCAATGTTCAAAAAGCAGTATTAAGGCAAATGGAATTTATCAATGTTGACCAACTGTTTGTTGGGACGCTGTACACTGAAACAAGAAGCATCTGATTTTTAACTCAATTGAACTAATGCAATGTGTCAAAGTCATTAAGCAATTAAACATGCTAAATTCAACAAGGTTTTCACATTTATTTTATGTGAAACAGTCAATCTGAAATTACATTTGTGTTCAGCTTGAAGCGGTCTATCGTAGTCACCAAAACCTTTTCAGAAGGTAAAACTTTTGAAACAAAATTGTTGTCCAGTGTAAATTGGCATAATAATGATGAATACTATTCAGAAATAGTGAAATTTACAAGTTCATACACACTTTAAAATGTGTTACTAAAAATAAACCAGTGGGTCACTTAAAGAATAAGTTCTGTGTTTATCAAGTCAAAGTAATTTCTTCACAAACATCCATATTACTAACCGAGAATATATAACCGGATATGGACGCAGGTACACGGCAATGGGACCATGAGACATAGTGAGCAGGCGCCCACAGCGCGCGTCTCATAAACCGCAAGCGAAGTCTGATCCACCGCGAATGAAGGAGTCATGGCCCAAAAACGAAAGAGCTCAACTAACGTAAATAAGACATGAAGCAACAACGTGCCCATAGCTAACGACTAACGACACAGCCACACAAAAAAGAGGATTATGCGCTGCACCCCAGAGTCAAACGGAGGAGGCTACGGAGGCCCCACAGGTCCACAAAGATAGTACAGAAGGCGCGGGAAAGTACGAAAGGCGCAGGCGCCTACGACGCGCTTCTGAACTAAACATCCACACTACACAGCATGGTCCACGTGCTTCTAACACACCGCAAGCATAAACACGAGATAGTACAGAAACCACACAGATCCAGACTCCACAACATATGTGAATCACATTACAGTAATACAATATTAACAGTACAACCACAGAAAACACAGGCTCGACACCAGATGGGTAATAAGAATAAACGAACGCTCTGTATTAAACATACAGCATCCTCACACGTCCAAACCACACAGCATATGTGAATCACATTACAGTGATGCATTACTAACAGTACAACCACAGAAAACGCTCCGTATTAACAGTGAGTGCAAATATCCATATTACTAACGGTAAACAACGTATAACTAATGGAGACACGGTCACGGCTCCAGAACGATACAGCTCGACTAACGGAGCTACCTGGATAAAATCAATGAACGCAAGCGCCTACAACGCGCGTCTCAAATGCCGCAAGCAAAGCAGGCACGATTCCAAAAAGAAGGAGCTCGACTGACGGAGATACAAAAAGAGAGTACAGAACCCTACACGTCCACACTACACAGCATAGTCAAACCCGACATAGTACGGAAGGAATCACATTACAGTAATACAATACTATATGTACTCACGGAAAACACAAACAGAAGAGGCTTCGGCATCCCGCCCCACAGTCAAACCAGACAAAGTACGGAGTCCCCAAACGTCCACAAGGCACAGGATAGTCACACCCGAGATAGTACGGAGGGCACATGCGCCTATACACCGCAAGCGAAGTAGCCACGGCTCAGAAACGAAAGAGCTCAACTAACGTAAATAAGTGATTTTAACAAAGTGCAACACAACATATGTGAATCGCATTACAGTAATACAATATTAACAGTACAACCACAGAAAGCACAGGCTCGACACCAGATGGGTAATAAGAATACACAAACACTCCGTATTAAACATACGGCATCCTCACACGTCCAAACTACACAGCATATGTCAATCACATTACAGTGATGCATTACTAACAGTACAACGACAGAAAACGCTCCGTGTTAACAGTGAGTGCAAATATCCATATTACTAATGGTAAACAACATATAACTAATGGAAACACGGTCACGGCTCCAAAACGATACAGCTCGACTAACGGAGCTACCTGGATAACATCAATGAACGCAAGCGCCTACAACGCGCATCTCAAATGCCGCAAGCAAAGCAGGCACGGTTCCAAAAAGAATGAGCTCCACTGATGGAGATACAAAAGGAGAGTACAGAACCCTACACGTCCACACTACACAGCATAGTCAAACCCGACATATTACGGAAGGTGCAGGCGCCTACAACACGCTTCTAAAGCACCACAAGCAATAACCCGAGATAGTACAGAAGCCCCAAAGATCCGGACTCCACAGCATATATGAATCACATTACAGTAATACAATACTATATGTACTCACGGAAAGCACAAACAGAAGAGGCTTCGGCGTCCCGCCCCACAGTCAAACCAGAGACAGTACGGAGTCCCCAAACGTCCACAAAACACAGCATAGTCACACCCGAGATAGTACGGAGGGGACATGCACCTATACACCACAAGCGAAGGAGCCACGGCTCAGAAACGAAACAGCTCAACTAACGTAAATAAGTGATTTTAAGATTATAATAACTCCATACCAAGGAATACTCATTCAAGGACAACACGCCATCTTTACTACAAATGTTGTGTATACAGATATCCTATGTACATCATCTACACCTTTACACTCCAATTTATCTCATACATAGATCTGCGCAAACTCAAAGACATTCTATACTTGCATAACATAACACTTACACTGCTATTCTCATTTACATAAATTACATAGACCTACAGATATCGTGACAGTGGACATGATACATATGTAACAATTACCGAGACAGACAGTAATCTCTTTCAAATGTATTTCGGGTTACCCAAGACCAGGGGTTGGAGAGCGAAGCGAGCAGGGAGCGGAGCCCCCTAGTGGTATAAATAAATTTGCTCAGTAAGTGGCAGTGTCAGCAGCATCTCCGAGGGCTGGTTGAGGGGGTGAAGGTGCAAACTGCAGAAACAGCACTTGCTCAGCCCGTAAACTATCACCTTGTTTAGAGTCTCTGTTGGCCATACCTCACATGACAGATTACAAGGACATTTTGTATGCTTTGTAGAAATATGCAGAATAAAATAGTGTCCCTGATGCATAGCTGCTGATGAGAAGCTGGGGAAAGAGTGGCATACAGTTTGCCAATGAACCTGAGTGAGTGGAATGAGGTGGGAGCACGTGTCACGCGGCATGGTGGCAGCAGCCTTTGGAATAATGAAGTAAACTTCCTTATAGTGAGAGTGATTGTAAGTGTGCCTTTTTCAGTTATTATTGTCTACTTCTCCACAGCAATTCAGATCAGGGCATCAACATGCAGTCTCAGTTGTAGTGCTTAGTGATGACTATCTGAGGTCGTTCCACACCCATGGCCCTGAAAGATGCTGTTGAAGAAGACGATCAGTGGAGTAAAATGGCCAGTCTATTTTTAATGCCTAAATTTCACAACAGTGTTTTGCCTTGTGTTTATTTTTCCTTCTTAAAATGATACTGATACTCTGTTTTGCAATAGGTGTATAATCTCAAGGCATGGATCAGTACATTTTTGGCTTGAAAGATGGATGTATTCTGTAAATTTTAAGTTTTTTTTTAATTTACCTATGAACCTGTGTGTCCATTATCACCATTGTAAGCTGCAAGAACAGACAAGGAATTTTGAAAAATTGTTTTAAAAAGCTTCACTTTAGGGCATAACTTAATGTGTCAAATTAATGTATAACATAACTGTAAACATAAAAAAAAACCAAACCTATCCTTTGAAGGGTTAAGTTTATAGTTAGTCCCATGGTGCAACTGAAAAGTTCAGGTTCCACGTGCACACATGAGAGAGGGCATACCTAAAACTCTGCAAGATTTAAGGGCCTGCCCAAGCAACCCAAAAACAGGCTAGCAGTGTTGAGCACAAAGAAAACCTCATATATTCCAAAGAAGTACATATTTTACTAGATGAGAAATTGCATCAAGAATATGGAAAATTGGAGAAAAAATGAAGACAACTAAGCTGATTGTAGTAGAAATATTTCAGCAATACAATCAAATCAAAAAAATTAATTATTGAGCTGTGTTTACTACTTATTTTATTATTGCACAACAGCACCATCTGCTGGGAGATGAGGAGGCAGTGCCCCACATCCTCTTAATACAGAGACACCACTAGAAAGCAATATGAATTACATCATCAACAGCCTTAAAAAAAGTAAATAATGCTAATACAATGAGTCTTTTATACCGGGTGTCTAAAAAGTCCCTGTGCAGTTTAAAATAGTTGTAAAAGTATGTGTGATAAAAAGAGAATCTTTAAAAAGGATTAGAAAAACTTTTGTATTGTTCTTGTTAATTTTCAACATGTCCACCATCATTTCTAATACAAAGGGTAATACGATTCTGTAGTTCTTCGAAAACATTTTTAAGCTGATTTTCAGTAATACCAGCAATCACATCAGTTATCCTAGCGTGCAAGTCTTCTATAGATCGAGGTTTGGTTGAATAAACATTAGTTTTCACATGTCCCCATAAAAAGAAATCCAGTGGAATCAAATCTGGCGAACGTGGAGACCAAGAAAATGGTCCACCTCTTCCAGTCCATCTGTTAGGGAATTTCTCATGTAGAAACTGTCGTAACATGCAAAGCAAAGTGAAAAGGGGGCGGAGTGGTGGCTCTGAGGCTAAGGATCTGCGCTGGTATCCAGAAGGTTGCCGGTTCGAATCCCCGTCACTGCCAAAAGAGATCCTACTCTGCTGGGCCCTTGAGCAAGACCCTTAACCTGTAATTGCTCCAGGGGCGCTGTACAATGGCTGACCCTGCGCTCTGACCCCAAGGGGTATGCGAAAACTAACAAATTTCTAATACGAGAAATCGTATAAGACGAAATAAAGAACAAAAAAAAAAATCTTGTTGAAACACTGTATTCTTTATCAGTCGTAATTGTTCAAGTTGAGGAATAAAGTAATTTTGCAGCATTTCTAAATAGCTATCACTATTAACAACACGCCCTTCAAAAAAGAATGGCCCTATGACTCAATTTTTTCCCAAAGCACACCACACATTAACTTTGGGGGAATGTCTTTCATTTTCAACAGACTCATGTGGATTATCAGTTCCCCAAATACAGCAAAAGATAATAAAAAAAAAACATACATCAAGCTTTCTAATCCTTTTTACGAATTTCTATCTTTCTATCACATATACTTACAAAGTTACAACAATTTTAAATTGCACACAGACTTTATGGACACCCTTTACAATGGCTGAAATGAATGGAGCTTCATTAAAAAACAAGTAGACAGGGAAGTCTAGAGTTTGGGTTTCTTGTAGTACAGTACACCCCCAAAATTCACAGGGGTTACATTCCTAGAGCACCCGCGAATTGTGAAAAACTGCAAATTGTGTATGTGGTTAAAAAAATGCCTATTTTTATAGTTTAAACCCTAAATATGCCCTCAAAACACTTTAATTTAATTTCAAACTCAGCTTAATACATTACCTAAAAAAAAGAATGTAACGGTAAACCTGTATACTGCACAGTACTGTACTGATGTGTCACCCGCAGTGCTAGAATGTAAAATACCGATGTTCCCGCTATATGTACTGTAATTCATGCAAGCACGTTTTCATTGCCAGAAGCCTTAGATGGTGCAGGGTGTTGTGGTGGCATCTTGGGGCTTTAACTCTTAAACTGCCACATACTTGGGGGTTAATGCATCCCTGGACGCCAAATACTTTTTTGCTACACTTTAAGTAAACGTCACAATTCACAAAGAAAAAGTTAAATTTTAATGGAACACATTTTTTTTCATGCAAAGAGCATCACAATTATTGCAACACTGATCATTTTACACACTGCTAATGAACTGTAAAAACTATTTAAAAAAACTACTGGAACAATATGTACAAGATGCAACTGATGCTATGGGTGAAATTCAGTAAATCACCGAGCCAAATGAGCTTCAACTGGCTGCACTCAAGCACACAGACGTAAGCGCTGATGCTTGCAGGCTAATCTAGTGCAGTGGCTTAATCACCAGGGACAGTGAGGCTGCAATTCTGCAGGGTGTCACGTTTGGGTCACAGAATTGCACAGAAACACAGGAGATTGTAGAGACGGGAACTTTATTCAAACACTTTAAACAAACATGTTTCTTTCAGAAGTAAAACAAGCTCAGTATGCAGTTAGTTCTCGATTAAAAGAATAGGCAAACATCATAGGGGAGCACAACAGGAGCGGGACCCCCAACAGGAGCAGAGGATGTCTGGGGGAGGAGAGAGAAACAAAGCAATCAGCCAAAAAGGACTGGTGCTGTTCAGGCTTTTAAGTGTGCATAGTGTTGCGCGAGAAGCATATCACGTGACATAGCATCCGCAAGTAAGTCCAGCAAGTAAAGGAGCAATGTGAAGGTAGTCTATCAGTGTTTTTTAAGAGGGGTTTTTTTGAGGAGCGTCTGTGTCTTCTAGCACCCTGCTCACAAAGGGCTGGCAGTGGCCCTCCAGGACTCCAGACCACTGCCCTAGCCTATGTGCCTTGATGCTAGAGAGAAATGTACAGTATATTCCATGAGCAGTATAGTCATCTACCTCGCTATCAGCACTTCAGTGTTGAATTAAAAAAAAGTTAATGCTTTTGTTCATGATGTGTCCACCTGTAACTATTGTCTCAGCCTGTCATGGTTTAGCATACATTTTGCTTTAGCTGACTGGTATGTAATTACTGTATATTGCTTAATATGTAACAGCTTATTGATGGCTTGTCTATTGTTTATTTGTAATGGGCAAATTGTCTTCCTTACCTCCTTTTTTATATATAAAATCATTTCTTGGTTGTATTAATTGTCAGCCTATCATATGCTTACAGAGAGAAACTTCAGCACCAGCAGCTTCAAACAGCATGATGGAGATGGATGCTATCTTCAAAAACCCAAGAAAAAAAAAATGGAAATGCAGACAGTGACGACCAGCAGCAGCAGCAGCCTCAAGATCAACAGGGTGAGAAGCAACAGTTCAACAGCCAACCTGATGGCCAAAAAGAGAGTAATCCGGATGTTAATTGTCATTGTGATCCTGTTCTTCATTTGCTGGACACCTTTATTCAGCGCCAATGCCTGGAAAGCCTTTGATCGGGATTCTGCTGGCAGACTGCTCTCAGGAGCACCCATTTCATTCATCCAGCTGCTCTCTTACACTTCAGCCTGTGTGAACCCCATTATTTACTGCTTTATGAACAAGCGCTTTCGAATGGGCTTCTTGGCTACATTCACCTGTTGCAAGAAAGGCCATGCCCTTTCACGGGACACCGATGACGAGGGAGGAAATACAAGTGCCAGTCTTTCCAGGTACAGATATGATAACATAAGTGTGTCAGGCCCGGCCTGAAGAGTCGCTGTTAAGTGCTGTGCTTGAATCACGGTTTCATGTGTAAGGTTTTATATTGCATGAGTGAGAATTCTCTATATTTAATGAGTTTGCATTTATTTTCTAGTTAAATCACATTATGTTGAATCTGAGTGATTGAGATCCCCAGTTACTACTCCATCTTTATTTTTTATAGTGAAGTAACAAACTTGCAAACAAGCGAGCAAGATACCGGTAAAAAATTAAATAAAAATGATTCAGTACAATAAAACACAGCAAATACAAAAACACATTGCTGAAAGATACCAGGGCAAGCTTGGAAGTATCCTTGAAAACATGATGAACAGAAGCTGCCAAAATGTGGTTTTGTGGCTCACTTTCTGCTTTAGGGTGAGAAGGACTGCTCTGCTGGAACGGGAGCAACCAGATGAGGTGTTTTGCAATGTAGTTGTGATGCCACAGGGTGCTTCCCACACTTGGCCTGTCCCACTTAGAGAATACCCGGAACATGCTGAAGGGATTAAATCTTTCATTTGGCCAGGGAGGAGCTGGAAACCATTACCAAGGATAGGTTTCAGCTCAAACCTCTTGAGAACAAATGGATTAAAAGTAAAAAGTGAAATATCAAAAGGAGCTGTGCAGGTTCCAGCCAAAAATTAACTAAAATGTGGCACTTCAGCAGCTCAGTTCATTTTTATGTAATGCTTATCAGGATAGATTAGCTCAAAACATTTGAGTGGCATTCAGCATATAGTGCATTGAAGACACATAAATTAGCAAAGGACACAGACATTAGTACCATTAGTGAGATATCTTACTGCAGAGTTCAGATTCTTTCCTTAACGGTTTCTCTTTGGACCAATACAGTGAGGAAGTTAAAATCCAAAACATGGCATTCTAAATTAAACAGTTTGTATATCTGTCCAAATCTTGAATCTACTGAAAAGAAAAATCATAATTTCGTACCAGGCTGACATCTGACTCAAACAGAGTCTTAAGGTTATGGTAAGTGAGCTGTCTGCTTCTGGTTGGGAGGTCCAGTTTATTATAAACCAAGTTCTCTTGACTCTGGTTGTACTGGCTTTGTGGTCCAGATTTTTCATTCCCAGTAGTAGATTTTTCTGATATTGCTTTCAGGCCAGGTAGTCAAGACTTCAGTTTGGAGGGCTTCCTATTAAACAGAGAAGAAACAGTTTCATTTGCATTCATCACCCACCACTCACTAGGGGGACACATGATGCTCAAAGTGACTCCCCATTGTCAAATATACCACAGTATCTTAGCTTCAACATCATTAAGAGTTTGATTAGAAGTTAAAGGACAACAAATGTTTTATTACACTTTGGAATTATTGTGTTACTAAAGAGTGCTTCTGACCATTGTTAAAGGCTCTGCTGAAAATGGCCTCCACCACTAGCAATGCGCCATAACATGCTCATGAAAACAGACCTTAGCTCGTGTGTTTTGATCATCACCTTGTTGACTTATGATGTCTTCTTTCCTGAATGGTGCAGATGGACCCAGTAGTTCAGCACCTTTTCACCAACTGTGCTTTTCTCAGGAGCACCCACAGTGGGATGTTGTTCTGAGAATCTCTAATGTGTAAACTTGATAGATAGATAGATAGATAGATAGATAGATAGATAGATAGATAGATAGATAGATAGATAGATAGATAGATACTTTGGAGCCTGTAAAAACAGCTCAACAATAAAATATGCTCTTCCAATGAATACAATGTTTTCTCTAAAGATACTGTAAAAGAAATGATAAAAGTAAACCACTGGCAGACACATGGCTACATTTGTTGCTGCTAAAACCAGGGCTGGACGTCTTACCATGTGCAAAGCTATTTTTTTGAGTTGGATCTAACTGTAGCTCGCGGTACCTATGACATAGGTCATGTACAGTAATCCCTCCTCCATCGCGGGGGTTGCGCTCCAGAGCCACCCGCGAAATAAGAAAATCCGCGAAGTAGAAACCATATGTTTATATAGTTATTTTTATATTGTCATGCTTGGGTCACAGATTTGCGCAGAAACACAGGAGGTTGTAGAGAGACAGGAACGTTATTCAAACACTGCAAACAAACATTTGTCTCTTTTTCAAAAGTTTAAACTGTGCTCCATGACAAGACAGAGATGACAGTTCTGTCTCACAATTAAAAGAATGCAAACATATCTTCCTCTTCAAAGGAGTGTGTGTCAGGAGCACAGGCTGTCACAGAGATAGAGAAAAGCAAACAAATCAATAGGGCTGCTTTTAAGTATGCAAAGCACCGCACAAAGCTGTTGAAGGCGGCAGCTCACACCCCCTCCATCAGGAGCAGACAAAGAGAGAGAGAGTTTGTTTTTCAATCAAAAATCAATACGTGCCCTTCAAGCTTTTAAGTATGCGAGGCACTGGGCAGCATGTCGTTTCAGGAAGCAGCTGCACAAAAGATAGCAACATGAAGATAATCTTTCAGCATTTTTAGACGAGCGTCCGTATCGTCTAGGTGTGCGAACAGCCCCCCTGCTCACACCCCCTACGTCAGGATCAGAGAAAGTCAGTGCAAGAGAGACAGAAAAATGTAAGCTGGGTAGCTTCTCAGCCATCTGCCAATAGCGTCCCTTGTATGAAATCAACTGGGCAAACCAACTGAGGAAGCATGTACCAGAAATTAAAAGACCCATTGTCCGCAGAAACCCGCGAAGCAGCGAAAAATCCGCGATATATATTTAAATATGCTTACATATAAAATCCGCGATAGAGTGAAGCCGCGAAAGGCGAAGCGCAATATAGCGAGGGATTACTGTAATACCCTTTGAGTCAGATAACCCTCACAAAACTCTAATTTTAACCATAGTGTAACCGGGCATCTGATGGCCGTTTCATGATGTTGGGGTGTTATGTGACTGTATTGCAAGCTGCAGTTATACGTTTTGACTTTTTCATTAGCCACACTGTATAATAAATGGTACGAGCAGCACATTAACTTGTTTCACTCCACAGCAGACTGCATATAATAAGCTCATTGTTGAGGAGGTAATGGTGCCTTAAAAGCTTGAATATGTAACAACAGATTTTTTTATTGTGAGATGGAAGAAGTAAATGAAGTGAGAGTAGGTAGCACAGCTCCAGAGTCTTGAGTTTGAATTGTTGCGCTGTCTGTGTGTAGTTTACATACTCTCAACTTTTTCTCCCACATCCTAAAGACATCATTAACAGTATTTGTTTCTCTGTTCGAACATTATTTGTTAAAACTTACAAAACTATGAACATGAGCTGATGATATATCAGTTAATGCCCAGCAGAGTGTCAACACACTGTTTTTACTGTTTCAAACTCAGATGGACATTGTGATTGCAGACAAGCGTTAACATTTCCCTGCAGTTGACTGGCACCCCATCCTGTGCTCGCTCTCAGTTTGTGACAATTACTACCTTGGGTAGGCTTGGACAACCTGTGGCTATGAATCTGACTTGAGCAGGTTCAAAAATGGATGGATTGACAATTACAGTTTGGAATGTAGAGTCAAGTTTACATAAGGCAAGTAGTGAAATCATCATCAGTTTCTAAACAAAGGTTTTGTAAGGAGAAAGTAGAACAGAGCAAGGCCAAGAGAAAAAGCACAAGCCTGCCACTGTGTTATATGATACCCACCCTAAAGCTATGTTAGACAGTCAGAGACCCCACTTCATCAACTTGAGCAGGAAAGTTCTCCTGTGACTTAACTGGATAAACTTCCTCCAGCTACTGAATTGGGAGGCCATGGCTCGCAGCTAGCCTCTCCATGTCAGAACAAAAAACAGAGAGGGGTGAGACATTGAGTGATTTCACACCATTGACAAGGCACAGAGAGCAAAAAAAGTCAGGACTGTTGTCCAAATTGACTTTCTCATGGTATGCAAGATTTGTTAGTTTTTTAGCCCCTTGAAGACACAAGGCGAGTATGGCATCTGTTCTGTCCCAGCAACCCCTATTTTGTCAGATACCCTTGTGTCCTTGTTTAAGTAGAGTGTGTGCTTCTCTATCCTTGATTCAGAGACATACAGCCTATGACAAACAGCCAGCCCTTACATTATACAGCACATTTCTAGAGGGAAACCCATCCCATGTTATTTCAGTTGGCATATAGGTGGTGGAACTGACTTGCTTGGGGTCACACATAGAATTGATGGTAAGAAATGAACTGATGATTATGTGATTTAAAGTTGAAAGTCCTTTTCACAGGGCCAGTTTGTTAAGTCTACCATTTCATTTAGGCCTTTCCATGAGCCCTGGAAAAAATACTATACATTTATTTCCTCCAGCCAAAACTCATGCTTTTATAGGAACATATTGAGATGAATAGTTGGTAGCTACCTCTTCATAAAACAATGTTAATGTATGAGCTAATCAGCATGATACCTGAATCCACAAAGCAAACTACAGTAATCCCCTGTACACAGCCCTTATCTACGGCAATAAGAGCCGTACATAATATTTACTTGTCATGTTAACATGAACCCTCAATTTTAAAAAAAGCTGAGAACAGACCTGTGATCTAAAAGGCTTGAAATTGATCCAAGTGTCTGTTCTAATATTTGTGGGAGAAACAAAACTCACACTGTGGGAATAAGGTATTGTGAATTCAGACCATTAAAAATGTGGAATCAGTTTAAGCAAGAGAATTCATCTGCATCTATAAAATAAGCCACTGCTGAGGAGAATGGCAGACAATGAATGCCTCGATGACCTCATTTTGCTATACCCCATATGAAGAACAGGGTTAAATCAAGAATTAGAATTGATCTCGTCTTGATCCCTGTACTACAATTCCATCTGCTTTCGTGCAAGGCAGAATAGTCTTTTAATCTGCAACACATGTAGAACAAATACCCTTATTGTAGCTATTTAAATTAACATAATGTGCCCGCGTTGTTTCTGGGAATAGAGAATATGATATTAACTGCGGGACCATTTGGAGTCTTAAGAAGAAGTGCAGCATCAATCACATCCCTCGCTTCATTTTTAACACTGTAATGGTTACCTTTACTGTATAATAACAGAAAGTCTCAGTTACCTAATAAACCACGGAAGAGCACCACTTGTTAAGGCTGTGAACTAAATGGCACAGAACTGCTGTCAAATATTGGGATTTTAATTTGGGGGCTGTTTTAAGGGACATATTACTCTAAATATTTTATTCAAAAAATGATCAGTGAAAGTAAGATGAAATTTGAATGCATAGAATACTAAAATTACATTGACCAAATAAGCATTTTTTTATTACAACTACTTTCCTTTTTCTACCTATAATTAATGCACGAGGGGCATATTAGCAGCAATGCTGTTTTACCACTATGGGATTTGTGTAAATTGCTGAGGGAGGAGTGCTGCTTGGATTAAATAATCACCAATGCCCAGGACCAGGTAATATTTACCCTCAAGTTCTTAAGGAAGCTAGCAAGTACATATATAAATATGACATATATTTTTAGAAAGTCACTGCTCACTGGGGAGATTTCAAAAGACTAGAAAATTGCAAATATTATCCCGTTGTATAAAAAAACTTGACCAGGCAGATCCAAATAACTATAGGCCAGTAAGTTTAACATTCATCACAGGAAAATTAATGGAAGGAATTATTAAAGATAAGATTGAGCAACACATGGCAAGAATAGGAGTTTTACTGAACAGGTAGCATGGGTTCAGACAAGGGAGGTCATGTTTTACTAACATGCTGGAATTCTATAAGCAAGCAACCAAAGGATACAATCAAACTGGAGCATATGATCTTTATCTTGACTTTCAGAAAGCATTTGATAAGGTGCCACGTGACAGGTTGGGCATCAAACTAAAAGAAGTGGGAGTAGAGGGTGTTGTGAGTAGATGGGTGCTGAATTGGCTCAGACACGGGAAGCAGAGGGTTATGGTGCAAGGAACTCTTATCAGAATCAGTTGAAGTAAAGAGTGGTGTTCCTCAGAGATCATGGCTAGGTCCGCTGCTGTTTGTAATATAGATAAATGATTTGGATATGAATACAAGCAACAAACTGATTAAGTTACCAGGGGCCTCATGTATAACGCCGTGCGTAGAACTCACACTATAACATGGCATAAGCACAAAAGCGGGAATGTGCGTACACACAGAAAAATCCAGATGCAGGAATCTGTACATACGCAAACTTCCACGTTCTTCCGCTACATAAATCCCGATCAGTGTGAAAAGTAACGCATGTGCACGCGCCTTCTGTCCTGCCCCAGCTCCTCCCAAAATTACGTCTCTTTGAATATGCAAATCAATATAAATAGCCTTCTGTGAAAAGACAATGGTAAAAGCACGGGGGAAAATATAAGAATTTCAGTGAATACCAAGTGGAGGCAAAGGAAAAACGTACTATTTGTTGGTTTAAACAGTGGTATAATCAACAAAAGGAAGTTGATCGAGTGACAGTGTGTCGGAGAAACACGAAAGCTCAAGTTCACAAAGTCGCACAGTGCCCAAAATAAAAATGAAATCACATATCAAAGTCGCCGTGAAAAGGCGAGTCATAGCCCACCGTCTGAGTGTCATATGAAACCTTATTAGGGTACAGACAATAAAAATAGGCACACAGTGGGAAAAAAGCATGAAATGTCAACTTTAATCTCGAAATTTCCACTTTAATCACGTAGTTTATTATGCCATTACAGTAGAACATCATAAACTTCATCTTAAAATCGTTTAATTTACTAGTTTCTCAAATCCCATTGTAACTAAAGTAGCACGTCAAATGCTTTGTTCTGTATTTGATCTTCTATGTGCTCTGTGTGTGTGAATCACTACCTGCTTCTTAAACGGGCTTTCTCTTTCTCCGACAGGACACATAATTACATTCGTGATATTACAGCTGTCTGAAAAACTAAAATACTGAGATGTATACGTGATATCTTTTTCATGATGATAGGAATGAAAGCATGTTATTAAACATGGGAACATGGTGGTGCAGTGCTTGTTCATGTCTCACGCAAGAGGCTTGCTGTGCCATGCGCGACCTTCGATGAAATAATTTATTACAGAAGTACTGTCTCTTTCAAATGTACTAACCTCCAATTCCTGGTCCTTACTTTTCTTTCTCCAAATACCCAATCGCCACACAATCAGCTCTGTAATAGACGTGAAGCCATTTGTAAGCTTAGAACGCCGATTCTTCAAAACTTTTAAGGAACATTGAAATATGTTCGTAGTACATGTTTAATTATTCTATCCGTCTATCCTTCCAGTGTCGCGTCAGCACCAGCAAGAATACAACGCAATGCAGGAACAATCCCTGAGCTAGCTAGCGCTGCGGCACCGTGTCCTCACATGTCTAATTATTAACAATACAGATTACTTAAATGAAGTTAAAGTTTTATCTGTAAAATATAATCAACATATTTTGCTGCATTTCATCTTAAAAATGATATCGTCATCATATGTAAATACGCGCTTTATAAAGTGGTGCAGGTTGTGCAATATTATAACTGTAGTGCAAGTTTACAGTGAGGTAATTGTACTTATAAGTACAAACAGTTCTACAAGGAACACTTGATGGACTGATTGAGTGCATTTATAGTTCTTGGGATGAAACTTTTTCTAAACCGCGAAGTCCGTACAGGAAAGTCTCTGAAACTTTTTGCCGTGGTTCAGGCAGCGTCTTCTTCATGCTGTATACCAATAATTCTCTTTCCAATCAGCTGCTGCTGTGATTCCCCACTCAGATACAGTGATATAAATACTCCGAGTGGTGTAGTGAGAGTAATATGGAAAAAGATGATCTGCTGTGGCAACCCTTAATGGGAGCAGCTGAAAGAAGAAGAAGATGCATTGAGAATAACAACGCTAAAGCAGTTATGGTATTTGGAATACTATGGCTATTCCCTGGACCATTATATTGCTGCAGGTTAATTACAATCAGATGCATTACACTAATAAACAATATGCAGTTAGTTTCAGTGTATTTATAAAGCTGCGTCTGGAATGTGGGTCTAAGAAAGAAAGGGTGACCACACAGGAACAGTAGCACTGCTTTGACGCTGGGTGCCGCCAGTCTGCAAAACTGAGCGGAGAAATTGCGTACGCCAGGGTATGAGGTACCGTGGAAATGTGCGTGGCTTTACGCCAAGTTTAGGTTTTATACATCGCAATTTGAGCATGGAAACGTTCGTACGCAACATTTCTGTGCGTATGCACCGTTTATACATGAGGCCCCAGATGATACCAAGCAAGGTGGATTGGCAGATAATCTAGAATCCATTAAAACACTACAGAAGAGCTTGGACATCATACAGGCTTGGGAAGATTTGTGGCAGATGAAATTTAATGTAAGTAAATGTAAAGAAATACAGTACACATAGGAAGTACAAATGTTAGGTTTGAATACACAATGGAAGGTCTGAAAGTACAACTTATGAGAAGGATTTAGGAGATCTATTGGCCTTGTCACTATCAACTTCCAAACACTGCTGACAAGCCATTAAGAAGGCTTAATAGAATGCTATATATATATATATATATATATATATATATATATAGTGCCTTGATGTGTGGAGCCAGGTCCAAGAAGGGTATGCTCAAAGTTTTATAACGCACTGGTGAGGCCTCATCTGGAATATTGCATGCAGTGTTGATCTCCAGGCTACAAAAAGGACATAGCAGCACTAGAAAAGTTTCAGAGAAGAGCGACTAGGCTGATTCCAGGGCTACAGTGGGTGACTTATGAGGAACGATTGATGGAGTTGAACCTTTTCAGTTTAAGTAAAACGAGATTAAGAGGTGACATGATTGAAATGTTTAAAATGATGAGGGGAATTCGTCCAATGGATCAAGACTGTTATTTTAAAATGAGTTCAACAACAACAGAGGGACACAACTGGAAACCTGTTTTAAGATAAATTTCATACAAACATTATGACATTTTTCTTCCACATAGAAAAGCACAGACAGTACGACTTTAGGGGCCCTCAAAACTAGACTTGATATAATTTTGGAGCATTCAAGTGGATAGGATTGTCAAGCTTTGCTGGGCTGAATGGCCTGTTCTTGTCAATTTTTTTTTTCTTTGAGTGTTCAGGGGCCTCATGTATAATCGCACAAATATGTTGCGTATTCCTGTTTCCATGCTCAAATCACGATGTATAAAACCTAAACTTGTTGTAAAGCCACGTACATTTTCATGGTAGCTCAAACCCTGGTGTACGCAAATTCTCTGCTCGGTTTTGTAAACTGGCGGCACCCAGTGTCAAAGCAGTACTTTTGTTCCAGTGTGGTTTCCCTTTTTTAAATCCACATCCCTGACGCGGCTTTCTCATATACACTGAAATTAACCACATTTTGTTTATTAGTTTAAGGCATCTGATTGAAATTAACCTGTAACAATATAATGGTCCATTATGAATGGCCAAACTATTCCAAATACCACAGCTGCTTTAGTGTTGTTACTCTCACTGCACCTTCTTCTTCTTCTTCTTCTTCTTTCAGCTGCTCCCGTTAGAAGTTGCCACAGCGGATCATCTTTTCCCGTATTACTCTCACTGCACCACTCGGAGTATTTATATCACTGTATCTGAGTGTGGAATCACAGCTCTACAGCAGCTGATCGGAAAGTGAATTATCGGTATACAGCATCAAGCACACTCTGCCTCAGCCATGCTGTCCATTGAACTGCTCTCATCTGACAAACGCTTCAGAGCCTTTCCTGTACTGACCTCACGGTTCAGAAACAGTTTCATCCCATGAACTCTAAACGCACTCAATCAGTCCATCAAGTGCTGCTTGTAGAACGGTTTGTACTTAGAAGTACAATTACCTCACTGTAAACTTGTGATACGGTTATAATATTGCACAACCTGAGCCATTTTATAAAGTGCTTATTTACATATGATGACGATATTTTTAAGATGAAATGCAGCAAAATATGTTTGTTACATTATAGAGATAAAACGTTAACTTCATTTAAATAATCTATATTTTTAATAATTAAACATGTGAGGACACGGTGTCGCAGCGCTAGCAAGGAGCTGGCGCCCTGTTCACGTATTGTTCCTGCCTCGCGGTGTATTCTTGCTGGTGCTGACGCGACACTGGAAGGATAGACGGATAGAATAATTAAACATGTACTACGAAGATATTTCAATGTTCCTTAAAAGTTTTGAAGAATCCGTGTTCTCAGCTTACAGATGGCTTTACATCTATTACAGAGCTGATTGTGTGGCGATTGGGTATTTGGAGAAAGAAAAGAAAGGACAGAAATTGGGGGTTAGTACGTTTGAAAGAGACAGTACTGCTGCAATAAATTATTTCATCGAAGGTCACACATGGCACAGCAAGCATCTTGCGTGAGGCATGAACAATCTTTGGACGAGGTGCCAGCTCATCACTATCACTGCGCCACTGTGTTCCCATGTTTAATACATGCTTTAATTCTTATCATCATGAAAATGATATCAGGTATACATCTCAGTATTTAAATTATTCAGAAAGCTGTAATATCATGAATGTAATAGATTGTGTCCTGTCGGAGGAAGAGAAAGCCCATTTAAGAAGCATGTAGTGTTTCACACACATAGAGCACATAGAAGAACATATACAAAACAAAGCATTTAACGTGCTACTTTGGTTACAATGGAATTTGAGAAACTAGTAAATTAAACGATTTTAAGATGAAGTTTATGATGTTCTACTTTAATGACAAAATAAACTGTGATTAAAGTGGAAATTTCGAGATTAAAGTTAACATTTCGTGCTTTTTTCCCCTACTATTTCCCTATTTTTTTTTTTTTCTTTTCTCTTTACCCCAATAAGTTTTCATATGACACTTAGACGGTGGGCTACAACTCGCCTTTTCACGGCAACTTTGATATCTGACAACATCTTTTTTATTTCTGGCACTGTGCGACTTTGTGAACTTGAGCTTTCGAGTTTCTCTGACACTCTATGTCACTCGATCAATTTCCTTTTGTTGTTTATACCACAGTTTAAACCAACAAATAGTAAGTTTTTCCTTGCCTCCACTTGGTATTCGCTGAAATACTTCTATTTCCCCCCGTGCTTTTGCCATTGCCTTTTCACAGAACGCTGAGCTTAAGTTATTTATATTGATTTACATATTCAAAGAGGCGTAATTCTAGGAGGAGTTTGGTGAGTGGCAGCAGGCGCATGCACGTGCATTACTTTTCACGCTGACCGGGATTTATTGAGCGGAAGAACGTGGAAGCTGGCGAACGCACAGATTTATGCATCTGGATTTTTTTGTGCGTACAAACATTTCTGCTTTTGTCCGTATGCCATGTTTTAGTGTGAATTCTATGCACGGCGTTATGCACGAGGCCCCTTATGTTCTAAAAAGTATTGGAACTGCTAATAGCAAATATCTTCCATTGCCATTGGAAATACTGATATTTTTTGGACTGGTTTATTGCTGCTGGTATTGGCTTCTCAATTGTCTTCAGTTTGCGAACTCAAACCGAGCAGATGATAATTGAGAGGTGAGCATTTTGCAGTCCCAATTCATTTCACATTGAAGTGAAGAATAGACCTGGCACACAGTTATTCACTTCAACTCTTTCATGCGACAAGCAACAGAAAATGTTTTCATCTACATTTAGTATGTAAAATGTCATCAGTTTACTGTTCTGTTTCATAAAAAACACACCAGCACCCTTCACAGCTAGCATCTACATAAAGCTGAAGACATTAAAGAAATACTATAACCAAAAATGATTTTTTAATACAGTGGTGTGAAAAACTATTTGCCCCCTTCCTGATTTCTTATTCTTTTGTATGTTTGTCACACAAAATGTTTCTGATCATCAAACACATTTAACCATTAGTCAAATATAACACAAGTAAACACAAAATGCAGTTTGTAAATGGTGGTTTTTATTATTTAGGGAAAAAAAAAAATCCAAACCTACATGGCCCTGTGTGAAAAAGTAATTGCCCCCTGAACCTAATAACTGGTTGGGCCACCCTTAGCAGCAATAACTGCAATCAAGCGTTTGCAATAACTTGCAATGAGTCTTTTACAGCGCTCTGGAGGAATTTTGGCCCACTCATCTTTGCAAAATTGTTGTAATTCAGCTTTATTTGAGGGTTTTCTAGCATGAACCGCCTTTTTAAGGTCATGCCATAGCATCTCAATTGGATTCAGGTCAGGACTTTGACTAGGCCACTCCAAAGTCTTCATTTTGTTTTTCTTCAGCCATTCAGAGGTGGATTTGCTGGTGTGTTTTGGGTCATTGTCCTGTTGCAGCACCCAAGATCGCTTCAGCTTGAGTTGACGAACAGATGGCCGGACATTCTCCTTCAGGATTTTTTGGTAGACAGTAGAATTCATGGTTCCATCTATCACAGCAAGCCTTCCAGGTCCTGAAGCAGCAAAACAACCCCAGACCATCACACTACCACCACCATATTTTACTGTTGGTATGATGTTCTTTTTCTGAAATGCTGTGTTCCTTTTACGCCAGATGTAACGGGACATTTTCCTTCCAAAAAGTTCAACTTTTGTCTCATCAGTCCACAAGGTATTTTCCCAAAAGTCTTGGCAATCATTGAGATGTTTCTTAGCAAAATTGAGACGAGCCCTAATGTTCTTTTTGCTTAACAGTGGTTTGTGTCTTGGAAATCTGCCATTCAGGCCGTTTTTGCCCAGTCTCTTTCTTATGGTGGAGTCGTGAACACTGACCTTAATTGAGGCAAGTGAGGCCTGCAGTTCTTTAGATGTTGTCCTGGGGTCTTTTGTGACCTCTCTGATGAGTCGTCTCTGCGCTCTTGGGGTAATTTTGGTCGGCCGGCCACTCCTGGGAAGGTTCACCACTGTTCCATGTTTTTGCCATTTGTGGATAATGGCTCTCACTGTGGTTCGCTGGAGTCCCAAAGCTTTAGAAATGGCTTTATAACCTTTACCAGACTGATAGATCTCAATTACTTCTGTTCTCATTTGTTCCTGAATTTCTTTGGATCTTGGCATGATGTCTAGCTTTTGAGGTGCTTTTGGTCTACTTCTCTGTGTCAGGCAGCTCCTATTTAAGTGATTTCTTGATTGAAACAGGTGTGGCAGTAATCAGGCCTGGGGGTGGCTACGGAAATTGAACTCAGGTGTGATACACCACAGTTAGGTTATTTTTTAACAAGGGGGCAATTACTTTTTCACACACGGCCATGTAGGTTTGGATTTTTTTTCTCCCTAAATAATAAACACCATCATTTAAAAACTGCATTTTGTGTTTACTTGTGTTATATTTGACTAATGGTTAAATGTGTTTGATGATCAGAAACATTTTGTGTGACAAACATGCAAAAGAATAAGAAATCAGGAAGGGGGCAAATAGTTTTTCACACCACTGTATATCTTATTTAACCTATGTACTTTATAGTGGTTGTTGAGAAAAAAATTTTAATGTTGTGTTTTCATGCAGAAAGGAGAAAAAAAAAAACATTACGGAATAATACAGGATAATAGCGATCAATGCTGTACAATAGTAAATGATGTGAAAAATATCCATGGAGTGAAAAAAAATTTAAAAAATCGACCAATCAGTTTTACATTACATTAGTCATCTAAATGTATACTCAAAACATTCAAAACACATGCTTTTTTGTTAATATATTGTTCAGTAGTTATTTCCAGAACAGTCAGTGCACATCCTAAACAGTAAATTAAAGCCTTGTGGGAGGTACATTTTGAAATGAAGACAGGACTCTTGCCCAATGAATAGCACTATTTTGGGAGGGTGACTAGCTAACTTGGGTGAACCATGAAAATGGCTCTGAAACCAGCAGCAAGAAATATTCAAGACACCAAGAAATATAGGATGAAATCTGGGCATAGAGTTAAACCAAGTGCTGCATTCTAATGTGCTTTGTCTAGTACTTATTTGTGATATTGCAAGCTGAATTTGCTACTTTAATATCAGGATAAATTAAAGCACTGACTGAAGCTCCTTGCATGCTAATTCAGATTCTTTCACATTTTAACATATCAGCGTGGGCTTTAGGCGTTGAGGCCACACCACTTGCTGTGAGGCCTCTTGCACTGCCTGCCGTTTCACCTCTACACCAGTTGTAGATTACACCGTTGCTAGAATTATATTACTCATCTGTTTTTCGTGAGTCCATATAGGTGGGTGGTGCTGTCTATTCAGGCGAAGAATTTATTTTAGTGTGTGGCAGAGATTACCTTAGGTTGGCTTAGGCAAAAGAATGATCAGAAAATAATACAGGGTCTGCCATACATGAAATCCACACAATAGTTTGTCTAAGCCAACACACAAACCAAGAAACAAAGTCAGAAAGTCAAAACCAGAAATTCTCTGATACATTTTTTAATATATTTTCTACACATCAGAGCAGAAATTTAGTCATAACATTCGGACACGAGCATGCTGACGTCAAGTGCTACATGGGGTACGGCGCGTTGCCCAGCAGCATGCCATAATCACAACCACAAAAAGGAAGCACCCACTGAAAAACATGGATATGAGGGTTATATTTCAAAAAATGAAGTAAAATGAATAATACAAAACAAACTCGACTAAAAACTTCCCAGTAGGCTTATTCTAGATTGACGTTGTACCTTGTTTTTTAGCTTCTTTCAGCGCAGTGTCACACAAGTCTCTTTCTTCACAGTAACTGTCTTTGAATCCTGTGTTAAAACCCAGAAAGGAAGGTGGCACATTGTGCTTCACACAGGCAGAAATAAAAAGTCAGCAGTGCCACTTGCACACCCTGTGATATCAGTGCTACCAGTCAGACAATTTGGGAGAAAACTTGCACCCCAGATAATTGTATAAAATAAAAAAATATAACCTAGTCAGCCAGAAATGCAGATTTAATATGTTTACTTTGCTCTTTTCTTGAAAAAAATAGTTTCTTTTTAATTACTTTGTTTGCAGACCAAATAAGAAATCAACAGCAACCTGTCTAATGGGAAATGCATGAGAATGCACTGAAGTGGAAAGTGAAACATCCATCCACCCATCCATACATTATCTAACCCGCTCTATCCTAACTACGGGGTCACGGGGGTCTGCTGAAGCCAATCCCAGCCAACACAGGGCGCAAGGCAGGAAACAAACCCCAGGCAGGGCGCCAGCCCACCGCAGGGCGCGCACACACACTAGGGACAATTTAGAATCACCAATGCACCTAACCTGCATGTCGTTGGACTGGGAAAGTGAAACATCATAATGCAAAGCTTTGAATACTTTGAGAGCATGTAAATGCAGTAGTATTAAATCCTTGGAGGCATTTTCAGATTAGTTGTGATGTAGTGTAACATACAGCAAGTTAATAGATTATTTACACAGGCTTGCATATTGCAATGTATGGATCTGAGCTATGAAGCAGCACATATAGCCATTGTGCCACACCATCTTAAGTACCATTAAAAAGTATCATAGGTTTGTTAATAACGGTTTGGCATTATATGTGTAGAGCCAGACATCCTTAATCACATCATGGTGTCTAGAAGCAAACGTAATTGAACTTTTAAATCAAATGTGTTAAACTGATTGATGGATATCCAAATTGAATTTGGAGATAGAGAGGGTCTCAGAATTATAATCATATAGGAATGCCTACTGCTTTTTATTTCAAATCTTCTTACTTCAAGTTTGAAAGTTAGAAAAATAAAAGCTCCCAGTTTCTTTAAATCATTTTCAAAGTCTGAAATAAAAGTTGAGGACTACAGTACAAGCTCCATGTATTTAAATCTGGGGACATATGAGGAGAAGGGAGAGGTGGGCAACAAGAACACAATTAACTGAATTGCCAATTAACTTAAGTAAACAAATCGTCAGTTATGTACGGCCTGTAAACGCAGAGTGCCCTTATAGCATCTCACCACATACACATTGACGCCAATAACTATATTATATATAAAAATAAAAGGCCCACAGAGCACAAAGGGAAAATGAAAAAGTACAACAGACTGCAAATAAAAAACCTCAGCTCCTGCAGACCATTCTCGGTATGGCTCACCCACTTGCTCTCCTCAAAATCTCCACGCCAAAGTACACGGTCTCACCTCCTGCCTCATTGACTCTTTTCACTCTGATCTCCAGGGAGCCTTCTTGTCCGATAATTCCCGCCAACCTGACCCCAAACCTGAGTCACTTTCAGGGTGAAGGATGGCCCACTTTGGCTATAGAGACACAGGACTACTGGCCCCTCAGATTGATTTAGTTCTTAAAGACCAGATTTCCAAGACAGTACCCCTGCTGTCTGTCACCGTTAAGGGGCCAGCATTGCCCAGTCTTCTCTGTCTTTTTCCCACTCTACATTTGTCTATGTCTATACCTCCACAGTGATTGTGTTGGTCTCAAAGTGCAAGCCCTCCTAGCCGCCTTAACTCTTTTTCTCTAAAAGTAGAAAGGACAAGACCTCTGGCATCTTAAAGGACATCAGCTATCTGATCTCTTGTGGCTCCTCACTAGGCATTGTTCTGCCTACCTAGAAATTTCAGTTATCAGAAAACAGGCATAACAGGACCGAGCGCCCCCATAGTCACTAACAGAAATCTGGGAGTTGTGACAGTCCCCTCTTTGGGTCTGTTACAACTTACGTATTCAGATACTGTGGCTGTTCATCTCCGACTGTTTTCAGCACAGCTGCCCCTCTTTCCATGGGTGTCTGTTTTATGACATATGGAAGTCTGTATCAGGGTTGTGGCTCATGAATATTTCAGGAACTCTCTCTAGCATATCTATAATTATGTACAGGCTTGTAAATTGTGTGCTTGTGTCTGGTGGTGGTCTTACCTGTCTGTCCCCTGACCCAGCTGCTTGCCTCTGATCATTTTCCTCTCTAATGCAGCAGGCTCACGCAGACCCAGAAGTGCTGAGAGAATGCCAAAGACAAGTCCAGAGGCGGCCTGGAATAACGTTTGAGAAATGGAAGTCGGACTGCATTGAGCAGACAACTGAATCAGCACTTGGAATGAGGAGCTTTCTCATGGGATTAAAGATTCTGATGACACGAGAGAACTACTAAAGCCTTCCATGCAAATGTGAAAACCTGTATGGGACAACACATTAGGCCAAAAAAAAAAAAAAAGAATCCTAAAGCTTGGCTGTGTGGTAACGTGACATTTCTTGGCTCTTGAGCCACTGTGAAGTGAGATCACTGGCCAATGCAGATCAAAGTAAAAATCTTGGAGGGCAGGGGGCTATCCAGTCCTGAATTTGCAAGGTCACGTATTCTGTTACAGGAGGGCGCTACTGAACTCAGATCACAGACGTCTGCGATCGCTGCAGGCTTTCATTGTAAGCAGATTCCTGTTATTGATTGGACTCCATTGTTAGTCTGATGTCGTGTTTTCTTGTCACTGTCCTCAATCTTTGCATTTTGAACTAATTCAATGTAAGAAACATAACAAAGCTGTGCGTGAATATTGTGACATGCTGGTCCACTAGGGTGCATGTACTTTGTTTTTTTTCTCTTTTTTAAATTTAACAAGTGACTGTGAAACGTGACAAAGAATGTGCAGTTCCTCTGCAGGGCTCATTCCACACAGAGTGTTTCAAAATTGTTTAGTCAGAGAGCATAACAGACATGTCAAAACAGCAAACATGCACTTTTAGGAACTCACATTTTTGAACTAAAGCAGGTTTGGTAAAACGCCGTGGAGAAGCAACAGTCCTACCGTAATGTCATTCAGAACACTCATTGTGATTAAACAACGGCTTTAATAAGACATGAATCAGACTCGGTAAGCTGCACCCAGTGCTGGCCTCTACAGATACTGCTGGGTCAAGGGGCAAACATCGAGTATAAGAGAGGATCAGCTCTGGCTGGGATGCTAGTCCATTGCGTAGGCTGCATGACTTTGGCATGTTGGAGGAAACCCAAATTTACTTCATCCTTTTGAGCGTGTAAGTAATTAACCCTAAAATAACCCCAGAACAGTATAAGATGTTTTGAAATATGTCTTTTTAGTTTTGTTGGTCAAGATCAGAGTCCAAACCTGGTCACCAACTGTGTGACAGTAAATATATTGTCACTATGTTCACCTGATTCTTCTCTTCTTCTTTTACTTGAAAGTGTTCTTAAAGGTCGGCCCTTCAAATCCTCTGTCTCCTTGTATCTCTGCCCTTAGGCCCAGCTTAATCATCAGCAAAGTAGTAGATCTTACTTTTTTCATTTTGGATATTTTTTGTTTAGTACAGCCATCACCAGATGTCCCCAGAGACATATGTGTTAGGTTCACTGACGCCATGACTGACAGAGTGAGTGTGTCCAATGACCAACTGCTGTTCCGGGTTTGGTTGCCTAAAGAGGACGCATCTAGAATACAGTGGCTAACTGCGCTCTGAATTGTAATAAGCTAGTGGAGAAAAATGAATGGACTGTTGGGCAGAATACCTTTGTTTTAAGTTAAGCCTACATTTATCATGGATTATAGCCATTCTCAGAGGATACTACACAAATCCAATAAAAAGAGGTGCATCAGACAGGAGAATAAATGCTTCACGGCAGTTGTAAATGATGTCAACTGAGACACCAGCCAGTCTCAAGAAATTTGCACCTATTGTGATTGAGAGCTTTGGGTCAGACCCAGATAACCTGGACTTATCGTACAAGGCGATCAAAAAGACTAAACTCAACCAAGAGGGATTGTCATACAAATTAAAGAAAGGATGTTTGTAGTTTTAACTAACTCCACTAGAGAGATTCTAATAATTTACTGTGTTTAAAAATTCAAATGGACATAAATAACTGATATGCCAATGTAGGTGTACAGTGGCAGCATATCTTGAGATGTTCACATCTGGAACTGCAAGGCTGAAGGTCAGGAGTTCATTATTGCTGCCATCTTAGGCAGATCAAACCGTAGAATGTCAGACTACAAGAGAGAGTGGAATGCTTTCTGTAAGTGGATGTTACTTGAATTATCTGCTGCAAGCAGTGTTACCACCCCTATATTTTTGTCTCCCGAGTCTGTGTTTTTTCATCACAATTTATGTATTCTTGAACTAGTTTCTTACATAAATGTGTTGTTTCATACATCTTAACAAAAACTTAGCAACTCCGCACATCTCTAAAATGTAATTACTAGTCTGTGCATGACCAAATTAACTTGGTGATTGTGATTGGTGACGTCACATCCTGCATAGTGCTTATGCCTTAGTGTCAGTCATGTGCTGATAGCAAAAGAGGTCACTAAATATTAACTGCTATACTTGGAAGTCACCAAAATCTGTCATCGAGGACATTAAAGAAGGACAGGGCCATAAACGATGATGTGAAAAATTCAAAAAGTACAAACTGGAAAATTTCAAGTTAAAGTTGTTGATTTGAGTGAAGTGTTTAATGTTCTGCTCCCAAGTTTGAATTTGACATTTCCTGCTTATCAGGAATATGATTTTTTGATACTTTAGATTTATTTGGCAGACATGTGCTGCTGTTGTATTTAATTAGAAAATTCCTTGTATACAGTATTAAACATGTCTATGTATTTTTGGTGTTTATTTGATGACATTGTCTGTGTTTTTCTTAAAAGTTAAAGTGGCCCACACATGTTGGTGTGTTACCTGGTTTCCTGCCGCACATCTGCAGTTCATTGGTCGCTGTGCGCTGATTTCCAGCGAGTAGTCGTGTTCTGTGGGTGTCTTCCCACTGAGTTAGTTCCAATCTTGTGTCACTTGAAGCAGGTTTAGACTCTTATAATCATACATTGATAAAAAAAAATGCATGGATTTATTCAACACTCACTTCTTCCAACCATCCATCTTCTGTAGCTACTTCTGCAATTCAGGTTTGAGAGGAGCTGCAGCCTACCTATGGAACTCAACCTCAGATGGGGCACCATCTCTCATCATGACTCTTAGTGGAGTCATTTCAAGTTGCCATCTACTGCCTTTGAGATGCAGAAAGGATGCCAGAATTCTTGGAGAAGAACTCACACAGGCAAGGGGAGAATGTCCAAACTCTATCTCGGCCATCTGAAGTGGTGTGGTGGCACTGGTAACCACTGTACCACCATGCTGCAATCAAAATACACTGCAGAGTGAAATACAAAAAAATAAGCAAATCCAAACAAGCAAGTCACTGTTTTAGGTAGCCGCTCTTAACAATGTGCCTTAGAGAGCCCACCCAGATACAGTGAACGTCTGCACAGGATACGAAAGAGGAGTACAAGGAAACAGTCAGGCATGACATACACCCTGGTTACTCAGTTGAAAGCAAACTTCTAGGAAAGACAATTTGCAACCTTTGTACAAAGGTGAATTCTATAAAGATTGCCTTGGCCAAAGTAAATCAGCCAAACCCCTGCGCTGCAGGAAAACTTTTTCGTTCAACAATGGAGAGGCAACAGGGGGTGGGGGGGGGGTGATTGGTTTATGATTTTGGAGGTAACAGCATAACTTGTGTGAATATCATCTGGATTTTCATTGACTAATAATGGATTCAAATTCTCCTTTATTGTTAAGCAATTGAGGTTGGCAGCATTTGATTCCAGTATATCAGGAAAGTTCTGAAGACATTAAGATAATTAGTTGGACAAGCAAAGGGCAGACAGTCACCAAGGATTCATCAGGCAGCAGCTGATCACCACATGGTAACATTTCTATTTCCTGTTGACCACTAATGCCGAGAGTCATAGAAAGTCTTTGATGCTACTGTCAGTCAAGATGACAAAATCTGGGCTGAGATCTCAAAGGTTCAAAAGGTGCCCGCCACCTTGGTGGTAAAGACTGTCACATTATTGCATGAGTTTCTACGGCAGCTGCCAAAGAGACGTACAGTAACTAGAAGGGAAATGGAAGTAGACGGGGCGAATGGCAGTGGGTTCAGACACACACCGAATTAAACCTTACATCACATACGACTTTAACAATGACGTACTCAAATCTAATATGATCTGACCAAACATTTCCATTGGGGCCCAGAAACCCAAAGGAACAGCAGTTCTGCAACAGTTTTGGACCTGACAAACGGAAGATGGACTCATTTTGTCTGATGTTGTTACTTACCGTGAAGATGAAAAAAAAAAGATGGACACAGGCTCCATCAGGCAGCACCTCAATAGCTTTGAGAAAAAAAGGAGGCCATCATGTAATACTTCAGAAATGTGAAATTGGGCTGGAAAGTCGTCATGTAGTCATCTAATTTGGCATACACTACAATCTGTAGTCATGTAACCGGACATCCTCGGATGAAATGATCAGCAGCTACAGCCATCAAGTTTAACACTCCCTCTGCCTAGAACTTGTGCAATGTTGCATCTTAAAATGGTGCCAGTCTTTGCCACACTATTGTCTGTTGTTACCAGGACTACTGTGGGGGATAAAAAATGTGCTGAAGAAGAGTGGAACCTGATCAATCCTCTGTTTATCTGTTTTAGTTTTGATAGCCTTTGCTGGTCAGGTTTGATGTCCGACTAGATGTAAGCTCTAGAAGATGTAAAAGACCAAGCTTGGGTTAACAACCAGCCTGACATTTTATGACTAGCATCTCCAGCCATCTTCATTGTATCTGCAGTGTCAAGGCAGAGGTCGCCATCACTACCTGGCCTATTTCTAGTTAGTGCCACAAAGGTGCTACTGACAACATACTTGAAGGGTGAAGAACACGTGGAATACTAGCATCAAGGCGCAAATATACTTATCTCAGAAATTCAGCCATATGTTCATATTTGTGTCTTTTTAGCATTTTAACTTAAACATGGCATACAGCAATTTTCCCTAAAAACATGTTTATTAAAATATACTGTATATTTATTTCACCATATTTATTATATAAAGAAACACCTCACCCAATGGCTTAAAATGTTTGCATGAAACTGCAGTCTTATAACTTACTGGGATACGTTCACTTTAAACCAGCAAAGCTTCCGATTTCAGTCTGCGTTTTGGACAGCAAACCAAAGTGCTTTCTGGCACAGGAGTTTTTATGTAAACAGCTGCCAGTGTGACAAAAGCCAAGGTTCAAACTGGAAGCCCTGAAGTGTCACAAAGTCGAACGTTGCCTTTCAGGCTATGTTGTTTGAAAATGCATACACCTGGGATTTGAAAATGGAGTGTCCACAGTTTCCGTCAACCACCTCCCATACTGTGGCACTAACATTAGGTTTAAATACCCAACAGCAAACCTTTAGAGAGCGAAACTATCTCCATGCAGATCTATCAGCGCGAGGAGATGTCGTGCTGCACCTAATAAGATCAACACACCTGCTCTTACAAAGGATTCCAGTTTGGTCCTTGGAGTTTTGATTGTTTCTTCCAGTTTTATTTCAGTAAATGGAAAAATGTTGCCAGAACTCCATGGCAGACTATGATTGGAAAATTGTCTCCATTGGTAGCTTATCCTCGGACATGTCTGCTCTCCAGTGACAGTAGCTGTAAATCCCACTCATGACAGCAAGGCCAGGTTTTCAAGGTAGGGCTGAGTCTACATTTAGCATGTTCACTGCTTGTCCTGATCCTCACCACAGCTTCAGGCTGTATGCTTTCCTTCTTCTCTCTCTTTAATTTAATTTTCTGTCATCTTCTGTTTACTGGATCTCCACATCAAAGTACACAGATTAGGTTCAGCTACCAGGATACAGGTTTCCTTATTTTCATAGTCGTATGTATTGATTAGTTAAAATGAAAGCCTGTGTAGATGCTTGCAAAAATGAAATTTTCATCCTTTCTTAAAGGGAAACCACCAAAAAATGTTATTTCTGTATATTTTTCTTAAACATAGTTTGTAGTGGTTGTCGAGAAAAAAAATCTTCTAGTAGAACTGAGGCAACAAAGTTTCTGATAGAATAGTCATGTAATGTATGGTGACCAGCACTGGATGTCACCAAACAGCAGCAAAAACGTGTGTCAAGTGGCTGTAGGATCATGGGGGTCTCCCTCTCCTTGATCCAGGACATTTTTCAGACACACTGTCTGCATAGAGCCTGTGCCATTGTTGAAGACGTGTCCCACCCATCACACACTGATGGACCTCCTGCTGTCAGGTAGAAGATACCACAGCATTCAGACCAGCACAGCCAGGTCCTTTCGCTCCTACATGTCACCCAGTACCATATGCCTATAACATTCCCCCATTTACTGTATGTACTGTCACTTTACTATGGAAATTGTGCATTGTTCGAGCTTTATAGTCCTGCGTTCTTTTGTTTTGTTACATTGGATTGTTGCACTGGTTCTGCTAACGTTACGATGTATGTTAAATGTATGTTGTTTTGTCTATGCACCAGGGACTGTAGGGAACAAAATTTCGCTCAACCATACTGTACATGTGGATGAATGCCAATAAAAATTGAGCTGAAGGCATCTTAGGGCTGATTTAAGCATTTAGTCATGTGCCCTGTTGGAAAATATTAAGTAGGTCTAACTGTTTGAATCAGAAATGGGCTTATTTGAAGAAATTGCTAATTCAGAGATCCAAGACGAAGGGAGTTTCGGGGCTAATACATTTCTGCTGTCTTACTCATTTAGAAGCAAGAAAGAAGGGGGATTGTGTTGTCAAATTGTGTAACACTCAATGAAGTGTTTTATAGGCAAAAGGACGTTTTACTAAGAGAATAAGATCAGCGTAATCTGTCCAAAAGACCATATTTAGACTAAAAGAGCGCAGGCAGAATGATGTGCTTGTCAAGCAAAGCAGAAGTATGTCGCCATCTCCTTCTATCCCAGCCATGTATTTGTACAGCTGGAGAGTGCATTTGCAAATTGAAATTAATAGCAGAGTGCCTCTATTTATGAATCCTATACTTTGGGCATGATAATGGCCATTCCTGGATTCAATCCTTTAACAAGGGTACATAAATACAGTGAGGGCAGCTTACCAATTATTTATTAAAGGACTGATAATATGTGCGAAACCTCCCACTGAAGATAATGGAAGTGATAATATTACCACGGAAATGTTTATTTTCTGGCATGGGCTGAGCAGAGTTTTGGATGGGGAGGAATTGACTAGGTGTCTCTGAAGCCATTACAGATGATAGTCTGTCACCTGGAAAAACATTTAGCCCAGCAGGTTTCTTTCATATTCATCTAATGTGTGACAACAAAGTGTAAACGCTGAGACTTTCACTCACATCTGATCATGAGCAGGTCTTGGACACAGTTGGATGTTATGAAAAGTCTGCGGTCGCCCTTAAATACTGTACCTCTTCCAAAAGACATTGTTGACATTAATATGAACATTTCCAGGCACCATCTTTCATAAGGTTTGTCTTGTGCCAGTTCTTTCCCCTGCACAACAGACAGACTCAGCCTAAGGGATTTGAGGCGAAAGCCAGTGGTGAACTGAGAAGCCCCTGAACTGTAACCTCAAAAACACAGAAGGAGAACATTGTGTCACTTAAATCTTACAGGCCTGGGCGGACCAAAGTAAAGTGCATCATTTGCAGTACTGGTCAGCTATGGCACAGGCTACTGTTGTAAGTCAAGTTTGTTGAAGACTTGTTAAAGAAAGAAAAACTGTAAATAAATACATCAATGTTTCATCCTTCACCTTTGGATCAGTGCTGGCAGACACAGTGTACTTTACCCTGAGAGTCTGTGCACCTGTGTTACCTTCAAAGGCCTATCTCTGTGTACTTTGCCATTAATTCTGTTTGAAGGGCCACCCTGCACAACTATTTTGGTCTTTTGAGTTTCTTAACAAGCAGCTTAGAGTTGTGTGGGTCTTATGACTCGCAATCTGGGAGTAGAAATGTAATCTGCTAAGTACACAAAGCATAGAATATTTCAACAATGTACTGTTTTTAAAAAAAAAAAAAAAAAAAAAAAAAGTTTTTACACCAAATGTAAAACAATTTATGATTGTTCAGGTATGTGTGTGCCCGTGTCCATAAATCTCAACAAATAAAAAGCATAATTAACACTTTTGCTGTAATGTATTAATGTGCAATTAACATCGATACAACCTAAAGAGTATGACAGGAGTGCTCTCATACTTGGTGGATTTGTTACAAGCCTGTGCAGCATGAAGTGGTTTGCTTTCTGCTGAGCTCCACTTCATTTCCTCTGTGTGTTCTGGTGGTAGCTACATTCAAAATTTGTCTTACATGAATGATTTTGTCTTATGATGGACAACTGGACTCTCACCTTCTAGCATGTCCCTTGGAAGAGGCTTGTCTTCCTAAAACATGGAACAGTAAATAGGGAATAAAAGGGAGGGAATAAAACACCCCTACTGGACAAAAATTCAGTGACAGTGCTCACACATGCACGTTTCCTGAGCCATCTTTAATTGTAAACAACCACACAGAAAATGGCCCCAGGTGGGATGCCAATCCATTTTATTGTGTGCCTGCCACACTAACTCTGAGTACAAGTTAGACTCTTCATGTAACGTCACAAACAAGCAGCATACTGAACGATTTAGGAGTACCGTAAGAAAACCCAGGTGGACATGAGGTGATCATGCAAAACTCTCCATAGTTAACAAGCTGGTAACTGAATGTAGGTCCATGGACCGTCGAAGCAGCACAGCAAGCCATCCATCAATTTCTTGAACATACATCACTGAACAGCCGACTCACACACATTATCCACTTTCAAGTCATCAGTTAACCTAACACACGTTTAGTAGGGAGAAAAACTGATAAAAGTCACAGTCATCGTGATCATTCTCATTTCACCCGAAACAGCACATGACTAGAACTTCATTTTATTTTCTCTAAATAAATTTGTCTCTTAAGTGATATAGTAATGTCTAATAAAAGTGGAAAAGATCACAATTAGTGGCATACTTACATTTAAAATCTCATTTGCTTTGAAAAAAAACAATGTATTAGGGAAATACTTAAATGAAAACAAAAAAAACTAGCATATGACTATGTTCAGTATGTTCTGCACTGCACAGCATGCCACTTCAGGGCCCCAACTCTGAAGGCATATAAAAAGAGCATTAGCTTAAAACGAGTCTCTAGGCTGAGAGGTCCATTTAGACTAAACCCTCTCGACTGCTCACCCGCACTGCAGTGATGCTTCCCAGAACACACTTATTTATTGTCGGCTGGCTCACCTCCAGCTCCTAAAATCAGGTGGCCTTCAATGACAGTTAAGACTGGCTATGCTGTCCTTAATACAAGGAAATAAGAACAAGTCAGTCAGTCTGATTGGCGGAGCGTGGCACCTCTAGCTGTTAAGCCAACTAAAACCAAAGTCAAGCTTTTGTGTTTAATTAGTCCTAACAAAAACAGAGCCAGAAACGCTGGCACTGAAATGTGCCTAAAGCTGCCCATATCTGCTGCAGCACATTCTCAAAGCTAACAGTTGTACTTTATGCATTAGTATAAAAGACTGAGGAGTAGAAATGGAATAAGCAGACAAACACAGTCATGGAAGAGATCAAGCCCTGCAAATGCCCCGACAATGTAAACAAAATAAAACTGAAATAAATTCAAACTATTGATGCAATCCTGTCTGTGGCTTTGTGTTGGAAAGTTCACACAACATTTAAGACATTCAAATAAGCAGTCAGCCAAATGTGTTGCTCAAAGATAAACAAATAGATGGCCACCTCTTTAGAAACCATTTTAATTTAGACATAAAAAATATAGATTACAAAATGAAATAAGCAATGAAACAGTTGGAAGTCTGGTAGAACAATAGCCTTTCTAACAGTCAAGCACATGGAAAAATGGCAATGGTTTGCTTTTAGTACAAGGTACTGCCTCCTACAGTTCTGGCCATGAAAAGAGAGGAACAGAAATGTTACGTTCACCATAACATTGACCACTGCACAACAAAGCATTTTCAAATGAGGCATATCACTTCAACCTTGAATAGTTAAAACAGGAAACACATGAAGTCTGTGATTTACATCGCAGTTCAGTTTTTATTTTCTGAATTTTGCTGATATTGCAGATTTCAGTTTCACTGAAATTTGGAACCAAGCAGGTACAATATGTACAAATAGGCAATTAAAATAAAACCTGTCCCCTTCATGTTATTGCTAAAATACTACATGTAACAGTTGCTATGACTTAACCCTTTGAGTACTGGGAACACTTTACAAACAAAAACACTTTCTTACATAAACAAGGACTGTTGCGTAGACAGTGCAGTAGAATATAAATGTGGCAAGTTGTAATTTTTGAATGTAGCACACAAAAGATAGTGCCAGTCCTCAAAGGATTGAGCAAGTAAACTGCTTCATTGTTTTCAACACAAGCTGCCTCTCAATACCACACTGCAGTGCATGAAGATATCTAAGTTACACATTTGGCATATCAGACATTTGTTCTTAACTCCTCAAAATAAAAAGCTGCATTCTGAAGAAAACACTAATGCTAGTATATTTGAAAGGAAGCTGCAAGTAACCAAAAAAAAAAATTCTTTGTTCCAACAGTTTTGTATTGCCTTGTCTAAAAATACACAAAAATATGAAACAATCTCAGTTTGTTTAATTACAGTGATAAGATGTCCCATGCTTGCATAAACTCCAGAAGCAGAATGTTTGCCACTCAGCTTTTTCATAAAAATCACAAGACCTTGGAATACAACAGTCCTTATAAATGCATGTGATATCAAATTGGATTGTCAACAAAATTCAAACCTTGTCTTCACTGGACGATGACAGCCAAATGTTTTT
This sequence comes from Erpetoichthys calabaricus, assembly GCF_900747795.2. Taxonomy (NCBI): domain Eukaryota; kingdom Metazoa; phylum Chordata; class Cladistia; order Polypteriformes; family Polypteridae; genus Erpetoichthys; species Erpetoichthys calabaricus. The sequence goes on from NC_041398.2 coordinate 125,734,654, forward strand.
CTTGATGCAGCAGGCTGGAAATCATAAGGAAGAATGGTTTTCCAAGTATAAGGATCATATTATGAACAAAAGCGAAGAAGTCAGTCAAAGAAAACAGGTGGAATTTGACACTATTCTGCAACTAACAATGTTACAAAGCTGTACATAATACATGGAAACAATAACATGAAAAGGCAAAAAAGTGTTCATTGTCCAATCTGTTCAGTTTAAAGCAAGTTAAAGAAAAAAGTTTTTAGGTATTCCTTTGAAAATCATTTACTATGGTCCAAGTTTTCATATATAGATATTAACAAATAATTAAAACACTTTCTTAAATTGTGGATACCCAGTAATACAAAGCAGGTACAAAAGTTTACCTCTAATGCCACAATCTCTCCATAATACCGCATGTTCCAGTCCACTGGCCTTCGCGCTTCCCTGTCAGCCTCAGCCAGTGTTTCTGTTGCAAATTTAGCCCTTTGTCTACTGTTAGAAGGCCCATCAGGTTTTTGCAGATGTAATGCACTTTTTGGAGGCCACAAACAGAAAGTCAACATCGCCAATAATAATTTAATACAAACGTTAAACTGTACATTGGCTATATATTTATAAATAAAAAAAAATGCATAAAAAGGTATGGCCATCCCCATTACAATGGAGTTTCCATTTGTCACACCGCTGTAAACTAGAAATCAAGTCTTAACAAATGGCTCTCTCACTTGGGGAGGGGGGGGGGTGGTTATCGGTGTTTGATCACAGAAGTTTCGAAAATGAACACTGCCCAATAAAAGAGCAAAGAAGAACACAAGAAAAAGGTGATGAGCCAACCCCCAACTCACATTAAACATTTAATGGCTTGTGAGTGGCAGTTTATCTTGTATAATGTCTTGGATTAGTTCACTTTTTTTTTTTCTTTAAAGCTACGGAAGACATTCCACATTAAGTAACACAGTTTTGACTCACTGTGCAGTACTAGATACGATAAATATAAAGATACACCAACATATTGTTACAAAATAATGCAGCCTTAGTTTTTCAATACAATCCTAATATGAAGACTGCCTTACTGGTAGACTTGGTAGATGTGCCATGATTGTAAGTTAACAGTTAATCTAAAGAAAGTCATTGGTAGACTCTTATAAAGCCTGAAGTACATTGAATATAATGACTAAGTGTAATTCAACAGACATATAAAACTTACTGTTACTTTGTACGGTTTTGGCCTAGTAGCTCAATACTTTTTGCAGGTTTTTAAGCTTTAATTTATCCAATATAAAGCTAAAGAATGTATTTCATACTGTTAAAGGTTTTAACCCGCTCCCTTGCATTTCAGAAGGTTTTTTGTTTTGTTTTGTCTTACACAAACAGATGAATGTTTCCAGTTGATTATTTAATTTACAAGACTAATTCCTTATAAGTAAAAAAGAAAAAAAATGATAAAAACTCAAGGTTGGAAAATTGTTTCCCTGTAAGCAAAATGAAAATGCACAAAATGATATAAGTGGAATATGCACACATTTTAAAATGCACATCTCCTGGGAATCGGTTTCAGAACACTGCTTTTCCAGATGGCACTCTCCTTCATAAGGTAAAACATGTTTGATCATAAGTATTAAGATTATGTGTTAGAAGTGTCAGCTTGAAAAACTGAAAGGCAAGATATTATGGAACAGCAAACTGACTGCAGGCAAAACTACAGAACCACACAGTAAGGCCACTATATAAGTATTAAATGCCAGTTATTAAAACTGTCTCAAAAATTGGCTCTGAAAAATTTAGATTTACAGTAAGGAAGACAAGGGAGGCTATGAAAGCAGCATGATTTAAAAAGGATGTTCTTCAAATATTGAAAGGTAACAGTTTTCTGACAGGATTGCATACTGATTCACATTATATATATATATATATATATATATATATATATATATATATATATATATACACAAATATATATATGTATATATTTATATATATATTATTTTTATCAAACACTTATTTGGTTAGGTCTGCCTTTATATCTGTGTGTAAGTACAACACTAATTAAAATAACTGATCACATAAATCCTAAAATTACAGTGAACCTACATTTTGCAATCCTTTAGACAAAAAAGTGAAACCTGAAATCAAGTGTAGAAATAATACACACGCATTATTGCTGGGACTCAAAATGCCCAAGGAAAGAATTGCTGTAAATACTTTTTTGAATTTCACAAATGACCAAACTTCATGGTCTAAATAAAAAAATAAAATAAATTAAAAAGAAACCAGAGAAAGGAAGAACCTCATGGAACCAAAACTGGTCCCAAGTAAGAGTATAAGAAAATGCAAAGCAGTAGTACTGCATAAGGTAACATGTGCTGTGTATTGCCGGCAGGGCAGATTTAGTACTTAAAGCTTTCTTTTAAAACACTTCATATAAGTGAAAATAAACAAGTCAAATGAGGTCCTACTGCACTGAAACAAATAAAAAAAAACATTCAGTATACTAAAAAATAAAAATAAAACGCATAATTCCAGCCACAAACCAAAATAAAATGGGATCACTGGAAAAGGTAGCTGTAATATACGAGCAAAGTCAGGCCAAGAACCTGAATATACTTCAGAGCAAAAGCTCAGCGGAAAAATATAAACTATTTGGTAACAAAAGTGTACTATATGTTTAATACAAAAAGGTAGGGTGAAAATGTACCTTTGCTAAAGCTTATATAAGATCCTTGGTCCATAAAAACTATGTTACTGTTTTATATGCAGTCATTTACTTTTGCAAACCTCCATACCCCACATTAATACATATTGCCCCTTTACAAAAAAAAGGCAAACAAAAATACAAACAAAACAAAACAAAACAAAAAAAAAAACTGTGAAAAATAGACTTTTCTTTAATAAAGTTTTTTCTGCTTGGCCGAAGAATCTTGAGTCTTTTTATGTAATCTGTTCAAACATTCCATAAGAGGAAATCAAACAGGTATGCCATGATTCCAAAAAAATGGGTTTGAAGATTACAGCTCATTTTTTGTCTTTTTGCAGCACTTAGTCAGTTTGAAGTCTTTTGTGACAGTCTGTAGGTTAAGATACTACCGTTGCCGCTGATGATGTGACATTGGTAGGATTTGTTGTGACATTTGCATAAGTTCCATCATTATTTAAACTGGTTTCATTAGATGTCATCATCAGGCTTGAGTTTGCTCGAAGAATGGCTCCTGCAGCATTGCAGTGCGGTCGAGGACCAGGCTCTGGTGTGTATGTGAAAGTAAGGCTGGTGGAGTAGATAATCCCATCATTTCGAACCAAAGTAACAGGAACCTGAACTGGTTGACGCACCCATCTCCATCCCTCACGGAATGCAGAGATATCTGGAACAACACACAGCATGCTCTCAGCACACCTGCAAGAAAAGGGAAAAAAACAGCTCTAAAAATTGTGACCAACTGAAGACAGAAGCACAGTCTTATATATTGTTGAATGTTTTATGACTTTTAAAAAATGTCAACTATCATAAGTAGCCGACATTTTGCAGGATTATAAATGACATTTTGACATCTTATTCCAATCTCGAATTGAAACATACAGCAGTGTTCTCCCAGGAAATTTTTTCCAGCCAGGTGGCATGAAAAAAAAGTAGCCAGGTGGGGCAGGACGGGGAAATTTGGTGGTGGGGAAAATTAAATGTGCACTATTTTTATTAGTTAATTATTATTAAATATTTTCCAATGCTCAATATGACTTCCTTTTTTAAAGTCTGACACTTGTGCCAGAATATTTTTATTAAATTTAAGAAGTATCCAATTCAGGATCCTGCAACCCTAACAAAAATTTTAAATAACAATTGTTATGATATAAACCACAAGTATTGTCGCTGTCAGGAAGAAAAGTGAAAACAATGAAAAAAAGTATGGGAAACCTAATGAAGAAAAATTTAAAAATATTCCTCAAAGCCAACTTGCATATGCAGAAGGTGTCTTCAAGTTAAATATTTATTCTTCTTTTCTTCCTAGAGGCCCAGTTCTCTGCAGCTTTCCCATAATCAAAGTCCCCAAGATATAGGCCCTCCAAGGAGATCAGCATGAGATTATTTAGCATACTTTGATTCATGCAATTTCTCAAACATGTCTTGATCCTTTTAAGGGCAGAAAAACCCCTTTCACATTCAGCCGTGCTCACTGGGATCACTAGCCCAATATGAGCTGGTTTGGCTAAATTTGGAAAATGTCGTTGCCATTTTTAGCAAAATCTGTTTTGGACTGAAGTCTTTGTATGATTGACCTCTGATCATTTTTGACACAACTGTCCATTCTTGCCTGCTACTTTTATATTTTAAAATTGGAGGGCTACCATTTGTGGAGTAATGATCGAAAAGAATTTGAGCAGACTCACTTGAATCGTGAGTTTTTGCATTGAAAACTTTTGAAAAGCTGGAAATAATTGGCATGTCAGGGAATCTTGCATCTAGGTGCTTGACAGCTGTCTCTAGGTATTTATCATATATTGCAGTTTTGAATGACATTACATCACTGTGTGTGTAAACAATGCGGAGATCTGACCATTCTTCTGCCAGACAATGATGAAGGCTTTGAAAATATCTCCCAGGAGTGTCTTTCAACTCCATAATGGACAATTTTGTGGCGAGCAAAATCGGCACAATTTCGGTAAGACAGACATCTTGCCTTTGGCAAGCCTTAGATAAGTTGGACAACAAAGGTAATACGTCTGAAAGCATCATCAGAGAGGAAGCAAAATTGTATGTTTTAATACATCTGCTTAATCCTTCAGCTGTGATGTCATTTCGTTCAGTGGCCTCTCTTTCCAGCGCAGCTATGACACTGTCGTAGTGACTATACTGCAAAGTCATGAGACAGCTATCTAGTGTCACTGGCCATTTTCAGCTTAATCTGGGGAATGTTCAGAATATTTTGAATTTAGAATAGAATGCCTTTATTGTCACTATACATATGTACAATGAGAATAAAAGCAGCTTCTTAGTGCAGACATATATGTAGAACACAACAATAAACAAATAAACAAATGCTGCAAAATGTTGCAAAGAAGTTGCACAAAAGTTCTGCTACGCTATATACATATGGAAAGAATAATAACTATTGCACTATTGGGTTATTGCACAATAATGATGATCATGTGCAGTGAGTAGTGGATGTTGGACCCTGAGAGTAATGATATTGTACAGTATACAGATATTGCACAGTTATTATCAGTACCATTTAGATATTGGATATTGCACAGTTGATGGATAGAAGGAAGTCCAGGGGTTGGGGGGGTTAGACTGTGTAGTCAGTGCATGTGTGAGTTTAGAATGGTTATGGCTTTTGGGAAAAAACTGTTCTTAAGTCTGTTTGTCCTTGTTGTGATGCACCTGTAGCGCCACCCTGAACGCAACAGGTCAAACAGATCAGAGCCAGGGTGGGAGCTGTCCTCGATGATGTTTTTTGCTCTGCTGAGGCAGCGGGAGGTGAAAATGTCCATCAGGGAGGGGAGAGGGCAGTCGATGGTCTTCTGTGCTGCCTTTACTACTCTCTGAAGCCTCTCCCTGTCTGCCATGGTGCTGCTGCCGTACCATACTGTGATACAGTATGTCAGCAAGCTCTCGATGGACAAGCGGTAGAAGATCAGTAGCAGGCTGGAGTCCAGGTTGTGCTTTCTGAGGACCCTCAGGAAGTGTAACCACTGCTGAGCCTTCTTGATGATTGCTGTGATGTTGTCTGTCCAGGAGATGTCAGCGGAGAAACCGGAAGGTATGTACCTTCTCCACACACTTGCTGTTGATGTAAAGGGGGGCAAAGTCAGTGCTGTGCCTCCTGAAGTAGACAATGATCTCCTTGGTTTTCCTGGTGTTCAGAGCCAGATTGTTCTTTGAACACCAGGCTGCCAACTTCAGGACCTCCTCTCTGTAAGCTGCCTCGTCTCCCTTTGAGATGAGTCCGACCACTGTGGTGTCGTCAGCAAACTTGACGATGAGGTTGTTGTTGTTGTGGGTCGGACTGCAGTCGTGGGTGTAGAGACAGTACAGGAGGGGGCTCAGCACATAGCCTTGTGGGGTACCGGTGTTCAGTGTGCGAATGGAGGAGTGGTGGGGGCAGAGTCTCAGTGTCTGGAGCCGGTTGATAAGAAAGTCTTTTATCCCGACACATGTGAGAGGGGGGAGGCCAAGAGTGACCAGTTTGGTGATGAGAATGTCAGGAATGATTGTATTAAAAGCTGAGCTGTGATCCACAAATAGCATCCGGACATAGCTCTGCTGCTGTTCTAGATGGCTCAGCACAGAGTGGAGAGCTACGGTGATGGCGTGTTCTGTGCATCTGTTCACACGATATGCGAATTGGTAGGGATCGAAGTCTTTGGGGAGATCATCCTTGATGTGCTGGAGAACCAGTCTCTCAAAGCACTTCATGATTACCGGAGTGAGGGCCACAGGGCGATAATCATTTACGCTGGTGATGGGAGACTTCTTCAGCACTGGAATAACTGTGGCTGATTTTAGGCAGGACGGAATGACTGCCTGGGCTAGGGAGAAATTGAAGATTTTGGTGAAGATAAAGGTGAGATGGTGGGCACACGCTCTGAGCACCCCACCAGGTACTCCATCTGGGCCAGCAGCCTTCTTGGGGTTCACTGCAAGGTGCATCCGTCTGACATCGTGCAGTGAGTGGAGTGGTGCAGGAACCCGGTGAAGGTGGGAGCAGGTGAGTGCTGCTGCTGTGATGATTCAAAGTGAGCAAAGAAGCAGTTTAGCTCCTCTGCTAGCGGCGCACTCAGATATCCTGTTGTTGCATCACAGCCTCTGTAGTTTGTGATGTTTTGTATTACCTGCCACACCTTCTGTGTACTGTGGCTGGACAGGTGGGATTCTATGCTCCTCTATGGTTCGTCTTGGCTTTTTTAATTCCACTTTTCAGTGCGGCTCGGGCAGCCCTGTACAGAGCTCTGTCACCTGACCTGATGGCAGCATCGCGGGCTCTGAGGAGTGTACAGATTTGGCTGGTCATCCAGGGTTTCTGGTTTGGGAAAACCTGAATGTTTTTGTCCACAGTCACATTTCTGATGCAGAACCTGATATAGTCCAGTACCATTCCTGTGAATGTTTCCAGCTCTTGGTGTTTAAATACGTCCCAGTCCGTCTGTTCGAAGCAGTCCTGTAGTTTGGAGAGTGCACTTTCAGGCCAGGTTGTAAACAGTCTTTATGGTGGGCCTGGCACTGCGTCTGAGGGGGGTGTAGGCTGGGGAGAGCAGGAGAGAAAGGTGGTCAGGCTGGCCGAGTTCGGGGTATAGCTCTGTACGCGTGCTTGATGTTGGAGTAAACATGGTCCAGAGTTTTCTCCCCTCTAGTAGAACACTTAACATGTTGATAAAATTTCGGGAGTACAGTACAGTCTTCAAGTTGGCCTTGTTAAAGTCTCCTGCAATTATATGAGCACCGTCAGGGTGGGCTCGCTGCTGTTCGTTAATGGTATTCAGCAGGACAGAGAGCACCACGTTTACATTGGTGTCGGGTGGCATGTACACAGCCATGACAATCACTACCGTTAGCTCTCTCGGTAGAAAAAAAGGCCGGCATCTTACAGACATGTGCTTGAGGTCAGGGGAAGTGTTTGTCTATAATTGTCCCGTTGTTGCACCAGTTCTCATGCACGTAAATACAGAGCCCCCCTCCCCTGCTCTTACCGGATTCCTTTGTCCTGTCCCTGCGGAGGAGAGTGCGACCTGCTAGCTGTATGCTAACATCGGGTATCCCCAGGTGAAGCCAGGTTTCAGTGATAATCAAAACACAGCAATCACAAACATAGCGATTTCCAGCGAGTTGTAATTCCATGTCATCCATTTTATGCACCAGGGATCTGGCATTGGTGAGATACTGGCTCAGTAGAGGTGGCTTGTGTGGTTGTTTCTTTAGCCTTAGCATAACAGCGGATCTGCGGCCCTGCTTCTGCTTCCTTTCCCTCCTCCGTCTGCGCCATCTCTTAGACGCGACAACAATCCACGGAGAGCCTGCTGGTCTCGCTATGTTGTCTCGGATGTTTTGTGTGCGATGAAAAACACTCGAAACAGATGTCTGGCACTGGACACCGATGTCTATAAGGTTCTGATGGGTGGAGCAGATGTTCGCCGAACCGATCGTGCACAAACAAGCAAGAAAAAAGTACAAAAACAACAAAAAAGAGCACTGAAAAGGAGAGCCGTGAGCCACAGCAACCACGCGCACCGCCATTCCAGCTTTGTGGAATTTCCGTTAAACCAGCCATCCTAACTGAAGAATTTTAGAAGAAACAGAACATCTGCCTTAAGATGTTGTTCAGTTTTGTTAGATAAGGTACAGCAGCTTTGGCAGTTGACCAAGAGTCCAGATGTTTTATCTTTAAGCAGTTTTGTCACACCTTTCTGTTTCTCAATCATAACAGCCGCTCCATCTGACCCTAGTCCAACCAGATTAGCAGTTTTCAAGCCTAGAGTGTCCATAGTCTCACTCATTGTGTTGGTTATAGCCATCAATCATATTGCGGGTTGATACAAAATTAATTCTGACCTCTTTAGTGACCTGGCAAACATATTTAATGTAAATAATTAATTGTTTTACAACTGAGATGTCTGTGCTTTCATCACACAGAATACTGAAAAATATACACGCTGAAAAATTTTTCAGTATGTTAGACTTTATTTCTGATGCTAAGACATCCAGCAGCTCTTGCATTATTCTTTCAGAGGTGTAATGTGCATTTTTACCAACAGTGTTTACAGTGTTCCAACAGCTCTTCAAACAACGTTGTATGTGGCAACTCATTTTTTGCCAACCAATGCATGGATCTTAAAGCTCCCACAAAGGCATCTCTCTGCAAGTTATTTAACACAGATACAGATCTTTCAATCTGACCGATTCCAGTTTGCTCTAGTACACGCTTTCCAAAAAGGTCAGCAGAAGACTCAATGTGCATTTTACTTTTTTCATGGTCCAGCAAGCTTTCTTTCCAAATTCTTGTGCATGGCACATTTACCCAAGGTAACTCCCTCCTTAGGGGGGTGTTTGTTTGAATATTTCATGGGCAATGAGCACCACATACCATTTTCTTTGACCACTAGCCAATCAAAATCTTTAAAGCATTGTTTGTTTATGCTGGATAAGCGGCGCTTAGAATTATCAATTGGCAGAGTGTGCGCTGAAGAGATTTCCCCTGATGGACCAGCCTCTGCAATGTCTTTGTCTGAAGTTGCCACATCACGAGTTGACGCCGCATCTTCATTAGTTTGTGGCGTCTCTTTTCTGAAATAACTGAGCAGTGTTGTTTTCTGAACACTTTTTTTGCTCATGTTGGTAAAAAGTTTGGAAAAAATTAAAAGTACCTATGAATAAGACTTTTGAGTGGGAAAGTGAGAGTCTGTTGGATATTCAAAGCACACTTGCACTACGGCAGGGCAAGATATGAACAAAAAAGGAATGGCAGATGGGTCACTTTAACAAAACCCTCAGCGATTCAGTGACAAAACTTTTGCTCAGGACACAGTGTGTGCTGCAAGGGTTTCTGCACACTTTTTGCAATATGGACGCAGGTCTAAATATGAGCAAATATATGAATGGCAGATTGGGTCACTTTAACAAAACCCTCAGTAATTGCAAATATAAAAACGGCAGATGGAGTCACTTTAACAGGAACCACAATGAGTGCTACAAAGATTTTTGCACACAGAACACACCTAATGCTTAAACAACTGTATGTATATATATATATATATATATATATTGGTTTGCTATGTAATGAACAAGAAGAGAGCAGCTGTACGCTTAAAAGCACTACACTGACTGCACTGACACTGAGAACAGAGACGTCACTTTCTGACGCCCTTTTTCTGATATCTGACAGGCTGGTTCCACTAGCCTTTTTTTATTTTATCAGTCCTCCTCTCGCCTGCCCACCTATACATCCTTTTTGCTTGTGAACTGCCGCTCCGCTCCCGCTATTAGCATGTACAGCCCCCTCTCGCCCGCCCGCTCACCTCTCCATACTCCTTGCTACTGTATTAAGCTGCTCCCCCCCCCCACTATTACCATGTACACCCCCCTCTCGAAAGCCCATCTCCCCATACTCTTTGCTTGTGAACTCCGTTCCGTCCCCGCTATTAGCTTTAGCATCGAGTGTTTGGCAACATCTCACCCTGCGCGTCTCCCCTTGCCACTTACGATCCTGCTAAAATATTTGCCCACCTGCCCGCTCGTCCCTTGCCATCTCTGCAGATCATTAGATCTGCCTGTGCCTGTAGATTTGCAGCTGTCATCTCACAATGTCATGCGAGATGACAGCCAGGCGCTCAACTAAATTAACTGGGCGGAGCGCCCAGCTAAAAGATGCTAGGGAGAACACTGTACAGTGCTAACAATAAAGGAAATCATAAATGGGACGAATACCTTTCAATGGCCCCATATCAGAAGCTGATGATCCCCATCTGAGTGAATTCAGTGATGAAAAAAATCAACACCTGACCTGTTTGATATTCTCTACATTTCATAACAGTCCAACATGCACTGAAAATCAAACTTTCAACTTTCCAGAACTCTGAACTACTAATTTAAACCTATAATAATAATTCCTAACAGAAGTCATTAATAAACCAAGTTGTTTTTTTTTTTTTTGCTGCTTCTTTTAATTCTACATTTTCTTGTGAGGAGTTAATTTAAATCTATAATTCAGTCATTTCCACCACCATTGAAAACACACTTTCAATGGTACAGCATTTTTTCTTACACTGGTACAGCACCAGCAAAAACAAGTATTGTGCCTTCTATAAAGGGGAAAAAAAATGTAGCATATTTTTCAAAAAAACACTTTCAGGGGTTGTAGTGCCACTGGGTTGAAAACTGCTACATTTTTATTAGTATTTATGGTGCCATGGCATACCAGACAATCATATGCAGACTAGTCGAGTTGTAGTTTGTAATACTATACAACTATACAATTTTAAGCAAAAATGTGTTTTATTTTGCGACAGTAGCATGATTTGAAATTGTAGATTTATGGTTTAATTACACGTGCTTTAATGTATATTGGGAAGGGGTTGGGGTGAGGAAAGGAAAAAAAAACTGGTTCAAAGCATTTTTTTTAGCAGAATGGAGAAAACATAGTGAATAATCTTTTGATGAAATTGCATTGCACCACATACCATTAACAGTTTTTATGACTTGTTACATTGTTACATGTAGAGAAATGGTGAATATCAGTTCCATGCTGTTCTACAGAAAAGCAATTAAGGAAACAATGTACCTGTTTATTATATAAACTAGTGCAATGAACAAATGTATTCATATATGTTTACTTAAGTAGATACCTCTCTGTAATGTGTGGAAATTGATAGTCAAGAACATTTCAGTATTTGAGCAAACCTACATTGAAACAGCAGGAACATTAACATCATAATACTGAGAGCACTCAAGAGTTCTCCTGGATGCATCATAAAAAATCAAATAGAGGTTTTAAATAATGCATTAGTAAAAACAGGCTGTTTGTGAGAAAATAAGCATTCATTTTTTTCACGATAACGTCAAACATATAAATGTATAAAGTCAAACAAATTCTACATACAAGACAGCAAAAATATAAAGAATTAAATGATAAATCAATCAGATTACCCATTGAAAAACCTTTTCATACATTGGCAGATATGCATTCAAGTTTAAAAGTTTTGAAAATGATGTTCCTCTTTACAACGAAAGGCCTCATCATGCAAGAATGAAAATAAATGAAAACCTTGGAATCAAAATACATTTCTAAGACTTAGAGGCCCTGAGCACAAGTTATGTTTACTCAGTTTACATGTAAGACAGGGAGCAAAATAGAAATGAGCCAGTAAAAGTTAGACTTAAGGCCTTGTTCCATTACACAAATTTTCCAGGAATTTTCCGTCATAGACTTTGTTTACATTACCTTTAATCTCAGCTCCCTCTTCACCATGACTTACTAGTACAACATTTGCATGACTGTGGACGCTGTCCCGACTGCCTGTTGATCTCTTGTTACCTTCTTCACACATCATAAACAAGATCTCAAGATTCTTAAATTGTTCTGCTTGAGGCAGCACCTCATCCCCAAAGTGAAGAGGGCAATCTGCCCTTTTCTAGCTTTGAACCATTATAACGGACTTGGAGGTGCTCATCCTCAGCATGACAGCTTCACACTTGGCCTTCTGAAGATAGCAGGACTACATGATCCACAACAAGCAGAGATGCGATCCTGAGGCCATCAAACTTGACTCACCCCCAAAAAAACTCCTTAGCTGCAACTAGAATTTCTGTCCATTTAACACTAGATTCCCTGAAGCCTACGGAAAAAGTAGTAATCCTGGGCCACTTTAAATTCCTTCGCACCTCTCCTCATCAGTGTCTTTGCTTTGCAAATGTGTAAGAACAATGCAGCTGCACCAGGAGTAAATGTGAAAGATGGCAGAGTCTGGATGCAGCAACCGGTCCAGCATCAACCTGCCAGTCAGTTTGCCCCACACGTGTCCTTTAAACAAAAATCAGGGCTTACAGAGCTTGCCAAGGTATCGGAATCAAACTGGGAACCTCTGGGTTATGAGTCAACAGTTCTTATCACTGACCAAGCAGTCATGTCAGCATAGTACCCTAACCTGATTTCTATTTCTAGGGTTATATTCTTGAATAAAAGCATACTGTTGTGTTATATTTGTACCTTTTGTGAAAGTGTTTATTTGATATTTGGACTTCAGTCTTCACACATTATACACTTCATGTCTACATTTTGTCAATTACTACTAAAGCATGAAAAACATTTTCTTTTTTAGTTATGTGTCCAGCATTAGTTGGATTTATTGTCATCCTACATTTATATAGATCGTTGTAGACACAAAACACACATGAAATATATGTATTCCAAATGTCCAGGCATCTAAAAACCAAGCTCTGAGAATCTTCTCTGTGACTTGAGCTGTGTCAGTGGGGGTGATGGGATAGTTGGCTGCTTGCGCTGAAAGACACATTTACAAAACAAAAGATGCTAATGGATAGGTGCAAAGGAAGTTAAGGTGGCCCAGGATTAAGAGTTTTTTCGTAGGCTTCAGAGATTCTAGTGTTAAAAGGACAGCCTTTTACCCTCAATAGGCTCCTGAAGGGCACATACCCCCATGAACCTAACAGTTTATATGTGTTTTGTGGACCTGGAAAAGGTATATGACCATGACCTGTGGGTGGTGCTTCGGGAGTAAGAGGTCCCGGGACAGCTTTTTTTGGCTTCTCGGTTCCTAAACAACCAGAGTGAAAGCTTCATTCACACATTGCCACAATAAGAGAGACTCATTCCCAGTGGGTGTGGGACTCTGCCAGGGCTGCCCTTTATCTATGATTTTTATTTGGTCACAACATTTTTTTATGAATAATCAAATGTTCATATTAGTAAGGGATGACGCTGTGAGGCAAGTGGAAAGTGTTGTCATATCAAGAATCCGGTGTCCTAGTTTCCAGTTCAGTGCCTGGACACTGTATATAAGGAGTATGTACACAGTTCTCTTGTCTTTGGAGGTTTTCCTCCCATATCCTCACACTTGCTGAATAGGTTAAGTGGGGACTCCTAACTGACTTTGTAAACATTTGGGTGAGGCACATGAGTGAGTCCTGTGATGAACTGGCACCCTGACCAGGGCTATTTCCTGCCTTGCACCTGGGACAAGGTACACTGCCCCTCCAACCTTAAACTGAATTAATAGGGTTAGAGAATACTCTTAACAAACAAACATCTGAAAACACAATAAAATGTATTCAAAACATTCCAAAATTAAATACTGGCTGATTTTGAATATCTCATTTTAAATTGATATTATTCCATCTCTTATTCTAATTTAATGACTTGTGCTAACCAAGAAGTAAAATTTTGTACATCTGTAAATACAGGACTTTATGTTCTACCATCCATCCATTTTCCAACCCGCTGAATCCGAACACAGGGTCACGGGGGTCTGCTGGAGCCAATCCCAGCCAACACAGGGCACAAGGCAGGAACCAATCCCGGGCAGGGTGCCAACCCACCGCAGGACACACACAAACACACCAAGCACACACTAGGGCCAATTTAGAATCGCCAATCCACCTAACCAGCATGTCTTTGGACTGTGGGAGGAAACCGGAGCGCCCGGAGGAAACCCACGCAGACACGGGGAGAACATGCAAACTCCACGCAGGGAGGACCCGGGAAGCGAACCCGGGTCCCCAGGTCTCCCAACTGCGAGGCAGCAGCGCTACCCACTGCGCCACCGTGCCGCCCACATGTTCTACCATGCATTTGACAATTACATAAGCATTTAACAACATTATAAATTTTATTATGACACTAAAAAAGTTGATTCTGTTAAATATCAGTTTTCTTTTATTATTTCAAACTCAAAACCATTTTAAATAATACAAACCTTTTATTGTACATAAATTATATTTTAGATGTATTTTTATCTATGTCAGCATCAACTAAATAATGAACCAATTTATTTAGTAATCAACAATTAAAGTAAGTGAATACAGAACATGGAAGAATGTAGCTTGCACCATGTGTAGCACTTTTGTGAATAACTCAGTTTTTTAGGGTCAAAATTAGACACCCAAAACATCTATCTATCTATCTACATATCTAGTGTAACTAATCACTAGAAAGTCCAAAGCTCAATGTAAAAAAAAACCTCAAGATATATATTATATTCTAATGAATTTGCTAATAAATAAAGATTAATTTACCAAATGTATGTATTTTCATTTAATAGCTCAATAATTTGCTTAATAATCTCTGGCCTATATTTCCAAAATGATATAAATGTATACTTTTCTACATTCAGCATATTTACTTCTTTATACACAACTCGAAATGGAATTTTTAGATCGATAGATATGGAGTATTTTACAACATAAACATAACTTTCTCAAGCCAAAGAAATTCCAATTTTAATTGTACATAATTAGTTTGTTATTCTCGCTTTTTTTATGGTTTGAAATGCTGCCCATTTTCTTACCTGTACATTGTTTCAGCTTCTACATCTCCAAACCAGACACGGAGGTTTGGAGTAAAGTTTTGCCCAGTGAGTTCCAGCATTGCCACATCACCACCACCATTTAACTGAAAGTAAAATTAAGATAACTATTAGAAGAAAACATTAATATTTTGTCAGATGTCCAAGGAGGTCTCTTTTAATAAGTAACAAACGTGGAAGAAAGTTGGGGAAAAACTGACCCATACACGGTATGTATCTTATTTTAAACATATTGTTCAGCTCTTCTCAAAACAAAATGTTCAGAAGGTATAAGCAGATTAACACCTAATAAAAAAATGAGTCAATACTTTCTGGTCAAGTCTACATGTTGGGTTTAGACCTCTTCCCTGACTTTAATATCTTTCTCACTATGTCTTTTTTTAAGTTCCTGTAATGTTTTCAACACTCAGTAACACAAAATGTCTTCTAAATAAGAGAGTAAATAATTAGCCTAAACCTAGAAAGGCTATGGCTCAAAGTAACTAATCATAAGTAAAGGTGGCTCCTAAGGAAGTGGGTACAGGCCTTGCAGTGGGCCATAACTTTTAATTGTGTATAAGATACTGATATAACATTTTATAAAAGATTTTAAGAAACTTTTATTTCTGATTTACATTTATCAGGCTTAGAGAAGACATTAAACAGCTGAGCAATCTCACAGAAACAACAGAGCATAATGTGTAATGTTAAAGGGGAAGTTTGGCATTTTTCAAGTATAAATTACTCTAATACTTCACAATTACTGTATATATTAAATTGCCACAAAATTGCGTTCTGAAGTGAAGTATCTTCTATAAATGAAAAAAAAAAAACTTCTGTTCTTGCAGCGTACAATGAGACTAAAGGGTAAAAAGGTCCATAGGTGAATGAAAAAGACTTAATATTTACCAAATGCGTTATTTTTGAAGCAGCAAAAGTTTGAATTTGAGAAAATGTGCCTTCTGCATTAATGAGGCACCCTTGTGATAATGAAGGAAACCAGAAACAGTTTTATCACAGATTTGTTCTTGAAGTTAAGAATACATTTCCTGTTTGCTTGTCTGTTCAGAGCCATCATCATGGATGGAGTTTTGCCACTATAATATGCCCCCAGTGTCATGCTACATTATGCTTATAATCCTACTTTTGCTTCAGCAATTTTGTCATTGTAATGGTTATATTGTATCATGGCATGTAACAGACAGATGCACACTCAAATAATATAGCGAATTGGTGATGCCAAAGAGTCTATCCCATGTGTGCATATGTTCATCCTACGAAAGACAGGCACACTTTCCAGGTTTTGTTTCTGCATTGCAGCCAATGCTTGCTAGCACAGATTCCTGCTACCCTGTGACCCTTCCCTGGACAAGCGCGTTAAGAAGATGAAGGCATTTTTATCACTACTATAGTGCATATAGCAAAGAAAAATATGATTATCTTCTGCCTAGTGTTTTTCATACACTGATATGCAGGGTCCACATTTTGGCATGTCACTTTCCATTTGTTTCAATTCAGGATGGAGTTCACTTTGCACATATTATCCTTCAACCAAGCAGGTGAACGTTTTTTTGGGTGCCTGTTTACCCACTTTCCCATTGGGCTGAGGTGGAAGGCAGACAAGTGGTCATACCATCGGAGGTTGATATTAAGGACAGCAATTAACAGTAATACAATTATAATAAAAATAATAATATTGGGCAGCAAGCTGGCACAGTGGTAGTGCCGCTTTCTCGCAGTGAAGGAGACTGGGGTTTGCATGTTCTCACCAGTTGCTCAGGTTTCTACCCATAGTCCAAACACATTAAGGTTAGGTGAGTTGGTGTAGTTAAAGTGGCTGGTGTGTGTCTGTGTGTTCACAATGTGATGGACTGGCACCTCATCCAGGTATTGTTTCTGTCTTGTGCTCAACGTTTGCTCAGATAGGGTCCCGGCAAATCCATGACCCTGTCCTGGGATAAGTGGGTTAGTAAGATGGATGAATTGGATGCCTATCTGTTCAGCTTGTCACTTGAATACATACCTTGTGCCGGATGATTATTCTATTTCACTGAAGAACACACATGCATTATCAGTCTAGTGGAAATAGGCAATCGGTAAGCTAGTGAAAGTATAAAACTGATTGTGAGTTAACAAATCAAAAAGCAGGCGGGAATACAATACTGATCTGCTTATTCATAGTACAATTTTCAAATTAATTATTTATTTATTTATGTCTTTTAATATTTTTTTTTAAATCAACATTACTGCTCATAATCTGTTACAACACTAATTAAAAAATAATTTATATATGTCATTCAGCTTCATTTGGGTATTTAGTTTATTTAAAGATGGAGAATTTTTTCGTTATTTTTTAATTAATCAAAAAGATGGATATCCCATTTTTGGTTATTACATATTTTCCTAACAATGAGTAATACCGAAAAATAACTGTGCTAGTACAGAGAGAGGTTAGGAATTAAATTATCTATTATAAAAAAAAATCCTGGGAGAGAAAGACTAGGGAGACGAGACGTGATCTTCACGTGAAGATCACGGAAGACACTTAAAAGACCCGCGAGACGAAAGAGATTGGCCATGGAGCGTCTCGTGGGGACCTTATACATGAGACTTTGTGCCAAGAGATTGACTCAGGACCGTCTCACGGGGACGTAGAACATGAGATTCTTGCAAGACACGCCCTACTTACAACCAATATCAAATAAGACCACAGGCAGCAAAACACTCAGTCGTGTAAAGGATTTGAGCACACACAGATCCAAGGCATCAGCGTATATAAAGCGTATAAGGACAATACGTTATAGATGAAACGTTGACGACTAAGCGAAGAAGAAAGAGCAGCATGGAGAAAAGAGACTCAAAAGCGTTGGAGAGAAAAAAAATGCAAAAAAGAAAAGAATAATCTTGGTGGCAAATTCAGAAAATAAGGAAAGTAATAATCAGCCCGGAACAAGAGTAATTGAAAAAAAGCACGTCCAATCGGGCTGAGAATTAAAAGACAAAGAGTGAAAGACAAAGTAGAACTTTATAAAGACGTTCAAAAACGGTGCTATACACATGCAGAGCAGGTTAGAGATTATGAAAGCAGTGGAATTCGAAAGGCTAAAAAAAAAACGGCGCAATACAAATGCGAGAAAGTTAAAGAATATGAAAGCAGGAAAATTAAAAAGTATCAAAAAAAAAAGTAAAGATTGCAGTAGCGCAAACAAATGGAAATTATTAATACTGGATAACACTCATTGGTTTGAAAAGTGAATGTTTTCATTATCTTTTAAGGCTTTTGTTTTCAAGTTTGAACTTGTACCCCATGAAGCCTTTTAAACAACACTGAGCATAGTATTTTTTTTATACATTAAAAAAAAAAAAAAATTCACGTCTGAACACAGCTTAATATGGGAAAGTAATATATACCATAACTGCAGAAAAAAAAAATGACTGACTTGAAAAATATCAAATTCATCCTAAAAAGAATAGATATGACTTTGGACGCAACTTCACCGTTTGGGATGACAACAATATAATTTGTATTTTGGTACAAGAATGAAGGGTGCTGCATGACAAGTTGTGGGAGTATTAAGCATTTAGGAATATTACCTTCTCCTCAAAAATGTGGTTGGAGTGGGGGTGAGGGGGCCCTTAGTAATGTGTATATTTGATTAGTTTATCATAATAATAACTATTTGACTTTTTTACTTAAGCAACATATATAGCACATTTAATGGAAAACACAACATCATCATACTTAAACGGGACAATAAAAACCTCATTTAAAATAAATTGGGAATGTGAAAATTTAATTTGTAGTTTCTAGGAGGAATGCACACTGAATGGTATTATATTTAAAATTAAAAACTGATTAAATCACGTAGAGATCTGTACAAAGACAACGTCTTTGCATCCTACGAACAATTACATTTTAAATTTAACTTTCCAGCAGCACATTTCTTTCACTATCTTCAAATTAGAAACTTTGTTAAACAGAACCTGCCCAATTTTCTTCATTTCCCACCCCCCTCTATGCTGGAAAATATATTCATCAGTTTCAAGGAAATGACAGCATCTCTGAAATATATAAAACCATTTTACAGTCCCTCCCTTTCAAAGATCCAAGAGGACAATGGGAAAGGGATCTCTCCCTCAACATATCAGAAAAGAAGTGGAAGGTAGCAATGCAGAGAATTCACGTGAGCTTCACATGTGCAAACCATACAATTATTCAACTAAAAATTATATATCAAGCACATCTGTCCTGCTTAAAACTGTCCAAAATGTTTCCAGGGCAAGAGCCAACCTGCGAACGCTGCAATCAAGTTCCAGCCTCACTGGGTCACATGTTTTGGGCCTGTACCAAATGAACATAATTTTTGACCAAAATTTTTAAATGCCTTCATACAGCCTTGGTGTCATAATCCCTCCTAATCCACTAACAGGTGTGTTTGGTGTTCTTCCAGTTGGGTTTAAAGTGGAGAAGGGCAAACAAACTGTGATTGCCTTTACTACACTATTGGCATGTAGACTTATTTTGCTAAACTGGAACAATCCTAACTCTCCTCTTTTAAGTCAGTGGGTAACTGATGTTATATATTATTTGAAATTGGAAAAAATAAAATTCTCATTTAGTGATCTGTGCAGAATTTTTTCAAAACCTGGCAGGATCTTATCAATAACATTTTAGAATAAGCTCTTAAAGCACCGAGGAAGCAGATTCTCTCCCTATTCTCTTTTTTTTTTCTTTTTCTTCTCCAGTTATCTATATTCACTTATTAATTTATCTATTTACTTATTTTTACTAGGTTTAAGTTTTATTTTGCTGCCCATGTTCTCTTTCTCAGGGGTGGGGGTTGATTTGTTTTCAATCCTATTCTTGTAAAATTGATCTATTGTATGGAATGTTGTGTGATTTCAATAAAATCAATTAAAAAAATTTAAAGAAATAAAATAAAATTACAAACTGGTTAAATAAATACAAAAAAAAAACCCAAAAAAACATTCATACACATTAACATCATAAACAAAAACAAAAAGCTAACTTAGAACTTATAACTCAATACTTCAGTACCTGTAAGCTTTCTACAACTGGCACTGGAGTAACCGGTGCATGTACAGGGCCCATTCCCTCATAGAAGGTGTATTCAGCCTTGTCTGTGCTAATGATTGTCCAAGAGGCTCCATCATTTATCATCTCTTTGTTTGGTTCTTTTGGACATGGAGTAGCCTATTAAAAAGGAAAAAAAAACATTTAAATATCATCTCATACATTCATTTGGCATCTTACCAATTGTTCATTATAAACTAAATATCCAATGCTTACGAAACCCATTTAATCCAATTCAGTCATGAAAATAAAATGCCCAGTAATGCCATTTACATGGTAACCTGTATGGACACTGAAGAAAGAAGAAGAGGAAGGGAAAAAACAATACAAAGGCTGCTAGTTTTATTCCTGCTTATCATATTTCATTAGCGGAGAGTACTTGAAATAAAAGGAGGACGACTTACACACTGCATGGACATCCTATGACAATACATAAGTATTTTCTCTATGCAAGTTATGTAGACAAAAGTATGTCTGCAATACAGTAGTTATTACAGGTCTTAGCTCTCCATTCCTGCTCTTGTCTGCTCATACATTATGATATATAACAGCAGATATTTTATGGAATTTTGCTTAGCAGGGACCCATTTTGCTTTACTTGTTTTAGCTTTAGATGCTATACTCCTTGAACTGTTAGCCTGAGAAAATCAGCCCATACCAAAACGGCAGCACTATCTTAACCTTTTCTAAACTCTTTCTCTTCTAAGCCTCGCTCTGTTGTTTTCTCACTCAACACCATGGAAGGAGATGATATAAACAAGCTTAAAAACAGCTGTGGAGACTGTTGATTTTATTTAATGCTCAGAAGAAATTGTGGAAAATCAAATTAAAGTGCTGAACATCATGATATTGGCTTTGCCTTCTGATTTTTATTAAATATCAAATCAATAATTCTATATATTGCCCTGCCCTAATGTGTGTGTATATAAATTATATACATACACACATACATATATACACACACACACTCATACACACAAATACTTGCATGTAAGAACTTTATTGTACTGTGTACATTACAATAACCTTGGAGATGCATTTCTTTTTTATCAATTTGAAGCAGATACCAGAGTGAAGCATTTACTTCTAGAAGAGGCTTAGAAGCGCCCAGTTTACGTAAGAGAGTGTACAGACACTGTAGATTTGAAATTCAATGCAGGACATTAAATGATCCTCACTGCATACATTTTCACAACATACACCCAAGGTTTGGCTAATTCTACATTTTTAATTTTAATAACACCATCTTGTTTCATTGTTGATGTGACATCTATTGCTGCAATTTTGCTGTTGCAGCACCTGAAACTTTAGGAAGGAGAATTTACGGTCAGAAAGAGATGCACAAATATACTAACATATGTTTTATAAAATGTAATAGCTTATCTCATAAATAAACATTTTTCTAAGATTCTGTCAATTAATATGAACTGGCTCAGAGTTTACAGGGTGATAAACATTTGGAGTAAGGCAGTTCATTAAAGAAGGCAGGAAAAATAAAGTGTTCATTGTGGCATCGACTTCCACCCCAAAACAAAAGCAGGTAAAAACTGAGTTATCAAAAGGGGCAACTGAAGAGAAATGAATGCAATTTCACACTGTCGACAGTTGTATGCAAAATGTTTGTATGCCTCTGGTAAAACGTTTTCCTTAATTTCTAACAGGTTAACCTCTGTAGGGTAAACTTAAATAAGATTTCTGCATATTTTCATTTAAAACTGCTGTCTGCTGAACTTAATAGTTTGGGGGGGTAAAAAGAATAAACACAGTGTAAGTATGCTTAGGACTACATTGAACTAAACTAAATAACTGATGAAATCAATAATTTCCTCTTGTTTAAAGGTGGATTCTTTGTTCTACCTACGTACAACACACATAACTGCTCTTATCCACTCAAAGCCTTATCAACCCATATGCAGAGATAGGATTTATTTCTTGCTTTTTAATAAATGGGAACACTCAGCAGACAGACACTTAATATGAACATAACATATGGCTATAAATGCTGAAATTGTGTACATCTTTGTATGTATACTATTATACAAAGGCAGACATGCTTTGAAAATAAAATTAAAGAAATTAAACAAAAGAAGTATAATTGCAATAAGAAAAAAACTATTTGCAATGTAATAGATGTGGTATTTTCTGTAAACATAATGAAACAAAGGGCAATGAAGAAAAATATTTTGACTGCAGTTTAAAAGCAGATATTGCTCTCCCTTACCTGAAATTGGATTATCCTCTCCTGAGAAAGGCACAAGTACATTCTTTCTGTATCCTTCAGATAAAAAGCACACTTATGAAGCTGAGATACAGGGTCATCTGCATCTAACAATGCTGTTTGTTTATCCACTTTACGAATTATCTAAAAAAAGCACAATAAATGTTTTATTTAATGATATCTTACAAGATTAAATGTCATCTTTGATCAACATTAGCTTTCAAAATATAAAATGCAGTGAAACAGAACAACTAATTTATAGTGCACAGAAACGGCAAAACATTCCCTCAGTTTTTTGTTTTTTTTGGCAGAAAAAATTTAACTACAGTTATCTTTTCAAATAATTAAAACTGTCCACTTAGCTGCACAACACATCTAATCAGAAGCTGCTCAGATAAAGTTTGATTTATGAACGAAGACAAGTTTCTGCAGTGCAGACATGTTTTCACTTCATTCTGATAAAATCCAGTAACTGCTGCAAAGAACTGTAAGAAATCATGAAAAACCTCAGGATACCATTCCCTATAAAAGAACACCTTTTAACAGATTTACTAAAATTCTCACAAGTTACATTTATACATATAATTTCACATATTTGTATTGAATTACTAACAGTGATAGAGGACCTGATTAACAACAATTATAACTGGTAGGGAAATTCTTATTAAATAGTGCAATGACAATCATCTGTCCTTCAAAGTCAGCAAAACACTGACTGAGGACTTCACAAGACTTGGGAGTGCATAATTTGCCTATTGACATTAATGGGGCTGACGTGGAAACAGTATGTAGCTTTAAGGGGTCTTCATCACTAAGGAATTCTCATGGTCCTTTAGTACTAGGGTGTTGTACAGGGTTAGCCATTAAGATGTAATGAGAAGTAAAGCAAAATTACACCTTGTCTGAAGAAGGGACCTGAGATGCCTCGAAAGCTTACAAATTGTAATCTTTTTGGTTAGCCAATAAAAGGTATTATTTTTCATGGTCCTTTATAAACAGCTATCTTGTTAAGACAGCTCAGCTTTTGAGAATGCTCAAGAAAGCCCACATGTGTCTGAAGATGCTTACTAGTGCAGAGTGCATAGTCATATTACCGTCTAAGGTGGCCATAAAAAACACAGCCCCATTTATCATTTATTTCAAGCTGCCATCAATACAGGACAAGATATGCCACAGGAAGACAAGATATGCCACAGGAAGACACATTCTATCATCTCAGATCATATACCACAGTAGAAAACAGTTGTGTCAAGCCATCTAACAAGCAATACTGAAGCAATCAATGTCATTATGAGCAGACTCTTAAAGAATGTTTACTCAAACCATTAAACTTTTGAATCCAAAGCAAACATCTGTTGGACCTGAGACTAGCACTTTGCAATGTAAGCTTCCATATATGTTCAGTTGCTTGCGTTCTTCAATTACTACATCCTCTGCCTGAAATGTGTTTCATATTTACATACTGTTTAAATCTGACACAGTTGCATGTTTATTGCTACCACTTATGACAGTCATTTTTGTGTCATGAAAACTTTTATTGAATCCTCAGTTCACATTTCTTCATCACTAATTGCAATAAACTTAATTATATATTAAACAGTACTATTCATTATTAATTAATTACATATTAAACATAGTATTAGTAATTAGTAATTATTACATACTATACATAGTACTAGAACTGCTCTTTCTAAGGATTGGACAGATACAAGTCAAATGCTTTTTTAAATGTATACACAAGCAACTTAAATCTGAAAGCACATCATAAATGAGACAAAATAACAAAATGACATATTTATTTTTAAGTATATGTACATATATGTAATACTTAAACAGTCTATAATAAAGCAAATCCTTGTGTTCCATCCTCATTTTCATGGAAGCAATGTTGAAGGAGCAAACTAATGAAGTATACATCTTACTATTTGATTACAAAACCTTTGCACAGAATTTAACTGTATGCAGATTACCATCAACCTTAATGTTTCTTCACATTATCAGCAAGTATCATTATCAGCAAGTAAAATGCATATTTCATTAAATTAGGTGCTTCTTCATAGATGTCATTTATCAATGCAAACTTGCTTCTAAAACACAACCACAAAATGAAATGCAATGTTGAAAGGGAAAGTAGGGAAAATAGGAACCAACTACTTTAAAAATGTTTTCTCATTATATATATTATATATATACCATTTGCTGTCATGTACAGCAAAAAGTACTCTTAAAATGTTTACAATTTAAAAACTTGGCAGGGCTTCCTGTTTTTCTGGATTCTCATATCATATATGTGCTTCGTGTTTTACTTTTAAAAGCTGATTTTAATTCTTCCTTACAGATGATTTTCTAAAGAAAAGGATACACATAACCTGACAGAGGACATTTACTAGATCTTCCCAAAAACATGTATCATGGCAGCTTCTGTTTGAGACTTCTGTGTGAGAAGTTATTTGTACTTCATAAAGAAGATTACTATCATTCACTTATTTAAAAAGTTTGTTAAGACATCAGGTAAGATACCAACATGGAATTAATTGAAGGAAACACCTACTATATTTTCTTTTACCAGACTATTTAGTTAAACTGTTTTTAACTACCATTAATAAAAACAAGAAAACTAGAAAAAAAAATCACTTCTGCTCTAAAAACTTTGCATTACCTCTCTGTATCGTTCAGGATTCATTTTAAAGTTCTTACACTTCTCTAAAAGACTTTTTATGATTTAACACCAAGTGAACTGTTAAATTGTTTGTTGTTAACCTACTTAATTTGCACTGCAATATGACACATGAGAGGGGAAAAAAGACCTACAAACCTTTCTATAATATTGACCTCCATTTGGATTTTCTGATTTAAATCATAACTTCTTAGTTTTGAATTTTTTGTTATTTTATATTTTTTCATAATTTATTTCATATATGATAAGCTTATATTTCTGGACAGCAACTGACCTGTAATTAATACAACTCACTATAATCAGGTTATCACATGGACTAGAACTTCAAGTTTGATATTTTGATATTTCATTATTTCTTTCACTTACAGAACATTTTACTGAGCCCCTGTGGGGACATAGTGCAGTTTTCTTCTGGAAATTCATCTGGTGGATGCCACATACTTTCTTATGAGCACCAGATACTATTTCATGCACCTATAACTTATTTATATCTAACAGAATTTACTGCTTAATAATTTGATGTTATTTATATGAATGAATTTCGCTAGTGTACCTACATTTAGACTAAGCAAAAAAAAAAAAAAAAATTACCTGCAATTTAAGTTAGGAATCCCCCTTGTCAAAATGTGAGAATAAAAACTGTCACATAATGGCTGAACTCTATTTAAATATCACCACTCACTCTGTACAGTACAGTGAATAACCCACTATGCTAACTTTGCCAGGGAATTAACTTTGAACAGGCAAAATTCGTCTCACGTTAACAAAGGCATCTTGTCACAATTGGAAATGAGGTATAGGTGCATGCAATACTATCTGCTGCTCACATGAAAGTATCTGGTGCAAACCCAGATTAATTCACAGAAAAAAATATTCCACTATGTCCTCTATAGTTTTTTTTTTTTTTGCTATTCAGTACAGTGTTCACTTTATTTTAAATTATTTTTCTAAACAGCGACTTTTTTGTAATTTTTCAAGTGTCTCATCTGTTAACATCTGTCAGTAGTACAAGTAGTGTATGTAAAATACTCATTTTGTTTGGCCTTTTAAGTGAAACTGAGGAAAAAAATATCACTTGATCATATAAACATACCAAACGGGGAAGTGCCATGCCAGTAACCGAACAAACAAGTTTAACTGTTTGTCCATAGTGTATGTAACCATCTCGTACTGTGAATTCTTCTCCTTCAGATTCTTCATCATCCACTTAAAGGAGAAAAAAAGAAAGAAACATTTTAACCCAACCAACACTAGTTACAATATAAAAAAATTCTGATGAAAAGGTGAGGAGGAAAAATAAAAACTTAAGAGATGGTTTTACATAGAAAATTATTTTTTCCTTACATTTTCTAAACAGTAAAATACTAAAATTATACAGCATGGACATCAAATAATTTCCTCTGAGATACAAAATTCTTTACCCACACTGGTTTACTTATAAATATGCAAAGTTGACTGACTGACTCACTTATTCATCAACAAAAACACCATTTCTCGTTTAGTTAAAAAATTGAAACTTGGAAGGATGGAACATCCAGAGCAGTAGGTATCCACTAAGAAAGGTCATTTTGATATATCAGTATTTAGGGAAAAATACCCCAAAGTCTCAACTATGCCTTATTGAAATTTGGTGACATTATAGAAAAAAGAAAATTATCCAAACTATTTGTTAATTTGTCAATATTTATTAATATTATAAAAACTTGCGTCATGCTGCACTGAGATGATCTTTTATGCAAATGAAAGACGCAGCATAAATGACTGATGGACTGAAAAGCAGTACAAGCTGATACAGTGGACAGACAACTAAAAGGTGGTGTCCTTGACAGGGAAAAGATATGATCACGTAAAATGGAAAGTGAAAGGTTAGAGAAGCTTAGGAAAGATGCAAAGCTCAAAGGTTAACACTACTGGCTACCATCTGTTATCTGTCTTAAGCATTTGTAACAGGCAGGGTAAAGCACTGCTTTTTGGAAATGGCATGGTTTTCCTCGGGATGACATTCCGATAGCAACACTAACCAGTAATTCACATCACACCATGGTTATTATAATAAACTAAAATGAAAATGAAGACTAAAACTATTACTAAAAAAGCATTTTCATAAAGAGAAATAAAATAATTAACAAAAAATGAGGTGAAAAACTAAAACAATACAAAATGATTACAGTAGCTGAAAAGACTAACTGAAATCTACTGTATAATAAAACAGTCTTCCCGAGCAATCTGATTGGTCAATTAGGCTTTGGTGATGCAATCAAAACAGGAAGTGTGAGTGAGAGAGACACACAAGGAAGTAGGAGCCACGCGGAGAGTCATCTTCAAAGACAGGAACCATAAAAGTGGACAGGAGGTGGGCAAGGCGCCTCCAAATGACAAAATCTGAGAAACAGACTTGATGGGAATGCACTCAACAGAGGAAGTGCTTGTCAAGTAGAGGTTCAAACGCATGCAGAGACTGATGAAAAGGCACGGTACACATAGGGGTAGAGATAGCAGATATTTTAATATGTATTCTGTTATTTCTCTTTGACAGGTAACTTGGCTAGTAAAATAATATGTGACAAAAATATTTTCAGTTTTTACGAACATATCTCTACAGTAGGATCCATTTTTGCATTTTTCATAAATTTCCCTGCCTACTCTGTAGGTGTTAAAATTCAGTATATAAAGTTTTTGTAAAATGGCATCAGCAATCAACATGGTCAGAAGAAAACAACAAAGTGCTGCATGGGAGTTTTTCAAGTAGAACATTGAAAGTAGTTCAATAGTAAGTACATGGAGTTAAAGTAGGGTACATTGTGCATGACATCAATTAAAGTTAAAAAGCACACAAACCTTAAAGTACACCTAAATAGTCATCACAAATTAGCCTACAACCACTTTCAAGGCAAAGGAAAAGTAAGGCTGAATAGCATGAACAATCAGAATAGTCATGAAAGTTCAAGTTCGCATAATACAATGCTGCAAACATTCACATCACGTTTACTGAGGACAGCAGGTTGGGGAGCAAACTCAGTTGAAAATCAAAAATGTGAAGAAGTGCAAGTAAACCTGTTTATTGAAACTGACATGTCTATAAGGCTAGATGACATGTAAAATTGATACGTCAACAAAGCATATCAAAGAAATGGTTAAACAAACACAGAAAGCAACCCTTTGTGTAGATAAAGTAAAAAAAAAAAAAAAAAAAAAAAAAAGGTTTGACGGCTTAAGTTTGAGAATTTTTGCATGCTTTTACCATTCACTAACCAACCAACCGCACCATACTTTGTTAAGCATATGTCATTCGCAGACAAGAGAAGAGAAGCTTTGGCAAACACAATTAATTGTACTTTGGATGAACAGGAGACAGCTCAGGACAAGGTTATGACAGTAGTAACAGACAATGGAGCAAACAGAATAAAAGTTGTAGATATACTGAGAAAAGCGTGGAGGCAAGAAGACAACTGAGATACCAGGATATAAGCAATAAACTGCATGCTACATTGATTTCTTTTTTCAATCCTTCTTCTATGTCGCAAAAAATGTGTGCAGGTGTAAAATGTTTTTAGGAGACCTTCAGCTTCCCCAGCTGCCTAAAACTGAATAGTCTTCGCCTGTCCTTGGACTATTTATCCTCAGCTAGAAATCTGACAGCAATTATTAATCACAATGATATAGTATATAGTATACAAAAGACTCTCAGATGACTTTTCTGGGCCAGGTCAGGCAGCAAGGGTTACCATAAGTTCACACATGAAAGTCATAATGGACAAAGCTGTCCACCAGCCATCACCAAAATCTTTGTACTCTTACATACCCAGTTTATTTTAGCATCTAGTGCCTACTCTCAGCTTAGGGAGATATTAACAAAAGGCTTACGCAACGCTCAGTCTAAAGGGCAATTCCATGACTTGGACATCTGTACACAAAAATAGCCTATAACAGAGTTCGATGATAAAGACTGAAGCAATATTTGGCAGCTGCACATTTTATGCTAGCAAGAGGGCATCACCGCTGGAAACCCCAAATGGCTTAAGTATTATAATACACTCAGACACCACAATGTGCAATGACAACAGATTTTAACTGTCTAACACAAGTCATGTTGTCCTTCCAAATGTATAACTAAAATTACTCAATGGAACCTGTACATTTCAGGACAGAGCATCACTTCCTGCCCTTCAGACAACATGAAGCAGATCATTAATTGTCAATACTGCTTTATACTTATGGTTCCCAGACTAATAATGTATGTAACTGCATAGTTAAGATAAAATACAGTGAATGTATTAATGTGTTATTTCTGATACAAGCTGATAAGTCTGTAGCAAGCAGAAAGTAGCAACCAGTGGGTATCTAGTAAATTTTTAGCTTTTATATGTTCTTCTTTCTCCAAATTGAATAAGAAAGCCATGTTTGTGAGGTCAAAACACATACAGTCGCAGACACAGAGTCTGAAATGAAGAAAGCCAGCCACTACACTTAAAAGAAAGTAGACTGGAGAACCAATGGTAAAAGTGAGGGTAAAATGTTTACTCAACTTGCCAGGTAACAGTCTGTGAGTATTACATCATCTCAATTTGGAAATATATTTCCTAAAATGTTGAAAATCTTTGAACATTGATTGAATTTGGGGGAAAAGAACTCAAAAGATCGTTGCATTTTTATAAGAAAAATAGCATAATGCATCCAATTTTTAGTCTATTGTTACCTTAGTTTGTAAAACAAATGCATATTTAAATTCTCAGTAAAAAAAATTAATTTCTCCTACAATTTTAAAGAGGCAAAAACAACAAATGAAACTGGGCTCTTCCAAAGATCCTTAAAGAAACAGAAGAAAAATTGTGCAACTGCTTTTCTTGCACTTTTACCTTTGCTTTTCACTGAATGATACTGAGCAGATGAGCAGTTATTTGCCCAAAGGGTGAAGGTTTAATTTTGTATTGTCAAAGTACTTTTATTTTAAATTCACATGCACCTGTCACATTTGTCCTTAGAAGTCACTGGCAACTATGTATTCATCCAAGCTGCTCCCTCCTTTAGATCTTGCCAAGTTTGTCACAAAAGTCATTATATCTGGACTACAGTGTCAACAACAAAAAACACTCTGCCAAATAGCCCTGCCCTAAGGAAATTAGCCTTGATAATATAGCTTGTTTTAGAGTGGCAAAGGTTCTGTTAAACTAGACCCACAAACAGTAAGTTTTACTTTTGTCTGAAACTAGAAAACTTGTACTCCTTCCTGGCTAGATAGCATTGTGCTTATTAATTAAGTTTCTGTATTCTTATGTTTTTATGCCTAAAAAAGGAATGGGGGGGGGGGGGGGTGGGGGGGGGGGGGGGGGGGGGGGGGGGTTTACAACAAAATATCTGCTACTCTTTGTCCACTGTACACACTCACTTACAAATCTTTTAATTTGAACCATCTAGCAAGAAATACTATGTGCTCCTTACATTTATGAATGTTGCCTAAAAGTAAAAGCAATTAGTGGGGGTCTCCTACTCTATGGCAAATATTAAGCATTTTACTTGGACCTTTTACTATTTGTCATTTTACAAGTTTTCCACATACAAACCATTTTTTTTAATAAATTCATTTAGGTTGGGATAGAAGTTGGTGTGGTGTGCAGCACAAATATCAATTGAAATGGCATGTGAAAGAAAAGGGGGCAATGACACCTTTGTCCAAAATAATCTTGAAAGTTAGGTATTTATTTCACTTTGGACTCAATTAGAAAGAAACACGAGAATACATTGTGGTGAATTTGTATATAACAACTCTAGGCACCGTGGAGTAATCTTAAATTTCAGACTTTTTTCAGACATTTTTGAATTGTGTCATTAATTGTGGAAACAGTAGGGGGACAATCAAAAAGGAATACTATTGTACAAGTGATAAATATCTGGGGAATCTGATGTAAAAGAAGTGATGATAATTTTACCTGCACAATGTGCATTAATGTCCAGTCATTAATTCTGATAAACAATTATTGACAGTTTTAATGAGGAAAAATTTTACCTAATGTATGCAGTCTTATTTAAAAGTATGTACACATTTTTTAAATTCTATAGTTTTACATGTATTAAAAGTGAACAAATTTGACATCAGTTGGAAATCAAAAAATAACAGCACTAAGCAGAGTAGGGTAAACTTCCAAAAAGATTTTAAAGCAAGTTAATGTAAAAGAATATAAATACACTGACTTCTACATTTTACCAGCAAAGAATTAGGAACATAGTGTTTTGTAAGACCTCAAGAGCTGCACTAAACCTTTAATTTTAAGTGATCACAACGCTCATTAATAATTAAAGATACTCTAAAAACTAATCAGTGACTATTTTAGCAATGTTATAAAAAAACCCATATACAAATACATATTTTACTTAATTGTATTTCCCATGTTGCTTAAGCCCTTACCATTGGAATCATTCTAAAAGCATCCTAACATAACATTTGACCAGTGTTCAAACGCTACAGTTCTAGCCAAAGTAAATTAAAAGTACAGTTGTTTAAAAATTGTAAACTAAGCAAGTATATAAATGTAAATTACTGACAAATAAAAGCATTTTTGAATACATATATTGTAAATAATAATAATACATTGCTGTAAACTGTTATTTCATTCCTCATTTTATTTATTTAGTTTTTTTGTTTAATTATAACTAATACAGACACCTGGCTATACCTATTTAGGATTACAGAAAGAAAAAAAATTGCCAACCAACCAGGAACAGACACATATAACACAGGACTGAAGGAATAAATTGAAAAGGAAGAAAAACAAGACACATTTCCACTTCACATGGTTCAGACAAGCATATAAAGAAAGAAAAAGACACTCGTCTTACTTTGTTCTTCACATCAATTTAAAAATATATAGATTCAAAGACATAACCGGGTCAAAAAACATAAAATCATACAGAAATCTAAATCTTCCATATTTAACACAATTGTTAAATGAAGTTTGTATTTGAGAATTCATAACTGACACTTAATAAATGGTAAGTGATTTTCAGGTTAAAAAAAAAAAGAGAAAGGTTACATTTGTTAGTAATTAGTATTGGTGGAAACAAAATAAAACTTACAGAGATGTATGTAAAAAGCTCCCCACTGCTGTGAGCTGGCATGAAAGTTTCCACCTTCAACATGCAAATATCTCGTACTGACTGTTTGAGAGCGAAGTCGATTAAACAAAGCCACCTTTGTACCTGATGCAATACATACTTTAACATAAAAAAATACTGATATTAAAACCTAAACCTTTTAAATACAGCAATATTTTCTTTTACACAAATCTACAGAACACTGTGTTTTAACAACAGACAAGTAATTAATGACTAAGAGATCCATATCCACATGTTCACCAATGCAAACTGTTACTTGCATGAAAGCTGCAAGCTAAATTAATCCAAGTCAATTTGCAGACAAATTCATTTTAATTTTAAAATATGCAGTATACAGGATTATAAAACTAATTATTTTTAGCCCAACAGTGCAACCTACAGGTGATAAGAATAATTACTGAGGAAAAATATATGATAAAAATGACCTCATACTGTACTATGGTCCTAGCCAATAAAAGGTGTCATTTTGCTTGGCTTTTCTGTACTGTTAAGAGTAATTTTTGGTATATAAGTAGACCCTTGTACCCAGAGAGGAAGTAGACTTGCAGAAGAATCTGACAAAAGTACATCAGTCAAATACAATGAATAAAACTGCATCCTATTCATTATAACGTACACTTCATTCTTTAAAGAAAGGTACACGAGACTACAATAATTATTCCTCAGTAACAGTAGTCATGATGTTTTTTCCAAAAAATGTGTGATATGTATATATTAAAAATGTTAATACAGTGTATTGTTCAAAGACACAGCCTCTATGCAACTAATAATATTCAAGGTACAAACTATTTAATATAGAAATATAAATATAATTACATCTTGCATGTTTATTGCAACAGAAAAAAACATTGATTCCATTAAGATAAAAAGGGAAAAAAATAATTAAAACTTACAGTCTGCATTTTTCAGTGACTGCTTCTTTTTGGAAGGTTTGGAAATTACTTTAATCCTTTTGCTGAAGAACACACCAATGTCATCACTATTACCATAAAACATTTTTACACATAACATGAAGTGCTTTCTTTTGTCAGAGTCAGATATGTACAAAGTTTTGGCTGTGCAATAATTCTGTTGGAAAGGAGAAAAAAATCTTATAAAATATGTTTAGCATAAACCTTCTTTAAGACTGTCAAGTAAACCAGTTACTATTTTCATTGCATTAAAGTACATTGCTGCAATTGGAAAACAGCCAAAATCATGCTACAAATGGGACAGTAATGACACTTGGCCATGCTAAACTAAAAGTTAAATAATTACAATTTCACTTTCTTGATGTTTTTATTTTATCATCATTGATAACAAAAAAACTTTACTTTCACAGAACAGTGCTCACTGTTAACCACAATATTGTGCAAATAATGACACATTCCAAATATAGTAAAGTTTTAAATATACAACTACACTACTAAAAATTAATAAGTTATATATTTTACATGGTAGACAGAATGGCCAGGTAGTTAAGGCTTTGAACCATGAATCACAAGAATGCTCTCTCAATAAGTCTATCACTTAACACAATTAAATATATGTGAACAATTGTACTTTAAACCCATTATGGATAAGAAAACAAGCAAATTAAATATGTACATGTAGGAAGGGAAAAACAGATCTTCCTGTGTGCATATATTGTAAATTTCATGTGGTTTGAGATGGCCTTCATCAGTGTGCATAAGCTTGGGGGTTTTAAAGTGATGTGATGTAAAATAGATGAAGCTATTTTGAACACAGCTTCAGATGTTCAGATTAATCTATCGACCCCGCTGTACAATTCTTAAACAGAAATAAAAGACTATTTATACATACAGTGGATTCACAAAATATTCAAACCCCTTCACTTTCTGCACTTTCTATTGTGTAATCAAGCAATCTACTCTCAATAATTCGTGAAAAAGTGAAAACTTGTTTCCAATTGAGGTCCACCGATGGCATCAGAATTTAATCAAAGAGGTCTACTGAGTTCCTTGGAATTCATTGGTTGGTTTTTGAACACACATCACAATGAAACCAAGAATAAATCAAGCTCTAGACACAGCAAGGACAATTAAAGAAAACAGGATGCAACTAACCACAATTTGGAATGCTACAGTAAACGGTCTGAATATGTATATGAATGTGAGATTTCAGTTTTTGATTTTTAATAAATTTAAACCTTTTTGAAAACATACTTTCACTTTTTCGTTATGGGTTACAGAGTGTAGACCGACTTGTTTTTAAAGTGAGTCAAGTACTTCAACTATACCTTTCCTTCAAGATTTAACTGTTGCATTTCTTGGTCACTGTTACCAATTCCAATGAATGCACATGGCTGAGATTCCTGTTCAGAGCAGCCATCTCTTTCCATTTGATCTTTCTTTTTCTTCCACCCACTTCCCATTAGGTATACACAAGGTGGTGGACAAAAAAACCTGCAAAATATAGATACAAATAAAATGGTAGCCCTTCCACTTTTCAAGTGTATAGTCCTTCATATAAAGCTGAAAGACCAGGTCCCTACTGATACTCTACATAAATGTAAAACTTGTAGGCTTACCCATAATTCAATAACTGATATTTTTTTTATTTGAATATTCTGGTAATCCTTCATAAAAGTAAAGCTTATACGATTTTGTCTGAAATTACATTATAAATGTCTCCTGGGTGTTATTATATTAAGTGTCATATTTACAACTGCTATAAACATTTTCTTCACATTTTATTACTGGTAGACAACCTATAAAACCAACACATTTGCAATATTATGTGACAAAAGAATTGATAAGGAGTGAAGGAATGTAATAATTTGAATAAGAAATAGGAACGAGTGCATTTCTTTAGTTCACCTCTAAGTGGCAGTATATGACAAAGAAAAATGGCCCATAGGTTTAAAAAAAAAAAAAAAGGTACACAAATATTTTGAAACTGTACTCACTAGAAAAAACATTACCAAATTAATTTTTGGAATAATACATTACAAATTCTTTTACTTTAATATACTTGTCATTAAGACAATAAGATGTCTGTGAACTATACAAATTTAAGTGGCTTGAAAATTTTGCTTTTAAATAAACGATATCATATTCTTTATTAAGTAGACTATAAAGCTTTTAATTTCTTTCTACCACTAAACATACAAATAATCAAACAGATAAAATGTATCCAGTTTGTTCATGAAAAAAAGGAAACTGGGACTCTTCAAAATGCAGAAGTGCTACCAAAAACAAATGTTGCCTGAAAATGCATGTCTACTTTCATATCCCTAAGTGTAAGAGGAGCAGCATGAAAAAGATGTACATTAAAGAAAGAACTGATTAATTAAAACTTTCTCCGAGTTGACCAAAATAAAAAGATGTCACTTCAAAATGAGCAAATACAAAATATAGCAGATTTTGTAACATACTACACTACCTAGACATACATTGCATTGTATAAAAACCATAGTTATAAAGTAAACTGTTAAATGAAACCATGCATAGTAAAACATTGGTTATTAATACACTAATATAACAAATAGTTTGCTAAAAATATTAAGACAATTACTTATCCATTTATAATAAAACTCTCTCAAACCCACTTAATCCAATTATCGATCATGTTTCACATATTCCATCCGGACAGCATTAGATGTAAAGTAGGATCAAACCATTGATAGCGTGCCAAGTCCATTACATCAAACGGAAAAGGGGAAAAATTATGCATTGTTAAAAAATACTAGATTGAAAAATGAGAACTTGACATCTGTTAGATTATGCAAATAGTGTGAGAAGTAGTCCTGAAATTGCTAGAATAAAGTAGAGAACCATCCCAAGAGTACCAAACCTGACTAGATCATAACAGAAGTAAATCTCCCTGGAAATAACAGAGGGGATCAAACAGTATTTCTCACCTCTATTAAAAACAATTTTCTTGCTTACAAACACAAATAATACTCATATTCTAGTGGCATAATCTATGGAAAGATGGTGGGTCTAACTTCCTTAACTAAGTGACTTGGAATACTTCGCTTATTACATAAAATATGCATTTGCTTTGTAACGAAACATTCCAAAAGATGATGTCTGGCCATTTGTGGATCATCTGAAGCACAGGAAAGATATACCAATATGACAGGCTGAAGATGAAACAACATTTTGGTAAAGCAGCATCAAACTCCAGATATCAATGTATATGAGACATTTTGTGGAACCTGAAACATTCACTTCTTGCTAGAAGTTACCAGGTTGAAGCAATTCACTGGGAAGTGCCAATCATCTGTTAGAGTATGTATTTTGTTACAATTATTGCAGCAAAACATGGCTGGAATGAATAACAACTTCAGAGGATAATTACTGTTTTATGACGACAGGTATCTGATGAAATTACTTTTGAAAAAAGTTAAATGTTATATTTTTGTGTTGCTTAGCCAACTTAATTATCCATGAACATATTGTTAATATAGGATTATAGTTCCAAAACATACACTGTCAAAGACGTGTAAACATTGACAAAGTTAAAAAATAGGGGCAAATGTCCCATTTCCCACTCTCCCCAAGTAACTGATAATAATGTACACTCAGAATCCACATGATAACACTACACAAAACAAACAATCGTCTAGTTTTTACTGTACGTGCTAATGCCCTAATACAACTTTATTACTGTGGGCTCACACCATGAGCAATTTCAGTTCGCTGATGCCGTTGGTCAGCCATGAACTCACAATGTCTGGATTACAATGGCCCTCTGAAGCAGTTTCTCTACATCTTTAGCTAAAGGAGAATTCCTTTCCCTGGCCACAAATATACTGCTTTTCTAAAAACATAAAACAGAGAATGTTCTGGTAACATCATCTGAGCTGTCTATTCAGCCCCCAACATACTGTGGGGACACTTCCTCCACCACACGTGGGGACACTTCCTCCACCACAACTAACAAGAATATGCATCCACGTACTGCAATTTCCTGCTGGGGCTTTTTATATGCATTGACAGCTTACAACTCTGTACTGCCTACGTTTTCTTTACAGAAGACAAACATTACAGAACACACCAATACAGAAACAGTATTGATTCTGGCACTAAATAAAAATCTAAGTTATATACAGTAAATAATGTGATGGTGTAGCGCAGGGGGGTCTTCAATCACTGTCCAGGTTTTTGTTACGACCAGTTTCCTAATAAGTCAAGTTCATGATGACAATGAAACTGGCATTTAATTACATGAGAAGTCAAGCAAAATGACAACTAGAATGATTACAATATGCAAGCCTGAGTTACCTCGAAAGTCTGCATATTGTATTATTTTTAGTTAGCCAATAAAAGGAGACTTTTACTTGACTTCTCAATACATCCATAATGGCTAACATGGTAACCCTAGTACCGAATTTAATTACACAATTAAGTGTTAATGCTTTTTTAAATTCTTCCTAACAAATCTCAGTCACATTGTAGATCTTCCATTTCTGCAAGAATTAATTATACGTTTTGGGGATTGGAACAGATTTGTAGTTTTTGGCTCTTCTATTTTCTCTCACTCTCTCATTCATATTCTCCATTTAAATGGAACCAGGTCAGCTGGCAAGCTGGTAGTTCCTTTGTCATTTGTCATTATTAACTGGTGTCTGATTAAGAAAATAGAAAATGATTAGATTCCCTATTTAAAACTATAAAAGATTACAAAAACAATTCAGGGTTCAGAATAGTAAGAAGTGAACTACCTAAAATTATGCCCAAAAAACATATTGCTCTATAAGAAAATAAATAACTTTTAATTAAATTAAAGTGAAAACCTGCAAAAACAAGTATATGAAGGGCTAAAAATAGGACAAAAAAAAGACTAGATTAAAAAAAAAAAGCTTTCCAATTACATTTTTCCCCAATTAATTTAGATTGTATCTGCCTTTATATTCCTTTATCTTTTTTTTTTTTTTTTTTAAATTTGCAGGGCATTCTAAGAGACATCCTTATAAAATTACACCTTAACATGGTAAGACTTGCTTGAATCACCCTAGTATTACAATCAAGGCCCAGCTGATTCCACTAATGCAAACTTTTTCTCATTAACTTAAAATGGGCCACAATTACGTGTGTACTCATTATATTTAAGCATTTGGGGGAAACAACTGTAAAGGACATCTACCATTGCTCAGAAAACAACAGAGGAGAGTGTAAAATGTGAACAGTGAGTGCTTGTGACTTTCTGTGTGTGAAACTGATGTGGTGTATGGTACATCAAGGAATACCTTGGAAATTAAAAGACATGAGTTATAGTGTGGAGGTTTATGTAACCAATGTAAAACAGAAGAACATATTAGAG
This sequence comes from Erpetoichthys calabaricus, assembly GCF_900747795.2. Taxonomy (NCBI): domain Eukaryota; kingdom Metazoa; phylum Chordata; class Cladistia; order Polypteriformes; family Polypteridae; genus Erpetoichthys; species Erpetoichthys calabaricus. Next base: position 125,773,000 of record NC_041398.2, read on the forward strand.
GAACAGAATCTTTATTTTCACTAGATGAACAAGAAAATTATACTTGTGCTGTATGAACAGTATAAATCTATAAATGTGTGTGTAATTAAGAAGAGAGACTGCATGGCAATCTATACCAGACAAATTAAATGCCATAAACTAAATTAAAATTCTGAATATGTGAAATACATTGTTGAATGTTATTTGCATTATTCAAACTAAAATGCATTTTTGAATTGCCCAGTTTGATTGTAAAAGTACCAGCCTAGGAATGTCATACTTAAGTATTGCTGACATTGTGTACTGTATTTAGTAGCAATGCGAGTGATGTAAAGAACATTTAACAGCAAGAGAAAATGAAGTACACAAACATACTTCACAATAACAATTAAAGACGTTCAGTTGCGCAATGAAAAGGCATTTGCTGTTTTGAGTTGACTTGGCAACATATAACTTCAACTAATTACACATATGTTGGTGTCTGCAAACCCAAAATGTTAATAGGTCTACTCTTACTTTAACAGTTTTAGTATAGGTGGTGTAAAAGCCAAATGTACAATCCAAGATTGTTCACTATATTTATAAGGAATAGGCATGCCATGAATAGTCCTACAGGGTCACTGACAGGACTGCAACATTTTATGTATGTACTCTCATCATAAATGCCTGTATGCAGTTCATTAACAAGAGTATCACACCGTAATTGCCAGTTTTTAAAATTAGTGTTTCTGTTTTCCTGGAAGATACTCCATTATAAATAACATGTTGCCTTTTTAGTTTCTTATACAGTGTGGCACCTGGCTGGGGTTCATGCCCGGCCGGGACGCCCAGGAGGACCAGAGGAGGGCTTGTACCTCCTCCAGAACACGAAGGGGTGACCGCCCTGGTTGCTTTGGGGGCCACGGGTACAGAGCTTGGAAGCTCAACCCTGTAGGGGCCCGTGGTCACCGCCAGGGGGGCGCCCCCGATGCCTTGGGAGCCCTGGACCTCAGCACTTCCGCCACACCCGGAAGTGCTGGGGGGAAGAGGATTGGGGACACCCGGAGGACTTCCGGGTACACAACCAGAGCTTCCGCCACACAGGGGTGTGTCAACAGAGGCTCCTCAGGAAGCACCTGGAGTCCATCCGGGGTGTATAAAAGGGGCCGCCTCCCTCCAGTCATTGGCAAGAGTCGGGTGGAAGTAGGACGGAGCTCAGAGGAGAGGAGTGGAGGCGGACCAGAGACTGAAGGCATTGTGTTGTGTGGCCAAGGACTTAAGGGGTGATTGGTGCTGCGGCACTGGGATTGTGCACTTTAATAACTGTAAATATGTATAATAAACGTGTGTGTGGTGAAACCAACATGTCAACCTGTCTGTGTCCGGGCTGTTCTCCACAACAGGTACAAATTAAAAATGACAACTGCCTTTATTTCTTATCATTTTTTGTACTAATGGTTTCAAGGAAAGCAGCACACCATGATTGATCCTAAAAGGTCTTGAAAACCGCATTTTTTTCCTGTGTACATAACATTATTATGAACATCTCAGTACTATTTATCATTGTAAGTTTACTGAATTAGAACTAGTACTTTCTATAATGTTTTTAGTATTTTGGAATACACTTTACAGCTTTATTACAATTTCATATATTTTTTTCTTTTGTCTCTCTGACAAAAAAGAACAATGGGGATAACATTACATAGTTTAGACAAACTATAATTCTTATAGCTCTTAATGTTTCACCATTTGTAATCAATATGTTAGCTACAGCATCATTAGATTTGCTAAAAATAAAAACTTGAACCATTCTCTGAGATTTTGTTTCTAATTGAACGGGAGTTTCATGAATTCATATGTTTATGTTTAGCCTGGGAAAGTGCAGGCTCAAAGAGTTCATGCTTAGTTGTCTGCCTCAGTTGCTGAGCATGAATATCATTAATCCTCTTTGATGAAACTGAAAACAGCAGGAATAAGCCTGATTTGTCAAAATAATTTAGGGTTACACTCTTAGCTCACTTTATGTAAAACCCCCAGATTGCTGGCAGAGGACAGCTGTTTTTGCACTAAAATTTAAATATTTGAAGCTATTAATTTCCCCTCACTATCCTGACCAGAGGGGTCTGCTTACGACCAGAAGCCTAATACCATGAAGCTACCATCACGAAGACTGACAGTAGGTACTATTTTTTAGGCTGATAAGCTATGTCTGTTTAGTAAACACTTTTTATTGGACTTGGGGATACAAGGTTTAACCTTGGTTTCAACAGGCTATAAGACATTCACGTATGGTTTTAATAATTAGTGTTTCATCTTGTAAAAAATAAGCCTTGATATTCTTTTACTGTGAGAAATCTTTTACCAATGTACTCCACAGCGCATACATCTTGAGAATATGCAGACAGTGACTAGTAATTGGTAAACATTTCTACAACTACATTAAGGTTATTGGTGGCATCTTTGTAGACTTGCTATTGAGCTGTTTCTGGTTATCAGTTGTGAAGGGACATCCTTTTTTTTTTCCCAATATTCTCAAAGTATCATCAGACATGACATTCTACTGTTCAGAACTGAGAACATGCTGGGCATCTCTGGCACTGCCCTCCAGTGGTTCAAGTCCTATCTGACTGATAGGCAAGAGTTTGTTAGTCTTGGCAACAGCAGATTCAGCTCAGCACCAGTCACACAAGGAGTTCCTCAGGGCTCTGTCCTCGGCCCTCTTCTCTTCTGTATTTATATGCTTTCCCTTGGCCATATTATTTATAGCTATGGACTGGGTTATCATTTTTATGCAGATGACACTCAACTCTATTTCAATGTCAAAAGTGCAACTTCATCAGAGTTCTCTCAGCTCACAACTTGCCTCAGAGAAATTAAAACCTGGATGGAGCAGAACTCTTTAAAATTAAATTGCAACAAAACTGAACTCCTGCAAATTGGCACTAAAGCGCTACTTAAGAAAATGAGCTATTTTTCAGCCACTCTTGATGGTGATTTCATCAGACCTGCTTCTGATGCAAGGAATCTTGGTGTCATTTTTGATTCCTCCCTTTCTTATTCCGCCCACATAAACCACATTAAGAAACTTTCTTACTTTCACCTCCGTAACATATCCCGTGTTCGCTCATTCCTCTCCTTCTCTAATGCTGAGAAACTTGTCCATGCTTTTATCACATCCTGCATCGATTATTGCAGCTTGATGCTAGCAGGTGCCCCTTCTAATCTTATATCACAGCTCCAGTTCATTCAAAACTCTGCTGCAAGAGTCCTTACACGAACCAGCAACAGAGCACATCACACTCATCCTACTTTGCCTTCACTGGCTCCCTGTGACTTACAGGATTGAATATAAAATTCTATTAATAATCTACAAAGCTTTAAATAGCCTTGCTCCTGTACGCCTACTAAGGTCCTCTGATTCTGGTAATCTTGTTGTGCCTCACACTAACCTGCACTCTATGGGTGACAGGCCCTTCAGCTCCATAGCACCCAGACTTTGGAATGACATCCCAAAATTAATTAGATCAGCTGACTCCATTCATTCTTTTAAAAAACAACTTAAAACTCATCTATTTAGGAAGGCTTTTAACTTAAAATCTTGCCCTTTCTTTCAGTTTACCTCTCTGTCCAGGTGCTCAGGATAATTTGTGTGTCTGTTATACCACAAATTAGGTTATTTGCTAGGTTTTTCTTTTAGTATTGAATTTAGTATTTTACTCTGGTTTCATTGTCCTTTACTCTATTTAATGATTTGTTATCTGTTTCATTGTTGTATTCAGGAAAACATTTGTATCCAATGTTATATATACCCTGCTGGTTTTTCTAAGACTCTGTGAAGTGCCTTGAGCATGGGAAAGGCGCTATATAAATAAAATGTGTTATTATTATTATTATCATCATCATCTTAACAGTGTTCCATGTCATATGCAATACCATTTAAGTCTTTTAAGTGAGTGAATACCTGTTGCTGTGAATCTTTTGACAATAACATTGCATATATCTTAATTCCTTGGGGATAACAATTCTCTCTGCACTATGCAACCAAGAACTGTTAAAGGAAATACTCCAGGAATAGCCCATTTTATTAAAAGCAACACTTTAGCTAATATCTGGTGAAGGTAAAATGTCTTTGTGTATAATCTGAAAATGGGCTGGTTAAACTGAACACAGTTACACGTCACCTATAAAGAGTGTGCATACTTTTGCAATTAATGCATCAAAAGTTGTTTTTAAGTCCTTAAATCATATACATAAATTGCATTTTTAAAATAATATTCTTGAAAATTACCTACTTTTATTTTAACTTTGTTCATTGCAAAAGATTCTATCATCAATGAAGAAAGCTCTGATGTGATTTACCAACTGTAAATGTGATATTTAACATCAACTACTGTAAATGTGAAATTTCAAATGGAATACATATACAAAGAAAAATTTAAAATTAGAAGTCAATATACTGTAAATGATGATTTTTAGAATTTAAAGCAAAGAAAGTAAAGAAAGACTTGTATTTCTGTTAATTAATAAAATCTACGGTTTACTTGAAGGATTAACTGACTAAGCAGTCAGAATTTTCAGAATAACTAAACACCTATTGAGCAGCCCATTGAATTAAGCTATTTTAGACTGACCATTCTCCATTTGTATTATAATCACCAATTATAGTATTACTGAGTTACAGAATAATAACAAAAGCATCATGGGGCAAAAGCAAGCCTTAAAACAAAAATTATGAATTGCAGTAAATTAAGAATGGTCATACCAACCGAGATCTCTTTATTAACTTATTGTATATTTATTATGCAGAAAGCTGGAATACTCATAGTGCTATAATGATTTCAACCAAGAAAATCTCTGATTGGATTATTATTTGCAAAGAAGAGCAACTTATTTAATATTTTATTTAAAAAAAAAAAAAAACAACCCCGGCTGTCACACAGCCTTACTTCTGATAACCTTATCTATGCTTCATGGTCTATATAAATAAAAATGACAAAACCATATATTTTAAGGATTACAAATAATATTATTATTATTATGCCATATATTTCAAACAAATTGCTTTGGAATAGGAAGATGGATGGATGAATAGTTTGGAATATAAATTAAAAAAAGAAAAAAAGACAGTGTGCCATCGACGCAAAAATATTTCTCTAAATTAAATTTAAAATGATAGCAGAACAGATTTGTAAACATTGATAAACTGATATTGTGTCAGATACAGTCCAATTATGTGTGTCTTACCTAAAACACAAGTCTCAATTTCAACTTCATTACTATACTTTCTTTTATACAAAGAAAGTTAAAATATAGTTTTTATATATGAGAATGATGGCTTGCTGAAAATGTATGGAATTATAAACACACACCTCAAAGACTATTTTACTGCCTAAATCTTAGTTAAAACTTTTCTGCCCTATAAGTCTGTATATATTATCCTATATATAGTAAAACTTCCTGAGCTATTAATCTTTAGACTAGTTCTTTTAGAACTGTGATATAATCGTAGTTTGCTTTGAAGATGTATAGAATATTCATATAACACCCATTTTTGTTAAGTACAGAATAAAATTTCTTCAATTTGTGTGCATTGTTTTTACAAAAATAAGAAAGATTAGAATGTTTCAGCACCCCGAAGCTTTCAGAAGCTGTAAAACATCAAAGCAATCAAATATTCCTTGACTTCGTTTTTATAAAATTTACATTTAAAAAGCTCTAAAAATGTTGTAAGGTATGCTGTGTATGACAGCAGGTATCAACCAATATCATAAATTGTATCAAGCCCATAGTTTTAATAAATTCAACAAAAGCAACACTTCACCTTTTTTCATTTCCATATGACTTCTGTGCAACTTTTGCATGAAGAATTAGGACTGTTTGATCCCCCCGTTCCTTCAAATAATTTCGCATTGCTTCTCTGAAACAAAAGAAACAAAACAAAAAAACATTATTAACTTAGATCTAAATGGCTTAGCATTGAAAGAGCAAATAATGCAAATACTTGCTGAATAATACTAACAGTAAGTATTAGACTGGCCACCACAAAGTCGATCAACAGAACTGAAGCTGTTTGGGAACATTTGGACAAAGAGAAAAAACAGATAAAAATTAAAGAATTATGGCAAATCCTGCAAGAAGCTTTGAAGAATTTACAACAGGACTACTTAAAAAATAATATTATAGGCTATCAAATACCAAATGTTTATTAGTACAGGTGCTGGTCATAAAATTAGAATATCATGACAAAGTTGATTTATTTCAGTAATTCCATTCAAAAAGTGAAACTTGTATATTAGATTCATTCATTACACAGAGACTGATGTATTTCAAATGTTTATTTCTTTTAATGTTGATGATTATAACTGACAATTAATGAAAGTCCCAAATTCAGTATCTCGGAAAATTAGAATATTGTGAAAAGGTTCAATATTGAAGACACCTGGTGCCACACTCTAATCAGCTAATTAACTCAAAACACCTGCAAAAGCCTTTAAATGGTCTCTCACTCTAGTTCTGTAGGCTACACAATCATGGGGAAGACTACTGACTTGACAGTTGTCCAAAAGACGACCATTGACACCTTGCACAAGGAGGGTAAGACACAAAAGGTCATTGCTAAAGAGGCTGGCTGTTCACAGAGCTCTGTGTCCAAGCACATTAATAGAGAGGCGAAGGGAAGGACAAGATGTGGTATAAAAAAGTGTACAAGCAATAGGGATAACTGCACCCTGGAGAGGATTGTGAAACAAAACCCATTCAAAAATGTGGGGGAGATTCACAAAGAGTGGACTGCAGCTGGAGTCAGTGCTTCAAGAACCACCACGCACAGACGTATGCAAGACATGGGTTTCAGCTGTCGCATTCCTTGTGTCAAGCCACTCTTGAACAAGAGACAGCGTCAGAAGCGTCTCGCCTGGGCTAAAGACAAAAAGGACTGGACTGCTGCTTTCTGATGAAAGTAAATTTTGCATTTCCTTTGGAAATCAAGGTTCCAGAGTCTGGAGGAAGAGAGGAGAGGCAGAGAATCCACGTTGCGTGAGGTCCAGTGTAAAGTTTCCACAGTCAGTGATGGTTTGGGGTGCCATGTCATCTGCTGGTGTTGGTTCACTGTGTTTTCTGAGGTCCAAGGTCAACGCAGCCGTCTACCAGGAAGTTTTAGAGCACTTCATGCTTCCTGCTGCTGACGAACTTTATGGAGATGCAGATTTTATTTTCCAACAGGACCTGGCACCTGCACACAGTGCCAAAGCTACCAGTACCTGGTTTAAGGACCATGGTATCCCTGTTCTTGATTGGCCAGCAAACTCACCTGACCTTGTGAAGAGGAAGATGCAATACGCCAGACCCAACAATTCAGAAGAGCTGAAGGCCACTATCAGAGCAACATGGGCTCTCATAACACCTGAGCAGTGCCACAGACTGATCGACTCCATGCCACGCCGCATTGCTGCAGTAATCCAGGCCAAAGGAGCCCCAACTAAATATTGAGTGCTGTACATGCTCATACTTTTCATGTTCATACCTTTCAGTTGGCCAACATTTCTAAAATCTTTTTTTTGCATTGGTCTTAATTGATATTCTAATTTTCCAAGATACTGAATTTGGGACTTTCATTAGTTGTCAGTTATAATCATCAACATTAAAAGAAGTAAACATTTGAAATACATCAGTCTGTGTGTAATGAATGAATCTAATATACACGTTTCACTTTTTGAATGGAATTACTGAAATAAATCAACTTTGTCATGATATTCTAATTTTATGACCAGCACCTGTATATATTCTAATCCACCTTAATAAAAGGATAAGTAAGTCTGTGTTTCCATCTGGTTGTTGTGTCTCTGTTATTCCAGCAGATGGCGAAGCACAAACATTAATACTGCTTTTACGAATCATATATCAAATGGCATATAACAGAGACACATGTACATCATAAACATCTGTAGTAATAAAATATATTTCATATATCAAATGGCATATAACAGAGACACATGTGCATCATAAACATCTGTAGTAATAAAATATATTACTACAAATGTTTGTGATGTGTTATCTGCTGGAATGACAAATGCAATGTATTTATTTTATTACTACATGCACTATAAAATATATTCCAATAAATGGTGCACTGAAAATTAATAATGCTAAGGTCTAAATTGATTATTTAGATTTCAGCCTTCCTTAGACAGGTAGCACAGCTAGTCTGTCTATAGCGACAAAATGTCCAATATCTGTGCCAAGACACAATGTCTTCTGACATCCACAAGAGGGCTGCAATGTCCATTGAACAAAAGCAAGAAGACGTGTAAGAGGGGCGTAAGGGCTAGTATATCCAGTGAACAGAGGTTCCTAAATGCACAATATGATCGAAACAGACTGACTTACCATTTTATACCATTGTGCCTGTTTTAATAAATGGGCATTTCGCTATGCTTGTCTAATATATCATCTTTATGATCAAAAACAAAAAACACACCCAACAGATATCTAGTTTTTAAAATAAGGAGTAACAGTCTCCATAGCATGATATGTTTATGTGCATATCTACTATATAATAAAACACTAAGGTCTGTATGTCTAGTCCCTCTATGCAATCTGATCTGTCAGTTTGGCTTTGATGGCGAGAAGAAAGAGACAGTGAGAGAGTGAGATGCATGAGGAAGATTAAAAGTCTATGCTAAGCCACACCTGGATTATGACAGTTAATTCTTTTCTTCTTTGCAGATCCTCTCAAGCTCCATTAGATTAGATAGGACGCTTCAGTTAACTTCCATCTGTATGTCTTCTCCATACATGTTCTATGAGGTTTAAATCTACACTTTGCCTGGATCACTCAAGGACAGGCAGAGACTTGCCCTGAAGCCACTCCAGCATTGTACTGGCTGTATGTCTTAGGTTATTGTTATGCTGAAAGATTAACCATCGCCTCAGTCTGAGGATGCATACACTTTGGAGCAGGCTGACTATTTGGCTGCATTCATCCATCTCTCAATTCAGAAAGGTGTCCCTGACCCTGCTGCCAAGAAACACTCCTATAGCATGATTTTGCTACTACCATGCTTCACCATAAGGGTGTATTAGGCAAGTGCTTTCGAGTGAGTAAAAGAAAAGCCAAGCAAAATGCACCTTTTATTGGCTAACTAAAAAGATTACAATATGCAAGCTTTCGAGGCAACTCAGGCCCCTTCTTCAGGCAAGGTGTAATACAGAGACTGGAGTTCCCTGTGTTTATATAAACACTCTAGGACAGGAAACAACATTGGTAAATCTTTAAATGGGAAATTTTAAATGTAAAAAATTAGGGTCAATTTAACAAGAGAGAAATGAACAATGTATTGTCAAGATCTCTGGAAAAGATAACTGTCCAACAAAGTAAGTGAGTAAAAGTAATTGGTTACTTTTTTTTTGTAGCTGATATACATTTATTAGAATCTACAGTATGAGGCAGTACAAATTTTATGCTTTCAAGTTAATGGAAAGTCAAGATTAGCTGTTTTTACCTTTGAGTGAATTAGCTTTAAATCATCTTTGTGACATTACCAAATACCGCTATTGGTGAAATCCTGTAATACAGAGTGCTGTAATCTCATTTCACACTTCCAATTAAAGACAAAAAGACAGGTGAACCCAGGATCAGGGTTTCCTATCAAAAAACAAGTGTTTAATTTTCTTTTACATACCTGGTCAAGCGCTGAGGCTGAGGTCCCTCACCAAAATTCCTACAAAGAAAAAAAAAGTAATGTCAACATTATCTTACACTGATGCATGTTTTAACTGCTGTACACTTATATCTGTTGAGACAAAAATTTCTTCGGCTGTAATACTGGAGAGTTCTGTGCTTCGAGCTTGAAAAAGAAATGCTTTACTGCCTGATCATATACTGTAGATTCAAATGTGTTTCTTCTTTCTTCAGGTATCTGACATATTTTTCTACCCTATATCAAATCCAAAGGAAAATACCAAAAACTTTCAAAAAGGATTTAACTAAATGAACTCAGATACATTCACCCACTTACCTGTTACATTCATAAAAATGTTGTGTGATACAATCACATTGCTCAGGAAGTTAGTTTGTTGACCTCTATCTATCTGTAAAATAACAACCATTTCGTCTACAAAGATAAATACCCTCTCCCACTCAAGGTCCCAAAGTATGGTGGAGGCCTTCAAAAGAAATGTTTGTAAAAAGCAAACTAAAAATCCCAATGAAAATCTATGGAAAGAGCATAACATGGTTATCCATCACTATTAAAAAACTAAATTACACAGGTAGAGCAATACTGGATAGAGGAGTTTTCAAGTCTAAAGTTTAAAAAAAACTAAAAAAAAACTTTACTAACTGGGCCAACAATATACTGACTAAGAAGAATTAAAAAAATATTTTTTTTAAATAATTTGCATTAATTTACTGTTTAGGTTGTGCTGGGCCAATAACATTAGTTTAAGAGACACCCACCAAATCAACAAGCTAATTAAAAATGTAGTCTCTGTTATGGAAAGCACTCAGAACCTACTACAGGAGGAGCAGCAGATGACAGAATGAAAACACAAATGAAGGTAATTATGAACAAAGCTACATATCCCCACTTGGACATACCAGCATTAAATATTTTCAGCCAAAACATTATTATGCAGAAGTGTGTCAAGAAACACAACAATGGCAGTATGCTTTTATAATGCCTCACTGTAATTATGACTGGTCTTTTAATCTTAAGCCAAATAAGAAGTTTTCTTTTTTTTTTAAATTCTAGTGTACCGTATATTTAAGGTGAGCTATTGCTCTTTGTTGTAGTATTATTTGCTTATTTATTTACTGAGTTTCTGTAAAAGCTAAATTTCTCCCTCGGGACAAAAAGCACTATGATTTTTTATGAGAGGTTCTATGATGAAAAATGTGCAAGTCCCAGGCTGATACTCTTTACTATGAAAAGGGGATAAAAACATTTTTTTCATATATCTCCACAGTATTTAATCCCGTTAAAGTCATTACATAGTCATCAGACTAACATTTTTATTGTCCTGAAAACATATAATGGCCAGCATCACCTTCAATATTCATTTTCAAGGGTTCAACATAGTGTTTAAATGGTAATATGATGAAAGAATTGTGACTTTCAGTCCTTACCTAAGAGATTAACAAAATGAACTCTAGGGTGCACCATAACATAACACAACATATTAGATAAAAAAACAGTAAATCAAACCAGGATGGCACATTTCTCAATGTATACAAAGATAAAACGACACTCAAAAAATGAAGACAATGACATAGTAAACTGCTGTCCAAGTGGCCTCTAAGGAGTGAGCAAGGTAAAATAATTTTAATAGAATGAATTCAACCAACCATCTTAAACTAAATAAGAAAAGTACAAATTACCTATAGGCCAAATGAATACTTATTTAAGGAAGCTATGATTATCAATCAAAAAAGCAAGGAAACTAAATCAATTATTCTGAAAAATAGGAACACTAATTTCACTTAGTCATCACGTAATTTTTTTATTGCAGAGTTGATAAACAAATTGATGTATGCATCTATAGTTGGATGGTTCTTGTTATGTCATCTCCAGTCAACATTACTTGCCTGAAAAGGATTTATCTGAGCTGTGTAATAGTATTACATTGTAGTTTCGCCAGAAAAATGTTTTTTTCTGGGCTTTTTAAAAGATATACACAATTATACTAAAGTTAATTTAGAACACCCCACTGGTTTATTTATTTATTTTTTTTAGTTTAGGCAATTCAAGTCTAGTAAATAACCTGAAATTGTACCAATGTAAAAAGTAATCTGACAGAGGTTAAAAAAATGAAAAAAATATTTTTGTTTCAGTTTTTGGTAAGCTAATTTTAAGAGTTAGACAAAAAGACCTTTTACTGGGATCGAGTAATGGGTTAATGACTTACAGCTTTCTGCAGCAATGGAAGTTAATTAAGACTTGAATGTTAGTGCAAACAATTCCTACAGGTGCCCCAACGTTTGTTGATTACTTATAAATCTTCTGTCAGTATAAAGGCAGTGTTGGAACAAACTGTGTTGCTACTCTTTTTGAAGTATTCTTTGGACAATATTTCTTAGTATATTGCTATTGTAATGGCGAGAATAAATCAATTAACAAAGGAAGATGGGCACGTCATTATAACCCTTAAAACTGTAAGTCTTTCATTTAGGAAAATTGCAAACAAACCCAAGGTGTACATGAGTACAGTTTCCTACACCATCAAAAGAAACTTGGAAACTGACAGGAACAGGTCTAGCAAACTCAAAGTCACAATGGAAACGCAAGACAAGTTTCTGAGAGTCAACAGTTTGCAAGATCGGCACCTCAAAGATCAGGGGTGCAAAGTAAGCAAGTGTCACTTTCAACTGTGAACATAAGACTTTCAAAACTGCAGGTTTGACAGGGCAAGTAGCAGCAACTAAGCAATTAATAAAATTGCTAAATATTAAAGAGATGCTTCTGAACTAATGCATGGAAGGTGGTTTTATTGAAAATGTCAAAAATGGATGAAGAAGCATTAAGGTCTGGGGCTCTTTTGCTGGCTCCAAAGTTAATGACTTGCACAGAATGACTGGTATCCAGAACGAAAATGTCTACCACCACATTTTTCAGGAAAATGAAATACTTACTGGTCTAAGCCTAGTTGGTCAGATGATCATCCTACAGCAAGATAATAACCTAAAGCATACTGTCATGCTATGTCAGAATTATCTAAGAATAAAAGAACAGCAGGCTTCAAACTAATGGCCAGCAGAGTCTGCAGACTTAACCCCCATTGGGCTGGTTTTGGGATTAGCTGCACAGAAAAGTGAAAGCCAAGCAATTTACAACTGTAACACATTTGTGTGAACTTCTACAACAGTATCAAGAAGGACTTTGTGAACATTATTTACATTTACTTATTTGGCTGACACCTTTATCAAAGGAGACTTACAATATTTATGATACAATTGGTTACATTTTTTTAAAATTTTCCCAATTGGAGCGCACGCAGGTCAAGAGACTTGCTCAAGGTCACGGTGTGTCAGCAGCGAGATTTGAACTCACAATCTCAGTTTTCTGAATATGGGATTGCTTAGCTACAGACCGGTCAGGTTGTCAGTGCTGACCCCTGTCCACTGCCAAAAGCGCCTACAATGGGCATGTGAGTGTCAGAACTGGACCACTGAACAATGGAAGGTGGTGGCTTGGTTGAATGAATCACATTTTCTTTAACATCATGTGGGTGGAGGGATGTGCTTGTGTGTTGTTTTACTGTGAAAGTGATGTCAACAGGATGCACTATGGGAAGAAGTCAAGCAAGGGAAGGCATGTGATGCTCTGCTGGGAAAACATGGGTCCTGGCATTCCTGTGGATGTTACTTTGACACATACCACTCACTTAAAGATTGCTGCAGACCATATACACCCCTTCATGGAAACTGTATTCCCTGATGGCAGTGGGTTCATTCAGCAGGATAGTATACCATGCCACACTGTAAAAATTGTTCACAAATAGCTTGAAGAACATGACAAAGAGTTCAAGGTGTTGACTAGGCCTCTAAATTCCATAGATCTCAAACAGACCGAGCGTCTGTGATACGTGCTTGGAAAACAAAGCCAATCCATTGCCCCAGTTCGCAACTTACACAACTTAAAGGATCTCCTGCTAACATCTTGGTGCCAGATACCACAGGACATCTTCAGAGCGTTCCAGAACCCCCCGCGAAAGGTGAAAATCCGCGAAGTAGAAACCATATGTTTATATGGTTATTTTTATATTGTCATGCTTGGGTCACAGATTTGCACAGAAACACAGGAGGTTGTAGAGAGACAGGAACTTTATTCAAACACTGCAAACAAACATTTGTCTCTTTTTCAAAAGTTTAAACTGTGCTCCATGACAAGACAGAGATGACAGTTCCGTCTCACAATTAAAAGAATGCAAACATATCTTCCTCTTCAAAGGAGTGCGAGTCAGGATCAGAGAATGTCAGAGAGAGAGAGAAATCAATAGGGCTGTTTGGCTTTTAAGGATGCGAAGCACCGCCGCACAAAGCAGTTGCAAGAAGGCAGCAGCTCACACCCCCTCCATCAGGAGCAGAGAATGTCAGAGAGAGTGAGAGAGACAGATAAAAACAAACAATCAAAAATCAATACGTGCCCTTCGAGCTTTTAAGTATATGAAGCACCGTGCAGCATGTCGCTTCATGAAGCAGCTGCACAGAAGTGAGCAACGTGAAGGTAATCTTTCAGCATTTTTAGATGAGCGTCTGTATCGTCTAGGTGTGCGAACAGCCCCCCTGCTCACACCCCCTCCGTCAGGAGCAGAGAATGTCACAGCGAGAGAGAGAGAAAAGTAAAAATCAATGACACAGTGCACGGGCATCTCACATGTGAACGGTTTTAGAATGACCGACACTTTTAATAAAACTACTGCAATATGTTGACACAAATGAAAGACAAACCTTATCTACAAGCAGTTCATGCCGTCATAGAAGTACATGTATCTTTAGTTGCGGTAATAAGAGCACAGAAAGCACAATGTCCTCACAGGTGGCGCAGTGGTAGTGCTACTGCTTTGCAGTAAGGAGACTGTGGAAGACTGTGGGTTCGCTTCCCGGTTCCGCCCTGTGTGGATAGTGCTTTGAGTACTGAGAAAAGCGCTATATAAATGTAATTTATTATTATTATTAACGTGTCCAGCGTGCGGTCGTCCATGCGAGAGCACACCTTCGTGCAGAAGTACACCAGCCGCCGAGAAAGCACGCTCTGCCTCCACTGAAATAGGCAGCACAATCATCAGCTACTGATACACTTGTTCTAAACAACGCCCGCGCTTGCCATTGCGCTGAAACACCGCCATTTCAGCTTTTACTGATGCATCTAGTTTCTTGTCATCATTCTGTGATGGCAAGTTTCTTGGCACAGATAATGTGGATGCAACAGACTGACGCATTGCAATTTCAAGTTGCTGTTCAAAGCTGTTGTCTGATGAAGTGCAAGCTGCAGCAGTGGTGCCACCTTAATTATTTTCAACTATAACTCTGTTATTTCTTGATCGATTTTTACACTTTTACACGCTATATATGCGAGCTTAGATGTTCCCGTTTTCCCAGGAATTACAGCAGTTTCATTCCCAGGAGTGCGGGAATGAAAAACGTCCAGGAATCCCGGGCTCCCGATTACCGGGATTCTCTACTAACAGCCAATCATCAAGGCATATAAAATGGAGACCTGATGAACTAACAACATACTTTGATACTTTTTATTTTTACATTTACTTATTAAAGAAAGTTACTAAATATCCAATGTACTGTATGAATCTTCCCCAACCAACCTTTAAGGTTGGTATTTATCTATGTCTTGTATCAATGTATGAAAACACGGGTTTAGTTCTACTTGAGAAACTGCTTAACCTTAATTATTTAACTTGACGTTTCTACCTTGCATTTCATTTTTGTTCTGTATATGTAAAACGAAAAATTTTTGATCTAAACCAATTAAGAAAAATATTAAACTCAAACAAGTTTTCATTTTTTCACATAATCCCTGTGAACACTTATACACCAATTAAAACATTAAAAAAGGTTTTTATGCCACTCAAATAAAACTTTTTTGTGCTTTTGCATCCACTACACTGAAATACCTAAATGACAGGTATTTTAAATCCTGCCATTGACAACCTTCTAGATGACACAGCATTGTTTATAAATCCCTGCTTAAAAACCACACAATTAAGGTATGACAAGGTACAGTTCATCAAGAACAGTGCTAAAGATGAGCTTCTGCGAATTCTTTCATAGCACATATCTTCTACAGGTGACAAAACAAGCACACCTCAAAGAAAGTTTGTAGAAGGAACATCAAGTTTGGCTGCTTAGGCTTTTGAAACAAAACAAAAGACAACTTTGTGAGGCTTTTATAAGTAACCGCAAAAAGCTCTGGAACTGGTCATGTCAGTGGACATACAATTGGGAAAGAGTTTCAAAGCTATCTGCAGATAGCTGATGCAGGCAACGAGTGTGGTTCTCCATAACGGTGGAAAACCAATTTACATGGAGTGTGCCACCTAGCAAAAAATGGCATATGTTTTCCTCCAATAGTGCCCCCATCTGAAAAGGCATTTAGTATAGGTGGTAACTTTACTTTCTGTCACAGACCATCACTCAAGCCTAACAATGTAGATAAGCTTGTCTTCCTAGCCCACAAACTGACAGTTCTCAGAAGACTGTGTTAATAAAAGCACGTTTATGCTTGCACTAGAACACTAACGTGAACAGCCACACATTTTCTTATCTATTGTTACAAGGGGGCTCCGCCCCCTGCTCGCTTCGCTCGCCTACCCCCGGCGTTTTGAACCCGTGCCCGCTGGGCAGCTACGTGTCCGGATGACGCACGTTTAATACAGAGCGTTTGCCCGTGTCATTCTGGAGTCTCCCACTGGTAATACAGAGCTTCGTCCGTACTATTACGCGGTGCATTTTGGACTACTGCGGACCCCGTAGTTTTTCTCGTTTCAGTTTGTATCTTTGGTCAGTTGAGCTCATGTTTTTCAAGCTTTTGAATTCCGGTCTTCATTATCTGTAACCTGCTGTCCATGTGCGTGGCCCCCTTGTTCAACCTGTTTATGACGTTTTACTTTGCTTTCTACTCTGTCTTTAATTTCTGACCTAGCTTTATTCCGGTTTTGTTTCAATGACACTGGGTCCGTGGTGATTATATGTAAAGGAGGCAGTCTAATTTTACCCTTTTGACAACTACGTGTAAATTCATTATTTGTATTGCCAGTTGTTTCTTCTGGGAAGTTAAGTGAATGACAATGATTGCAAATGACATTCATTAATCCCAATGAATTTTCCTCAATAGTGGACTCATTATTGAAGGCGTTGTCAGCCAACTGGCGTAAGCATTTAGCAGGTGTCTGGCGTTGATGTCCGCGACGGGCATGTTTTGCTTGTGGCGTTTGACTGACGCGTTGTTGCATGTACATTATTTGTGACGCGCTATTTTGTAGTTTTAATTGATTTGCCACCGCTTTGCGAAATAAGGAGGATTGCACTCACTGTTAATATGTATCCTTTTCTGCAGTTGAACGGTTAATAGTGCTTTATTGTAAGGAGATACACCTATGCTCACACCTATGCTGCCTAGTGTGAAGGTGTTCAGATGACGTATGTTTAATATGGACGTTTACTTTAGAAATGTGGTTTTGGGTGTCACTTCTTATTGGGGGGGGGGGGGGGGTTGAGGATTGTTGTTGCGCGAGCGTCTTCTTTCTTTTTGTGTCCCATGGGCTTGACACCTACGCCGACACCCATGCTGCCTAGTGTGAAGGTGTCGACGTTCACTTTAGAATATGTGGCTTTGGGTGTCACTTCTTATGGATGTGTGGGGGGGATTGTTGTTGCGCGAGCGTCTTCTTTCTTTTTGTGTTCCTGTGTCTTGTTTGAATCCCCCTCTTTGTGTGTGTCCCGTCCCTTGCTTGTAGGGTCTGTGGGGTGGTTTTGTGTTCTTTTTTATTGTCTTCCATGGGCTTGTTGAATCCCCCTCTTGGTGTGTGTCCCGTCCTGTCCCGTGCCTGTAGGGGGGGGGGGGGGTCGTGCCTTGCCGTTGTGCGCTCGTCTGTTCTTTTTTTTTTGTTGTGTTTAGTTTCGTGTGCAATGTGTTTTGTGCTTTGCCCGCGGTTGAGTACTTTTTTATGTGCCTTTTCCTTTTTTCGGTGCTTGTGTGACTCCTTTTTGTATGTGCTCACTCCTTTTTTCTGTGGTCTTGTCCGCCACTCGCGGCCCCTCATCCGCTTTTGTCCGCCTTTCTCCGACTCTCGCGGACTCTTTTTGCGCCTGCGCCTCTCGCGGACCCTCATCCGCCTCTCTCGCCCTCTTTTGTCCGCCTTTCTCGGCTCCTCAGCCGACTCTCGCGGACTCTTTTTGCGCCTGCGCAGTACGTCTTTTTGCAGCTACGGCCCATGGCCGGATGTGCCTGCGTCCATCATCCGGTTTAGCATTCTCGGTTAGTAATATAGATTGTTCTTAATTCTGTTTTGTCCTTACTGTTTACATATTTAAAATTCTTGATTACATCTTGCCTGAAGAAGGGGCCTGAGTTGCCTCGAAAGCTTGCATATTGTAATCTTTTTAGTTAGCCAATAAAAGGTGTCATTTTGCTTGGCTTTTCTCTACATTCATAATGGCGAACACGGTACAACACCCTAGTACTACTTGAAAATTCAATAGAGTGAAATAAAAAAGTTGTCTACTTGACAGAGCAGATTTTTTTTTTAGTGTTTTTTTATTATTCAGTTTTTGTACAGTTTGCATATTTGAAATATTTAAATATCCAATAAAAGTTAATTATAATGTTATAAGGTGGTTGCTATTATTAGAGTTACTGCATATATTATTAACGTTGTTAGAAAGAACATTTTATAATACATAAAGAAAATAAAAGCAAATTTCTGCGCTGGAATACATTTTTCCTCGGGTAATAAATATTATGAATTTTGTCAATCCCTCCAAACACTATTATAAATGCCTAACATATGACCAATACAATGAAAGCACAGAATGCTAGATCATCAAATTTAATGCAGTCTCTCAGCTATGATCAATTTCAGCCTGGTTAATATTTCAACTCTGGATTAGTACAAAGGCATAAGCAATAACAAAGTCTGATTATTCATATAAAACAACCTAAAAACATCACAACAAGATTGTTTGCAGGAAGAATTAATCTGAAATAATTGATTAATGTAAAACTGACAAGTGTGATTTCACATAAGAAATTGACGCAAAAAGCAAAAAAGGAGGGAGAGATTTGAACAAACCCTAATTTTCAGGTAATTTTTGGACCATATTCTGTGCAGGAAATTATACAATTATGATACAGAGTAAAACAAAAGGTGTGTTCAGCAAAAATGATCAGAAGGACTTGAAGTTGTGCATGTCACATCATAAAGGGTCAAAGTTACTCCTTTTTATAAAATGTAAAAAAGGGGGGGGGGGGGGGGGAGAGATGGTAATATAGGCATGTGGAGCATCATTTTATGCTATTTCAAGGTTCCTGATTACAAATAGGATAAATGTAGTTACGTGCGCATGTTGTGACTAATTAATCTATGATGATATTCTTAATAAACTCTAATCTGAAAATCCCACAAAGTTTATAACATTCCCCAACTCGATTTTGAACTGTGGGAATCCTGTTGTCTCTCATATATTAAATTTAAACCATGCATTATATTTTGACGTTTATGGTTGCCAATATTAGTTTACTTAAAGTATGTGTCTATAACTACTTGACAGATACAGCAATATTTTAAAGCTGCTTTTACTGTTATTTATATATTTTATATTCTATTACAAAAAAGGGATTTACATTGTTCACTTAAATAATGGAGATACAGAGGAACCTCAAATCACAATCATAATTCGTTCCAAAATTCTGGTCGTAACCCGATTTGGTCGTGACCCGAGTAATTTCCCCCATAGGATTGTATGTAAATACAATTAATCCATTCCAGACCGTACGAACTGTATGTAGAAATATTTTTTTTAAAAAGATTTTTAAGCACAAATATAGTTAATACCATAGAATGCACAGTGTAATAGTAAACTAAATGTAAAAACATTGAATAACACTGAGAAAACCTTGAACAACAGAGAAAACAAACATTGCAAGAGTTCGCGCTATAGCCTTACGAACCGCTCACTGTAAACACTTTTTTTAATGAGTTTTAAGCACAGGGAAAAAAAATGAACATTTGAAAAATCCGTAATTTAATACACCACCAAGAAAGGTAACATTGCAATAAATCACGCTACGAACCACCCAATGTAAACACTTTTTTTTAATGAGTTTTAAGCACAGGGAAAAAAAATTAAATGCCACTTCTCTTGCAAAACTTTTCAAACCATCCTCTACTGGCTTTAAATTCCTCACCTTTGCCACTCGAAGGAAGGATTTTTTTTCAGCAAATCGCCATGAATCTTCCTGGCTTTCTCACATATGATCGTCTTGCTTACGCTATGCCCTGCAAGTTGCTTCTCGTTCAACCACACAAGCAACAGTTTATCCACCTCTTCCAGCATTAGAGGCCTCTGCTTGGTTAACACTGTAACTCCTTTTGCAACATCAGCTGCTTTAATGGCCTCATTCTGCTTTAGAATAGTCGAAATCGTAGATTTTGACTTCTTGTACTCAGCGGCAAGATCAGTAACACGTGAGGAATTTATCGGCACGTATGAACCGGAAGGGAAACGAAACAGAGCACGTAGAGTTCACAGCGAAAGCACGCATGCACATGCAAGCATGCACGTCTGACCGAGAACAATGCAACACGTGCGGAAATCATCAGCACGTACAACTAGGAGGGAAACTGGCTTGTTCGTCAACCAAGTGTGTGGTTGTGAACAGATGCAAAAGTCTGGCAAACTTTTTGGTCGTAACCCAATTTGTACGTGTTCAGAGATGTTCGTGAACCAAGGTTCCACTGTACCTTTAATAAAATGAATATGATTTCTGTTTTTTGACGTGGAATTGAAAAGGAATGAAGTTTTGTGGTAGTGGAATCAGATACAAAAATTCTCATATTGTAGCATTCTTTCTTCATACACACACTTTTCAAGTATTTTAGTAGAAAGGCAAAGTTGTGATAAACAGCTTGATTCAAGTGCCTGGTTTCATACTGTTTTACTTCCTTGTTTACATGAAAAGAAGACAATCAGTCGCCTTTGAACAAACAAACAGTCAGAATACTTATCTCATAAAAACAGTGCCAAGAGTCTTTAATAAAATATATTATTTCAAAAATATTTTCATTGTCATAAACATATCTCAGAAGAAATGCAGAATGCATGTTTTCTGAAATCAACATGTTTAAAGCCTTAAACATCATGTACCCAGTATGTATTAAGACTTTCATATTATGCTTTGTGCACTTTGGGCTCCATCATAAATTGCAAACAAAAGGCATTGGCTTTTTTTAAATAATAAAAAAAGGATGTGGCAAATTAATGTACACAATAATTGCGAAAAAAAATGTGAATCTTGTCCAATTCTCTACGATATATCTATTTCAAAGCAGTACAACTCAATTTTTTTTTTTTTTTTTTTTTTTTTTTTAAATATGACATTTTTGTCAGAAAAATCTTAAGAAAAAAGGTAACATGGTGTTTGAATAAATCTGTAGAACAGCTGTGACAATGAAGCCTAAAAAATGTTACACAGGTTCAACCTAATGCAAATGCATAAATTAGGAAACAATAATATGAACCTTTAGTCCATGTTGGCACTGCTAGTTCAATTATCAAGAGATGAAAACAACATCAAACCACCCAGATGCTGTCTAACTTCGATGCTCACTGCACCAACAAGAAGGTGGTTTGAGAAAATAGACACAGGGAGGCTGTCAATCACTTTGAATGAGTCCAGAAGATGAATGTGGAGTATAGGTTAATCATATCAAGAACTCCTTGCATAAGACCAGCTTATATGGGAGGGTGGCACTAAACAACCATATGGAATGCATTTCTGAGTTTGCCAAAAATCACGTGACAGTTACAGTTTAGGAAAAGGTTTTGTGGTCAGATGAGACCAAGACAGAGCTCAAACAGATATGTGAAGTGCAAAGTTAACACCTTAAAAAAATACAATATTTACACTTAAATCTGATGGTGGCAGCATTATGCTGTGGGACTGTTTTTTCTTTAGCAAAAAAAATGGTCATCAAGTCAAATATAAGGAAAAACATATTCTGAAAACCTCAAGCAAATACTGCAAGAGAATCTGTCTAAGAATGGTACAAAACTAAAGCAGGATAATGATCCCAAACACAAGGTCAAAATAACCTTTGAGCTGCTTAGGAACAAAACGATAAATATAATATAATAGCCCAGTCAAACCCTAAGCATAATCTAATTCAGAATCTGTGGCGCTATTTAAAAGTTGAGGTACATGTGTCACCCAGCTATTCTATTAAAAAAAAAAAAAAATGCCTTAAGAATGGGATAAAACCCACTCTCGGCCAGTGGGCAAAGCTGATATATGCTAAACCCAAAAGACATAACGCTCGTATTGCTGAACAATGTGGTTCTATAAAATACAGTATGAAAGCAAAGGAATTGAATATTTATACAGTACAAACCAAAAAATATAAATATAAAATGATGCCATATACACATATAAACATACTGTATTTACATATATCCATCCATTTTTCAAGCCTTCATATCCAGAGCTGGGACATGCACACACGTGTTTTTATATTTATAGTATATATTTATAGTATATATATATATATATATATATATATATATATATATATATATATATATATATATTAGAGCTGTCAAAGTTAACACATTAATAACGCATTAACGCACTCTAACTTTAACGCCGTTAAAAAAAATTTGTGCCGTTAACACAGGTTCTTTTTGACCCTATGAAATTCCCGTAGATCAAGCTAAGCCTGCAAACTGAATGCATGCCACTCTAGCCATCAAGTTATTTCTCGTAGAAGTCACTCCATATTCCTAATTGTTGAACAATGGAAAAGGGTCCATTAAATGTGCAGTTCAGTTTCAAAATTTTGCTTGATGGCTCACTCGATAAAAATAAGGTTGTGAGTAGTTACTGTAAAGCCAAATTTAGTTATCATTGGAGTACAAGCAGCCTACAATATCGCATGCAAGCCAAGCATCCATTTTACACTAACAGTATTAGTCCGAGTAATATGTGACAGACCACGCTTGACAGTGTTTGACAGAAACCAATGGACGCGTCAACCTCCAGCAAATTAACGGTAGCAACTGCTAAATGGATAGCCACAACATCCATCCATCCATCCATTATCCAACCCGCTACATCCCAACTACAGGGTCACGGGGGCCTGCTGGAGCCAATCCCAGCCAACACAGGGCGCAAGGCAGGAAACAAACCCCAGGCAGGGCGCCAGCCCACCGCAGGGCACATGCACACACACAATCACACACCTAGAACACACTAGGGACAATTCAGAATCGCCAATGCACCTAACCTGCATGTCTTTGGACTGTGGGAGGAAACCGGAGCGCCCGGAGGAAACCCACGCAGACACGGGGAGAACATGCAAACTCCACGCAGGGAGGACCCGGGAAGTGAACCCAGGTCTCCTAACTGTGAGGCAGCAGCGCTACCACTGCGCCACCGTGCCGCCCAGAAAAGAATCACCCCCTTCAAAATATTGCCAGTTTTTTTTTTTGCTTTACAGCTGTAAATGAAAACACACAAACCAATATTTTTCCAACTTTACTTACTCAATGCAATCTATAACATCCAAGTGAAAGATATCACAGGTACAGTTCAGAAGAATTTTAAAAAATAAAAAATAAAAAACAAGAAATACTAGGACTAATAAAGGATCACCCCCTCCTAAACAATACTTGTAAACTTAATCAGGTTTAAGTAACCACCATTTCCATTGCAGACCATGGTTACTGGCTTCCACCTGTGATCAATTGTAATCAGTGTGATTAGTAAAGCATAAAACCAGCTGTTCCTGGAGCATTCCCTTGCTTGGTAGTGCAACTGACAGCAAACAACTGACTATGGGTGGCAAGCCACTTTCAAAAGATCTCAGGGATACAGTTGTGGACAGACATAAGGCAGGAGGTGCATAGAAAAAAATCTTAAAGGCTTTATCAATCCCAAGGAGCACAGTAAAGTCCATAATAAAGAAGTTGCCAGTGTTTGGTACTACTACGACCCTCCCTGGATCCAGCCGTCCCTCCAAACTGGATGGAAGAGCAAGGACCTGTGTGCTGAACTGGCACCATTTTTACAAAGGCAGACTTTGAAGAATTGAGCTCTGCTTGCTCCTTTGCAAGTTTAGTGCACCCTTGGGTATTAGTCACAGGAGCTTTTCAAGGTGAACTTGCTGACTGATCGCGTATTTCACAATCATCACTGAGTTGTGCCATGCAAGCTTTATGGGATGGTACTACCATTTGTCATCCAGAAATATAAGATTTCCTTACACAGTGGTTTAACTGGCAAACACTGAAGCGCAATTTGCAGCAAATCCGGTTTTCCAAATGTAATTGGAGTGGTCAACTGCACTGGAAAAGTTATATCAGCCAGGGATGAATCGCCAAAAGAATGAGCTGGCATTATATCATCGACAGCAGGACAGCCTATAAACTCCAACAGTCACATGTGCTTTTTCCAATTAGTGTGGCAAAAGGCAAGCAGTCTTTTTAAGGATAGCAAGTCACCTCAAAGAGCCATGTAAAGAACTCAAAGATGTGCTGGGCATAGCAGCACCATCACTGCCTGGAGTCGTGTCCTCGGAATGGGGGTCAGCTACTGTAATATTGTCTGAAAAAGAATAAACAGATGGTGTGGTGTTTTTCCTTGCCTCCACTTCGCATTCACTGCAATTCTTCTTTTTTCCATGTGAATTTGCCATTGTCTTTTAACAAAACACTGAAGAGAAGGTGCTATTTATATAGCTTTGCATATTCAAATATGAAATTCAGGGAGGAGTCGGGGTGGGGCCACAGGCGCGCACATGTGCATTAAATTTCGTGCCGACTGAGATTTATACAGGGAAACTGCATGGAACTTTGTTATGGACAGTTTTATGCTTCTGAATTTTTTTTGTGTATATGCACATTTCTGTTTTTGTCCATAGAACATGCCTTAGTGTAAATTCTACACACGGCGATATTTACTCAGGTCTTTATGGCTTGTATATTTTCTATAGTGCATGTTTAGATTTTATTTTAAATGGATACATTTGCCATTTTATGTATCATCCAATTATGGATTAAACAAAATGAACACTTCTTATCTGGCTTATCCATCCATCCACCCATCCTCTTCCGCTTATTCGAGGTCGGGTCGCGGGGGCAGCAGCTTGAGCAGAGATGCCCAGACTTCCCTCTCCCCGGCCACTTCTTCTAGCTCTTCCGGGAGAATCCCGAGGCGTTCCCAGGCCAGCCGGGAGACATAGTCCCTCCAGCGTGTCCTGGGTCTTCCCCGGGGCCTCCTCCCGGTTAGACGTGCCCGGAACACCTCACCAGGAAGGCATCCTGATCAGATGCCTGAGCCACCTCATCTGACTCCTCTCGATGCGGAGGAGCAGCGGCTCTACTCTGAGCCCCTCCCGGATGACTGAGCTTCTCACCCTATCTTTTAAGGGAGAGCCCAGACACCCTGCGGAGGAAACTCATTTCAGCCGCTTGTATTCGCAATCTCGTTCTTTCGGTCACTACCCATAGCTCATGTCCACAGGTTTATCTGGCTTAAATAAGGTGATTTGGACATTTTCTTGATCCACCACCCACAACTGTGTTTGCTTTCAGGATCCACCTGCAAAGATGTTTAGTTAACTATTTGGAAAAACCTTGTCTGAACTGGTTCATCTGTTGTCATTTACAATTCAAGGACTATCAAGCTTTAATCCATTTTTCATCTCCTACAACAATGGCACTCTACCTCAGACTTTGTGTGCTTTGATATTTTTCATTCATTTTACAGTTAGTCGTGCAAGGGAGCACAGGGAATTCAGCATTTTTATTATCATCACTGTGTATGTATGTATATATAGCTTTGCAGGAAATAAGATAGTTGTGTGTGAACATTTATATTTCCACTTATTATACAATGTACACAGTATCATTTACTGATCACTTTTATTATAAGCTGTGTTACCTAGCTTCACCCAAAAAATTTCATAAGACAAAGTGCATCAGTAGTTGTTCCTTTGGTTAATCAAGTTTATCAAAAGTACTGCTTAATTAAGTGCTTTTCTGTATACAATATTTGTAGTTTAAGTGCTACTATTATTGGCAGATAATGTGGTGTAGTGGTAAGCTTTGGACCTAGGAATTTAAACCCTGAGGTTTGGAGTTTGAAATTTCCTACTGACATTGTGTGAACATAAGTAAGTCACTTCACCTGCTTGTGCTCCAACTAGAAAAGCAAAATAAAATGTAACTGATTGTATCTCAAATGATGTAAGCTGCCTTGGATATGGTGTCAATCGAATAATAAGTAATATTATTACTATTATTAGGTCACTGGAGGTATTTACTGTTTAACAAGCTTTACACAATTGTCCATCAGTAAAACATATATGCATTAGATCAATTCCTGCTTTTTCCTGCTTTTCCTTGTGACTTGCCATTTGTTGGTGGTCATAGCAAAATACTTTTACATGAAAGTGCATTCTTTGGAAATGAAATACATAATCTTGCAGGTTAGGTGGATTGGCGATTCTAAATTGGCCCTAGTGTGTGCTTGGTGTGTGGGTGTGTTTGTGTGTGTCCTGCGGTGGGCTGGCACCCTGCCTGGGATTGGTTCCTGCCTTGTGCCCTGTGTTGGCTGGGATTGGCTCCAGCAGACCCCCATGACCCTGTATTCGGATTCAGCGGGTTGGAAAATGGATGGATGGATGGATTAGGAATAATGTTAAATTTTAATATACAGTATGTTATCAATATTAGATGTAGATGATTTTCATGTGTTCATGCTGTTTACTCAAGTGCAGTACTTCTTTTCATGTTTTTTGTGAGTTGTATGGGGTCACTCTTTAAAGTCCACAGATGTTAATGTCCAAGCATACTCTTTGTATTATTTGGCAGGTACTGTATAACACATCTATGATCTGCTTCTGGTACCTTTATTTTTAATAGCATAGGTTCCAAAACATGCAAAGTCCCAGGGAACAGGTATAAGCAAAGAATTATTATTATAATTATTATTATAAGATGTGCTTCAAAAATAACATGTCACAATACTACTACTGCTACTAAAATTACCACTGAGAGACCAACAGGTTTTAACTCCATGTGCCATTAGTATTATTAAACAGCTAACAAAACTATGCTACAAATTGTAAACCAAGCAAATGCTATATGTTGAAGTTAACAGTAGCACCTCAAAAACTTGTGTTTTGCTTCTTGCTCCATCTCCTCTGAGGCCTTCCATATTTCTTTTAACATTAACAACTTGAGTCAATTCACAATGCTAAGTGGTAAGTGGTTTAAAAATAATTAAAACAGGTGCTTTCATACTATACAGATAATAAGCAAGGATGAAACCTCAGGTCACAAAAAGGGCTATAGAGCTAGAGTAAAGGGAATTAAATATAATAAGGGTCCAACACTTAATAATCCATGCCTCTTAAATATAAAAGCTAAGTGCCCATCTTCCTTATAAAAGTGAACAAATAATTATAACAACTCACATTTAACAACAAATACGCCCTACACTGTGTTTGCACTGAATGGGTTGTTTCAGGACAAAAAGCCACATACTTTTTTCCCTTTTCAAATATGCTGTGCCAGCTTTTTTTCCCTTGCTGTTCAGTAATTTATAGTGGAGAAGATAAAACCAAGTAGACCATTTCCTAACCACTTCTAACAACAAGCAACATCACTGTTATTCCATATGTAATTTTTGTCTGAATCTGTTGTTAGAGGTTGGCGATCACCATCATTGCCTGGGAGGAGAAGCCACATACACATCACTACCAGAAATGCACTTGTCTGACTACTTGCTGCTGCTGTCCAATAACAAAAATGTGTCATGGTATGTTCTCAAATGCAAGCACTTCCAAGGCCACTAGAAATACTGATCTTAAAACATGGCAAGGCAATGTATGGCAGTAGCAGCTACAGCACATTTCTTTTTGGCAGGCAGTTAACCTCAATTGTTAAGAAATACATTTTAATGTTAAAAGGTAGACTTATGTTTTAAAGGAAATATATATATTTTATAATATAAAATTATAAAACATGTACAATTTTTTGTATGAACTATTTCTGCGGCACTCTGCTCCCATTCCAGCTTTGAGAATAAAGAACTGAAGAGTTACAGTGATCCCTCGCTATATCGCGCTTCGCCTTTCGCGGCTTCACTCTATCGCGGATTTTATATGTAAGCATATTTAAATATATATCGCGGATTTTTTGCTGGTTCGCGGATTTCTGTGGACAATGGGTCTTTTAATTTCTGGTACATGCTTCCTCAGTTGGTTTGCCCAGTTGATTTCATACAAGGGACGCTATTGGCAGATGGCTGAGAAGCTACCCAGCTTACTTTTCTCTCTCTCTCTTTCTCTCTCTCTCTCTCTTGCGCTGACTTTCTCTGATCCTGACGTAGGGGGTGTGAGCAGGGGGGCTGTTCGCACACCTAGACGATACGGACGCTCGTCTAAAAATGCTGAAAGATTATCTTCACGTTGCTACCTTCTGTGTGCAGCTGCTTCGTGAAGAGACATGCTGCACGGTGCTTCGCATACTTAAAAGCTCAAAGGGCACGTATTGATTTTTGACTTTGTTTTTCTCTGTCTCTCTCTCTCTCTCCCTGCTCCTGACTTAGGGGGTGTGAGCTGCCGCCTTCAACAGCTTTGTACCAGCGGTGCTTCGCATACTTAAAAGCCAAACAGCCCTATTGATTTGTTTGCTTTCCTCTCTTGCCTGAAGAAGGGGCCTGAGTTGCCTCGAAAGCTTGCATATTGTAATCTTTTTAGTTAGCCAATAAAAGGTGTCATTTTGCTTGGCTTTTCTCTACTCTCTGTTTCTGACAGTCTGTGTTCCTGACGCACACTCCTTTGAAGAGGAAGATATGTTTGCATTCTTTTAATTGTGAGACAGAACTGTCATCTCTGTCTTGTCATGGAGCACAGTTTAAACTTTTGAAAAAGAGACAAATGTTTGTTTGCAGTGTTTGAATAACGTTCCTGTCTCTCTACAACCTCCTGTGTTTCTGTGCAAATCTGTGACCCAAGCATGACAATATAAAAATAACCATATAAACATATGGTTTCTACTTCGTGGATTTTCTTATTTCGCGGGTGGCTCTGGAACGCAACCCCCGCGATGGAGGAGGGATTACTGTACTACATGCATGTCAAACTACAAGGATGAAAATTTGAATCTGCATTTACAAAAAAACCTTTGAATATATTTAACTTCCCATTTCACAATCAATGTCCATTCTATAAAGCATAAAAGATGTCCAATCCCATATATGTAATGTATAAATATTCACACAATGACATGAACATTTGTAACACAATCAAGCCAAGTTAAAGACAGGCATGAAGAACTGTTAGCAGACAACACTGGAAACAGTCCAGCATTATGTCCACTAGTACAGACAATAGCACTCCTATACCAAACATGTTTCCTCCACCTTGCAGTCTGCTCCTGTAAACCATTATACACAGTGAATTTACATAATATGAACACAGAAATATCATTAACTAAAAAGGAAAAAATAAGGCTCCTTGGCCACAGAAAGTACCCAAATTTTTGCTTAAACAACAAAACATATTGAAATTGTCACAAATAGTTTAATAATAACAGTCTCTTTCTAAACCAAGGGTTCCCAAAGTGGTCGATATTGACCCCCTGGGGTCGATTTGAACTTGCTAGGGGTCGATAGTTTCAATAAAAAATTTTGGGGGTCAACGACAGCAAAAATAGACCCCCTTACTACTGCTATTTGTTTGTTACTTCAAAATATCTATGATTCCAATAGGTACCTAATTAAGAAGTAAAATCATTTAAAAAAACACATTACATACCAAATTTGCGAACGAAAAGGTAAAATGTGTCATTAAAAGAGTCACACGTAAGAATGCATGAAAATACATGTAGCACAAACATGTCTGTTCATTGTCTTATGGAACATATCAAAGCAAGTGCGGATATGAAAAACCATTGCATGTAATTAGGGGGTCGACGGTTTTAAAAGTTTTTGGTAAAGGGGTCTGCGGCTGAAAAAAGTTTGGGAACCCTTGTTCTAAACAATCCCTAATAAGACATTACACATTTATTTATGGTTTCATAAGGCTATTTACCTGCTCTGAATACACTCTTGTTAGTTTAGCACACCATGCACATGTACACAGGATCATTCATAAAGCTACGCAAACAGAAGAAGATGACAATTAAAAAAACTCAAACAATAGATTAATTCCTCTCAGGCAGAAGAGATGCGGCAGCAGTCAGTAGCCAGATAAATTGTACACACAGTGGATGCTGCACCGGTGACAAGGGTTAGAATAAAGTCATTATCCTTCTGACATATCACAAAAGGAGACTAAAAAAAGTTGGTGTCAGGTAGAGATGGCAAAAGAACCAATACTTTGAGTACCATTCAATATACTAATGCTCCAAATCTGAAAGGTGTTAGCTTTTTCTGCATCGGTATTATTGGATGACAGTCAGTACTGGACTCTTGCGTGAATGCAAGTAGATGAATTACTCCAGAAGGCAAAGTAATATGCGAGAAAAATATGAATAAGAACTACATTTAAAATGGCTCACAGTGATGATAATACAGCATTGCATCACCACATGTTGAAAAGAACAACAGAAGTTATGTCTGGAAATACTTTGTGTTCAAGGCACGAGAATTTTATTGCGTGATTGTGGGAAACAGGCGCAATACTATTTTTTAAATAAGCCAAAACACATACACAGGCTTTCGTTTTTAACCCATTTATTTCAAACCTCAGGGTTTGAAATCCAAAGCCTTAACCACCACACCTAACTGCCTAAATAGCTTCATACATGCCTTCTGAGCACAATGATGTGACTAATCAGATGTGAGTTTTAATCACTCAACTTGTAGTATGATAATGTTGTAAGAGGAGACAAATGATGGCATGATGAATTCTTTTTAATGTAGTGTTCTATGCAGACCATAGAAAGGAAAAGAGGCTTTGAATTCATTCTCTGATTACATTGAAAATGCCCACGGATGTGTTTTTCATTTTCTAACCGGTTTATACGTTTCACAGTCACAAGTGAAACATCACATGTATCATTGACAGGACGGACAAAACAACACACTTCATTGCTAAATACAGATATGCAAACAATATGGCCATTTATATAACTCCCAAAATTTGACAAACACATTGAAAGCACATATGTCGTGTATTTGAAAGGTATATCGGTGAGTGTAATGCAGTTTACCAGTTAAACTAAAGATCTAGTTAATATTCTAATTCTGGACTAGTACACAGGCTAACCAATAACTAGTATGATCAATCATATAAAACACTTTGAAAACAGCTCAACAAAGGGTGTTCTACAGGAGCTCTGAAATAATGGGTTCATGTAAAGCTGACAAGACTGATTTCACCCAGGAAAATAACTTTCGAACAAATGAGGAAAAAAAGTTACAAATGTAGAAAACATTGCGATATTTGAAAATTGAATCAATTTGACTCATCCATTGCTCTTTAATAATAATAATAACAATAATAATAATAAACTACTTATATAACACTTTGTACATTTACATGTAACTCAAGGTGCTTTCCACAGATTAATCTACAAAAACAAAGATTTACCACATTTAGATAGATAGATAGATAGATAGATAGATAGATAGATAGATAGATAGATAGATAGATAGATAGATAGATAGATAGATAGATACTTTATTAATCCCAATGGGAAATTCACAATTTACTTGGGTTATTAAACATTAATACTATGATAATTTCTAATCGGGCGGAGTGGTGGCACAGAGGCTAAGGATCTGCGCTGGTATCCCGAAGGTTGCCGGTTCGAATCCCCGTCACTGCCAAAAAGGCCACTGCTCTGCTGGGCCCTTGAGCAAGGCCCTTAACCTGTAATTGCTCCAGGGGCGCTGTACAATGGCTGACCCTGCGCTCTGACCCCAAGGGGTATGTGAAAACTACCAAATTCCTAATACAAGAAATTGTATAAGGCGAAATAAAGAACCAAAAAAAAAAAAAAAAAAATTGTCAATATACTAAATACAAAACCAACCAGATATTATTAAGCAAAATTTAATCACTAAAATGCAAAACAAACCTTCACTCTTATCAGAAAAAGGTTTTCTAATTAAAATATTTATACAATAAGATTTGACAACAGAACAACCAGGGGGGTATTTTTCGTACGTGGATTATACATGTAACATCAATGACTCAGGCACCGCCGAGAGTGGCAGCCTTTTCAGCAGCTCCATGTACGACTTTATTTTTCTACTTATTTATTTTTCTACTTTTATTCATCTTTTTTATTGATCACTCCTATCACTTTATTTTATGAGGATTCATTCCCTGGACACACTTACTTTAACAACGTGGGCATGGATTTTTACACGCCGAGACTCATCTATTCAAGTACTCAACTTAGAGCGCTGAGAACAAATGCCAGTGCTGGAGTGGTACCCTATTTACCCGACGAGGTAAGAAGGTGGTATCGTGGCAGCAGAGCCGACACTAAGCAAAAAATGAAGCGGCTTGCGAGAAAGTGGCGTTTTTAAGCCCTCGGTGCCTTCTCTGATTCTGGGAAATGTGAACTCAATCTCAAATAAGATCAACAAACTGGCTGCACTGGTGAAAAATGTCAGAACCTACAGAGAATACAGTTTGTTGTGCTTTTGCGAAACGTGGCTAACTACCACCATCTCAGATGCTAACGTGGAGCTACCCGGGTTTAGCACAGTTAGAGCGGACAGAGATGCAAGTACCTGCGGGAAGCACAAAGGAGGAGGACTCGTTCTCTATGTTAATACACGGTGGTGTAACTCTGGACATGTTAATGTCAAAGTCTCCACTTACTGCAGGGACATCGAACTGTTGGCCGTAAGTTTGCGTCCCTATTACTTGCCCAGAGAGTTTGGACACATCATTGCTGTTATTGTATACATTCCTCCTCGGGCGGACATGGAGACAGCGAGTGACATCATCCATTCTGCTGTTGCTAAGTTACAAACGCAGCACCCTGAGGCAGTTGTGCTAATCGCTGCAGACTTTAACCATGTGACGCTGGACAAAACATTACCTGCCTTCTCCCAGTATGTGGACTGTAACACCCGGGGAAATAAGACTAGTGATTTACTGTATGCAAACGTTAAAGACGCATACAGCGCCACCCCGCTGCCTGTGCTTGGGAAAGCAGATCATAACCTGGTTCTGCTTCAGCCTCACTACAAACCAAGAGTGAAGGTCCTACTACAACTACACGCTCATTCAGGGAAGTGGTCCCGAGGCAGAGAAGGCTCTGAGAGAATGCTTTGGAACTACAGACTGGGATATCCTGCAGGGATCACATAGTGAGAACATTGAGGAGGTTGTTGACTGCACTACTGACTACATCAACTTCTGTATGGACATTGTAGTTCCAGTAAGAACTGTATGCTGCTATGCTAACAACAAGCCATGGATTACAAGTGACATCAAGGGCCTTTTGAACCAGAAGAAAAGGGCTTTTAAAGGTGGTGATCAGCATGAGCTCAAGCGCGTGCAGAAGGAACTCCGAGTCCAGCTCAGGGCGGCGAAGGAGCAGTACAGGAGAAAGCTGGAGCAGAAGTTGCAGAATAACAGCATGAAGGTAGTGTGGGATGGGATGAAGATCATCACTGGCTGCAGCTCGAAGCGGGGTGCCACCATCGAGAGAAACGTGAAGAGAGCAAACCAAATGAACAACTTCTTTAACAGGTTTGACCACCCTAACCCACTCTCACTCTCACCTCGGAGTACTGCACCCTCCACACATCCTTCTGCTGATACTAGCATAGGAGAGACATCCCCACCCATAATTACAACAGCGCAGGTGAGCAGAGAGCTGAGGAGACTTCGTGCCAGCAAAGCAGCAGGTCCAGATGGAGTCTTGCCACGACTGCTGAAGGTCTGTGCATCGGAGCTGGGGGGTCATCTACAGCGCATCTTCAACCTGAGCCTGGAACAGGGGAGAGCCCCGAGGCTTTGGAAAACATCTTGCATCACCCCAGTCCCAAAGGTATCACGTCCTAGTGAGCTGAATGACTTCCGGCCTGTTGCTCTGACATCATATGTGATGAAGACCATGGAGAGGCTGCTGCTTCACCACCTCAGGCCACAGGTTCAACACGCCCTTGACCCTCTGCAGTTTCCATATCAGGAGAAGGTGGGAGCGGAGGATGCCATCATCTATATGCTACACCGATCCCTCTCCCACTTGGACAGAGGCAGTGGTACTGTAAGAATTATGTTTCTAGACTTCTCTAGCGCCTTCAACACAATCCAACCTCTGCTCCTTAGGGACAAGCTGACAGAGATGGGAGTTGATTCATACCTGGTAGCATGGATCATGGACTATCTTAAAGACAGACCTCAGTATGTGCGTCTTGGGAACTGCACGTCTGACATTGTGGTCAGCAACACAGGAGCGCCACAGGGGACTGTACATTCTCCGGTCCTGTTCAGCCTATATACATCGGACTTCCAACACAACTCGGAGTCCTGCCACGTGCAAAAGTTTGCTGATGACACTGCTATCGTGGGCTGCATCAGGAGTGGGCTGGAGGAGGAGTATAGGGACCTAATCAATGACTTTGTTAAATGGTGCGACTCAAACCACCTACGCCTTAACACCAGCAAAACCAAGGAGCTGGTGGTGGATTTTAGGAGGCCCAGACCCCTCATGGACCCCGTGATCATCAAAGGTGACTGTGTGCAGATGGTGCAGACCTATAAATATCTGGGAGTGCAGCTGCATGATAAATTAGACTGGACTGCCAATACTGATGCTCTGTGCAAGAAAGGACAGAGCCGACTATACTTCCTTAGAAGGCTGGCGTCCTTCAACATCTGCAATAAAATGCTGCAGATGTTCTATCAGACGGTTGTGGCGAGCGTCCTATTCTACGCGGTGATGTGCTGGGGAGGCAGCATTAAGAAGAAAGACGCCACACACCTGGACAAACTGGTGAGGAAGGCAGGCTCTATTGTTGGCATGGAGCTGGACATTTTAACATCAGTGGCAGAGCGGCGGGCGCTCAGCAGACTCCTGTTAATCATGGAGAATCCACTGCATCCACTAAATAGTATCATCTCCAGACAGAGGAGCAGCTTCAGCGACAGACTGCTGTCACTGTCCTGCTCCACGGACAGACTGAGGAGATCGTTCCTCCCCCAAACTATGCGACTCTTCAATTCCACCCGGGGGGCGTAAACGTTAACATTTAACATCATACAAAGTTATTGTCTGTTTTTTACCTGCATTATTATCAATCTTTAATTTAATATTGTTTATTGTATCAGTATGCTGCTGCTGGAGAATGTGAATTTCCCCTTAATAAAGTATCTATCTACCTATCTAGTCGTTTAGCTGGATGTAATTGTTGACGATTTGGCCCGATCCTGGATCTGTCGGTTTTTCGAAACTCATTGTCATAGCAACACACCCTAATCCTCAAACCTGCTCAGAGCAGGTTAGTTCTACGTAAACAAGGATTAGTTTACACACGTAATCAGTGACGGTGCGTGGAAGACATCCAGTCATGGCTTCGCCGTTCATGAATGAGCGACCAATTGATATTGGTGCGCAAATTATACAAAGAGAATTTCATATAGAGAGGGTTTTGCGCGATTGGCAAGATCTTTTATTGCTCCTGGAGGAAATTCTTTTTGAAAGATACCGCTTTAGCCAAGGAGGAATATTGTACCTCAAAGATTTATTAGCACCTTATATTAGAAGTCAGACTAGGCGAAGTCGGGCTCTCACAACCACACAGGCAGTATGCATTGCTTTGAGGTTTTTTACAAGTGGCAATTTTTTATATACTGTAGATGATGCGGAAAATCTAACTAAAAGTGCAGTTTGCCAGGCAATTCATAAAGTCTGTTTGGCTCTGAAATATTTCCTTCGGGTTTTCATAGTGTTTCCTGGACACCTGTGTGTGCAGACAATAAAAGA
Source organism: Erpetoichthys calabaricus (assembly GCF_900747795.2). Lineage (NCBI taxonomy): Eukaryota > Metazoa > Chordata > Cladistia > Polypteriformes > Polypteridae > Erpetoichthys > Erpetoichthys calabaricus. The sequence goes on from NC_041398.2 coordinate 125,808,653, forward strand.
GGCGTTTCATGCCATTGCAGGTAGGTAATACACAAGTAAAAACACCCACAGTTCAATGAAGAATCTCAATCAGCTTAACATTCTCATTACCAAGACTTCCAAATGTGATTGGGGCACATGGGACTGATCAGAGTGGAGTTTGATCAAACATTATTTGGAAAATGTACCTCTCCTCCTGATGAATAATCAGACACAGTGTCTTCATCAAATATTTGACCTTCATCAGTATCTCGTTGGTCAGACACAGGTTCAAGGGATATGACATTCCCTGCAACTGACCCAACAAAAAAAGAGGGCTATATGTAACATACCTATGGCACACATGGAGGACAAATATATGCAATGACCATCCTTTACCTGAAATGAAGTGACCACTGCATCCTGCCACTGGTTCTGAGGAGGCGCTTCCCCCTGGAATGCCCCCAGAAACAGGGCGATGGGCATTTTGCTGGAGAGCCAACTCTTCTGCAGGGGTTAGGTGTGGACCACATGGACCTCCACCTGTTTTTTGCTTGTCTGCCTTCTTATTAGCTTTAAAATTAATGTTTTTTTTATATTATATATGATTATTTATGTCAACAATTCTTTAAATAGTTATATACCAATATTTACCAGTTTGAAGTATATTCTTGTACTTCACTTTAACCTGTTCCCATGTTCTCCTTGTGCTCACGTTTGATCTGGAATTATGACATATTAAATAATAATTAATCTGACACATAGGAAATGAAACGCTGCTTTCAGTAAGTACAATGCACACTACTTAGCGTTTAATTTGTTGGCCACTTTTTTGCCAGACGTCTTTTCTGGTCTGGGCTGCTTTTGCAGTGTTACCCCTTGTGCATATTAAATCTTCAAATTCTTCATGTCCTTCGAATAAAAGGTCTTGCGCCGCATGTGTGAAAAAAAAATGTGCCCGTTCTTTCGTCACTTTGTTACAGCCTATCAAAGACTTGCTGATCATGTTTTCTAGACTCAATATATATGGGCTTTTCACTCAGCGCGGGCGCGCGCATTAATCTCGTATGATTAGATCCAGCTAGACTGATCTAATACACAGCTGCGTTTGAAAAACCGACCTATCCCGGATGAGTGTTACCGGCATTAACTTATCCAAGATGAGGTACCTGATCTCGGATGATTTAAGCGACGTACAAAAAATACCCCCCAGATCTAATTAATATATATAAAAATAAATATATACAGTACTAGCAAAATACCCGCGCTTCGCAGCGGAGAAGTAGTGTGTTAAAGAGGTTATGAAAAAGTAAAGGAAACATTTTAAAAATAACGTAACATGATTGTCAATGTAATTGTGTTGTCATTGTTATGAGTGTTGCTGTCATATATATATACATATACACATATACACACACATATACACACATATACAGATATATTATATATACATATACACATATATTTTATATATATATATATATATATATATATATATATACACACACACATACATACATACATATACACACATAGATGCACTTACAATAACATAGAAATCAATATAAACAACATTAACATCATTATCATATGAGAATATGAAGTAATATATAAGAAGCACATTTCATATAAATATAAATTATTAAACAGTAAAATCTTCTTCTATAATTTGCTACCGTGGCTTTTCGTTGGTCTGTCCAGGATTTTAAATCACCTGTAGCTTGCAAACCGTTTCACCTATTGACTTGAAATCTGCTACACATATAATACGTCACGTCTGCTATCCGCTTTATGGGTGATGATTGTATTACTCTTTTTATGTTTATTTTATTTTAGAATCAACTCCTATCTGCGCACACCAGGGCGGCCGTGGGCAGATGCGTATGGTGTATTCACTCCATGTTATCGTGCATTGCGCTGTCACTGGTATTTTGACAAAAGAATTTGAACAATATATAAGAAGCGTATAAATTATTAAATAGTAAAACATTAACATTTAAGAAGTAAAGTTACATTGAGTACTACTGCAGTGCCTTCGGGTATACCTCATTTTTTGTTTGCCCATTACATGCTTTAATGTATACATTTTTTGGTGTACCTACCCGAGAACACGCGACATATAACCGAGCGTGGGAGAAGCATGGATTTTAAACACGCGTTGAGTTCATCTGCTGGTCTCCCCTCGTGGAATAACTGGTAATGTTTGAGTAAAATGTACAGCGAGTAAAACGACATTACCTCCTTTTTTTTTTTTTACGATCTCTGAGATGTTGCTTTTTTCGGTTCAAGGCTTCATAAGCTCTTTTATGTGCCATGGTGTACTTAATAAGTACTAATTATCCCAAACCATCATCTTTGAATGTTGCAAGACTTTCGCCTTGTATGTAGATTGGGGTAATTACATTCATTGCATTCCTAGTCTGAATCACAATCTGATTGTATGGGTGGTTACCTGGCACTGTAGGGTTGCCACCCGTCCTTTAAAATACGGAATCGTGCCGCGTTTGAGAATGAAATTGCGCGTCCCATTTTGAATCAATACTGGACTGGATTTATCCCGTATTTTTTTTATCATTTATTTTTTAAAGCAGCGTCTCATGCAAATCATCCCACACGCATTTTATGAAGATGCCTCCTTTCCTACTTTGGATTGGGTAATACTTGATGTCATCGTTAGTTTGATTGGTGTTTTTAACTGTCCAGTGAGGAGGGCGTGTCTTTTAAGTACAGTCTGCAAAGTGTTGGCACTGAGATGTGGCGTCAGCGCCATAGTTGAAGCCCCTAACGTTGCGGTCAGCAAGTCGGCTAACATCCGCCATGTGCCGTCTTTCAGTTGCGAGAAGCAGATCATAGAATGGTTGAAACTGTTGCCCCCTAACGTTGCGCCACGGCGTGTGGTTCGTTTATACCTCGTGTCTTCTCATTAAACTTTTATCTCGCGAATATGTTATTGCAATCCGCAGCGGGAGCGTTTCTAAAAACTTAATTGAAACTAACGTTTTACACCGTGCTTTGTTTCCCTTATGAACATGCTTGTATGCTTAACTCGCTCCGTTCTCAATTGTTTAATTAATTTTTTGCTCTTCGCTGTTTGCGGCTGTTCCTCCATTTCCCCCTACTTCGTTCTTTTATCTCGCGAATATGTTATTGCAATCCTTAACGGGAGCGTTTCAATAAACTGATTGAAAATAGTTTTGCATTTACCTTTTTAGTAAAAGGCGAGCTTTTAAGCCTGAGAAATCACCCTGTAAATGCACACGTTTAATTGGACATGTGTTAATATGTATGGTTACACAGTATTAAAAGACAGTGAACAACGTCAGTTACCTTTCTTCCCGCGTTTGATAAAAGGTGAGCTTTTAAGCCTGAGAAATCACCCCGTAAATGCACACGTTTAATTGCACATGTGTTAATATGTATGCTTACACAGTATTAAAAGACAGTCAAAAATTAACGTCATTTACCTTCGTTCCCGCGTGTGACTCGTGCTGTAAATGTCTTCCTTGTTTTTAGTTCACGTGATTACGTAGGAGGCATGATGACGCGATACGTGACTCCGCCTCCTCCATTACAGTGTATGGACAAAAAATATGTTCCAGTTATGACCATTACGCTTTGAATTTCGAAATGAAACCTGCCTAACTTTTGTAAGTAAGCTGTAAGGAATGAGCCTGCCAAATTTCAGCCTTCCACCTACATGGGAAGTTGGAGAATTAGTGATGAGTGAGTCAGTCAGTCAGTCAGTCAGTGAGGGCTTTGCCTTTTATTATTATAGATATACCTACATTTTTCCTAGGCATAAGTACATGGCAACCCATTGAGTAGAAACAGTCTGATGTTATTAAAGTTAACAAAAAGATACAAAAGCAAATAAAACTGTCCATAGCAGATCCAGTTGATTTAGGATGTAGATGAAGTTTTTGATTCATGAATGTGACTTTTTGACCAGCTGTCACCGTGGAGAGGAAAACAAAATTCCTATGATGGGCCATAGAAGAAAAATAAATCTATGGGGGGCCATGGTCGAAAGACAGAAATGAGCAAATCAAATCGTTAAATCTAATGGTAATCAGTTTCTGCATCATGAAAATTAGAATGACCTAGGCCAGCTGTTTGCCCACCATCCACCAGTTAGCACAGTCGATAATAAGTTTTCCATGTCCTCCTTATTTCCTCCAGTATCCCAAGTTACTGCAGAATACAGCACTTTGAGCAGGTGTGGGTGGTTGCACCTCCCCACAGAATGGGAATCAAAAAATATAAAAAGCAACTGATTAATGCTGGGTACTTATTAACGCATCAAAGAGCTAAACTTATCAGATCACTATATTATAATTCTTAGAAAGCCAGATTAAAAAAGGAGTTTTAATAGTTTTTTTTTTTTTTTTTTTTAAATGTCCCACAGATTTAGCCTGGTGTATTTCTATTGGTAAATAGTTCAAAATTTTAGGTGCAAAACAAAAGAAAGCTGGCTCACCAGTTCTTTTACGCTTAGATCTAGGAATAACAAGCAAACCAGAATTTCCAGATCTAAGACTATGATTTAGAACATAAGGAAACTGGCATTCTGAGATATAGACAGAGGTGGGTAGAGTAGCCAAAAATTGTACTCAAGTAAGAGTAGCATTACTTCAAAATAATATTACTCAAGTAGAAGTAAAAAGTAGTCGTCCAAAAAATTACTCAAGTAACAGTAAAAAGTGAAAAGACTACTCAAGTACTGAGTAAACTGTTTGATCATAATAAATTATTCATTTTTTAGAAATATTGTAATAAGACAGACAGAAATATAAAATAATGTGCAGATTCTGCTATTTCCAAATAATAAAATAAAAAATGAGTAAAAATAAATAACATCTTTACAAAATAAAGATGCACAAATAACACAAAGTTCCAAATCTCAGTTTTTCACAACAAAGCTTTTGAAGCCAATACATACAGTAGGTAACATGTATGTCTGAACAGTGCAAACTACTTACACTGACAGTATAATACTGCATATTCACTTGCCCTACAAATAGCACAGGTGATAGAAAATAACATTAGAACAAGGCAGCATGTGCACGTACAAGAAATCACTTTACCGTGACAGTCTGTGTCTGTTTGGTTAAAACGTGCTCGTTCTTCACTCAATGAAGTGATGGTTAAGCTTCAGCAGGAGTTGGCTCTCATTTCTCACGTATTGTTTCTTTCCCTGTCCATTATCTGTGAGGAGTTTGTGCCGCTATGCCGTCACAGTTTGTGTGCGGTCATGGACTGCATGGCTACGTCTGATTGGTGAAACAGAGTCTTGTGATTATTGTTGCTACGTCTGATTGGTGAAACGGAGTCTTGTGATTATTGTTGCTACGTCTGATTGGTGAAACGGAGTCTTGTGATTATTGTGGCTACGTCTGATTGGTGAAACAGTCATGCAGTAGATCCACTGGCGGCTTCTTTCTGGCAAAAATATAGCGTATATAATAGAAAAAGGTAACGATTCGGGTGTTGCCCGATATAGTGGAGTAAGAGTAGTGTTTCTTCTTCGCAAATGTACTCAAATAAAAGTAAAAAGTATGGTGCAGTAAAACTACTCTTAGAAGTACAATTTTTTAAAAAAGTTACTCAAGTAAATGTACAGAGTAAATGTAACTCATTACTAACCACCTCTGGATATAGGTAGGAGCAAGATTGTTAAAAGCCTTATATAAAAATAGAAGTATTTTAAAATTGATTCTAAAGGACACTGGAAGCCAATGTAAAGATATAGTGTTGTGGATATATGTTCATATTTTTTCGTTTTGGTTATGCTGTTCTGGACAAGTTGTAGCCATTTAACAGCCTTTTTAGGTAGTCCTGATAGGAGAGCATTGCAGTAATCTAGTCAGCTAAATACAAATGCATGTATTCATTTTTTGCCATCTTTAAATGTTATAAGAGATTTCTCCCTTGCAACGTTCCTCAGATGGGAAGCAGACTTGGTAATATTAACATGTAATCTAAAATTATGGTCACAGTCAAAATTAACACCTAAATTCTTGACCAATGGTTTGATTCGCAGGGCCAGATGATTAATTCTGTTTCTAAGATTCTCACTTTGTTTACTGCTGCCAATAACTAATAATTCTGTTTTATCCTTGTTTAATTTGAGGAAATTCATATTCATCTGTTCTGTTACACTCGTAAGGCACTGGATTAAAGGGTTTAGAACCTCTGGGTCATCAGGTGCAATGGATAAATAGAGCTGTATGTCATGAGCATAGCTATGATAATTTACATTATATTTTGAAATTATCTGACCCAACAGAAGCATGTAGATTGAAAATAATAACGGTCCCAAAATTGATCCCTGCGTATAGCATACACGGTAAAATATCAAGTATTTTTTTTTTTTTGCCATAACTGACAAAGAATTTCATTACTATGATTTAAACAGTTATTGGAGAGAAAATGTCAGGGAATAAATTTGGAATGTGCACATGGTAATATTATCCTTTATAAACCCTATGCTGAAATCCCCTCAAGATTATACATTTCCCCTCCTTTTGTTGTTACACTGGGTAGATTCCCAGACATCACACATTAAAATTAAAGCCCTGCATTATAAGTTGATGTCTATGAATGTCAATGCTAGTTTAATTAACTGATAGTTGGGAAACTTTGTGAGGAGTTTACCAATATTTTAAAGCTCCCGATACTACTGTGGCAGCTCGCTTAGTTTTTGGCAGGTAATATAATGGAAAAACAAAAGAAATGGAACCAGTTGTATCTCAAATGTTTTATGTCACCTTGGATAAAGGCATCAGCAAAATAAGTACATGCATCAGTACTAATATCTATCTATTATAAAAAGAAATCCTGTCCTGGAAAGCAAAAAGCAAGTCTACGATACGTGATCTTCCCGTAAGATATTTTAAAGACCTGCGAGACCAAAGACACGCCCTACTTACAATCTACCTGCGAGACCAAAGACACGCCCTACATACAATCTATCAAATAGAACAATAGGCAGCAAAACATTCAGTCTTGTGAAGGATTTGAGCACACACAGATCCAGGGCTCTCAGCGCATATAAAGCGTATAAGGACAGTACATTATAAATTAAATGTCGACATCTAAGCGAAGAAGAAAACAGCGTGGAGAAAAGAGACTCAAATGCGTTGGACAGAAAAAAGAGCAAAAAAGAATAATCGAGGTGCAAATTCAGAAAATAATGAAAGTAATTATCAGCCCGGAACAAGTGGAATTGAAAAAAAAGCACGTCCAATCCGGCTCAGAATTAAAAGACAATGAGTAAAAGAAAGTAGAACTTCATAAAGACGTTTACAAACATTGGCGCTAAACACATGCAGAGCAGGTTAGAGACTATGAAACCAGGGAAATTAGAAAGGCTCCAAAAAAAAAAAAAAAAAAACTGCACTATACACATGTGGAGAAATTTAAAGGATATGAAAGTAGGAAAATTAGAAAATATAAAAAAAGTAAAGATCGCAGTAGCGCAAACAAACAAACTGCCTCATTTAACTATGCACCAGTCTAACTTTGGTTTTGCACAATAATTACTACACTATTGCACTTTAACACTTAATTCTACTTTATTCACATAATTGTACTTATTTATTATGTTCTACTACACTGTTATCTTTCAATCTATGACTTTTTGTTAATCTAACTGATATTCTTCTAACTTTGCACAGTTTTTGATAAGTGGATCAGGATGCATTTTACTGCGTGTTGTTCTGTATAACTATGCATGTGACAAATAAAAAATCTTGAGAATTTCAAAAACGGAGTTTACCGCACATGCATTTATTGGTTACTTTGTTCATGTATATATATTTATCTGTCTGCTTATTTAAAAAGCTACATTTACCCCAGGACTCAAAAACGTTCTGTCTAGCCCTTGTACAAAAACCTAGACAAAAGCTGGGGTATCACCTTGGTAACCCCATGTACTTTTGGAACTGTGAGATGAAAATAGCACAACTTTACAGACAGGAGTCCAATGCAGAACTCTACTTACTTTTTTACTTTGTAAAAAAAAAAGTATTAACTGCTGACGATGTAGATCGTTTTGTCTGTGCTGAAATTCCAAACAGAGAAACTTATCCTGACCTCATTAAAAAGATTCAACATATTGGCACTCACAAGATTACAAATATTTTTTTTTACAGAAGATCTGAAATAAAAGTGAAACTAATGAAATAGCAACAATTCAAAGAAAAAAAAAATCTTAAAAGTGTGTATCCGGAAAACCAAACACGGGGGTTGGCGAGCGAAGCCCCCTAGTATTTTATATTTTACTACAGAAAACGGTACCATATTATTCACGTTAATAATAGAGGCACTGAAAATTAAATGTAGTTGAATGAGATTTCTGTTTTTGCCACCATATCGCAGCGAGTATCATTTATACTGGTATCAAATACTAAAATCCTGGTATTATAACATCCCTAGTGTCAAGAACGGTATTCGGCCATGAAACTATTCTGCTCCAATAACCCTTTTGAGGTGAAGCAACCTGAAAATTGCTGTTCAACTGGCAGAGAAAGAGAGAGAAAAAAAAGAGATACTGATAAGCACAAAATGCCTAAATCTTTGTTACACTATCCTGTATCAATACACTTAACCATATGAAGATCCACACTCAAAATAACAGCCTTCATACTTTCTTAGTCTTTTCTAACTCTTTCCACAATTTCAGCTGCCAGTATGCTAGACAAAATTAACCTCACATGTTGGCCAGAAGCAACCTCTGAGTGGCCCAGCACCTGGTCCTGCCAGAAAAATGGAGAAAGACACATTTTACAAGCCTTCAAAAATTCATACATAAATTCCTACAGTAGAGCAGACCATGTAAGCAAAAGTTTGCATATCCTAGCAATACTCAACCCACAATGCAGCGTGTTGTGTGTCTAGAAGTGATACTAGCAGTCTATGATGGTGATTTTTTTTTTTTTTTTTTTGTGACGATACACACCAGTTCCTCGTACTGGCACCTCAGCCACAACAGCTGGTTATTGCATCTACTACATATTGAATGCTTCTAATATCAATTGTTTGCCGAGTCTTAGTTGTATTCCAGTTTCAACAAGTGAGTGTGAACATGGGTGTTTTTAAATTAATCCAATTATTACTCCAATGAGACCCTCATTACTGACCAGCACTGTCTCTTCATATGATTGGTCGGCCTTCCACTCACACTCTTCAATCGTGCAGATTCATGGCTGTTACGAGGACAATGACGAGTCATTGACACTCAAAGCAAAGAGCGAATTAGGAAGACTGCATTTGATGAAAACATGCAAAAAGTTTGAAATTTTCCAGGGCTGCAACAACTAAAATTGATAATAATCGATTATTAAAAATGTTGGCAATGATTACTTTTGTCAATTAGCTGATTTGGGCCGAGTACGATGTACCACACAATTGCATCACTGCTTCATTTAGTTGTGGAAGCCTTTGAAAAAAGGCAAACGGTAAGAAAGTGCCAGTGTGACCTAAGATTTTCACAGTTTGGGAGCATTTTACTCTGAACACGAAAAAAAAAAAAGTGTGAGTTATGGCAGGAGAGCCCAACAGAGATGCACAAGCACTTGAAAAGGAAACATACTTTTACAGGCTCTGTGTAGGAGATGGACTAGACATCATCCCAGTAAGTTGAATTTTAGGCTGGGCATAATGACATGACTTTTGGTTTGAAGTTAGGAGCAATTCGAGTCATAGTCTAGCCCTCTTCAATGCAAATAAAACACTAACATTTGTGACAGAATTTCATGAAAGATCAGGTCAGGTTGTGGAGAATGCACTGGTATAGCTCGTTGCCGCACCCACCACATGACAAAATAGCTCAGGATCTTGATTGGCCACCCTCCAGGCAGACATGCGTTCCCAGTCCCATCCTACGGAAAAGACCATACATCTGCTAAAGCCAGGTGTTATGTGGGTGTCCCCTTGGCCTGGTCCAACCACTCGAGTCCTCAACAATGAGGATCCTGCAAGCCAGATCACCCTCTGGGAATTGTGCCACATAGCCATACTTCCGTTACTGATGATCCTTCACAATGCAGGTAATGTGCCTCATTCAGGACTCCAAGAGCAACCAGTCATTCAAAACAAAGTCAAACCAGCAGTTCCCAAGGATTATCCAAAGAGACACAGTACAGAGGTACTCCAGTCCATCTCAGGTCACTGAATAATGACCATGTCTTCTACTATATAGCAAGACAGGAAGCACTAGGACTCTAAAGACTTAGAGGGGAGTACCATACACCCCTTTCCAGTGACCTCATGACCCCACCCATGCTCTCCCAATCCGTCTACTGCGTTCATAGGAAGAGTAATTAGAGTCTGCCAAGGTAAGCAAACCTCTCCACAAGGTCGACACTCTCTCTGCAGACAGAAACACTGCTGATGGCTGTGCATAAGAGGCCATTAAAGGAGACCAAAAAATGTGTCATTAGCCACTAACTAGTAAACATTCAGATTTTCACTAGCACTAACTAAAGAAACATAAATCCCTGTTCAAACAAAGCTGTTGTTTTTTTTTGTTTGTTTGTTTGTTTATATAAAAACAGCCTCTTGTACAAAGGAAATCAAGAACTCGGTGAGAGTTCAGTGGTGAATCCTACATCGCATCAACCACTACTGAAAGTCAAGAGGTAGGAGCTGGGTGCAAAAGCGAAAGTTACAGACTAGTTGGCTATCAGACTTCAACTGGTGTTGTACAATCTTGAGGAAGATATGATAATGTTCAAATGTGCAATATAAATAAAATGAATTATTATGAAGTACTACTGCAGCCTAATTTAGCCAGCAAAAGAGATTTTGTGCAGGGTTATACAGTTTCAAATGGGAAAACCTAACGTCACACAACCAACAGCAAATGACATGTAGCAGGCCATGATACTGTGTTGACTGCAAGCACATGCGCCAAAGATTTTGTGGTGGTAAAAGATTGCCAGACACATAAATGATAAGTGATGATGCCAAAAGATATGAACTTTCGAATTAAAATAAACTTTGCATATTAGGTATACAGTACACCCCCAAAATTTGCGGGGGTTACATTCCTAGAGCACCCGCGAATTGTGATAAACTGCGAATTTTGGATGTGGTTAAAAAAAATGCCTGTTTTTATAGTTTAAACCCTAAATATGCCCCCAAAACACTTTAATTTCTAACAAAGCTTAATACATTACTTTAAAAAAAAAAGAATGTAAAGGTAAACCTGTATATTGTACTGCTATGTCTTCCGCAGTGTTAGAATATAAAATACCGATGTTACCGCTATATGTATTGTAATTCATGCAAGCGCGTTTTCATTGCCAGAAGCCTTAGAAGGTGCAGGACGTATTGGCGGTATCTTGGGGCTTTAACCATTAAACTGCCACATACTTGGGGGTTAATGCATCCCTGGATGCCAAATACTTTTTTGCTGCACTTTAAGCAAACGTCACCACGGAAAAGTGAAATTTTACTAGAACACATTTTTTTTCATGCAAAGAGCATCACAATTACTGCAACACTGATCATTTTACACACTGCTAATGAACTGTAAAAACAATTTAAAAAACTACTGGAACAATATGTGCAAGATGCAACTGATGCCTGATGAAATTAAGTAAATCACAGAGCCAACTGCGCTTGAACTGGCAGCACGCAAGCACACAGAAGTAAACGCTGACACTGGCAGGCTAGTCTAGTGCAGTGGCTCAATCTCAGGGACAGTGAGGCTGCAGGGTGTCACGCTTGAGTCACAGAATTGCACAGAAACACAGGAGATTATAGAGACAGGAACTTTATTCAAACACTTCAAACAAACATGTCTCTTTCAGAAGTAAAACGAGCTCAGTATGCAGTTAGTTCTCGATTAAAGAACAAACATCACAGGGGAGCACAACGGAAGCGGGACCCCCCAACAAGAGCAGAGGATGTCTGGGGGAGGAGAGAGCAAGAAAGCAATCAGTCAAAAAGGACAGGTGCTGTTCAGGCTTTTAACTCTTTTAGGGCGGATGTCGACTTTTGTCGACAGGAGGGGTTGAGGGCGCATGTCGACAAAAGTCGACATCCAGGGATAGAGGGCAACAATCAGCTGTTAATGGCGACAAATCTCTGTGCTTGGAGGAATGCTAGACTCGTTGACTCGGCAAATAAACCTTGCGTGTGCGTGAGTTGCGAAATGTAAACAGGCAAGATGGCACCGACATGTGAAAAGGCAGCGAAGCAAGTGCAGAAAAGAAAACACTCGCATTATGCGCATTTGCGCATTATTGCGGAGTCGGACTCTTGATTTTTCAGAATCGGACTTTATTGGCAGTGATCAGGAAATCGAGCAAGAGAGTTAGAAGCAGGCATCAGCTGATCAGACACCAGCCGATGCCGCGCCAGCGGATCTGCTGCCAGTTGCGTGCCTTCGCGCAGCCGATGCATCTACGGCAAGGTTCGCATGGGATAAATACACAGACATTGATCCGTTGAGAGCTGATCTGGCTACCGGAGTTTACAAGACGGCATGGCTTGCTGTTGGACACGACAGATCACCAGCTGCTGTACTTCAGGCTGCTGTCTCCTGATGCTGCTTTTCAGCTACTGTCAGACGAGACAAACAGGTAGGCAGAGATTTTTTTTGAATCGCGGGCTGCGTTTGCATCGCATTCTCGTTTTTCAAAGTGGAAACCCACAACGAAAGACGAGATGAAGCGCGCTGTGGCATTACAAATAGAGATGAGACAGAATTGGTGATATAACTTCAGGGAGCATTGGTCCAAACGTGTTTTGTCCCCTGGTGGCTTAGGTACGTGCTGCTGCAAAGTTTTATTCACTTCTGTAATAAACAGAAGCAAATCCCATGGGGTGAGCCAGGCTATAATGCCATACATAAAGTTCATAAAGTTTCAGAAGATGAAAAGAGGTGACAATACGGTTTTCATGCTGGCAGAAAACTTGGTGGCAGTGGCATGGCATGATGGCAAATGGGTGACTTGTCTCTCTACAGTACACACTAACAATATATGTTAGAAAGTGCAGCAACAGACAATTGAAAAATAGGCACCAAAGCAACACGTATTGTAAGGAGTGCAATGTGGCAATGACTGAAATTGGCTGCTTTGAGCGAGATCAGACTTTGCTGTGTAAAATGTATGTGGTATGTATGTGAAATCATAGAGTATGCAGGCTCATGCAACATGCAAGACAGTAACATTTGTCAAAAGGAAATATTTTTTGTTGATTTGATATGTTAAACAATTGCTTTGTGTTCTTTTTTAAAAAATGTTAGTTTTTGGAAAAATATTCAGCCCTGGGAGAAAAGAAACAAAAAAAAAATTAGCCCTAAAAGAGTTAAGTACGCATAGCGTCGCTATCACGCGACAGAGCAGCCGCAAGTAAGCCCAGCAAGTAAGGGAGCAATGTGAAAGTAGTCTATCAGCGTTTTTTAAGAGGGTTTTTTTGCGAAGCGTCCGTGTCTTCTAGCGGTGCGTTCAGACCCCCTGCTCACAAGGGGCTGGCAATGGTCATTAGCTGGCTGCTCAACGAATGTACTGCACTGACTGATCAGCTCTTGCGTGCTCGCAAATGGCACTGGGAAACGACTATAGCTGGTTGTGGCGGTTTAAGGGATAAGAGGAACAAAACGGAAAACAGAAGAACACTCAGCTGGAGATGCATCACAGTCAATCAGCAGCAAGGAGAAATGATTAACACTGTAGCAGTCCGGTGCCGCTAAGATGCACACCGTCGAGAAGGCAGCGATTTATTTATTTTTATAAGGGAGATTCCAGGGACGCACCCAGCCTTGGCCTGACATGCACGCACTCACAAACAGAGAAAAAAAACAAAGTAAATCGGCAATCAAACAGCAAATAAAAAATGTAATGAAAACAAATTAAATAAATAAAAAAACGATACCACCCCTGTTCCCCTTACAGCATACACATTACATACAACAAAGCACCAACAAAACACACACAGCAAATCATGAAAAACAGCAACGAATGAAATGTAATGATGAAAATAGATAGTCCAGAGATCCGCACGTTGAATGGGAATGTAAAGATAGTCCTACCGCTAGTTCCTGAAATGGTGAAGACGGGTGGACAGGTTCAGGAGCACTCCTTTCTTTGCAGGATGACCATGAATCCACTTACAGTCCTCATGTACACAGGCAGATGGCACATAATCTAGACGCCAAACACGAAACGATCCAGGACAAAACGAATAAGTACAGGTAACCCAACAGAAGTCAGGCAGAGAGACAGGAACTTGAAACACAAATTACAAAAACTTTTTTTTGCTTTTGGTCACTGGCCCCCTTTTCAAAAGCTGCGCTGACATCCTTTGACTCCAACAGCCCCAGCAGAAGACCAATCAGAGCCACTGCTGGGACTTGCAGTTTCAAATTCTATTGGCTACTTTCACCATCCCAAGCTGTGTTTCCTCTACAGTTGCTTCCTGTTCTCTCTACAGTACAGTATTGCCATGAAAAAAAACATAAAAATTACAGAGGATATTTGCAGTTTCCGCTAACAATTATTAGACAGGTTCCAAGGAAAAAATCCGTGAATGACTGACGCCACGAACTTTGAACCGTAACTTCACGGGGTCTACTGTATACCAAAGGAAAAACTGAGCTTCACGTAACGACAACAAACTTGTTTTGCTGCAAAAGCATATGACAATGGTATTTGTTTAAACGTCACTGCAGACTTACAAAAAAAAAAAAAAAAAGAAGAATAAAATAATAAAGTTATGATAAAGCAACAGATTCTACTTTGGCAGAATATTCTTGTGGTCAGATATTTACACAATGCTTTTTCAGTAATCTGTGCTTCATAGAAACAGAAAGAAACTTAAATTATACAGACAGACACTTCAAAATTAAACTGTTTAATGTGATTCCAACTAATCGATTAATCAACAAAATAATTGACAGATTAATCATCAAAATAATCGTTAGTTTCAGCCCTGGAATATTCTTTAAAACTTAATCAAACTAAGTGCTGATTGCTTTGCTTTACAGGACCTGCGGTTAATATTCTTCGATTTTGGAAATTGTGTTTGTAACTGTCAAGCACATTATTATGTAGCATAGTACACCTACACAGTTGGTGCAACAGTAGTGCTGCTGCCTCACTGTAAGGAGATCATGAGTTTGTGTCCCGGGTCCTCCCTGCTTTGAGTAGTGAGTAAAGCACAATATAAATGTAAAGAATTATTTGTTATTATACTTGACAATTTGTCAATTTCAAATTGCGTTAAGTTTTTTCACAAAATAAACAAAACATGTAGTGCTAGGACTCTCTGCCTCTATATATCTTCACAGTACCCCAAAATTGATCCAAACACGACATGAGCATACCAACACAATTTTGTTTACAAGAAAGGCACTGTTAATCATACATCTGGTGATTTAAAAAGAACCTATGCTCCCTCAGTGTGCAGTAGATACTGCATTCATATGTGTTAGTTACTGCTATCACTTGTAATGCGTTTGTGCACTGACAGTTTTGATAACATTGACAGTTCTTTTTTATTCTGTTAAATGCACTTTGTGATGTGCCTATGAATAAATGTTATTGCTAATTCTCTCGGGATTCTAGTGCCAACAAACTTCTAAGCCCCTTCTGGGTTTTCTTCAGAACATAAATGCATCATCCATACAGAATGTGCAAACCTTGCTTGAGAAACAATGATGGACTGTGTGCCAATTGTTAAAGTCCCTTTTAAAAGGGGGATGGACGCAAAATGTCACATGATTTTTTTTTCTCCTATTGGTTAATTTTTATGGAACTTTTATCTGTATTAAGGAGCAAAACATAGAATAAATGAAAACAATTTACTCTGAAAACTATAAAACAGCATAATAACTAAAATTACATACCAAATGCAGACGTATACAGGTCTATCAACAAGAATTTTTAAACCACACTGTAATATGTTTAAGGGGAAAAAATCATAAATATGAAATATCCAAACCTCGAACATTGGTCTAAATACCATTCCCAGTGTTTTGCACATGATATGGTCAAACAAGGCAAACTATCACACACCTCCTATTCATCTGAATACACAGAAAGGGTATCCTATCCTTGATACTGTCTATATGTGTTAAACAGTAGTAGTATCACTTATAAATAGCTGCTATAGTAGCTGTGTGTTGTAGTTCATAGCAATTACTACAGTATCTAGTCTACAGCAAATTAGTAATAATTATAGTTCATTTTGAAACAGTTCAGTTTACAAAAATGCATCTGACCCTGGCTCCCTGATTCCTGCATTCCCTACTATAATGAAATGATTAAGCTTGAAGACTAGCTCTTTACTGAAAGGATGCGCTACTTTATTAAAATCAGGGATGTAAAGATATTTTTAAAACCTTAATTTAATTCAATTCCAAATAATATGTCTGAAAGAGTTGAAAATTCAGTTTTCATTTATCTACACATAAATGGGTATGTTTCTCAATAAGCAGGATGATGATTAGGCAAGAAAGAAAATAAAACACAGAAACAGAAAGAAAGCCAAACAGTACTTTGGGAACTACTAATAAAGCCTAATCAGTGCACCTCTACACATTATGAAGTGTCTGCAAACATTTATTATCAGAACATACAAGATAAAGTGCAAGACAAAGAGATTCCAACCTATTTAGATTCCACCTGTTTACTTATAAGGTGTTTTATGATAAAATCTTGAACGAGACTGCACTGCACAAGACATCAACTACCAGTCTTAACATAGATTTTTTTTGCATTTTATTGATTTTATTAAATCAATCAATCAATACAAACAACTCAAGTTTTACAAAACAGAGCCTCTAAGGGAGAAATTGATTTTTCTCAAATAGTATATAACATCAGTTACCCAGTGAGGATGGAGCTAGACTGCAACGTTCACAGGTTGAATCTTGGCCTGGATACATTTTGGACAATTTTACATGATATACATGTTCTCAATAAAAGTGATTGAACGCTTTGTGCATAAGGAGATAAGAGTGTATGCTATGCATGGTTGCCTTCTGCTCCTTTTCTGTGATATTAAGTGAAAGATCCTTTTCCCGGCATACCCTGTGATCTTTTAAAGGAAGGGAATGTAAGACTGATCAATATTTCCCCTAGAATTGAAATGAGTGGGAGGTGAGGACAATTAGGTAGGTTCCT
Organism: Erpetoichthys calabaricus; assembly: GCF_900747795.2. NCBI lineage: Eukaryota > Metazoa > Chordata > Cladistia > Polypteriformes > Polypteridae > Erpetoichthys > Erpetoichthys calabaricus. Next base: position 125,825,749 of record NC_041398.2, read on the forward strand.
TTAAGGAAAGTATATTTAGACTTTTAGAATTAGAAAAATGCAGTTTACTCAAGGTGGATAAATGTGGCCAGAGCTGTAAATATATCATAGGCTAGGTTTGCAGGTTTAAAAAATGGATAGATGGATGGACTGAAAAAACAATTTTTTAATTTTTCAAAAATCTAACTAAATATAATTTAGTTTAGAATGAAACAGATTAGATATAATTTACTTAAGACAAACTTTCTTTCATCTGATCTACAGGAGAAGATAAAATAAAACAAACTATTACATTGCTCTAACAAACAAGAACATTAAAATAAAAAAAAAATTACTAAAAGATTACTAAAATATTAAAAAGTTAAATTGTCTCCCAACTCAACAGAACAAAGGGGGGGTACACGTAAACATAACACTTGACTGATACAGTATTTCAATAAAAAATAAACAATATTTAAATTTCCACCTCTTAGTTGTATACTTAGAGTAACATGTAGAAAGAAGATGATGAGCAATCAGTCTCATATGTATGGCACTGCCATGACAACTGATTGATAAACAAAAGCAGACCACAGTATATATTCTGAAAATAATAAACCACAAAAACTCTTCTGCCGCAATAATGGCATATTAAAACTACCAGCCCTTAATTCTTTTTTTAAAGCGCCAAACATTTATCTAAATTAGATCACAAACACTCTTCATCTAAAGTATCTATGGAAGGTAAAAGGCTATGAGATAATCTTCAAAGATAATTTCCACAAACATTAAAGCATTTTCTTCTGTGTGTGGAAGTAATTCAAGTAGTTTTCAAACCTAGAGCTGCCAAATGCCACATGCAAAATGTTAGAGAATAAGACTGAATCATTACTACTATCTATAGACTAAAAGAAGATATCCTACTAAAATGATACTACGGTTTAAATTCGAACCATTGATTAAGTTATGATTATCTTACGACCATGATCCCCGTAGAATCTTCTGAAAGGCACTACAAAATACAGAGTTGTAGAAATGTACCAAGGAGTTTCATCTACTGAAAATACTCATAGTCTCACTTCAAGCAACAAGTGGAAAAAAAGCTTACAGTGCAAAAAAAAAAAAAAAAAAAAAAGTTTATCTGTTTTATATTTGATTTTAAATTAGTGTGTGTGTGAGTGGGTGGGTGCAGAGAATCTAAAATTTTCCACAGGATGAAGTATAAATTAGCTTTCATGTGCTTCTGTTAGCTATGGAAGGGAAAAAATTAACATAAGATTGCTCTTAATAGTGTCAACCTATAATTCAGATTTTAACATTTGAAAATTAAAAGGTTCATCTTTCTCAATGAAATAAAGGTTGTCTGTTTCAATGATGGCAATAGAAACTATGCAAACAAAATTAACAGATTACATCTGGAATTGATGTCTGGAAACAAGACATTGATACACAAACTCAGAATGTTGAATGGCTTGTCCAGAGCGATGTGATAATATGTTGAACTTACAGCAATTTGAATTTATATTTTAAATAGTTAAGACTTTCTGCAGTGCACAACTGAATAAACACCAATTTAGAGTGTTGATGTATCAGTACTACTATGAATTGTGTTGGAGTGCTTTATTTTCATATTAAAATGCTTGAAAATTGCAAAATCATATTAAAGGTCTTTTTCCATTACCACTGTAATGTAAAAAATGAATCTAAACTCTCAATCTAAACATGGATGGTACATTTTCTTTTGGAATCTCTGTAGCTAAACAACAGCACAAAGCATTACTATATTTACATAAACAAAGTCTAGGTGTTCACATGCTATTTCAGGTATCACAAGAATAAGCAGTGTTCAATGTGTTATTTAAGGGACTTTGACTTGATTTACCTGTATTGATCCTCAAGATAGTACATTATTGTACAAAAAGCTTGCCTTGACAGTCACAAATGTTAGTATCTGTGGTTTCATTTCAAATTCACAAGTTAGATTCTCAGTTTTCTGTGTCTCAAATGAAATCACAATATATCCCTATTTATTTTATAAATGGTGTCAAGTGATTTGAGAGTCAGAATATTGTAAGTTAATATGTCTATGGAAAAATACCATATGCACTGGAAAAAAAAAAAAGTAAAAATGTAGTAAAATGTTGGCAAATATTTACTTCATTTTACAGTTACTGGCAAAAGCCTATTTTTTTAAATTGTGAATTGCAACTCGCCACTCAATAAAGTACAGTCAGAAGTTATGATGTTTAGAAGGGTCAGCTATTGAGAGGTAAGGGTTGAAAGTTCAGAAATACTGCTAGAAACAGAAATTATATATTACTTTTTGATTATTTACCTTGGGATCTTCAGTCAATGATGTCTCACTAATAGTAAGCAAGTCACACGTTTGATCAAATAATAAGGAAAAGGTAATGAAAAATGTTCCCCATTCTTCAAAAAGTAGTCAGAAACTTAGAGCCATGGAGGATTTGCCAAGCACCTCAAGTAAATATCCCTGGCCTCAAATTCAGTTACATTTAGCTAAGATTTATTTAAATTACCGTTTTGCTATAATTGTTAATTGAAATCAGAACTTCATAGTTTATTTTTGTATTTAGTCACTGTTTTTGGATATTCCACTTTTATTGGAAGTAGATTTAATTTACTGAAATTGCTTACTGCATTTTTTTTTATTGTTTCAGTACACTATACTGTAGCTAATGCATGGTGAGCATACTGACACAAGAATGGTGGATGCTACTCATTGGTGATGATTAAAGGTGTTCCCCACTGTCTGTGTAAAGTGTTTTGGGTAGGTTAGGAAAGTGAATATAATTATATTATAAATTATATTATTATAAATATAATTATTATTATTAAAATGCATTATTGGAAGTTTGTCTTAGATCTGCCCTGAATCATTTTCAGTAGGTCAGATACAGTGTTAATTTGTTTTTATTCTTAGTTTGGTTTTGTGACATATCGTCATGCACTTAATTGCTCCCTGTTAAGTATTTGCACAATTGTTTTTGTTTTTGTAACTTCTTTTTCACTTTTGCATTGGCTACCTCACATATTCACCGTCACTGTAGCTATGCACAGTAGAGAAAAATGTTTGGGAGTGGTAGTAACTTTTTTTTTTTTTCCTTAAAAAGAGAATGGCACTCTAGTATAGATTTCTGGACAAGCCCTGCTTGTGAAATGTAACAGAATTCTGGGTTTGATTGACATTTCTGACAAAGGGTACTGATTTGGATGCAATACTTGTCTTGTACACCCTACTGTTATAGAGGAAAGAGCTCCCCGTGCATTTGCTGTATATTTTCATGGATTTTGTTTTAAAAAAAATCACGTTTCCTTTGCAATTATGCCGCAAAAGCAAAGCACAAATCCTTTAGGCTTTAAGTTCAAGCGTGCAGTCAATGATGTGGCTTAATGAGAAAATAAAGGAGCTGGATAAACTTTGTGCCGGTTTAACGAAAAGTTTAGATTCGCATGAAATGAATGTCAGCCATGAGTCTGGTGTTATTGGTAACAAGGCTGGCTAGACTTTAAACATCAACTTGCCAGTGCATTGCTCCCATATACCGAATCCTTAATTGATCAATCAGTGCAAAAAGCAGGCATTGCCAACGGGTTATTTAAAGCCAGTGATCTCCAACGCCATCCCAGTTGATGTTGAGAACTCACCAGTCTTGGGGTCTTTGGACAGCAGAAACTAAAGGTTTTTTTTTTTTTTTTTTAAATATGTTAGCGTAAAAGATCATAGAATTCTAGAGAATGACTAGTGACAAAAAATAGTTTTTTTACTGTTAACTGCATTTTATGGGTTATTTCACAGTTACTGCGTTATGAAAAGTGCATATTGTCAATAACAGTGTTTTGTTATAAAGGATTCCATGAAGAAAACTGTATTTTGAGCAATCTCTAGCAAATGATTACAGTTTCTTTTGTCACTGTAACCTCAACCTCCATTTCCTACAGGTTCAATATATTAACATTCGCAATGTCAAGTTTCGCATCATTTCCTGTGAATATAATCCCTGCAAAATTGAGAATTGACTATTTATAAAATGTACCGCTTGGTTTGTTATTTGCATGTGTTATAGTGTTTTTGCAACATAATGACAGCTTAACAGGCTGCAGCTAAAGCAGTGGCAGCGGGTTGTGGGGGGTATTGTGGTTCCAAGACCATGGATGTTTGAATCGAGATTTCAATCTCAGTTTTGGAACTGTTACATGCCTAGTTTATGGGTGATGTCAAGGTAAATTATTTATCAAATTTGTTGTGTTATGGAAATACTACTAAGTTGCACAACTTGCTTATGGCTTTGCTTTTATTCAGTTGTTCTTTACCAATGCACCATTTGAATCCGTGGGAAGTCCACACATCTGATTTAACTGCCGAAAGCACCGATTTCAGTTGGGTGAGGTCATGCAATGTTATGTATTTCTACCTGCAGCCAGACCATTCTCATCCTGTGTGAGGGCATAAAGTGCTTTTTCCGTAAAAAAAATCCTTAACAGGCGACATCTACTGGATCGGACACCAAAAACAAAGATAAGAAAAAATCTTCATATAGTAATTAAGCAGGATAGAAATTCAGAAGATCGATCTTGAGAGTTTGGGAATCGGTATCATATCATTTAAACAAAAAAATAATGATATCGATATTTTTACCCAGGCCTAAACAGAAGTACGTTTTATTTTTTTTCTTCATGTTTATTTCAGTGGAACTTAAAATCACATTGTTTTTTCACATGTGAACATAAGTTTGCACCCTGTACAAAAAAAATAATTTAAATGGATTTTGTATATTTTAAACATACTACTAAATTTTGTGATACGGTCCAGTTGTAAACTACTGTATTTGCTTTATACCATTCCTTTTTATTTTTTTTTAAGTTTATTTTTTGTAAATGTTTTAACTGTCAGTTAAAGTGTGTACACAATGCTGTGAAAATGTATTTGCCCTCCAAAGCAATTTTTTAGCAAATAGATATTTCAGGTTTTATTTCACTTATCTTATTTAAATGGTTTACTAGTTAATTAGACAATTAGAGTCAGCTGACCGAGCACAGCCAGACATGGCTCAGCTACCATATTACCTTGTGTAAAGAAGCACTTCACTTAAATTTCTGCAAAACTTAGAAAAGCAGGGGTTGCAAAGATAGTTTTTTGTTAGTGGACAATTTACTGATCACCGATCAAGTCTTTTGTAGTGCCCGATCAGTAGGAGCATCCCTAAATTATTTTCATCATGAATACTTTTACAATAAAAAGTAATTAGTTACAGAATAATTGATGACCATTTTATAAGTAAAATATCTGCTTATCTTAGTGATCACCATGCCTTAAGAGAAAAAGACGACAAATGTCAGGATAAATAAACCAAGAGCCACAATCCATCATCAGAATGGAAGAATGTTTTGAAAATTCATGTCAAATAAAAGTAAAGTAGACTTATATGACTGTGTATTATTAATATAAAGTTATATTGTTTATCATTGGGTTCTTAAAATATAAATATTTCATACCGTGAAACGTACATGACAGTGACAGACATGTAAGATACTTTATCATTTTTGCAAAGGAAAAATTACATCTGTGATTATCTCTCTGTCTGTTCTGGGCTATTATGAGTCACTTTTTGGGTATTTCATTTGGGCATATTTCATAAGGACTGTAATGTATGCCCCCAAAACACTTCAATTTAATTTCAAACTCAGCTTAATACATTACCTAAAAAAAAGAATGTAAAGGTAAACCTGTATATTGTACTGCTATGTCTCCCGCAGTGCTAGAATGTAAAATACCAATGTTACCGCTATATGTACTGTAATTCGTGCAAGCACGTTTTCATTGCCAGAAGCCTTAGAAGGTGCAGGGCATTTCAGTGGCATCTTGGGGCTTTAACCCTTAAACTGCCACATACTTGGGGTTAATGCATCCCTGGACGCCAAATACTTTTTTACTGCACTTTTTAAGTAAACATCACAATTCACAAAGAAAAAGTGAAATTTTACTAGAATGCATCACAATTACTGCAACACTGATCATTTTACACACTGCTAATGAACTGTAAAAACTATTTTAAAAACTACTGGAACAATATGTACAAGGTGCAACTGACACCATGGATGAAATTCAGTAAATCACCGAGCCAAATGAGCTTTAACTGGCTGCACTCAAGCACACAGACGTAAGTGCTGATGCTTGCAAGCTAGTCTAGTGCAGCGGCTCAACCCCAGGGACAGTGAGGCTGCAGTGCTGCAGGGTGTCACGTTTGGGTCACAGAATTGCACAGAAACACAGGAGATTGTAGAGACGGGAACTTTATTGAAACACTTCAAACAAACATGTCTCTTTCAGAAGTAAAACGAGCTCAGTATGCAGTTAGTTCTCGATTAAAGAATAGGCGCAGAGGATGTCTGGGGGAGGAGAGAGAAACAAAGCAATCAGCCAAAAAGGACAGGTGCTGTTCAGGCTTTTAAGTATGCGTAGCGTCGCATGAGAAGCATATCACGCGACATAGCAGCCACAAGTATGCCTAGCAAATAAGGGAGCAATGTGAAAGTAGTCTATCATCCTTTTTTAAGAGGGGTTTTTTGAGGAGGTGTTCTAGGTCTTCTTGGGGTGCGTTCAGCCCCCCTGCTCACAAGGGGCTGGCAGTGGTCATGAGCTGGCTGCTCAATGAATGTACGGCACTGACTGATCAGCTCCTGCATGCTCGCAAATGGCACTGGGAAATGACTATAGCTGGTTGTGAAGGTTTAAGAGTTAAGAGGAACAAAACGGAAAACACAAGAACACACAGCTGGAGATGCATCACAGTCAATTAGCAGCAAAGAGAAATGAATAATGCTGTAGCGGTCCGGTGCTGCTAAGATTCACACCGTCGAGAAGACGGCGATTTATTTATTTTATTTGGTGGAGATTCCAGGGACGCACCCAGCCTTGGCCCGACCCACACGCACTCACAAACAGACAAAAACAAAGCAAACCGGTAATCAAACAGCAAATAAAGAATGTAATGAAAACAAATTAAATACAGTAAATGAAAACTATACCACCCCTGTTACCCTTATGGCGATTACACATTAAATACAACAAAGCAGAAACAAAACACACACAGTAAATCATGAAAAACAGCAACGGATGAAATGTAATGATGAAAATAGATAGTCCAGAGATCTGCACGTTGAATGGGAATGTAAAGATAGTCCTACCGCTAGTTCCTGAAATGGTGAAGACGGGTGGACGGGTTCAGGAGCGCTCCTTTCTTTGCAGGATGGCCATGAATCCACTTACAGTCCTCATGTAAATAGGCAGACGGCAGACAATCCAGACGCCAACCACGAAACGATCCAGGACAAAACGAATAAGTACAGGCAACCCAACAGAAGGCAGACAGACAGGAACTTGAAACACAAATTACAAAAACTTTTTTTTTGCTTTTGGTCACAGGCCCCCTTTTTAAAAGCCGTGCTGACATCCTTTGACCCCAACAGCCCCAGCACCCTCAGAAGAAGACCAATCAGAGCCACTGCAGGGACTGCTGGGAGTTGTAGTTTCAAATTCTATTGGCTACTTTCACCATCACAAGCCGCGTTTTCCTCTACAGTTGCTTCCTGTTCTCTCTACAGTACGTTGTTGCCTTGAAAAAAGCCATAAAAATTGCAGAGGATATTGGCAGTTTCCGCTAACAATTATTAGATAGTCATTTGCCGATTTTTCCTTGGAACCTGAGGCCGCAAACTCTGAACAGCGACTTTGCGGGGGTCTACTATATTTGCTTTCCATAATACACATTTTTCTTGCTAAGCCTCATACGTCAGCCTTGAACTACCCCAAAATGGTACACCTGCACAGAAAACAAGCCTGGAACTAAATTAGACTGGAGGCATGCCTTTAGATTTTAACAATCTACGTGAAATTCTTTTTGTGGCAGTTACTGCCATAGATGGCACCACGGCACTGAGTTGTTTCCCTTGTTGGGAGTATGATTTAGAGGTGACTGAGAAGCACAACACACTTTCCAAATGTTCTGGCTCACTGATGATCTATTTATTTTAAAAAGACTTGGATAATCTGTTACAGCCAGTAATATAGCAAATAGTATACAATGACGTTGGCTGCAACAAGCTTTTTGAAGAGTATATATTTTCGAAATCTCATGTCTTCTCAGCAGCTTTATAGTCTGCAGTCTTTTGCAAATACATAAAAATGTGAAATGACACTTGTATAGACTGGGCAGTTTTTCTCACCAGTCTTGATTCTGTTCATGCATCCAGACTGACAACAGTGAACCTGCGACTTTGGGTAGACGCCACCACAATTGTAATAGTACATCCTCTGTTTCTTTTGTCTTCTCATCATAAAGTGTCACAAATAGCTTCTTCCGTTGGCCTTCAAAACTGTGCGCCTACCACGTTGAATCCCATTGCAGAAGACATTGTGAAGTTGCTAATTTGCTCTGTGCAAGTCAAAATATATTCAAATTTGTAGCATTCTGCTAAAGATGCATTTAATTTTTGTGGTGTTAAGAACTGCAATGTGTTCACAGTAAGGCTGAAACTATTCCTGGAGAAACTTGAGTAATTTGATTACTAAAAATTCTTGAAACCAATTCTTTGCATTGAAGCTTTGTTTAATCTAAATACCTATACCTCAGCGAGCTCAGCATGTTTTGAATGGATGATTATTAGCATCTATAATGTGCTTAATCTGGGGATATGTTATGTGAAGGCGTGATTTGGTGGTGTGGATTGCAAAATGGAGAAGACGATAGAAAACAAATGCAACACCCTGTTCAACCCTGGCAAAGTCCATTTTGTGTATGCCGGCAACATTCATGTCATCAGAGTGTTTTTTTTTTTCTTTTTTTTTTTCTTTTTTTCTGGAGTACAAAACATTGCATCAAAGCGCAGAGCAAGCCTCAGGTCTGAGCATGTTGATATGCTTACGTTTCTTTATTGCAACCACCACATGCTCCTTTAAAGGCTTGCACACACAAACACACACCAGATCTACCTCATCTAGAGGATATGATCCTGCCAGAACTCCTTTTTTTCCCCGCCCACAAATGCCAGAAAGCCTTCCAAGATCACAGGAAAGGCTTGTGTTATGCCTGAGCTGTAGTTATGTTCTGAAAGTTACATTGCACAACTTAAATGCAAATTTTAATGTATTATTATTATTATTACTGTTTTATGCCTTAGTTGTAGTCTTTATGCATATCTTTTTAAGTGCTTTGTGATTGATGTATTATTTTTGTATTTGTTTTCTTTTAAACCCAGAACATAATATGGCAGTTAAATGGGTTTAGTTTAGACAGATAATTTTATTGTATGCAATTTAAGCAATAAAATGTTTTCTAAAAAAGTAATTACCTGTTAATTTTAAGAGAGTTGTCTTATTTTCTGTTTTGTATATTTATTATTGCTCTTTAAAGCAAAAGTATTTCTTATCCGATTACTTGATTAATTGATGATATAATTGGTAGAATACTTAATTACATAAATAATCGATTGATGCAGCTCTAGTTTACAGCCTATCCTGTATATAATCGGGATACAAGGGCATAATATATTTACAATGTGTTTAACCACTTGGTTAAAATCCATTAATCAATCATTGATTGCTATTAACATCGCCTATCAGCACAAGCCTATTAAGAACTATTGAAAAGACTGTTACAGTCTTCTCCTGATAAAACATCTGTCAACACAGCAATGGGCACAATATCTTGCCACCTGAGAGTAGGTGCCCACTTGTCATCAGCTATAATACACTTTTTGGCTGATGTTTATTCCAGGACATCCTATCTTTCCTATCTTAACATGAGCTTGTTATCGTTATGCCTCCAAAACTAAACAACAATGCACTGATGTACTACCCATTACCCTTTCAAATCCATTCCACCTCCTGATGTTCTTACTTCATTCTTCATTGCAATATATTTACTGTTAGCTTACTATAATGAATGAATCCTTTTGGCAAGCCAAGTTCAAACTGAATAGTCTGAAGATTTTTCATCTTTTGCCAGTTATTTGAAAAAACACGTGATTTTGTGACACAGGATAAAGGCATAGTTTGTATTGTACTGTATTTAACATTAGCAACACTCGGAGAGCTTCACAAAATGATTTTAAGATTATGGCCAAAATAATTAAGCCAAAGCCAGCCCTGCTGTCTTACAGCTACAGTTAAATTTGTTGCATTATCTGTTTAAATGCAGGCTGTTTTTTCTTCATTTTTCCATTTATCAAGTACTGCGCATAGTCCTTAAGCCAAGTTCCTTGCCATGTGCCACTTGTGGAAAACACTGCTTGTTTAAATTTGCCAACTCCTCTTTGCCCTGTCTTAAAACCAAAAAATTGTACTACTTTTCTTCTTTACAATTTAATCGGACATCTTAGCTAGCTCCTGATTGATAGTTCATTGTTGGTGCATTCACGTTGACCAAATCTGGAAAAATAAATGCACAAGTAGCATTTGCTGATCATAGTCTTAAAGCAAAAATGAATTTGTATGTCAAGGTTGGAAACATCGTTACACTGATATTGCCATATTGCCTAAACCTAATTCATTGCACTTCCAGATAAGCATTTATTGGCTTTCATGCACACAGGTTACAACTAAAGGCAAAATCAAACCTGTTTGATTTTATCATGCCAAGTCACAGACTAATTGGTATTAGTTTTAAGGTATGTAACATTAGGCCACTGGCTTTGCCGGAGCACTCCCGACTGATGTATGTGATTTGAAGGGTACTACTTAAAATTGCTGAAACATAGTCTACAGTGATCCCTCACTATATCGCGCTTCGCCTTTCGCGGCTTCACTCCATCGCGGATTTTATATGTAAGCATATTTAAATATATATCGCGGATTTTTTGCTGGTTCGCGGATTTCTGCGGACAATGGGTCTTTTAATTTCTGGTACATGCTTCCTCAGTTGGTTTGCCCAGTTGATTTCATACAAGGGACGCTATTGGCAGATGGCTGAGAAGCTAGATTGCTTACTTTTCTCTCTCTCTTGTGCTGACTATCTGTGATCCTGACGTATGGGGATTGAGCAGGGGGGCTGTTCGCACACCTAGACGATACGGACGCTCGTCTAAAAATGCTGAAAGATTATCTTCACGTTGCTACCTTCTGTGTGCAGCTGCTTCGTGAAGCGACATGCTGCACGGTGCTTTGCATACTTAAAAGCTCGAAGGGCACGTATTGATTTTTGACTGAAAAACAAACTCTGTCTCTCTCTCTCTCTCTCTCTCTCTCTCTCTCTGCTCCTGACGGAGGGGGTGTGAGCTGCCGCCTTCAACAGCTTTGTGCCGCGGTGCTTCGCATACTTAAAAGCCAAACAGTCCTATTGATTTGTTTGCTAGAGATTGTTTTCTCTATCTATGTGACATTCTGTGCTCCTGACACGCACTCCTTTGAAGAGGAAGATATGTTTGCATTCTTTTAATTGTGAGACAGAACTGTCATCTCTGTCTTGTCATGGAGCACAGTTTAAACTTTTGAAAAAGAGACAAATGTTTGTTTGCAGTGTTTGAATAACGTTCCTGTCTCTCTACAACCTCCTGTGTTTCTGCGCAAATCTGTGACCCAAGCATGACAATATAAAAATAACCATATAAACATATGGTTTCTACTTCGCGGATTTTCTTATTTCGCGGGTGGCTCTGGAACGCAACCCCCGCGATGGAGGAGGGATTACTGTAATTTGACATGGCCTTTAGCAAACTTTTCAGAAACTTGTATTAGTGTCTCTCAAAGTGTGGCCCGGCGGCACGGTGGCGCAGTGGGTAGCGCTGCTGCCTCGCAGTTGGGAGATCTGGGGACCCGGGTTCACTTCCCGGGTCCTCCCTGCGTGGAGTTTGCATGTTCTCCCCGTGTCTGCGTGGGTTTCCTCCGGGCGCTCCGGTTTCCTCCCACAGTCCAAAGACATGCAGGTTAGGTGGATTGGCGATTCTAAATTGGCCCTAGTGTGTGCTTGGTGTGTGGGTGTGTTTGTGTGTGTCCTGCAGTGGGTTGGCACCCTGCCCAGGATTGGTTCCCTGCCTTGTGCCCTGTGTTGGCTGGGATTGGCTCCAGCAGACCCCCGTGACCCTGTGTTCGGATTCAGCGGGTTGGAGAATGGATGGATGGATGAAAGTGTGGCCCACTTTCTACTTGTTGTGCACAAATGTTAGTCAATTGATTTGCAAAAAGACAGTCTGAGCAAAGTGACTTTTAGATTATCAATCTTTGTACTTGCACAACTCCATTTCTAAAACAATGTTGGCACAGAATGCAAAAAACAGAAGGCACTAATTTCTTAATTGTCTTTTACCCGTATTTTAGCTGAAAACATTACAAAAACAAGGTAAATAATATTTTACCTCACTTAAAATAAATTCACATTCCATAAAGTTGAGACAGGCACCTATGTGAATTTCCCCTTGGGATTAATAAAGTATCTATCTATATATTTGCCTGTGCAATGTGTCAAAAAAACATGTTTGGAACGTTCTTATATAAGTAAATAGGTGATTAGGTAACAGGTGATGCTATCATGATTGGGTATAAAAAGAGCATTCATGAAAAGCCCTATCATTTACAAGCATGTATGGGTTGAGTAAACAGTTTAAAAACAACATATTTCAGACTATGTTTGCAAAGAACTGAGATCTCTCCCCCTACAACTAATAATGTCATTACAAAATAGTGAATCTGGGGAAATCTTTTCTGTGTAAAGGGCAAAGTTGAAAACCAATATTGAATGGCAGCAAATTTAGCCCAGAGATGCCATTGCATAAAAAAAAAAAAAAAAGATTCTTCTGTAGTGAATAACCTCATGGGCTCAGGAATACTTTGGAAAACCATTGTCAATAAACACAGATAAAACTGTACCAAACAAAGTGGAAGCCATTCATGAGTCACATCCAGAAACAACTTCTTTAGGCTACGGCTTATCAGAGATGGACTGGCATTAAGTGGAAACACGTGCTGTGACCTGATCAGTCCACCTTTCAACTTGTCTTTGGAAGAAATTGACATCATGTCATCTATAGCAAAAAGGAAAGGGATCATCCTGATCGTTACCCACGAAAAATTCAAAAGCCAAGTTCTGTCCTAGTTCTATTGCATGGAAAACTTGCACATATTGTGAAGAAGCCATTAATACTAAAGGCTACATACATGTTTTGAAGCAAGATATGCTGTCATCTGATGAGGTCGTTTTGGTGACATTCTTGCATATTTTGGAAAAACAGATAGCATGTACAAATCCTATAATTGAATATTGCAGGTGCTAGAGTGACCTTTCTGCAGTCCAGACCTGTCCCCCATTGAAAATGTGCGGCACGTTATGAAGTGCAAAATATGCCAAATGAGATCGAGGGCTGTAGAGCAGTTGAAGTCCTATACCATGGAAGCAAAAGTTCTACTTTCATCATTACAATGATTAGTGTCTTCAGTTCCTAAACAATTACTGAACATTCTTAATAGGAACTGTGGTATAACACAATGGTAAACACTTTACTTTCTCAACTTGATTCACATTTAGAATGAGTGTATATTTAATCAGCTTCATTTATCTAGGTAAAGTGGAAAATGGCAAATATCATCCCATTATATAAAAAGGGTGACAGGGCAGATCCAAGCAACTATAGGCCAGTAAGCTTAGCATGCATCACAGGAAAATTAATGGAAGGAATTATTAAGGAGAAGATAGAATATCTCCTGGACAGGTGTTTCTCAAACAGTCAGCATGGGTGCAGAAGAGGGAGGTCATGTTTTACTAACATGCTGGAATTCTATGAGGAGGCAACAAAAGGATATGATCAAAGCAGAGCATGTGATATTATTTATCTCGACTTTCAGAAAGCAAGCCACATGAGAGGTTGGGCATCAAACTAAAAGAAGTGGGAGTTCAGGGTGATGTTTTAAGATGGGTGCAGAATTGGCTCAGACACAAGAAGCAGAGAGTGATGGAGCGAGGAACCTCATCAGAATTGGCCAATGTGAAGAGTGGTGTTCCATAGGGGTCAGTGCTAGGATCGCTGCTATTATATATATAAATATATATATATAAATATCATATATATATATATATATGATTCAGATAAGAAAATAAGTAACAAGCTGGTTAAGTTTGCAGAGGATACCAAGATAGGTAGATTGGCAGATAATTTGGAATCTGTTATATCATTACAGAGTGACTTGGATAGCATACAGGCTTGGGCAGATTTGTGGCAGGTGAAATTTAATGCCAGTAAATGTGAAGTATTACACATAGGAAGTAAAAATGTTAGGTTTGAATACACAATGGTCGGTCGGAAAAATCGAGAGTACACCTTATGAGAAGGATTTAGGAGTCTTAGTGGACTCTAAGTTATCAACTTCCAGACAGTGTTCAGTAGCCATTAAGAAGGCTAACAGAATGTTAGGTTATATAGCACTGTGATGTGTGGAGTACAACTCAAAGGAGGTTATGTTCAAGCTTTATAATGCACTGATGAGGCTTCATCTGGAGTAGTGTGTGCAATTTTGGTCTCCAAGCTACAAAAAGGACATAGCAGCGTTAGAAAAGGTACAGAGAAGAGCAACTAGGCCGATTCCAGAGCTACAGGGGTTGAATTATGAGGAAAGATTAAAAGAGCTGAGCCTATACAGTTTAAGCAAAAGAAGATTAAGAGGTGACATGATTGAAGTGTTTAAAATTATGAAGGGAGTTAGTACAGTGGATCGACACTTATTTTAAAACGAGTTCATCAAGAACACGTGGACATAGTTGAAAACTTGTTAAGGGTAAATTTTGCACAAACATTAAGAAGTGTTTGTTTACACAAAGAGCGACAGACACTTGGAATAAGCTACCAAGTAGTGTGGTTGACAGTAAGACTTTAGGGACTTTCAAAACTCGACTTGATGTTTTTTTGGAAGAAATAAGTGGATAGGACTGGCAAGCTTTGTTGGCCTGAATGGCCTGTTCTTGTCTAGATTGTTCTAATGACACAACATTTCATAGTAATTATAAAAGAAATGACAGTGGGTTTAGACTTCTCCATTTTTAGAGCAATTTTACATGTTAATATTTTTAAACTGAGAAGTTGTCCAAAAAAAAGTGCAATCCCATCAAATTTTAAAAAGTCCCAGATGTTTGAAAAAAAAAATCTGTCTCAGCTTTGTGAGTGTTATGAACATATAAACAGTTAATAAATTTCTTTTGTACATTTCCAATGTTAAAATACTTAGCACTCCCTTCCCAGTAGCAATCAATTGAACAAAACAGAAACATGCTTTTGTTGGTAAGAAATTTTATCAGTGACCTCTCATCTCACTGATTCACAGTGTTGTAGTTACAAACACATTGATTGTCTCCCACTATACACCAATCAGGCTTTGTAGTGCTGTTCTCTGATTGGTTAAAGAGAGCCAGTTCTGTGCACATTTCCTGGGATCAAAACCTTCCAGAGAGGTCCTTCTTGCTTTGATTAAAATTTGGTCATCTGTGCTAAATACATGCAGACTGCTTCCAGTGCAGTTTTTGATTTACTGTAATTTTGCAACAGGTATGCAGTATTGAATTTGCTTTCATTTGTCAATGATCTCCTTTGATAGTAAAGCTAGTTTTTCTGCTGACAGCTAACTGTATGGTGTAGGGCAGTGTTTCTTAAACTCAGTCAAAGGAGACCCGCTGCGGCTGCAGGTTTTTTGTTCCAACAAATTTCACAATCAGCGAGTCATTTTATCTTTACTTGATGTCATAGCTGCCAGTTTACTCTTTTCTTAATCGCAGTCAGAAAAGCACAGCAATGTGATTTTACATTCTCAAAACATTTTCAAATATTTCTATTTTTATAAGGACAACAACAAGCTGTGCAGACACCTGGGCAAATGCACTAAGGGTGAGGCAGTGCAATTGCTTGTCAGATCTACCACCGTGCTCATTAACAAATAATTACAGTAATTAAATAACCACAACACCTGGGAAAGCAAATTAATAAAGATAATGGTGGATATCATTAAAAAAAACAACAACTTGGAAACCCACTAAATTATTCCTATTCAGCTTACATAAATGATTGGTCCATTTTAATAAAAATAAGTTTAAATATGTTAACCCCAAAACACAACGTGGGAAATAACAGCTTGCTTAATTAGGCTTAGAGTTAACCTAAAAGTAAGGGTTAAAAGTAAAAGTAAAAAGAAAAAAAAATGTAGCCACGTAGGGCCTCCAGGACCAAGCCTGAAAACTACTGGTCTAGGGTGACTATAATTTGCTTGTTAAAATAAAGAGGACAGGATAAATGGTGGTTGAGGGCAATTAACACTCGACACAGGCCTCCAAAGTAATGATCAATTTGTTGGTTACATAAAGTAATAAATGTTCAGTTTAAACGTCTTAGTTTTATTAAACTACTGAGCACACTTTTGAACAGGTGGGGTTACTATTTCTCTTCCATAACGGCAAAAAGGAAAAAATCAAAAACATAGCTGTATTACTTTTTTTTTCTTTTAAATACAACAAAAATCCTAACATCTGAGGAAACAATGAAGTCTGTTACATCTTTCAAAACATACGAGTCCTCATTTGTTGAGAAGTGATCAATTTCACTGACGCATTTTAAAATATAATAAAACCAAATTGAACTTTTTATTTTGCATGACCTTATAAACAGCCAAATCTGATTTAAATATTCACATCAAGACAGAAGTACAGTCCACTGGTTTGTTATGCCAAAACAACCTCAGTTGGTGTTGAGACATCCACAAATTTACCTGGTCTGTCAATTTTGCTGACAAGCTCAACCTCTCTTACCTGTAGTTATGTGCTTTATAGAGTAAACATGTGCTTCCACATCACTTTCGGCTTTATTTGCTACTGACCCATATGTGCCTGCTCTACAAAAAGTACATTCAGGTTCTTATTCAAGTAAAAGAGTATTTATTTTTGTGTTTGTTTTTAAAACTCATCTGTAAATGTACTGTCATTTGGGTACCTCTGTTCCAGTTAACGTGTTTGGAGATTTATGGTATGCTTTTGTGGTTTGAATTTGTGATTCCTATAAAGTGCTGCTAGTTGCACTAACATTTTCTTTTCTTTACACTAACTATTTCCACACGTTCTAATCAATTTGAAGACTAGAAAAAAATTGGCCACTTGTTTTAAGAAAAAAGCATTTAACTGCACACGTGTGTAGAATATATGTGGTATTTTGGCTAGTCTTTGCTATTCTGATGGTCCTTCCATCCATCCACCCATCCTCTTCTGCTTATCCGAGGTCGGGTCGCAGGGGCAGCAGCTTGAGCAGAGATGCCCAGACTTCCCTCTCCCCGGCCACTTCTTCTAGCTCTTCCGGGAGAATCCCAAGGCGTTCCCAGGCCAGCCGAGAGACATAGTCCCTCCAGCGTGTCCTGGGTCTTCCCCGGGGCTTCCTCCTGGTTAGATGTGCCCGGAACACCTCACCAGGGAGGCGTCCAGGAGGCATCCTGATCAGATGCCCGAGCCACCTCATCTGACTCCTCTCGATGCGGAGGAGCAGCGGCTCTACTCTGAGCCCCTCCCGGATGCCTGAGCTTCTCACCTTATCTTTAAGGGAAAGCCCAGACACCCTGCGGAGGAAACTCATTTCAGCCGCTTGTATTCGCGATCTCGTTCTTTCGGTCACTACCCATAGCTCATGACCATAGGTGAGGGTAGGAACATAAATCGACTGGTAAATTGAGAGCTTCGCCTTGCGGCTCAGCTCCTTTTTCACCACGACAGACCGATGCAGAGCCTGCATTACTGCGGATGCCGCACCAATCCGCCTGTCGATCTCACGCTCCATTCTTCCCTCACTCGTGAACAAGACCCCGAGATACTTGAACTCCTCCACTTGAGGCAGGATCTCGCTACCAACCCTAAGAACACTCCACCCTTTTCCGGCTGAGGACCATGGTCTCGGATTTGGAGGTGCTGATTCCCATCCCAGCCGCTTCACATTCGGCTGTGAACCGATCTAGAGAGAGCTGAAGATCACGGCCTGATGAAGCAAACAGGACAACATCATCTGCAAAAAGCAGTGACCCAATCCTGAGTCCACCAAACTGGACCCCCTCAACACCCTGGCTGCGCCTAGAAATTCTGTCCGTAAAAGTTATGAACAGAATCGGTGACAAAGGGCAGCCCTGGTGGAGTCCAACTCTCACTGGAAACGGGTTCGACTTACTGCCGGCAATGCGGACCAAGTTCTGACACCGATTGTACAGGGACCGAACAGCCCTTATCAGGGGGTCCGGTACCCCATACGCTCGGAGTATCCCCCACAGGATTCCCCGAGGGACACGGTCGAATGCCTTTTCCAAGTCCACAAAACACATGTAGACTGGTTGGGCAAACTCCCATGCACCCTCTAGGACCCTGCTAAGGGTGTAGAGCTGGTCCACTGTTCCGCGACCAGGACAAAAACCACACTGTTCCTCCTGAATCCGAGGCTCGACTATCCGCGGACCCTCCTCTCCAGGACCCCCGAATAGACTTTTCCAGGGAGACTGAGGAGTGTGATCCCTCTGTAGTTGGAACACACCCTCCGGTCCCCTTTCTTAAAGAGGGGGACCACCACCCCGGTCTGCCAATCCAGAGGCACTGTCCCTGATGTCCATGCGATGTTGCAGAGGCGTGTCAACCAATACAGTCCTACAACATCCGATAAGGTGTATTCTGAAGGTGTATTCTGGTGGTACTTTAGATAATCAGGTATCACGTATCACACACATTGCTGTGCCAGTATATTTTTTCAAATGTGCAAACTTAAATTGTCTGTTGCAAATGCGAGTGAAATGTTCAAACTGTGGTGCCCTGCCACTAAAAGAAAACCACTTAAGAATAATGGCATCTATGAAGTGCAGTACTGTAAAATCTCACGTATAATGCATACTTATGTATAATGCGCATGGCTAATTTAGCCCAAGATTTTCATGTGTGTGAAAAAGATAAAAAAATAAAATAATAAAAAATTCATGTATAATGCGAACCCTTAACTTTTCATAATTGTATTAAAATTACAGTTACTTATTTAAACAAAATTTAAAAGTCATTTTTTAATAATATTTAAGATAACAAATAGGTACCTATTAGATAAAATAAAAACTTGTTAAATTGCATTTTTTTTTTTTTTTTTTTTACATAACCAAAATTTACGTTTAGGTAATAACTATTACCCAATCAAAAATATGTAACTCTAAATATAGGTACAGTGGAACCTCGGTTCACGAACGTCTCGGTACACGTACAACTTAGTTTACGACCAAAAAGTTCGCCAAACTTTTGCCTCGGTTCACGACCACACACTCGGTATACGAACAAGCCAGTTTCCCTTTCGGTTTGTGCGCGCTGATGATTTCCGCACGTATTGCATTGTTCTCGGTCAGACGTGCGTGCGTGCTTGCTTTCGCTGTGAAATCTTTGTGCTCTATTTCATTTCCCTTCCAGTTCGTATGCACCAATTACTGCATGTGTTCAGCCTCTCCCTGTTCATAGTTTTCAGTCAGACGTGCATGCTTTACCTGTGAACTCTTTGTGCTCTACAGTATTTCATGTGCTTTTGCAGTTAACCATGGCTACTAAGCAAGTGAAGAGTGGTGAGAAGAAAGTTTTGCAGAAAACTGAAATTGAAGTAAAGAAAGAAATTATTGAAAAGTATGAGTCTGGCGTTCGTGTTACTGATCTTGCTGACGAGTACAAGAAGTCAAAATCTATGATTTCGACTATTCTAAAGCAGAAAGAATCTATTAAAGCAGCTGATGTTGCAAAAGGAGCTACAGCGTTAACCAGGCAGAGGCCTCAAGTGCTGGAAGAGGTGGAAAAACTGTTGCTAGTGTGGCTGAACGAGAAGCAACTTGCAGGGGATAGCGTAAGCGAGGCGATGTTATGCGAGAAAGCCAGGAAGATTCATGGCGATTTGCTGCAAAACTATCCTTCTATGAGTGACGAAAATGAGGAATTTAAAGCCAGTAGAGGATGGTTTGAAAAGTTTCGCAAGAGAAGTAGCATTCATAGTGTGGTAAGTCATGGAGAGGCTGCTAGTTCCGACGCTGAAGCTGTGAAAGAATTTGTGAAAAATTTCACAAAATTAGTGGAGGACGAAGGCTACATCCCGCAACAAATCTTCAACTGCGACGAGACCGGATTGTTCTGGAAGAGGATGCTGAAGAGGACCTACATTACCCAGGAAGAGAAGGCTATGCCCGGCCATAAACCAATGAAGGACAGGTTGACCATTTTGCTGTGTGCTAATGCTAGTGGCGACATAAAAATCAAGCCGCTACTTGTTTACCAATTTGAGAACCCTCGTGCTTTCAAACAGCACAATGTAAACAAAGCCAGACTGCCTGTGATGTGGAGGGCAAACACGAAGGGGTGGGTCACAAGGACTTTGTTTTTTGAATGGCTGCACGAGGCTTTCGCTCCCGCCGTCTTGAATATCTTGATATCTTGAATAGAATAACCTGCCTAAAAAATGCCTTCTTCTGATGGACAATGCACCAGCACACCCTCCAAATTTGGTTGACGATATGGTCGAGGAGTATGACTTTATTAAGGTCGTGTTCACCCCTCCCCCCCCAAAACGACTCCTCTTCTGCAGCCCATGGACCAGCAGGTTATTTCAAAAATGTGACCGAGGAGACGTCTTTGACCCTGAAAGAGTTCTGGAAGAACCATTTTAATATCGTTCATTGCATCGGCCTCATTGATAAAGCCTGGGAAGACGTCACACACTGCACCTTGACCTCGGCCTGGAAAAAACTTTGGCCTGAATGCATTCCTGAACAGGTTTTAGAAAGCTTTGAGCTTCCTGTTGTGGATGAGATTGTGTCTATGGGCAAGAGCATGGGTCTTGAATTGGACAATGAGGACATCGAGGAGCTGATCCTGGATCACAAGGAGGAGCTGACGACGGAGGAACTCGCTGAACTCCAGCAGGAGCAGCTTAGGTTGCTCACCGAGGAGCAGTCCTCCGGGGAAGAAGAGGAAAGGGCGGTTATAAAAAGTGATGCGATAAAAGCCATCATGGAAAAATGGAACGAGTGCTAGGATTTTTTCAAAAAGAACCACCCTGACAAAGCGGTTACAAACAGAGTGATAAACATGATGAACGACAATGTCGTCTCGCATTTTCGAAAAATCTTAATGCGTAGGAAAAGGCAAGTCACATTAGACCACTGTTTCACTAAGTCTGATCCACCAGCTAAACGGCTAAAAACGCCAGAAACCCAAGAAATCACAAGAGAGAAAACACCTGAAGGAAAACATCCCTCCATCGCGGAGCCAGACTCCCCCCCCCCCCCCCCCCCGCCCCAGTCCCTCCACACTTCATGCCAGAACTCGACTCATGCAAGGTTAATTTTCTTGGTGGTTTATGGTTAGTTTTTGTATTACAGATTTTTCAAATGTTTCTTTTTTTCCCCCGTGCTTCAAACTCATTAAAAAAAGTGTTTATACAGCGATCGGGCACAAACTCCTGCAATATTATTTTCTTGGTTGCTTGTGGTTGGTTTTCAAATAAAGTTCGGATTTCTTCAAATGTTCCTTTTATTCCCCCTGTGCTTAGTGTTTATACAGCGATCGGGTCATAAGGCTATAGCATGAACTCTTACAATGTTATTTTCTTGGTTGCTTGTGGTTGGTTTTTAAATAAAGTTTGGATTTGTTCAAATGTTCCTTTTTACCCCCCTGTGCTTAAAACTCATTAAAAAAAAAAGTGTTTATACAGTGATCGGGTTGTAAGGCTATAGCGCGAACTGCTGCAATGTTACAGAGAGAGAGAGAGAGCAGGCTCGCGTGCTGATGAGAGAGAGAGATATAGAGAGAGAGAGAGAGAGAGAGAGAGAGAGAGAGAGAGACAGCGCGTGCAGCTGAGCAGGGAGTCTGGGTGTTTGTGTCAGTGTTATTTAATGTTTTTACATTAGTTTACTATTACACTGTGCATTCTATGGTGTAATTAACTATATTTGTGCTTAAAAATATTTTAAAAAATATATTCACACACAGTTCGTACGGTCTGGAACGGATTAATTGTATTTACATACAATCCTATGGGGAAAATTGCTTCGGTTCACGACCAAATCGGTTTACGACCAGAGGTTTGGAACGAATTATGGTCGTGAACTGAGGTTCCACTGTATACCTAACTGGAAGAACAGTCGTCATCACTACTACTAGTGAGAAGCTTATCTAATGCTGTTGAGTCAATGCTGTTGTCATTGATTCCATCGTAATAAATATCGCCATCATTATCTTCATCTGATGACACCTGTTTATCCTCCCACAAAAACTTCCTTGCTGCCAGCAAGATTATTAGAAATAGAACATTTCAGGAAATCATGGTGACTTATAGACACATCTAATTAATTCCAAGCCGCAAGTATCCATTCGACTAGTTCTGAGAGAGCTGATTGAAGCATATAACCACCAGCAATAAATGTGTGATTACCATTGCTTAACTATGCATTCCATTTACAATAGATGTCATCCTTCATCACGTTATTGACAGAAACATCTAAAGATTGTAATAGATGGGTCATGCCGCCTGAAATAACAACAAGATCAGATTTTAGTTTATTAAGTTCCTCCTTAATAGAAGACAGATGATCTACGTGAAATGAGTCAAGCACCAACATACAAGGTTGTTTCCTTAAACCACTGGGAGTTTTTGCCCAAACACATTTTAGCCAGTCAATGGTTAATGCTTCATCCATCAATACATCCTTTAGAGTTAACTTGAGTGTGTGCACCACACATTTATTCCTTTGGGTGGAATTTTTTTCTTTAAAATGATGAAAGAAGGCATCTTTCCTCCATCTGCAGTACATGCTAACATAATGGTTAAGTGAGACTTCTCATGTCCAATTGTACATATAAACACAGCTTTTGTGCCTTTTTCATTTACTGTCCTATTGTAAGGCATATCAAAAGTCAAGGGTGTCTGATTGGTATTTCCAATCTGTGCAAGATCATACTTGTGTTTTCTTCTCAATTTGTTAATGTACTTTTGGAATTCTAGGATCTTTGTTTCATAGTCATCTGTGAGATGATGTGTGATGGTAGTTCTACAAACTGAAAGTCCATGCTGCTTCATAAGACAAACTGGCAGTCCATAAGATGCTTTAAATCTGTTGCCATCGCAAAATATATTTTTTTAATTCCAATGTTTTAAGTAAGGGTTTCAATGCATGAAATACCGATTCCCTGTAGCCTTCTATTTGTTACCCAGTCCATTAATTCTTTTTCTAGGTCTGGAAAATTTGGCCAGGCCCCAAAATTTTCCCCCCTTTTTTTTTGTAGGTAACGCTTGCAAAGGCTCTTTGTTTGTGTGCCATAATCGGATGTTTAATTCCGAATATAGAAATGCTGACTTGCTCCCCGATTGCTGTTAGTTTCTGCATATTTTATTACTAACATCTTTTCTGCTGCAGTATTACTTCCCCTTGATTTAATTTTAAGGGTTTAAAATACCAGATGGTGTTAAAATGAACCTTACCAGTACTTGAAGGAACACGACGACCACCTACCCGCTACTATCAAGTCCATTCATCAAGTCAAAATGACTGACTATAATGCATAATGCATGTGCGGACTGAGTGGTTGGCCAAGATGAGTACTGACATCTTAAATGGGAGGGGCAAACTGTAACGCAATTCCACTGAACAGCAAAGTGGTACCACAGACGGAACCAAGTGCTTAATGAATACATTCCTACTGTGCAGGCTTACTGAAAATACCTAATTAATATTATGTCTTGTGTAATCCACACCCCCATTTTTAGCGAAGTAAAGAGTAAAAATGGAATGCATTATACATGAGATTTTACAGTATTTTGTACAGATAAGGCAAAAGTTGAACTGTTTTACTGTAATATTTGAAGACATAATCAAGCTCCACTATCATCAAATGCTCATCCTTCTGTGAAGCACATCAGGGAATACATCACAGTTTGAAACTAGTTTGCTACTTTCAAGACCTGCACAGCTTGGTATCATAGACAGAAAAGCAAATTCAAAATTCTTTGAAGACATTTTCCTGAAGAACATCAGGGTAGAAGTCTGTCACCTGTAACTTAACAGAAGTTGGTTGATACATCAAGACATTGAACTGAAATACAAAAATAAATTAACAAGAAACTGGTTTAAGCAGAAGAAAATTTGTGCTCTGAAATGTCCAATCCATAGTCCAATCCTCAGCCCAGTTGATTTGCTGTGGCATGACCTGAGAAGTGCGTTTCGTGCAAGGAATTACAGAAATGAAATTGGAATGACAAAGACATAGCACATAGATGGACATTAAGACACTTATCCTTTTATTAAGGTGGAGAGCGTGTAATATTTGTTATTTTTCTTTATTATGATGCTTGAACCTCCTTGGTGTTAACTCCAAACATGACTCAGGCTCAGAATTCTTTGTTGTTACATTTAAGCCTGAGTCAGACTTGGGGTGAGTGTAATGATTTGCTTTACAGTGTTCAGCCCAAATAACACGCAGGGCATTACTCTGCTGCTGTCTAGTGGATAAAATAATTGTCATGCTGCAAAAAGTCATGGATATTTGTATACTTCTGCCACTTTATGGTAACTCCTTGGTAAGTTATCATGATTCATGAGTGGAGTGGAGCCTTCAGCCAAAAACACAATGGCAAACAAAAAGCTGTAAGGCCAGTTTTAGAACAAACTGAAACTGAACTATTGCTTGCATCGAGCACTAGTGATGATGATGATGAGCATTGGTAATCAAACATTGACCTGGGTAATGAAACTAATGCATAAGGAACCATAAAATCAAACCACCGTGATATGTCTGGTAACTTTAGCCCCGTGAAGCTTCATTGTGGTGCAACAGTATCTGTGTGGCAAAAAGACAAAATGATTGCTATCAAGTACAAGGTCATGAAAGACATTAATCCCTCTAAGCACCGTTCACAATGCAGCAACTGTCAATATTGTTGTGAGGGGAAAAATGTGGAAGTCACTTAGCCTTGCCCTGTGATAGCCTATAGTAACACAAGGGGCGCATCAAGCATGTGGATCAGCTGCTGACCTTCTACCCCCTCGTGTAAACAACTGAAAAAAAATTTGAAGTGCTCAAACAAACATGCTTCTACTGTACTAATTGCAGATTTGGGCTGCATGCTTTGACTGCTTCAAAACACAGCACTTGAATGATTTGTACTAAATTTGCATGAGTACACTAGCAGTGGACACTAGACATACCTTTCCTACTTATACAGTACCAGGTAGTAAATGGGTGAGAGTGAGCTGACCACAAAGGAAGAAGTGATTAGGGGCCAGAATAACCAGGCCATAATGGGCAGTTTAGCCAGGCCATCAGGAAACAGTCTACTCTTTCCAAAAGATGCCCAGATACTTTTGCTTCAGGTGGATTACCTATTTTGAACTGCAAGTGGTATGACTGCTTTTGTAGCTTGCCTGGAAGCACATGGAAATTCTCTCCTACGTCTGATAAGTTCTGCTTTAATTCTTACTACTGTTAAGAATATTAGGAAATCTCCATTATGATAAATTAGCATATTTTAATGATGTTCAAAAAAAATGAGATGAAGACAATGCAGGTACCGATAAAAAAAATATTAAACTACTCACAAATATAATCATTGTGAGAATGAGGGAAACTGCATCCGTCTCTAAGCACAAACCCATGAGAGAAACTCTAAATTGTAGCCAGCTAACACAGGATATGCTATGGTCACTGTTGTTAATATATACATTGGTACAGTGATGATCAACTTACAACCCTCCAATTGTTTACGTACAGCCCACAGAGGCAGTTTGTGCAACCCACTTCATTTGGCTCAATTGAAACATTTTTGCATTCAATATTATAAGTATGAATATATGAAAGTTTTTGAAAAGACCGTGTTTCTAGTACAGATACAGTAATCCCTCGCTGTATCGCACTTCGCCTTTCGCGGCTTCACTCTATCGCGGATTTTATATGTAAGCATATTTAAATATATATCGCGGATTTTTTGCTGGTTCGCGGATTTCTGCGGACAATGGGTCTTTTAATTTCTGGTACATGCTTCCTCAGTTGGTTTGCCCAGTTGATTTCATACAAGGGACGCTACTGGCAGATGGCTGAGAAGCTACCCAACTTACTTTTCTCTCTCTCTCTCTCTTGCGCTGACTTTCTCTGATCCTGACGTAGGGGGATTGAGCAGGGGGGCTGTTCGCACACCTAGACGATAGGGACGCTCCTCTAAAAATGCTGAAAGATCATCTTCACGTTGCTACCTTCTGTGCAGCTGCTTCCTGAAGCGACATGCTGCACGGTGCTTCGCATACTTAAAAGCACGAAGGGCACGTATTGATTTTCGATTGTTTGTTTTTCTCTGTCTCTCTCTCTCTCTCTCCCTGCTCCTGACGGAGGGGGTGTGAGCTGCTGCCTTTATTGTAACTGCTTTGTGCCGCTGTGCTTCGCATACTTAAAAGCCAAACAGCCCTATTGATTTGTTTGCTTTTCTCTATCTCTCTGACATGCTCTGCTCTTGATGCGCACTCCTTTGAAGAGGAAGATATGTTTGCATTCTTTTAATTGTGAGATGGAACTGTCATCTCTGTCTTGTCATGGAGCACAGTTTAAACTTTTGAAAAAGAGACAAATATTTGTTTGCAGTGTTTGAATAACGTTCCTGTCTCTCTACAACCTCCTGTGTTTCTGCGCAAATCTGTGACCCAAGCATGACAATATAAAAATAACCATATAAACATATGGTTTCTACTTCGCGGATTTTCTTATTTCGCGGGTGGCTCTGGAACGCAACTCCTGCGATGGAGGAGGGATTACTGTAATGTGATAAAAAACAGTATCGGCAAAAGATATCAGCAAATACGCTACATGCTCTTGGACTTGACTCTTTGAATCAGAAAATCCATGTCAATGTTCTATAAATGCTAAAGAGAAAATAACTCTACCCAAATTGTTTGAGTCATGTTATCAATATATAACAGTAGACACATCTTAAACACATGAACTTTGAAAATCATTATTTTTATTTTAACATATGCAAACATGAGAATTTTTGAATGACTGAATTCAGTTAAAAAAATACAAAAATACAAACTTATTACATGCAATAACATTTTTCTTCATTTTTTTTTTTAATTTCTTTTTTCAATATATTAACAACAAGATCAGCCATTTGTTTAATAATGAGCTCGGAAATTAAGAAGCACAAGGCTGTGGATGAAAATAGTTTAATAAAAAATGGATTTTCAAATTATTATTTTTTTACTTGTGTAAAGGACAATGCTATTTGTCTGGTATACCTGAAAGAAACATCTGTGCTTAAAGAATATAAATAATATCCAGGGGCATTATGAAACTAAGCATTCTTCAAAAATTATTGATCTATAAGGACAGCTGTGCAAAAACAATGTAGATCAACTACAAAAAAGTCTAAGACAAAAGCAAAATATACATAAAGCTGCTTTGTTAACCTCTTGTTGGGTAGATTGTGCAGGCTACATTTTCAGTTGAATTTTCATAAACAGAATCAAATCATTCTCCGATTTTGAAATAATAAAAAAAATACATAGATGCTGTAGCAGACATTTTCCAGACAAAAAATGAATAACCATGAAAAATCAGCTTATCACAATTTACAATCGCAAGTTGATTTGATTAACTTTAAAAAACATCAAAGACAGTTTGAAGGAACAAACTTCTAAGTTAGAATGGATTTATCTGGCTTTGAATGAAAGTTGTGATATTCGCAAAACAGCACAATTTGCCATCTTCTTAACTCTTCCTTTAATGAAGAATTAGCATCCTTGGTCCCATTAAAAGGAACGATCGATAGATCTCTCTCTCTCTGAGAGAGAGAGAGAGAGAGAGAGAGAGAGAGAGAGAGAGAACTGAAAATGGTTCAATGTCAATTAAATATACCAATGGAAAAGTTTGTGGGAATATCAAAAGACTGAGAACTATCCATGTCTTGTTTAAATATTGGACTGTTAGGACTATTACCCAAGGATATCATAAAGTTAACAGGATACAAAATAATTATTTCTTCCTAAATTCTGCATAAGGAAAATCTGTGTGCAAAAATTTTGAAAATGTTAAATATAGTTTCACAAATCATCATATTTGTCAATTTCATTAGATTCTGGACTTAATCATTGTCAATTTAAAGAGTTTTTAAAAGATATGGAAAGCAAATACAGCAATGTTATTTTTTAACACTGAGGGGCACTGGCTAAGTTGTGGCACAATGTTAAAGCTTATGTATGATTTAAAGAATAAAATTCAGCTGTTCTTGGAGATGAAAGAACCCTTTTCAGGATTTCACGACAAGGACTGAATGAGGAATTTTCCATTCTTTATTGACATTACTCAGAATCTGAATTTAAGTGTTCAAGAACCTAACAAACATAAGTACATGTTTGATAAAAATAAAAGCCTTTGGAAAATATGCTGAAAGTTTGGAATTGTCAGCTTGAATCCAAAAGTATGGCAAATTTTACAGTTTTAGAAAAAGAAAATCAATGTGATAAGAAAAATATGCAAAAGAAATATAGAGGCTTCAACCAGAACTTTTGCATTTTAAAATATAGAAGAGTACAAAACTCTTTCTATATTTTCTCATCAGCCTTAAATTTAGACATTGAAAAAAACACCAGAAGAATTTCAAATGCAAATAATTGATCTACAATGCAATACCAAATTAAGAAATACATTTCAAAACTTTGATCTTGTTGATTTTAATAAATGTTATTTCCCATATAAAAATTTCCCATTGTTGTGTAATAAAAATGATAAAAAGCAACCTTCAAAAACCACCTTGATGACAAGCAAAAGGAAAAATTGTACACTTGTCAGTTTCTTCAATGACTGCAAATTTCAAAAAACTTGTTATTGACAGTGCCAAATATTTAATTGAAAACGTGTTGCCATTTTTTCGGCTGTACATTAATTTTTTAAAACAAGTATGTGTGTATATATTTAAACTTTTATTTTTATTTATAAATATATATATATATATATATATATATATATATATATATATATATATATATACACACACACACATATACACACACACATACATATATATACATACAGTAATCCCTCGCTATATCGCGCTTCAACTTTCATGGCTTCACTCTATCATGGATTTTATATGTAAGCATATCTAAATATATAACGCAGATTTTTCGCTGCTTCGCGGGTATGGGTCTTTTTACTTCTGGTACATGCTTCCTTAGTTGGTTTGCCCAGTTGATTTCATACAAGGGACGCTATTGGTGGATGGCTGAGAAGCTACCCAATCAGAGCACGCAGTTAAGTTCCTGTGTGCTGATTGGCTCAGCGACGGAGCGTCGAATTCGATTCCGCTGCGTTAATCAGGAAGTCTCGTCTCGCTCATTCAGCATCAACGTGCTCCTGCTACTGCTTCAGGGCCCGTGCCCAAGCGCCAACGGAAGATGCTAACGATTGCTGAAAAGGTAAAAGTTTTGGATATGTTGAAGGAAAGGAACAGCTACACTGCTGCAGGACGCCATTACAGCATCAATGAGTCCACGATTCTTTTTATTTAAAAAGGAGGAAAAGAATATAAGATCTACGGCCACAGTGTCCTTTAACCAGGGTGCAAAACAAGTTGTAAGTGGACGTAATAAGGCGGTA
The DNA here is from genome assembly GCF_900747795.2 of Erpetoichthys calabaricus. Taxonomy (NCBI): domain Eukaryota; kingdom Metazoa; phylum Chordata; class Cladistia; order Polypteriformes; family Polypteridae; genus Erpetoichthys; species Erpetoichthys calabaricus. The sequence goes on from NC_041398.2 coordinate 125,855,364, forward strand.
GTCAGGATGGAATCTGCTTTAGGGATCTGGATTGAAGACTGCCGGAAGAAGAACAACGATGGTGCTACACAATTGCCTGAAGAGGCTCCTTTAGAAGAGCTGTAACGCTCTCCTTTGTTGTGCAGTAAAATTAAACTCATCATTGTCGTCGTGTCATTGTTGGTGAGTAACCATAATTAATTTTCTACGTACAGTACTTATTACGTGTTCATAGTTTAGTGTCACTGTACTCACATTTTACTGTATACAATTTTTCTTGCATTGTACGTATTTACTGCTGGTGGCCTGTCTGTCGTAATGGCTGTAACATGTGTGATGTCGGAGACGCGCGATATCTTTAAAATAATATTTAGGTTTTACTGTATATAAACAGTGTGTTTACATACATAATTTCAACAAATCTTACCTAATATCTAAGAGAATACAAAGGGTTTATGCTGTATAATTGTGCGGGAAATGTTTATAACAGTGTGGGAGAGATAATAAGGGCTTAAAATATATAAAAATAACCATATGAACATATGGTTTTTACTTCACGGATTTTCACCTTTCGCGGGGGGTTCTGGAACACAACCCCTGCGATCGAGGAGGGATTACTGTATATTATATTATATAAAAATTATTATTTGATATTCTCTGTTAATCATGACTTTTATAAACATAAAATGTATTGTTACCTATGCTGAAAATAAAGTGTCCGCCCTTTAAATTAACAGTTTTTAAATTAATAAATTAGTGGTTTTTTTGGGTTACAGGTGTTGCAGCACATTATTGGAAAAAAAAAGGTTGCTCATCATTGCATTAGTATATATTAGATTAATATACACATAGTATTTGAAGCAAAATAAACATAGTACAAACCATCATTGAAATAATATCTAAGCAACAATGCTTTCTTCAGAGTTTAGTAGCCAGTTTTAATTTCAGGTCTTCTAAAATTTCACAATGTAGGGCAGCAAAGCTTTTCTTCCTTACAAAAATGTAAATCAAATATTATAGTTTTGCTTTCTGCATTGTACTTGCTTGTGAATGACTAAAAAATATATGTGTGGTCACCCTGCAAACGGACTGTAGCCCTGTACAGATGTGGTTCCTGCCTTGATAAATCTTCTGAATTCAGATCTGACAAGTCTTGCAAATCAATCAGGGACCACTCCCACACATAATACAGTATATAAATTATGCTTGTGCCAAAAGACAATATCACTGGCAATCAACAATTGATTACTTACAGTCATAACTTTGCCAGTAAGTTGAACCACATGATCAAACAACTCATAAATACTTTTACACTAGACGCTTAGAAATACAAATAGGTAGTATATGCATTGTACATGCATAGTCTTTACACTAAAAAATTGTAAATGTGTCTTCAGTAGAAAGATAAAAATCTGGTTACATTTTCCCTCGCAAAATGCACATAATCAATCTAACAACTTCGTGGGTGAGCAAGAGTTTTGTATACTTTATATATACATTTTTCCTGATAATGAAGGTCCGCAGAAGGCAGCATCTTATTGCCATTGTATGGCATATATTTAAGAGAAGACACAGAGAGGCAAAACGTGTTCTATAATGCTTCTGTGTCAAAGCAACAAGTGTGTTGTGGCAAGTCTGTATGCAGGAAGAGAGTCAGGCTCTATATAACACATACTGTATGCTGGAAAATATCACACTTGGAGGGCAGCCACCAAGATACTTGGCATTGGTTGTTCTGTTTCTGCATGCATTACCTAATATTTTTCTATTCAGGTATACCTGCATTTGCTATTATTTACCAAAATGTAGTGTATATGTTATCAAATGTTGGACAATATTCATAAAGAATACCTAATCACAGTGCACTGGAGCACTACATAGTTCTATAATAACAGACATGTGGAAATAACTTTGAAGATGTCCTCCAACGCTTTGATGTAATGCAGCATGGAAGAATCTCACATCATCTTTCAAGGTGCCCTTTACTGAAACCATTACCAATGTTTTGTTTCACAAAAACAATGGATATAAGTATACGTATTCCTTTTTTTTCTCTGTGCAGGAGGAAAGTTTTAATTGATCAATTGTAAATATTAAATGACTGATTCATTACTGTGCTACACTTCAGTGCAAATCAGGACATATGCTTTTGAGTATAACAATACATAATATCATTGCATAATATTCAATACAAGGTTCTTGATTTGGAACAAGTAGTGAATCAAACCATACATTGTACCAGGTAGAAAATATTAAGTACTGCTTACAAAATCAAGTGCTGTTTGAATTACATGAGGTGTGTTAAAAATGTAAACAAGCAACCCCTTCCTCCTCTAAAAAATCTTTTCTTTGTCGTTCACTACAGTAACATATACAAGGAATAGAATCTTTTGATTTTTCTAATATACTTCATTGAAGACAGCAATGTGTTTGGGAGCATTTTAGCTTCCCTGCAAAGTTAAAATGACACCGACCATCAAGTGGTGGATTGTCAAATTACAGCATGCCAAATAAGAGTAGCATAAACGAGTTCTAATGACACAAACATATCAATTTGTGCAGAAATCATCCTCTTTATTGGTGGAACTAAAAGAAAGCAAAGCAGCACAGCAAATTCTTTCTAGTACTAAAGAAATCACTGCATCAGTTGACATGTTTATAGTGATAGATATAATGCCACGTTCAACAAATGAGAAAGCTGGATTCATGAACCAGCTGCATGATTAAGGCACATTGCATTATTCAGTCTCTTCCCCATTTTAGTATGACTGTAATCCCCATCTTTTACAAAAAAAAAAAAAAAAAAAGATTAAGTTGAAAATGAAATGGCAAAAGTGCACAATGTCACTCCAACTACAAAATGTTTGCTATCTAGGACTACAAAGAGCTACCTGCTATAACCGCACACTACTTTACAGCAGAATGAGAAACAAAGATTCCAACTATTTAGACATGCTCCTTGCAAATCATACTAGTGAAACTTGGCCAAACAGCAAAATGAGCCAGTGAGAGTTTGGAAACTAGACGAAACACAAATATGACTATTCTCTAACTACTGACAACAGCAAAAATATTGTGAAATGCAATAGTGGTTTCTGATCTGGAGCCACAAATAGAATGCTTTGCACATTTTTCAACCTAGCTCTCAGAAAGTAAAAAATATTACCTGAGCAAGAAGTACTATATCAGTGTAATATTGTTATTAACCTCATTAAATCATTTTAACATTGACTTCTTTCACTGGACATTTTTTATGTTTGTTTTCATATTTATATACATTTTACACATTTTAATATGTATTTATATTTATGCAGACTATATACATTCATCTAATTTCTAATAGTGTGAAGGAGCTCTTAGAACATTAAGACAGAAAGTAGCCCTGGACTGATTGCCACTGATTACACACATTTAACTCACATGACAGTAAATTTTACACTGAAGATGCATTGAACATGTAACAGATCTCTAAACTGAATCTGTTACAAGAGTAGTAATTATAGTGAAAGTCTTAAATAAGCAACAGGACCTTCTTTGGGCTCAGCTATCTAAGGCTGTTGTTGTTCAGTTTCCAAGTGAGGGGAAAGAGTATGCATCTTGCTCTGGACTGCAGGCAACTTGAAACTAAGGCACTGACCTTATGAGACAATCCCTGAGACACACTAGAAGTAGTACAGGAATCGTGCTTTGCTTACTGCCTGTGTGGAGAAGAAACCCCGGGCTTCACGGTTTCCTCCGAATCTACAAGAACATTAGTATGGTTGGGCCAATAATGGAATTTGAAAATGTTTACAACTTAAAGTCTATAATACCAATAATACTGAACTAAAAGGACATTGCCCCACACATGCTTAAGACACATAGAAGACATTTTAACCTATTTTTAGTTCTAATTTAAAAAGAAAATGATATATATTACTACAAAATATGTTCAAAAAACTCTGGGTTTTTTTGTGCTTTCCACATGGATAGCTTTTTGAGAAAACATGCCAGTTTCCACCCTGTTGAATGGTTGCTTTGCTATGTTGCATACACACTCTTCATCAGGAAAAAGCCCTTCACATTTGAATCCTTTGCATAGAATATTACATAGGCTAGAATTAAAGTGCAAAATTTACTTTTCATCTATAATGAAGGTACAAAGAAATTTAAACAAATATGTATACAAGTAGCCCAAAACACACACAATATTTAAAAAAAAACTTTGATAAAAAAAGACTACACTTTTCTAAATGGCTTGGTAATTGGAAAAAAAAAAAAAAAAGGTTTAAATCCATTACAACTGAATTTCACACCTGAACTAGACAAATCACAAACCAATTGAAATAGGTATATATGTGGGTAAGTGCATAAAACTGCACACCGAGTTAAAAGTTCTTTGCTTAACTTTACTGTACATTTAAGGAACTCCTGTTTTACTGAAATATTTTCAACCAGGCACTTCCTACTGGGGCTCAATGCAAGGATCATGTCTTTAAAAAAGAGAACATACTTGTGTCAAAAAAGGGTAACAGCATTGGCACAAGCCTTCTGTCTTACAATATATTGCTTGTATTTTTCCACTTTTGCAAATGAAAACTGAAAGTCTGGCAGATCTGTGAGATAGAAGGTTCCACTTCACCTAGAGACTTTGACGAAACTTACTGCAAAGGATGAAAGTTCCTCAGATATGCTACAAAAATTTGTTGTAATACTTTTCCTCAAACCTTCTTTTCCACAGTTGACAATTGGCACCTATGAGATCTGGAGCCTCACCATATCATTTGTTTTAAAACAAAAAAAATATATATTTTTTTTTTTTTTTTTTGCATGATCATCCATTGCTTTTCACTACACTTGATCACATGCTCAGACATCAACATGGAAATTTTTTTTCTTGTGCATGTGTAAGGTTGTTACCCAGCATTTCTTGCAGAACTAGGGGGCTCTGCCCCCTGCTCGCTTCGCTCGCCAACCCCTGGTGTTGGGAAATGACAAAGAGCGTGATGTATGAATGAGATATAGAATAGTGTGAAGGTGTAGATGATGCAAATAGAAAGCAAACAATAAAGTGTGTGGCATAGTGTAAAGGTTTTTTGGAAAATTTCTTTGTACACGCCGTTTAAGTGTAAAAGGTAATTCCAGGTCAGAACTTGTAAGGTCAATGAAGATGGTCATTGTCGTGATCAGAGTCAAGTTTGTCAGAGCTTAGAAAGAGTTGTGTCTCTCCAGGAAGTAATGCAATGACTTGGGTATTTATGTTTTCCACATTAATATTTTTTGGACATAATATAGTGCGTTGTGTTAAAAGGGGCATTTGGTCTAATGAGATTGCTTCTCTGTAACTAAGTCGTCGCAGATAAAGGCTTGAGGAATTGTAATAATATCTGGGTGAAGTCTATCTGTATTGGTGAGTGTACCATCTCCCAGTTGTAATAACCAATTGTTATGATCTGGATCTGGACATCGCATGTTTTGTACTAACTGTATCTTTTGAAAGCAATGCCAATTGTCTGCGTATTTTAAGGTGCACTGAACAATAGCTGAGCGCATGGCATGTGGAACAATAGCTAAGCACTGTCTAAAATCTCCTCCTAATAAAAGTACCTTTCCTCCAAAGGGAATATTATTATTCATCAACGTTTGTAGAAGTTTATGAATGGTGTTGAGTAAGTGACTGGATGACATTGTACATTCATCAATAATTAACAGTTTTGCAAGATGGATGTCACGTGCAGTGCTACTGTTTATGTTCATAGTGGATAGCGATTTGTAGGATCTAATGCAGTTCATAAAGTTTTTACTTTCAGGTACATCGTTAGTTAGAAGGTTCTGTGGATATTCAGGATATGAATGTAAAGGAGGCAGTCTAATTTGACCCATTTGAGAACAACGTGTAAATTCATTACTTGTATTGCTGGTTGTTTCTTCAGGGAAGTTAAGTGAATGACAATGATTGCAAATGACATTCATTAATCCCAATGAATTTTCCTGAATAGTGGACTCATTATTGAACGCGTTGTCAGCTAACGCAAGCGTTTAGCAGGTGTCTGTCGTTGATGTCTGTGACGTGTATGTTTTGCTTGTGCCGTTTCAGAGGCGCGTCGTTGTATGTCCAGTATTTGGGACGTGTTGTTTTGGAGCTGTAATCGATTTGCCTGTGCTGTGTGAGAAGCCCGTTGTAGTTTACGGCGTGCATTGTTTGTATTGAGCCTTGCCCGTTTTTGTATGTCGGTCAGTTGAGCTTTCTCTTTTTGGAGCCTTGCCTGCTTGTTTTCCGGCATTTGAGATGCGCGGTGTAGACGTCTGCGTTTATTTATTTTGTCCCCTCGCTGCCGTTTCTGTATGTCTGAGACGGGAGGTGTTTCGTTTTGAAGCCGTGCCTGTTTCGATGCAGCACTGTGAGACGTGCCCTGCATGCGTCTACGTTCAGTGTGTCTGTCCATTTGGGTTCGTTTCTGTAACTGTGTTAGTTGAGCTTTGCGTTTTTGGAGCCGAGACATTTTTTCTTCTAGAAATATGGATAAGTAATAAGGAGGATCGCACTCACTGTTAATATGGAGCCTTTTCTGCGGTTGAACGGTTAATTGTGCCTCATTGTAATGAGATCCACCTATGCTGCATAGTGTGAATTGTGTTTGGTCCCGTTATCCGAGAGGTATCGTTTTGTACCCGTGATAGTGAATTCATGACTTGTTTGTTCTTGAGCATGAGAAATATGGATAAGTAATAAGGAGGATCGCACTCACTGTTAATATGGAGCCTTTTCTGCGGTTGAACGGTTAATAGTGCCTCATTGTAATGAGATCTACCTATGCTGCATAGTGTGAACGTGTTGAGATGACGTATGTTTAACACGGACGGTTCATTTAGAAATGGTGCTTTGTGTGTCATTTGTTATTTATGTTACTGTGGTCGTGGGTCTGAATCGTCGCTTTTGTGTACGTTTCGTGTGCTATATCCGTAGTCTGTCCTGTTTCGTGTCCAATGGGCTTTGTGTGGTGCTCGCGGCTTCTTTTTTTTTGTGTGCTAGGGGCTTGTTGAATCCTCCTCTTTGTGTGTGTCCCGTTTCGTGTGCAATGGGTTTTGTGCTCCTTTTTTCTGTGGTCTGACTCCTTTTTTCTGTGCGCGACGCCTCATTTCTTATTTTACGTTGCATTCCATCCGGTTCCCATTGCGAATTACCTAATAATTAAATACTGGCCCTAACCTAATGCTTATTAACTCTAAATTGGCAACGTGCACATGAACATACCGTAAGTAAACCACTGTGGAACAATAAAAATGTCTTTCCACAAGTAAATTTAATAGATGTCTATGACGGCCAACAGAAAACAATACCAAAAATGTCCATGAAAAAGTCTCATTACATTACTCATGTTACACGTCAAGTCATGCATCCATCCATCCATTATCCAACCCGCTATATCCTAACTACAGGGTCACGGGGGTCTGCTGGAGCCAATCCCAGCCAACAAAGAGCACAAGGCAGGAAACAAACCCCGGGCAGGGCGCCAGCTCACTGCAGGGCGCGCGCGCACACACACACACACACTAGGGACAATTTAGAATCGCCAATGCACCTAACCTGCATGTCTTTAGACTGTGGGAGGAAACCGGAGTACCCAGAGGAAACCCACGCTGACACGGGGAGAACATGCAAACTCCACACAGGAAGGACCCAGGTCTTCTAACTGCGAGGCAGCAGCGCTACCACTGTGCCACCATGCCACCCTCAAGTCACCCAGGTGCTCCTAAATGCAAGCTAGCCTTTCAATTGAAGACAATTACAATCATCATTAAACAGGTCAGCCTGACAACCTTTAAAGCATGAATGTACATTGACTTAAAAAAAAGAAGCTTGATTAAATACAACAACAAAATAGAAATGGATGTTGATCAAATACAATAACTGCATGGCTTAACGAGTCTTCCCTCACAGCCCAGCCAGTGCTGCTGGTGTATTATTGCTGAAATGCTCTCTGAATTACTGAACTCCAATTTTGATGCAAATGGTCTGGAGATTGAAAACAAAACTCATGTACCTATATCAGAAGATTGGTCCCCAGCCAATTGTGCCGCTGACACACCTATGGCAATGTTGGCCTTTTAGGACTATGCAGAAATACATTCGTGGGAGGCAAGATGGTAACTGGACTTCGCCAAATGATGTGGCGTGCTCACCAACACTACGGTTTACCAGGCACTCGGCTACTTCAAGCTGTTTTTTCCCAGAAAGTGCCTTTCAGCTTATAAAGGATGAGACAAACAGTTACGTGATAAGTATGTGAATTTACATACTGTAGATAGATAGATAGATACTGTAGATGCTCATGGAACATAAAATAGAGTAACATTTGTTATAAATAAGTATTTTATGTCAATGTATGTGTGCATTTTGAAATCTGAGTTTTTCAGAAAAATATTCAGTCCTGGGACAAAAGGGAAAAAAATAATTAGTCTTAAAACAGTTAATTAACGGAGCAGTAAATTTTCCACTTTCTGTGTTTTGGGGTCAATTCATAAATGAAAAACTGGGTTTGCTAAATTTTTCTTAGTATTTAGTAACCACGTTATTTTGGGATAAGGTGTTTTTTTCCTTGGCTTTTAGTATTCTCATCATTATCATCATGATTTTCACACTGCTTTCTTGGTGTTCTAGTTATTTAAGCCATAATAAGCAAACTAACTATAAGTAACCTCAGCCTTTCAGAATAATTAGTCCAGGGGTGTTTTCCGCTTATGAAATCAAGACTTAGCTCAGTAAACCTCTCCTGAATATGCTTCGTTTCCTATTGAGACTCAGTCTGTTGCACAAACACAAACTGTTTCTCATTAACTCAAGAAAAGAAAAGCATGAGCAATCCACGATTATGTGTACATTTGTGAGATTTATGCAGCCCCAACAAAAGATCATCGATAACATCTCTCAAAATTCAGAAAGCAAAGAGGAGGGTACAGTATCTGAACATTGAATACCTGTGACTTAGGATTGGCCTAACATTCCATTGTGTTTGGTGACTAAGCTAATTCAATGATGGAGCATTACAAATTTTTCATTTACTTCATTCAAGAGTCAGTTATTACATTTTTATTTATTAAATAGTTCTGTAACTATAAGTCATATTCAAAAGTAATAGTGATAATATAGTGAAATTTTGCGGATTAATTGACTATATTAAATACAGGCTTTTTAACAACACTTTACAATGGAATAAAAAATGAAGCATGCTTGTGGTGGCTCAACACATTTCATACACAGCAGATTCTAAGTAATGGGAAAATGTACAGTATAATAGATTTGTGTGTGTTAGTGGTGGAATGTCTGTGACTAACCGTTGTTCAATTCTCTTAAACATCATAATTTTGAAGGTATACCCAACAGAAAAATATCCAATAACTTGCAATTAAAAATATCTATTAATAAAAAAACACAATACTAGTGTAAAATCAGTATCAATATTACCGTATGAATAGAGGAAAGGAACTGAAATAAACTCCTCATCCAGCTATTAACATTAGTTAAAAACACAATAAATGTGTTAACGTTATATAAACAACAAATTAAAAATTGACTGATTTATTGTATAACAGAGAAAACAAATGCCAAGTAATAGGCAAGAAGATCGGGGGCTTGTTGTAATTGCTCATGTATATCTGGACTTAAAGATCAGGAGCTGGTTGCCTGAGATCAGGAGCTTAAGCCATTGAAGCCTAACACTTCCTGATGTCATTGTTGATTTTTAAACCTGTCCAATATTTGTATCAGTTAGGGCAGCTGTACCTTTCCTGTGTTATTTACTAATTCAAACACCATTTAGCTGCAGGTTGATAATATTGGTTCTTTACAATAATAATCTGCAGATAATTTTGTTCAATCAATTCAGTTTTATATATGCTTACATAATTGCTCTCCCCCTTCATTTATTTCCAGCATAGTGACTCTTTTGTATTCTAATGGTTAAATTACCTAAAGCAAAACTAGAAGAGTATTGTTGTGTACATTGGACATCCAAGCGGCTGTCAGACTAGTAGGAAAATGTACACAGGTTCAACTTATTGCCAAACTAATTTATAGTTGAAGTTACGTAGAACATTTCTCCATTTTTAGATGAACAAGTTCGCAAATTAGCCAATGCTTTTCAAGGGAAAATTTTCAAATTTTAAAAAATTCAAATAGCGTAATCTGTTCGATATCTCTAAAAGAAAACTGAACTGCCTTGCCAAATTTCTTTGAAGAATATATGCGCCACATTTCACCAAAACTGGTCAAAAGGGGGACTGAGTTGTTTCATGAAGCCAGACAGAAAGACATGGGCTTTCACAATATGTGCTTTGTGCGTTATATACGAATGCAACAAAAAAGAAATATGTCAGCTATAAAGAAAACAACAGAGGCTACATGGCAGTCCACAGCAGACTAATGCAGATATTTGTGCATTGCAAATTTAAATACTAATAATATTATTCAAATTAAAAAAAAGTTTGCTTTGAATTGCCCGGTTTGATTATAAACATACTGGTTTGTGAACATTAAACACATAAGTATTAAATAGCAATATGAAGCACATTTGGCAGCAACTGAAAATGACATATAATAACATAACATACTTCAGAATTACTAGAACAGTACACTTAGTATATGCAAACACACATGGCACATTTATCAACTAAAAAGAAAGCTGTAGCTTCTACCACTGGTATGATGGACCACCGTCATTCCTGCTGAAGGAGTTTGCCCTAATCAAAATATCTAATTCCACAATGACTTGTCAGCATCATTTAAAAGGCGTGACCTTTGCATTGATGTTATGAATGATTTGAATTACATACAAAGCCTGTAATGAGCTAGGCACTGCTGTCATTCATACACAAGTGCAGTCTATTGTGCCTATGAAGTTTGGGAAGCCTAAACAACATTACCTAGTGTCACTGATAAGACTATGGATACATGCATTTTACAAGATTAACTTATCACACTTCACATTTTATGCATGAAATGTACCCACAAACATCCTCACAAGTACCAGACTAAACATGAATTTTTATAATGAGTATTACTACTTTACTGGCATATCCTCGGTTACAAATAATTTTTGTATATTTTAATATCTTAGTAATGGGAAAAAAACAATATGAATTCTTATAAAAATAATAAAGAGGCTAGGTTAATTTAATTATTGAGGCATGCAATTGAACCTATTTAATATATGTTACTCTTATTTTACAATATACACAGAAACAAATGACAAAGGAAATACAACATCTGAGAGTGACAATATTACATATTTGGCTGGTGGTTTATAAACTCTTTGTTATACATGAGAACTGGAGCACACCAGGTTGATCCTAGAAGGTCTTGAAGTGTGTTTTTTTACTTTGTGCTTTCATTACATTACTATAAACATCTGTTAGTGTTACAGGTTTACTGACTTAGAACCTGTACAATTATAACTAGAAATTTTAACATTATGGAACACCCCCTTTAAAGCCTGCTTTTTTTATTACTATACCTTTTCCTTTTGTTTCCCACTGACAAAAACAAGAAATGGTGATACATGGCACAATAATTTAAATGTGAGATTGGCTATCAGATTAATTCAAACAATACTGCAACTAAGAATGCAGCAACAACAAAATCCTGTTACTGTCAAAAAAGGTGCTAATGAATGACAATTTAAATGTCATTTATTTTCTGCTTTACTATGTTGTCTGCTGTACTAATTTGTAATAAACACACAAGATTAATTTAAACAAGAATTCAGCAAAATAAAAAACCCTTTCTCTGAGTTTTTGTTTCTAATCAAGCGGTTTCATTTTTAGCCTGGTACTAAGACATGCCACTTAGTTGCCTCTGTTACCAAATGCCACTTGCCCTAATCCTCTTTGGTAGAACCAAAAATCAGCTCAGATAAGCCTGGCATCTCGATTTAAACAAGGCTTACTTGCTAAGCACACTTCGTGTAAAAACCCAATCGTGTCTCCTCTACCAATTGTTTGCTGCCAATGTTAGATTACAATCAACAGAGTAACCTCCACAGGAAAACATGGTGAAAAGTAAAATTACAAAAAAAATTTGCTAAGCATATAAACTATGACAAAAATACTAACCTGGCCCATTTACAACTGTATGAGCTCATCATGAGCTACCTGTTTTATAAAATATCAGGAAAAAATGGAACAGAAAAAGTGAAGGACTGACAATTAGTAATATGCTCAGTTTCAAAGATCATTTGAATGTTTTTCATATGTCAGAATGAAAATACTACCAAGTCATAAAAGAAAAGAACTAGTTCCAATATTGGGAACGATTGGCTTCTATTAAAGCAACTGAGCTGTAGAAAAAAAAATCTACAGTCACTGCTGTCATGCAGAATGAAACTTGAGCAATACTACAGCAACAAATTTTACTTCAGTATTGTTATTTCATTCCTGTTCACCTGTTGTGATCACACCTCATCTGACACTTCTTCAAACTCAGTCCATCTCTAGTTCAATATTTATTGATCATTACACAAGTCTCTCTTATAAATTCACTTTGACATCAGACTGGAGAGTGCCCCTATAATGCAAGCCTTGAATTCCATGCAATGACATTTGCTTCATTAGCCCACTACAGTCAGTCTGCCTTCTGTTATGTTCTCTTCATGGTCAAGGGGTTATTATTGATCTGACTGAAATTTGTTGCATTGAAATGAAAATTCAAAAAAGATGGATTAAATCGTTAGCATTTTTTACATAAACATCTTTAATAAAAGTGGGAATTACACCACAAAAATATGCTATTGACCGAACACAGAAAATATCTTCAACTTTACAAAATTTATCATCACTCTGAAGCACTGACTTATGCAAAGAAGGTTTACTTTAATTGGATAAATATACTGCTTATGTTCTGACATTTTCAATAAAAAAGAAATCGAACATAACAACTGCTTAATTTAGAAAATGTTACTTTCTAAATCTGCCCCCACAATTATTTATAAAATCCTCCTGGATTTCATCAATAAAATAGTACTCATGACATTGCACAATAACATTTCACTTTGAACATAACTGTACTTCCCTCATTGGTTTTCTACTAAATACACACAAATGTCAACTCCCCACTTAATACATATTTTTTTATTGTTTATCAAGTCAATTACTCACTGTTCCCTGCAACAGACTTGCACAGTCTGTAATGTTTCTTCCCCTTTTTGTGTGCTTGTTGCCAATTGAAGGTCATTTATATTTTGTGGTATTTTCAACTGTGTTTGAAAAGGATGACCCATCTAACGAGACAATGCTGATGTATTAAAACAGGAAATTACTTTAATTACTTCAACCTATGGTCAAACAGAATACCAAAAGCAACCAATGAGTAATGGTTATTAGTAATCTCTTATAAATATTTCTCTTCTGGTTCGTCCTGCTTCCACTTCAAAACTGGTCCCGCCCACATGCAGCCGACACGGCATTTCTCGATTCCAATTCGTCCTCTTCCATGTCATGCACTATACTGGCCTGCTGAGCGTAATACATCCAACAAGTACTCAAGGTGCTGCCACAACAGTAAAGTAGCTTTACCACCTTTGCGGGAGCCACCTGTGTCTTTACAACAGCTTTTTACACAGCAAACATCAGAAGCTAAAAATTATCGTGAACACATTCAAGAATACAACTCTTCTCTAGCGTTTGCTTCCATGGGTGCACAGATAACTCAGTCTTCTGGCCACCGACCATACTGTTTTAAAATACAGTAATCCCTCCTCCATCGCGGGGGTTGCGTTCCAGAGCCACCCGCGAAATAAGAAAATCCGCGAAGTAGAAACCATATGTTTATATGGTTATTTTTATATTGTCATGCTTGGGTCACAGATTTGCGCAGAAACACAGGAGGTTGTAGAGAGACAAGAACGTTATTCAAACACTGCAAACAAACATTTGTCTCTTTTTCAAAAGTTTAAACTGTGCTCCATGACAAGACAGAGATGACAGTTCCGTCTCACAATTAAAAGAATGCAAACATATCTTCCTCTTCAAAGGAGTCAGGAGCAGAGACTGTCATAAAGGCAGAGGAAAATCAATAGGGCTGTTTGGCTTTTAAGTATGCGAAGCACTGCGGCACAAAGCTGTTGAAGGTGGCAGCTCACACCCCCTCCGTCAAGAGCACAGAAAGAGAGAGAGAGACAGAGAAAAACAAGCAAGCAAAAATCAATACGTGCCCTTCGAGCTTTTAAGTATGCGAAGCACGGTGCAGCATGTCGTTTCAGGAAGCAGCTGCACAAAAGATAGCAACGTGAAGATAATCTTTCAGCATTTTTAGACGAGCGTCCGTATCGTCTAGGTGTGGGAACAGCCCCCCTGCTCAATCCCCCTACGTCAGGATCAGAGAAAGTCAGCGCAAGAGAAAGAGAAATGTAAGCTGGGTAGCTTCTCAGCCATCTGCCAATAGCGTCCCTTGTATGAAATAAACTGGGCAAACCAACTGAGGAAGCATGTACCAGAAATTAAAAGACCCATTGTCCACAGAAACCCGCAAAGCAGCGAAAAATCCGCGATATATATTTAAATATGCTTACATATAAAATCCGCGATGGAGTGAAGCCGCGAAAGGCGAAGCGCAATATAGCGAGGGATTACTGTACACGGGCAAATTTATCACCAAATCTCTCCACTATACACTAACACTTCTACCTCTCCAGGATACGGACAGTTGTATGTTTTTGACAAAGCGCAAGCTACTGAAGTACGCTTACAAAATAAAGCAAACTCTGCATGCAGAGAAAATGTACCGCTCCAGCTAGATTCCATGCTCAGAACCATCAACCCGTTCGCTAAATCATACAAACACATGCATGAAATCGCTCAGTCCAATCCAACAGCATCTGTACGAATGGTTTTAAAGGAAAACCCTAGGCAGGATTTATGACGATACAATGCCCCGACATGTCACACCGATGTTGCAGCGATTTTCGTCGGAGAAGATGGCGAAACGCCTGCCGAGAGGGACATTTGCATCTATCCCATAGGCAACACCTGTAAACAGATTTCCACGCTCAATATGAATTGCGATCCTATGGTTTACCCACTTTTATTCCCTTACGGAGACATTGGCTGGCACAAAGATTTATAACATGTTCCCGATAAAAGAACCGCCAAGCAAATAAGGCTTACTCAATGCCAATTTTACGCGTACAGATTAGCAATGAGGAACACATTTAGTATTTTGCACTCCAGCGGCAAACTATTCTAACAGTACATCGTAGATGCGTATGTTAAAACAGAGGGCGCGCGTCTCAACTATCTCAGATTACATCAACAAGATCTGCGTGTGGAACTATCAAGCACACTGCAAGCAAATGCTGAAAATAACAACGTACGTGTAGGCAAAATGATCATATTATCGTCCACATTTCCAGGAAGTCCAAGATACATGCAACAAAACTATCAGGATGCCATGACCATAGTACGTAAATTCGGAAAGCCTGATTTATTTATCACTTTCACGTGTAATCCTACTTGGCTGGAAATTCTACATGCACACTGCGTCTTTCAAGAAGTATTTATTTCTTCTTGATTTCTGAATTCCTTTCTCACCATTTTCCGTTCCTATTCTTACACTGCCGTAGCAAGTTTTATTTAATTTAGTATAGGATCTCAGAGCTACTTCCCTGTAAAAAATTTACTTACAAACTCTACCCCAGAAAAGAAAGCACAGTATTACATTAGTACAGTGACTGATACAATGGAGTTTTAAAAAAAATGTAAATATGTCAGTGACCAATTTAACAATTTCAAAAGCAAAAAGTTTTTGCTTTTTGAACACTGTTGGGTGTTTCTTATAGATTTTTGGGTGCTGATCATGAAAATCACATCAAAATGTACCCATCACGTACTGTTTCAGAGAAATCTTCAGTTTTGTCATAATTTTTTTTTATATTTGTATCCAAACATTTTCGCTCCCATAAGTGACTTATCAACAACAGTTTGTGCAGCCTGGGCATGTCCAGGCATGGAATCAGGCCAGGCTGGAAGCTGTTCTGTGGAAGTTGACATCCTGCGCATGCCTGGGCAGGTCTGAACGAGCTTGACGCTGTCTTAGCATGCAATAAAGGTGGCTTGCATACACCGATCCTGCTCATTTGGTTAATATAGGTAGTCAGTGTGTATGTATAGTATCAGTAAAGTATAGTATCTGTAGCATTATAACCGTAAGTAAGCTTGATGCTATAGACGTTTTGGTGTCGGGCGATATGTCTCGTCAATGTCGTAACAGCCGCGATACATTCTGCTGTATCTCTGGCAAATATACACTTGCACCTCAGAGACGTTGGATGACTGCTCTTGTGAAGAAAGCTTATCATCTGTATTTCAGCTGCAAAATTGGTGATCAAGACTAGGAATGGGCGCCTCACATTTGCTGCGTGACAGGTGCTGTCAGTCTGAGAGCCTGTCTCGGAGGCACTCGAAAGACGATACCATTTGCTGTTCCGATGATATTGCGAGAACAGAAAGACCATGTGATGGACTGTTACTTCTGTTTGACTAATGTGTCTGGTTTCTCTGCCAAAAACAAGAAGTCAATTGAATATCCTAATCTGCCTTCAGCAATGAGACCCGTGCCACATGACGACAGTCTTCCAATTCCGAAACCACCAGAGGATTGGACCTTAGACGAACCAGATGAAGAAACTGCAATGCAGGGTACTGACAGTGACATTGACCTGGATTTTGAACAGTGCTCATCAGGCGATCCACATCTGAGATTTGGGTTTGTCAAAAGCAAAAGCCGAGCTGCTGGGTTTGAGACTGCAGGAATGGTGTTTACTGTCACCAGGTATGAAAATTTCTGTGTTTCTAGGCCAACATCATAATATAACCAAATGTTTTGCACAAGTCTACAGTCTCTGTTTCTATTGTGACATTGAAGGATTGTTCTCGGCCTTGGGTTGTGATCACAACCCGGAAGAGTGGCGTCTCTTCATTGATTCGTCAATGTTAAGCCTGAAAGCTGTTCTGCTACACAGTGTTTATCCTTCAGTACCTGTTGGCTATGCAGCACACATTAAAGAAACGTATGAGAATATGGAACTGTTGCTGAAGCACGTCCAGTATAGCAGGTACAACTGGAATATCTGTGGAGATCTTAAAGTCTTGCTCTGTTACTAGGACTGCAGCTCGGCTATACAAAGTACTGTTGCTTCACCTGTGAATGGGACAGTCGTGCCAAACAGTTGCACTATTCTCAACAGAACTGGCCACTCCATAAAAAGTTAGTTCCAGGACAGAAAAATGTGGCACATGAATCGTTTGTCGACCCGGCAAAGATATTTTTGCTTCCTCTTCACATAAAACTGGAACTCAAGAAGAATTTCATGAAAGCACTGAACAAGGAAGGCGAAAGTTTTCGCTATTTAAGGCAGATGTTCCCAAGAAAAACTGACGCCAAGATAAAAGGGAGCATTTTTGTTGGCCCCCAGATCAGACATGTTATGAGTGACAAGTGGTTTGAAGATCTGTTAGTTGGGCCAGAAAAAAATTGCCTGCAAAGCCTTCAAAAGATGTTGTTGACAATTTTCTGGGCAATTACAGAACCCCAAACTACATTCAGCTGGTAGACAAACTCCTCAAAGCATACAAAACAATGAAGTGCAACATGTCACTCAAGATTCATTTCCTCCACTCACACTTGAACGTCTTCCCCGCAAATCTTGGTGCTGTCAGTGACGAACATGGTGAAAGGTTTCACCAGGGGCCTCATGTATAAACGGTGCGTACGCACAGAAATGTTGCATAAGAACGTTTCCACGTTCAAATCACGATGTATAAAACCTAAACTTGGCCATGCACATTTCCACGGTACCTCATACCCTGTTGTACGCAAGTTCTCCGTTCGGTTATGTATACTGGCGGCACCCAGCGTCAAAACAGTGCTACTGTTCCTGTGTGGTTTATCATTCTTTTTCAGATCCACGTCCCTGACGCGGTTTTATAAATACACTGAAATTAACCGCATATTGTTTATTAGTTTAATGCATCTGATTGTAATTAACCAGTAACAATATAATGGTCCACGGAATGGTCAAACTATTACAAATACCATAACTGCTTTAACGTTGTTACTCTCACTGCACCTTCTTCTTCTTTCAGTTGCTCCCGTTAGGGGTTGCCACAGCAGATCATCTTTTTACATATTACTCTCACTGCACCACTCAGAGCAGCTGATCGGAAAGAGAATTATCGGTATACAGCATCAAGCACACGCTGCCTAAGTCATGCTTCCTATTTGAACTGCTTCTCACACAGCAAATGCTTCAAACATTTCCTTTACGGACTATGCGGTTCAGAAAGAGTTTCATTCCAAGAGCTCTAAATGCACTCAATCAGTCCATCAACTGCTCCGTGTAGAACTGTTTGGACTTATAAGTACAATTACCTCACTGTAAACTTGCACTACAGTTATAATATTGCACAACCTGAGCCACTTTATAAAGCGCGTATTTACACATTATGATGATATCATTTTTAAGATGAAATGCAGCAAAATATGTTTATTATATTATACAGATAAAAGCACTGTATGCTTCACTGGCGTGAACGATGGAATAATTAAACATGTACTACGAAGATATTTCAATGTTCCTTAAAAGTTTTGAAGAATCGGCATTCTAAGCTTACAGATGGCTTAACGACTATTACAGAGCTGACTGTGTGGCGATCGGTTAATTGCAGAAAGAAAAGGAAGGACAGGAATTGGAGGTTAGTACGTTTGAAAGAGACAGTACTGCAGGGGCGGCCTTAGGCATGTGCAAACTGTGCACCTGCACAGGGCCGCCAAATCCCAGGGGCCGCCACGCCAATATATATTGAATATAAAACAGAAAGAAAATAACGACACAGCTAAAAACGCAGTGGCAAATTTCGGCAAAAGTTAAACTCTTGTGTCATGAGCACGAGGCGGCTATGCAGTGTCCACAACGGACAAGTCCATCTGCCGTGCATAAGAAACCATATTGACATTGGCGGGTGAAGGGGCCACAGATTCTTTCTCTGCCCAGGGCCGCCATGAGCCTAGAGCCCCCACCCGAGTACTGCTACAATAAATTATTTCATCGAAGGTCGCGCACAATCACTGCGCCACCGTGTTCCCATGTTTAATAACATGCTTTAACTCCTATCATCATGAAAATGATATCACGTATATATTGCAGTATTTTAGTTATTCAGAGAGCTGTAATATCACAAATGTAATGGATTCTGTGTCCTGTCGGAGGAAGAGAAAGCCGGTTTAAGAAGCATGTAGGGATTCACACACAAAGAACATATACAAAACAAAGCATTTAACGTGCTACTTTAATTACAATGTGATTTGAGAAACTGGTTAATTAAACGATTTTAAGATGAAGTTTATGATGTTCTACTTTAATAAAAAAATAAACTACGTAATTAAAGTGAAATTTCAAAATTGATGTTGACATTTCGTGCTTTTTCCCCCACCGTCTGCCTTTTTTTCTCTGTACTCTAATAAGCTTTCATATGACAATCAGACGATGGGCTACGTCTCGCCTTTTCACTGCGACTTTGATATCTGGCAACTTCTTTTTATTTCGGGCACTGTGCGACTTTGTGAACTTGAGCTTTCGAGTTTCTCAGACATGCTGTCGGTCGATTAGCTTCCTTTTGTTGTTTATATCACTGTTTAAACCAACAAATAGTACGTTTTTCCTTGCCTCCACTTTGTATTCACTGAAATTCTTCCAATTTCCCTCTTGCTTTTCCCATTGTGTTTTCACACAACACTGACCTTAAGGGCTATTTATATTGCTTTGCATATTCAAAGAGGCGTAATTCTGGGAGGAGTTGGGGCGGGACAGCAGGCGCATGCACGAGCGTTACTTGTGCTTACGTCATGTTATAGTGCGAATTCTACGCACAGCGTTATGCATGAGGCCCCAGGACACTGCTACGATGGAGAAACGATACCAGGGCAACTAGAATCCGTCAATGCTTACTGACTACTGTTGGACACTGCAACGTGATGCACCAGACATTAAATACAAAAGAAAATCAGGAGCAAAACACTTTTAAATCTGTTGAATTTAATAGCTTATGCGAAACATAAACATGACTAAATACATTATTGGCAGTAAACATATAAATGTCTATTTCTCAGAGTTCCTATGCGATGCAGTAAAACCAAATCTATATTTTTTATACCCAGTAGGTACTTGTCACAATCAGCAAAAACGTTTCAGGAAGCAAGACTTTTCAAAAAAATTGTGCAGTGTTTTTAACTCATCATATCCTAAAAATAACAACAGTGGCAACTTAAAGTGAACACTATAGAGAAAACTTTTTTTTTTTTTTTTTTTTTTTAAACATAATATTCATCTTTAAATAATTAAAAGTTTCAAAGATTTTTTTGAACAAAGTAGATAGCATAGTGTACTTTCAAATGATAAAAACATAGAAGCTAAAATTTTTTAATACTAATAACAAACAATACTACACTGTGACACCTGATGCCAGACTTTTTTTTTTTTTTTTTTTTTTTTTTTTTTTTTTTTTAAACTAGACCTGACATACATTCCAATGCACTTTACATTTCAAACTAAGTAACCTAGTAACTGTTCCTAAGTAAATGAGCTTCAATCTGTCCTTGGAGAAACTTGTTTAATATTTTAATTCTTTTCCATACAGCAGAGCACAAAATTATTTTCTGCTGTTCAGTTTCAGGTTTATTTTGCAATAAGCAATATATTTAATACTATTCTGTTCTATTTTCTTTCTTTATAAAAAATAAACATAAAATACATTAATAACTTACCCAATTTCCAACACAGTTAATAAAATAATGTAAAAATAAGGAGACATAGCAGCAAAAAATAGAAAAAGCAGTACAAAACAGAGCATGGAAAAGCATCACAAAATACACATTCATGAGTCAGAAAAAAGACATAGAAAATATGGTTTGACAAAATAATGACAATGGTACTTGAATGGACTGACTAATAAGGTGGCAAAAATAAATCTGATTTAAATTTGCAATAAAAAACAAAAATGTTACATTCTACAATATTTGGCATGTTAAGTTAAAAAAACAAGTTTTCCCAAACAACCTGAGCCCTGTTCAGACTTTCTTCCATTTTTAGTTTCTGTTACACCCCATTTAATTTTGTAATTATGGGTAGGTGGCCTGCCCTGCTTGTTCCTTTAAAACATTTTGTTTTAATTATTAGTGTATGATATATATTGTGAAAAAGCAAGCATAATATAATTCAGAGTGCTATTTATATAACATTGTATTCAAAAAATAGCAGTACAACATCAGTAACTTGATGAACCACTGTTATTAGTAGTAATGACATTTCTGCATTGCAAATAATTTCCTTGTAGATGTAGTAGTGTAACAGAAAAACAACAGACCCAACTGTCATGGCATGAAAGCTGCTTGTTCTGAGTAACTGGCTCATTCATTGAAGGGGGCATGTTCTAAATAATAGCAGTGTATAATTTAATTAGTGAATTAATTCATTCTGTGAAAAAATGAGTCATTAATTTCCTTTATTAAGGGAGAAGGGAAGCAAATGTTTTATACGTTGTTATAAAATATATTTCCTTCTGAACTGCTAAGTAAAATGGGCCGTTCCAAACATTATTGCTTTAAAATAGCAACAAAAACCCGAAACACGAGGAAGAAAACCAGCAACTACTGTTAAAACGGCTCAAAGAATAGTCAGAATGGCAAAGACTAAGCCAAGCATTACCTCCAGAAAGATCAAAGATGATCTAAAATTACCTTTAAGTGCTGTTACAGTCAGAAGATGTTTGATCAAAGCTATCACAAAGAAGCCCCCGTAAAGCACCATTGTTGAAAAAACAGCATGTGCAGAATCAGTTTAAATTTAAAACCAAGGAACACATTGATTGGCCGAAAGAGAAATAGCGTAACATTCTGTGGACTGATACCCAGTTTTTAAAACTGACCATAACAATAGCCAAAGTCTAACTGATATTTATATGTATCAAGAGAAACTGTAATTAAATGAACATTTCTTAGCTTTTAAAATCAATGGAAAAGGCAAAAGACTTTGCCAGAAGCAATACTATTAAATAAACAAACAAAATAAATCTGAAAAAGATGTAAGTGTTGCTAATACTGTAGCTCAAACATAAAACTTACAAATTTCCATATCAAGAAATTAAGACAATCAGGGCATCACCTATATGCTACATCGATCCCTCTCCCACTTGGACAGAGGCAGTGGTGCTGTAAGAATAATGTTTCTAGACTTCTCTAGCGCCTTCAACACAATCCAACCTCTGCTCCCTAGGGACAAGCTGACAGAGATGGGAGTAGATTCATACCTAGTGGCATGGATCGTAGACTATCTTAAAGACAGACCTCAGTATGTGCGTCTTGGGAACTGCACGTCTGACATTGTGGTCAGCAACACAGGAGCGCCACAAGGGACTGTACTTTCTCCGGTCCTGTTCAGCCTATATACATCGGACTTCCAATACAACTGCCATGTGCAGAAGTTCGCTGACGACACTGCTATCGTGGGCTGCATCAGGAGTGGGCAGGAGGAGGAGTATAGGGACCTAATCAATGAGTTTGTTAAATGGTGCGACTCAAACCACCTACAACTGAACACCAGCAAAACCAAGGAGCTGGTGGTGGATTTTAGGAGGCCCAGACCCCTCATGGACCCCGTGATCATCAGAGGTGACTGTGTGCAGATGGTGCAGACCTATAAATACCTGGGAGTGCAGCTGGATGATAAATTAGACTGTACTGCCAATA
The DNA here is from genome assembly GCF_900747795.2 of Erpetoichthys calabaricus. Lineage (NCBI taxonomy): Eukaryota > Metazoa > Chordata > Cladistia > Polypteriformes > Polypteridae > Erpetoichthys > Erpetoichthys calabaricus. Next base: position 125,878,114 of record NC_041398.2, read on the forward strand.
CTGATGCTCTGTGTAAGAAAGGACAGAGCCGGTTATACTTCCTTAGAAGGCTGGTGTCCTTCAACATCTGCAATAAGATGCTGCAGATGTTCTATCAGACGGTTGTGGTGAGCGCCCTCTTCTACACGGTGGTGTGCTGGGGAGGCAGCATTAAGAAGAAAGACGCCTCACGCCTGGACAAACTGGTGAGGAAGGCAGGCTCTATTGTTGGCATGGAGCTGGACAGTTTGACATCTGTGGCAGAGCGAAGGGCGCTCAGCAGGCTCCTATCAATTATGGAGAATCCACTGCATCCACTAAATAGTATCATCTCCAGACAGAAGAGCAGCTTCAGCAACAGACTGCTGTCACTGTTCTGCTCCACTGACAGACTGAGGAGATCGTTCCTCCCCCAAACTATGCGACTCTTCAATTCCACCCGGGGGGGTAAACGTTAACATTTAACATTATACAAAGTTATTATCTTTTTTTCATCTGCATTATTATCATTCTTTAATTTAATATTATTTATTGTATCAGTATGCTGCTGCTGGAAAATGTGAATTTCCCATTGGGATTAATAAAGTATCTATCTATCTATCTATCTGTGGCAGAGCAAAGAGCGCTCAGCAGGCTCCTATCAATTATGGAAAATCCACTGCATCCACTAAACAGTGTCATCTCCAGACAGAAGAGCAGCTTCAGCGACAGACTGCTGTCACTGTCCTGCTCCACTGATAGACTGAGAAGATTGTACAAAGATATTGTCTGTTTTTTACCTGCATTATTATCAATCTTTAATTTAATATTGTTTTTTTGTATCAGTAAGGTGCTGCTGGAGTATGTGAATTTCCACTTGGGATTAATAAAGTATCTATCTATCTATCTCTTACTTGTTATACAAATAGTCCACATTTTTTAAATCAGTTTTATAATTATGCCAAATTTGTTACTTAGAAGTTCATTTATTTTTTTCCACTGTTTACAACTTGTTAAAGTTGTATGCATAGGATGTCACTTTCCTGTTGCCATTGCTCCTAACCAGAACACACTGCTGTGCACCAGGAGTCGAGGACACAGGGCTTACAGTGCACTTTGTTTAAACTGTGCTTTATAAGAAACTCAACTAAACTTTGTTAAATTGAAGGCTAAATGTATTTTTGCACAAGAGTAACACAGGAATTCAGGAAACTGACTAGGACTGTTTAGTGAAATTGGATTAAAAATTGACAGCTACCAATTCGTGGCTGTGTTGAGGAATTTAGAGTAATGCACAATCCTAAATTCTTTAAAATGTTTATAGTTAACTAACCGCCTTTAAATCTTTAAACCGCCTTTAAATCTGAAAAGTGAAACACAGTGACACACACAGATTACAAACAATGCTCAAGGATAACAAGCATTTTGGCAATTTTGGAAATATATATTTAGAAAAGCAAATAAGTTCACTGACAAACTAATATTAGTCATAGTTATTCTCAAAACCACTTCAATTCAGAGGCGCTGGGAGCAACAGCCGATCCTGGCAGTACTTAGCACAATGTAGGAAAAGAGCTTGGTGAGGGTATTAGTCGATCATGGACTCCACTCACGCACACATTCACAATGGGACCATTTAACCAAGCTAGAGTACACATTCGAAAAACAGACACAGGGAGAACATTCAAACTTCACACAGATAATCAGGTGCTGGATTTGAAACTACTGCTGTATTCAGGATCTGTAATGCGGCAGTGCTAATCAATGTGCAATACTGAGGCCACTGAGCTAAAAATATGTTAGCTATATTTTAACAAATATCTCAAACTTCTTAAATGAATAACATTCACACAGCTTTATAAAGATTGCTTAACTGCCTTCAAACTGCAGAAACTTAGACAAGACAAAATAATATGGATTTAAAAATTTTTATTTATTAGCATTTTGTATGCTCTCTAAATGGTTGTAATATTTTACTGGTGCATTTTTTTCCTTGACAAGACTTCTTTTGCAGAAATATGAGAGGATATTGCAAAATATATAAAATGTAGGTACAATCACAATAGATGATATAAACTTATCAGCCAGTCTTTCTAATAATTTATCTACTCAAAATTGTATAAACTTGTGTGGAGAATCAATAAATTGTCTAAAATATTAATTTCAAAGTTTTTATTTTGTTTTTTTTTTTTAAACTGTGGGTTTTTGAATTCCCAAACAATTTTCACCCAAACCCCTCCCCACCCGAGTCCGAAGTCCTCCCTTGTATTAAATTTGAGATTGATGTGAATTACTCTATTGATGCAATATTTCCTCAGCAAATCTATATTTTTGGCTAAAATATAAATGAAAACCTCTACTTGCAAAATTAAAATAATTATTTTAAATAATTCTATATTCTAAATAATTCTATAGCATTTAAAAAAAATCTGTATTCCAAATAATAATAGCATAAATAATTTATCTGAATGACTGGCTGATAACTTATCTACTGTTTTATAAACTACAGTAAAATTGGGAAAGAATAAGTTGCGACATTAAAAAAATCTGAAATATTAAAAGCAAAGTGCTTTTTAAACTGTATTTTTTACCCCTCCCTCCAACAATTTCATTCTACCAGAGTCTATGTTAAATTTAAGGGGGGGGGTGTTTCCCCCACCATTTCAAAAATTAATTTCAAGCCCTATACATAAACAGACAGATTCACGATAAGTGACATCTTTTATCACATAAATATTAAATGACTGCCATAAAATACCGAAATTGCGTTGCCTTTAAAGGCAACAACTCAGATACATTACGTTGCAAGTTACTGTGAAGACAGGCTACATTTGAAATAATTCTAACGTATCTTTAAGCAGGATTCAGCATTACTGTATAATATTTGTACTTCTTTCAGGCATGACTTTGACAAGGCTCCCTCCCTATTTAAGACTTACTACTTGAAACCCAGTAAGTCTCAAAGATTTAAGAATGACAACTCAGTTATTAATAATTCTTGAAAAATTTTGCTTTCTTACTACCGAAGCGCACAGCATGTAAACGCGTTAACCACATTAGGCAAATGTAATTGCTGGAAACACATATAAAACAGTTGTGTGGTTGTTTAATATTAACTCGTTTAACAAATAAGCATAATTAATAAAAGTGCTTAAAGGCAAAAACGTCTATTATTGCTACAAACTGAAAAGAGCCCCAGGCACATATACATCAACAACATACTTTTTAATGGTAAAGTAAATAAAATGTCAAACTACAATTTACAACGCACTCGAGAGATATCTGATGAAAGACTCATACTCTATCTACTCGTCTCGTCTACCTGCATGTCGTACGAGCCACCAAACTGGCAAAAAATCAATGTGAGGGGAAGATAATTATAACCAGCACCTCGAAACCAACCGAGATCGCGTCGTTTGTGAACAGAAAGAAACTTGTGTCTACTGTACTATTCAAAAACAAAACATAACGGGGCTCCAACAATATGTTCTAAACTGCTAGCTAAGCTCGCCACCCTCCCAACCGTGATCAGTGCTAATTGAGGTCTCTTATGGCGCAGTTTCCAACTAATCAGATACCATCTGGACAGGTGGCCTGTTTGCACCACAATGTTTAATCAAGACATCAGCTAGACAAACCCCTACTGGGTACAGGCACTGTGTCCCGTCTTACTAGAAACCCAAACAGTTTTCCTATCGTGCTGTTCAAGGAAACTGCAACCTAAAATCGAGGGGTTAAGTGAGAAACGTTTGACGCCTCCAGCAGTTTATCATCAAGGAGTGGAGATGATCCGCTTGCTGCCACCAAGGAGATGATGTTGTGTTGCGTCGTCTTAGCTTTTGCGTAAGGATCGTGTAGTGAGAGAAAGAAGTCAGGCAACTGTTTATACTTCAATGGATTCCGAATCTAACAAGTCTTCCCTCCATGCTAAAATGATTACGCACGTAATGCATATACTTCAGTTACATGAATGCGGCACGCACGATACAGTTAGGTGTCGAAGGACCATTTTAAGAAACTGCTTGCTATACATGCGATCAAATGCATGCGACGCCTCTGTAATCGTTAGGAAATGCAACACTCATCAATTTACTACATAAAATTGTGGATGCAACCATGATTTATACCACGGATACAAGATAAACTGTAATGCTGCTTCGTTCTGGTTTCTTTAGAGAAGCAAAACAGAAACGTGGGTAAAGTGCACAGAATCTCTGAGCATGCGATTCAAAACTTTTCCGTCACAACAGGGTACTAATCCAGACGGAATATGTCTGGAGTGTAGAACGCTATCAAGTGGGCAATCCAGAGATGGGGCGACAGTGTCCTCCTTCTCCTCTTGCCGCGGCATCATCCTCTGGAGATGCGCTGCGTCATACTGCCAGGTGGCTCCGTGTTGTTAACAAAGCTCCCCGACATCGTACATGCCGCTTTTGAGAGAGACAGAGAAACGATATGCAGAAAACTGCTATAAACTGAGCGTCTCATTGAAATACATGGCAAATAACGCACTGAAAATAATGGATGGAAACGTAAAACAATCAAACCTCCCTTCCCCAAACTAGTACTTCTAAAACGACAAAAGCAGTCATACTGAACAATTCCTCAAATAAAGAGAAGGGACAACTACAGCGCACAGGCAGTCATTGGTGTGTCTCTAAAACCGCTGACTCGTCCCACATAGATGAATGTTCAGCTTGAAAAGAAAAGAATAGCCAAGTGGAATTGCGGACTTATGCACGAGTACAAAACGCCAGGAGGGAGCAACAGGGGGAAAGAAGAGTGCAGCCGGAGTATTACAACAGAAGGGGGAGAGCAACCCCACGCACACAATACGTTTTCAAGAGGAATTGCTTTTGAAGCGGCTGCACAACCCACATACAAAAGTCGCCCTTGGCTTTCAATGTGAGTCACCACGACAAGAAAACAAAGATACCTCGCCGACCTCGAGTCTGTATTTTCACTTTAAATCGGCGATCCCCATTAGCTCTTAATCTCAGACTTACCCTGTCACAACAGGCGCCATCTTCCACAAACTCTCACTAAAACTCCAAACCTCGCGAGATCCGCATGAGCCAAAAAAAAAAAAAAAAAAACAGCCGCCGAGACAACAAGAGGCTGCGTGAGAAGGAGGCGGGGAGAGACGGGAGAGGGGGAGGATAAGGGGTAGACAGACGCCACAACAGGCGTGGGAAACTTTACTAACCTCGCGAGAATACAAAAACTCTCATCATTGACTGCTATAGAGCGCATCTTATTGTATCGCGAGACTTCAACTTGGCTTCGGTTGTTTGTTTGCTGTGTTTCGTTGTTAACGTGTGTCTCGACGTAACAAGTTTAAGGCTGCGGATTCCATGCACGTTCAATGCATTTCGTCTGAGCTCATTTTCTTAGTTGCTTTTTGTTACAGTAGTGCACACAGACTGTTTTTGTCTTTATTTTTAATATGTTGCCTCTGTACTTTAAATGTTTAACTGGTTATCGATGTATTGATTGCGTGCACATAAAGAGTTTGTCTATGGGAAATGTGATGTTGTTGACGCGTAGAATTAGTTTTCTTTCAGCCGAATTGTGTATTTTAACGCAGTCATACCTGAAAGCAGCCATCTGCTTCAACCAGGATTTTACTGTGTGTGTGACTGTAATGCTAAAATGTAATTTCGGTCAAGTGGTTTGAATTGTGAGCAAAAGACCACACGAAAGTTTGTATCCGTTTATTTTGCCGTGAATAATATATGGCACGAAGGAGTGTTTCATTTGTATATTTTTTGCCGTTTGGTATCGGTCAATTTCTTTTGTTAGCTTAAATATGAAAGATGGCGATGTGGTGTTCTTTCCCGTCTGCTGTTTAATTCTAAAACCCTTGCAATGTTAAGTTGCTTTCAACTTTCAGACGACTCATTCTGAAAGACTATTACGTTTGTTCCAGTTTGCAAAAAAGGAAACTGAAAAATGATTAGCACATGTAATCATTACGTATGCTTTATTGCTGCCCACATCGTTTACAGTGTTAGCAAAAATGTCAAAATAGAGACTGCAGTCACATAATCCTTGTATGAGCTAAGGGCACTCAGGGGGGAACTGAATCCATGCTCTTTTGCTTCTTTCATCAACTATAGATATAACTATGTAATTTTATATTTAAAAAGTAACTCTTCCTAAAATAATTCAAATATTTTTAGCCTTTCAATCCACATATTTTGCAGTATGCAGTACATTCCATGCCACACTCATTCACCTGCAGGTTACCTTCTGGGCTAGTAGAGGATATTTTTTCTTTTCTTTATTTAAAAAAGTATATGCAAAGAAATATGTATTTTTAAAATCAACCATCGTCAGAATCAGAATTCATTTTATTGTACAGTCAAGCATGATAGGAGTTTATCTTGATAACATTGATAAAACATACAAAGACAACACAAAATATAAAAAAGATCAAATATAAAGAGATTTTATAGAATAAAATATGTTAAAATCCATCTTCCATACCTGCTTATCCTTAGCAGGGTCATGGGGCAGCTTGAGCCAATCCCAGCAAGCATCAGGCACAAGGCAGGAGCAACACTTGGACAAAACACCAGCCCATCACAGGCTGAAAACACACATACACACACACTAGGTCCAATTCAGAGTAAGCAGAACACATCAAATAAGTGAACATCCCTAGCCTTGTATGTTGCAGTCCAGGAGCATCCAAGCTTGCCTTATGGACTTTTCATGATTTATGGTTTTCTTTTCCAATCCTTCATTATAGAGCAGCAACTGGTGATTATTAGTGTTATTTTTTTTATTGCTATTAAAAACCTTTGTTTCTATAGTATAGCGTCAATAGGATTCATTGTATGATTACTTTCTGTAAAAATGTAAAACTCTGATTTATATTGTTTCTTTACACTAGTGCAGGTATACTATATTGATGGGTCAGTTTATTATTATCATTTCTATTATTATATGGGACTCATCTTTATTTGTTTTCTTACTGTATATGAATTCACTCTTTTTTAAAATGTTTGCCCATTTAATCGCTTGCAAATTGTTTAACTAAAAATAACAATTAATTAACAGAAGGTACCATTCTAAATGGCAATGTATAGTAAACTAGGGCTGCTAATTTCAATCTGTTCTATGATCGAGAAAATGCTTTAATCACACAACTTTAAAATGCTCAAAGCATGAGGTTATTCTGGTACAGTGATGACAAAGACTTTTCATTTAGCAGTGAAGCAATCTACCCAAGCCACAGAAGCTCTCTTTTTAGTGAAGCAGTTTAGGTTATTTTTGTGTCTGATCTGAGGTAGGTCTGTGAGACTGACCCTAATAATATGCAGCAGGATTAATGGAAAGACTTGGTGTTTGTATTTGGTTCATTATAAAAAAGGAGTAATATACCAATATTAGACAACTGCATTCCATAGTAAAACCAAGCGAGCTAGACTTGGTGTTTTCTTACGGAAAAACAACATGTAGAAATGGAAATGATAGTATGTTACGCTGGGAGAGCAATTGCAGCTACCTGCCTACTCCAGCCTACTATTGAATGGAACAAATGCCCGTAGCATCAGCATGGATGGAGTTTGGGGAGTATTGGGGTGTCGAACTCCGGGCCTGAAGGGCTGCAGTCGCTACAGGTTTTCATTCTAACCCTTTTCCTAATCAGCAAGCAGTTTTCACTGCTAATGAACTCCTTTTTCCATTCATTTTAATAGCCCTGTTTTAATGACTCAGTCCTCGAATTGATTCCTTTCTTCAGCAGCCAAACAGAAATGAGACATGAAACGAACCAACAGATGACCAGCTAAACTGGGATTTCAAACTCCAACCAATTTCACTCCAAACAGTCTCTTAATGAGAAGCTGATTTTTGCTATTAGTTAAGCCTGCTATTTAATTCAATGGCTTGTTGCTGCTCTCATTCTGCCACAGCAGACATTTCCAAATCTGTTGATTTTTCTGTTTTTTCTAAGAACATTTTCAAAATGTTTTGGTGACCTGAGAGATCAACCTTACTGAGACCTTCACCTTTATTTATTTTCAGATATTGTGTGATGGGCACAGGTGAGCTGGTCATATGGTGGCTAGTTTGATGTCTCATTATTGTTTGGCTACTAATTAAGGAAAAAGAGACAATTAAGGAGCCTGAGTCAAGTTAATTAAAACTAAAGCAAAAGAAGTTAATTAGCATTAAAAATGGTTTACTAATGAAGAAGATGGTTAGAATGAAAACATGCAGCCACTGCGGCCCTCGAGGACTGGAGTTTGACACCTGTGGTTTGCCTTACTCAAAAAATTAATTCCTTCCATCCACTTTCTAAACTCATCGTTTTCCAGTATAGAGTTGCAGTATCTAGACCTTATCTTAGCAGTAATGTTTGAGAGTCAGAGATCAATGTCAGGTGTGACACTTATCTGTCAAAGGGCACAAAAATAAATGCACATTCAAACTGGACCAGTGGAGGGTCTGCAGGGAATCTAACAGGCACATATTTCAAATGTGCAAGTAAACCAGAGCTTCTGTATAAAAGCTACATGAAGAAATTCATGGACTAGGTTGGAACAAAATTCCTGCAGCTTTAACCACTGTTCCACTATACCACCCAGAAACAAAGGGTTTATATTAATTATTTAAAGACAAAATTTGGATAATACAGTATATTTTCAATAACATTAAATAAGTTGTTCTTTAATTTATCCTTTTAATCTTTTGAAGTTTAATTTCAGCATTCTTTTGTGGATTTCATTAGTTGTGCTGAATTTACAAAATCTTCTATAAATTGTTTAAGTCAGCAGGCATTGAACCACCTGTTAAAGTTACATTGGATCTTCTGAAGTCAGATGCTTTTCAACAGAAAATAAAAAAGAATGGTGTCCTTGATGGAAATAGTTGGTAATGGTAACCCCCCTTTCACCACTGATTATCATGCTAATACACCACTGAGTGAAAACAGTGTGTGTGTGTGTGTGTGTGGCTTGCATGCAACATCCTGCAATGTGGAAAAACAAAGAAATTCTTTTCTCTGCTATTAACAACAGTTTGAGGAATGTTAAAGAAACTTCTAAATTGCTCCGTGTCTGTGATCCAAAGGTTTTTCACTCCTTAAACTTATAAAAAAGATTACATAGTTGAACAGCCTATTACAATGCCTGATTACTTACTACCCTTGTGATGAACTTCACAGGTACACAAACTAGAGGGCATTTATTAATAACATTAAATACAAAAATGATAAGGCAGACATTTACAATGGAGAAGACATTTTCAAATACTGTATAATAAACACCAGCTATAAAATGATGATTGGTGAAATCACCAAAAAACTACATGGCCATGAGTTTGATTTCTAGTTTAGTCATTGCCTGCTTTTAGTTTATACCTTCTCCTTTTTATTTTCCTCTGTGTGCTCAATTTCCCCATAATCTTTCCAAAGACATACATGATACGTTAATTGACAGCTAATGCTGTATTGATGGTCGTGTTAGAGTGTAACCAGTGCTGGGCCAGCATCTTCTGTTGAATTAATCTCTGCATTGCTACAGATGATGCTAGGATATACACTGGCTTCCTGCAACTACATGAAATATTCTCCATTAACTTAAAAAACCTCCAAAGGTCTGGCCAGACTAAGTACACAGCCAGAAACCTCCAAGATCCCAAAAATCTGACAGAGGATAACTACATAAACTTTCAAGTCAAGTTATCTTCAGGTTCAGGGGCAACACCAAGCTATTTCTTAGCAGGCTGCCTGTGTTGAGGGTGTTCATAACCATGTGTAATGTTTCTACTACTGACCATTGTGATGCAGGGCCCTGTAAGTGTGAATTGATAGAATTGTTGGTAAAGGTAGACAAGCATTATACTGAATAATACAAGTGTGCTATGTGTTCCTACATTTGTGCATCAGAATAAGGTTATACAGTACATTAAGGGTTCTCTGTCCAGCAACCAGTGGCTGAACATCCCATTATATTTTTCAGCCACTTCCTTCTTCCAGAAACAATAACAGAAGAATACTGGACTATAAAAATAAAAGATTATCCTCAGTGCATCAGCCAAAGCAATATAGCAGAGCTCCATGTCATCCTTCAAGAAAAAGTAAAATACTGCAAGAAAAATTAAATAAATCCAATGACAAGGTTTATGGGAGTAAGAGAATTGAAAAATACAATACATTAGAATGTTATTAATAGTTACATAATATAAATTCACAATTTGCACAATGAACCTGCATACAAAGACTGGATTACTTTGAGATTAAAGGCTGCTTTGACATAGATAGAAATGTATTTTCCCATATTCTGCCCCAATTAGAAAGAAATCAAGGATAGATACTTCAACAAATTGTGTGTATCCATAATCACAAAATAGTGGTGCCCACAGTAATATTCTATACCTAATGCTGCTGCAATGATGTCGTAATGATAACAATAAACATCAAGGAAAATTAGATAACAATAAACATCAAGAAAAAATAATTAAATCAGTGTAAAAATTTACACAAATCAATCTTGGGAGGCCAAAACCTAAAGGTATGACAATCAGACAATTAATTGATATCAGGGTAAGTAGTCATTTGAGAACATTATGAGCTGTTTTAAAATTTTTGGTTTGTCTTTTTTCTATAGTTATAGATGTTTTCTAGTCTGCTTTCTTCTGAGATTTCAAAATGGTCACACTACAACTTCTCTGTGCCTGTTACCATTGGCAGGCTTGTTGCAGGGTACGAACAGACTGCACAGTAGGTAGTACTATGGCACCAATTTTGGGCTTGCTGTAAAGCTTTTTTTTCAGTCTAACTGCAAAGGTTTATATAACTACTCCACATAATGACTTTGTGTTTAGTAATAATATGAATATCATAATTAAGAAGCCTCTGTAACATATCTAGTGCTGTCTGAAAATAATACTGCTTTTCCCAACGTATCCAGAGCATATGGTCTCAGATCAAATAAATCAACTACACTGTTAATCATTGACCTTTGGCTCATGGTACTCTGGTGCCATGTTCATTTATGAACAAACTTGTATTTAAACATGGTTTTTGTTACCCATTACATTCACAGAAAACCAGTAGCAATTAATCCCTCAGACTCAAATAGGACAGGATGTTCCTCCCAAACATGCCCACACAGATATCTTTATCCTTTCCCTAAATGAGTGTTTAAGTGTCATAGAAGGACTACAAACATAGGATGTGATATACTTTTGAGCTACATTAGCCTCATGTACTGTATAAACACTTTTGCAAGAAATGAGAATATTGAGTATGTAAATTAGCAAATGAGAGGAGGGCTGTCTAATTTCTTACTGACATTTTCAACATGAAACACGGTGAAACCATGATAAAAAAGAATATATAAATTCATAGTTTTGTTTTATTAAAGAACACACAAATAATTTTATCTGATGTACTCTTTACTACTGTTTCAATATCACTTGTTCACGTAGAGCATGAAACCTTAACAGTGACAATTATTCTTTACAGTTATCTTATTCAATGAAATGTCTAAAATACATTAGTCTGCTATTGGAAAAATAAGTACAAATGAACATTAACAGCTGATGTTGTTCCTGAGGCAGAAGTAATTTCTTATACATTCATTTTTCTCAGGGTACTCAGGTTTTAAGCTGGTTGGCAACTCCAAATTGCCCCTTGAGTGAGTCAGTTTGGGTATGTGTTGGTTTTTCAATGGAGCTGCCACAATTATATCTGTTGTTGCCAGCAAAAGCCCTTGCCCTCTGCAACTCTGAATGGATTAAATGGGTTCAATGAATGGATGGATGCAGGCAGCAACTCTGAGAAGAATCAAAATATAGTTAAGAGGCTGATGTCTACACATAATAATAAATACCATTCACAAGGATAAAGACTATCATTATCAATAAACAAAGAAATTAGATAGAAATGCAAAAAGTTATAACTTGCTAGAAATGCATTGACCTTTGTAGAGCATGACAAATGAGCATAAGTACACAGAAACAGCCTGTTTAACTACTGTTCTATGACTGAAAAGAGGTTCGCGTGTGCCTTATGGGAAGTGTTGGTTAGAGATGTCTAGGTCGAGACCTGGGGAAATGTACTGCTCGAAAAGAAGGACAGTAGAAAGCATCGCAATAGGTTTTAGAGTAATAGAAAGTTCATTGGTTGAAAAAGCATTCTCTCTATCTGTCACAACCTCCAGTGAGTATATTACATGCAGTACTTTCTTGGTTTCAACAAAAAAAGAATAATTAAACTTAGAAGAAACCACAGAACAGCCGTGGTTAACATACTTCTTCTACACATGTGTCAACATGCACATTATGAAGTGTTATGGGAATTTTTGATTATCTATACACCCGTGAGAAAGCTACACTCAACAAGAAGAGGAATTCTTTTGTTCCAATTACAAAACCTTGCATTCTGAGCAGTTATGCCTCTTCATTTCTAGCAGGTATGGAATTCCTTGCCTGGATGTGTAAAAAGATAATATTTCATTGTGTTTTGTTTTAAATCACACCTGAAACATTTCTTAAATGAATAGGCTTATTTCTATGTTTAATTTTTTCCTGTTGTGCTTATTGTAGCAAATATATTTTGGGTGTAACATAGCATGAGATTTTCTGACTGCAAAATGCACTATATAAAAATAGAGTCAGGGTGCCACAGTGGAAAAGGTACTAGACCTTAAATCACTGCCTCTGACTTCCTGTGTGACCCTGGGCAAATCACTTCACCTGCCTAGGCCTCAAAAGCTTAACCATTGCTATAATGACATGGAGATGATCACAGTAGAAAGGTGTCATATAAAATTAACTTTGCTTGTTTTTATTATAAGTATACTGTATGTTCTGTTTGACATTAAATTGGCCTGATGTGAATGAGCTGAGGAGCGTGTTCTGCAATGGACTAGCAGCCTGTTCAGGGCCAGTTCCTGCTTGCACCCAGTGTTGCCAGCATAGGCTGCAGTCTCCTACATCCCTCATTTAGAATATGTGGCATTGGGAAAAAGATTTGTGTGTGTGTATGTGTGGGTATCTGGCTTAGAAACAACTGACAGTTACTTGTAAGGAATTGGAATCTGTTGCTGAGCAAAGAGAGCCTAGCCTTTTCACCTTCTTGCTATTGCAACCCTGACCAAGGAAAATTGACCAAAAAGAATAAAAAACAGTTAATGAGATGTTACAAAGAAACTTCCAACTTTTACTCGTTTTTCACAGCTTTGTACCAAACAGTACACTTCTTAACTTCTTAAGGTAATAGTTTCCATCCATCCATCCATCCTCTTCCGCTTATCCGAGGTCGAGTCGCAGGGGCAGAAGCTTGAGCAGAGATACCCAGACTTCCCTCTCCCCGGCCACTTCTTCTAGCTCTTCCGGGAGAATCCCAAGGCGTTCCCAGGCCAGCCAGGAGACATAGTCCCTCCAGCGTGTCCTGGGTCTTCCCCGGGGCCTCCTCCCGGTTGGACGTGCCCGGAACACCTCACCAGGGAGGCGTCCAGGAGGCATCCTGATCAGATGCCCGAGCCACCTCATCTGACTCCTCTCGATGCGGAGGAGCAGCGGCTCTACTCTGAGCCCCTCCCGGATGACTGAGCTTCTCACCCTATCTTTAAGGGAGAGCCCTGACACCCTGCGGAGGAAACTCATTTCAGCCGCTTGTATTCGCAATCTCGTTCTTTCGGTCACTACCCATAGCTCATGACCATAAGTGAGGGTAGGAACATAGATCGACTGGTAAATTGAGAGCTTTGCCTTACAGCTCAGCTTCTTTTTCACCATGACAGACCGATGCAGGGCCCGCATCATTGCGGACGCCGCACCGATCCGCCTGTCGATCTCACACTCCATTCTTCCCTCACTTGTGAACAAGACCCCGAGATACTTGAACTCCTCCACTTGAGGCATGATCTCGGTCCCAACCCTGAGAGGGCACTCCACCCTTTTCCGGCTGAGGACCATGGTCTCGGATTTGGAGGTGATGATTCCCATCCCAGCCGCTTCACACTCAACTGCAAACTGATCCAGAGAGAGCTGAAGATCACAGCCTGATGAAACAAACAGGACAACATCATCTGCAAAAAGCAGTGACCCAATCCTGAGTCCACCAAACCGGACCCCCTCAACACCCTGGCTGCGCCTAGAAATTCTGTCCATAAAAGTTATGAACAGAATCGGTGACAAAGGGCAGCCCTGGCGGAGTCCAACTCTCACTGGAAATGGGTTTGACTTACTGCCGGCAATGCGGACCAAGCTCTGACACCGGTTGTACAGGGACTGAACAGCCCTTATCAGGGGGTCCGGTACCCCATACTCCCGGAGCACCCCCCACAGGATTCCCCGAGCAACATACTCGAACGCCTTTTCCAAGTCCTCAAAACACATGTAGACTGGTTGGGCGAACTCCCATGCCCCCTCCAGGACTCTGCTAAGGGTGTAGAGCTGGTCCACTGTTCCGCGACCAGGACGAAAACCACACTGTTCCTCCTGAATCCGAGGTTCGACTATCCGACGGACCCTCCTCTCCAGAAACACCGAATAGACTTTTCCAGGGAGGCTGAGTAGTATGATCCCTCTGTAGTTGGAACACACCCTCCGGTCCCCCTTCTTAAAGAGGGGGACCACCACCCCGGTCTGCCAATCCAGAGGCACTGTCTCTGATGTCCATGCGATGTTGCAGAGACGTGTCAACCAAGACAGCCCTACAACATCCAGAGCCTTGAGGAACTCCGGGCGTATCTCATCCACCCCTGGGGCCCTGCCACCAAGGAGTTTTCTGACCACCTCGGTGACCTCAGTCCCAGAGATGGGGGAGCCCACCTCCGAATCCCCAGGCTCTGCTTCCTCATTGGAAGGCATGTTAGTGGGATTGAGGAGGTCTTCGAAGTACTCCCCCCACCGACCCACAACGTCCCGAGTCGAGGTCAGCAGCGCTCCATCCTCACCATATACAGTGTTGACACTGCACTGCTTCTCCCTCCTGAGACTCCGGATGGTGGACCAGAATCTCCTCGAAGCCGTCCGAAAGTCGTTCTCCATGGCCTCCCCAAACTCCTCTCATGCCCGAGTTTTTGCCTCAGCAACTACCGAAGCTGCATTCCGCTTGGCCTGCCAGTACCTATTAGCTGCCTCCAGAGTCCCAAAGGACAAAAGGGACCAGTAGGACTCCTTCTTCAGCTTGACAGCATCCCTCACCGCCGGTGTCCACCAACGGATTCGGGGATTGCTGCCACGACAGGCACTGACCACCTTATGGCCACAGCTCCGGTCAGCCGCCTCAACGATAGAGGCATGGAACATGGCCCATTTGGACTCAATGTCCCCCACCTCCCTCGGGACATGGTCGAAGTTCTGCCGGAGGTGGTGGGAGTTGAAGCTACTTCTGACAGGGCGCTCTG
Organism: Erpetoichthys calabaricus; assembly: GCF_900747795.2. Taxonomy (NCBI): domain Eukaryota; kingdom Metazoa; phylum Chordata; class Cladistia; order Polypteriformes; family Polypteridae; genus Erpetoichthys; species Erpetoichthys calabaricus. The sequence goes on from NC_041398.2 coordinate 125,893,443, forward strand.
CCAAACGTTCCCAGCAGACCCTCACGACACGTTTGGGCCTACCAGGCCTGACTGGCATCCTCCCCCACCATCGAAGCCAACTCACCACCAGGTGGTGATCAGTTGACAGCTCCGCCCCTCTCTTCACTCGAGTGTCCAAGACATGTGACCGCAAGTCCGACAACACGACCACAAAGTCAATCATCGAACTGAGGCCTAGGGTGTCCTGGTGCCAAGTGCACATATGAACACCCCCTATGCTTGAACATGGTGTTCGTTATGGACAATCTGTGACGAGCACAGAAGTCCAATAACAAAACAACACTCGGGTTCAGATCGGGGGGGGCCATTCCTCCCAATCACGCCCTTCCAGGTCTCACTGTCATTGCCCACATGAGCATTGAAGTCTCCCAGCAGTACGAGGAAGTCCCCAGAAGGTATGCCCTCTAGCACCCCCTCCAGGGACTCCAAAAAGGGTGGGTACTCCGAACTGCTGTTCGATGCATATGCACAAACAACAGTTAGGACCCGACCCTGACCCGAAGGTGGAGGGAGGCTACCCTCTCGTCCACCGGGGTAAACCCCAGCGTACAGGCTCCAAGTCAGGGGGCAATAAGTATGCCCACACCCGCTCGGCACCTCTCACCGGGGGCAACTCCAGAGTGGTAGAGAGTCCAGCCCCTCTCAAGGAGATTGGTTCCAGAGTCCAAGCTGTGCGTCGAGGTGAGTCCAACTATATCTAGCCGGAACCTCTCAACCTCGCGCACTAGCTCAGGCTCCTTGGCCCCTCTCCTAGGTGGTGAGCCCTTGGGAAGGGGGACCCACGTTGCCTCTTCGGGCTGTGCCTGGCCGAGCCCCATGGGTGCAAGCCCGGCCACCAGGCGCTCGCCATCGAGCCCCACCTCCAGGCCTGGCTCCAGTGGGGGGCCCCGGTGACCCACGTCCGGGCGAGGGAAAACGCCGTCCAAATATTTTATTCATCATAGGAGGTTGTGTTGAACCGCACTTTGTCTCATCCCTCACCTAGGACCAGTTTGCCTTTTTTTCTTTTATTATTATACGTAGCTTATTGACTTACATCTGGTTCTAGTATTTGTCTTCTTTAAGATTCCTTTTCCCTCTTCTGCATTTGATGTCCTTTCCAACAGTTCGGTTCTGATCATCTGTCTCTGTTCTTTCAAGTCAGTTTATACAAGTCAGCAACGTATTTGCTCCACACTCACTACTTTTTTTTCACTTCTTGATTTCTCCTTGAAATGTGGTTACTCACATATTTCCAAATGCTGTAATGCTATAATATGTTAATGATTTTAATGCTGTATTGTTTCCAATGATACTTTATAATTTACAAAAAAAATATAACTGAAGCTATTATCATAAATATAATTATACTGTTTTACATGGAATATATGTCAATTATGTAAATTTGTGAGATATCATACAAAGAGTTCCATGCATTATAGACAATGTTCCTAACGAGGGCAGACTTTGAAAAATTACATTGGTTCCCAAAAATTGAGGGAGTATGAAAGAGGATTCAGCCAAATGAATCTGAATGTTTCAATATTGTGATTAAGTCCAATGAGAAGACACTAAAATGTCTAAATTGAAGGATGCCTAAAGTGCAAGACTTTTTATCAAGATGCTCTATCTCCCCCTCTCTCTCCATACTCTGTCTACTTCATTTTGAATACTATCTATCTATCTATCTATCTATCTATCTATCTATCTATCTATCTATCTATCTATCTATCTATCTATCTATCTATCTATCTATCTATCTATCTATCTATCTATCTATCTAGAGACAAAGTGTTATGGATGAGTTAACACAAATTTTTTGGTACATTCCGTTTCTGCATGTCAGCAATGCAATAGCCTTCGCTGTTGCATTCAGCACTTTTAGCACAGTCAGACAATAATTGAGAGACTATTCTGGTTTCTAACATTTGAAATTTCTATTCAACCCATCCACTAAAATTCTCTGTTAATCCAGTTTAGTGTTCAGAGCTTATACCAGCAGCAGTGGACTCAAGGCAGAAACCAACCACCAATCCATTGCAAAGTACACTCATGCCCACACCTATATTAACTCATATGTGATGAATGTAGATTCACCAATTAAACTCATAAGAACATCTCTGGCATGTATGAGAAAAGCCAGAGTACACTGAAAACAGCCCACAGAGACACATGGAAATCTGCAAACCAAACACAGGCAGTGGCCAAGCCCCAACCCAGGATTATACAACTGTTTGGTGGTAGTGGTAAATATGGAAAAACCATCCTGATTTCAGTTCAGTTAAGGATATGGGTGAAAACTGACACACAAGTATGGACTTGCAATGAGGCTCAATGAATGTATTGCCAGGTAAAATGTGATATTTGTTACTACCACTAATGTGCAGCTAAGTGGTTGCAAGATTCAGTTGTGAAATCTGTTCTAAAATATTTCAGCACTATTTTTTTTCCCACGGCTTATCCAAGACCAAGTCACGGGGGCAACATTCTTAGTAGCGAGTAGTACTTTAGCACTAATTAATTGAGTTTATTTTATTTAGAGCGATTAGCCATAGAACAAAATAAATTATCTTTCACTAAACAACTTTCATTAATTTTACCTGTAAATATTTTCTTTTGAGACACTACACACAAAGTAGCCATTTTTCAAATACTTGGATAATGGTAAACAGCCCTCCTTTGGTCCTAGAATCATCTATATTGGAAATTAAATTCTAACTTATTGTGCCACAGGAGTGTTAGCTTATTCAGATGCAATTGTGTGCCCCTGAACCAGTACTCTGGATAGTAGTAAATGTGTACTACAAACATGTCACTTCACATCATCCATGACCTGGTCAATAGTACTGAGCTGTGCTGATTGCACATGCCAATGCAGTGGTGTAAATGTACCCTCATGTGCTTGTAAAAATCCCATTAAGATTTTGCCTTGTAATAGGGTGAATTCTCCTGCTGGAATTGTGCATAATATTTTGGGTAGACAATGACCATAAATAAATTCATCCGGCCAATAACAATGTTGAGGAAACATGTATAAAGTACACCCCACTTGTTCAAATGTTTATATGTCACTGTGGTGGACACTGTTGATGCAGTATTTGTGAAGCTCGGTAGTTCTAAGTTTGCATCAAGTAGATGAAAAATGCTGAACATTTCTGGTTGCTTGGTTAATGTACATTTTAATTGTTACTTGAAAGGCACAGACAGCACCTTTGGCTTGATTGAATGAGTAGTATTCTTATTTTCAAAAAGAGGAATCACTTTAGAATGCTATGAAATTACTGATACTTCTCAACTTTCACAAGATTCAGGAGTCGCAGTTCAGGTTTTAGCCTTGTTGTGGAACAGTTGACCAGCTGTTTATTCTTACATGTATATAAGAGATTGGTTTTAAAAAGTTACTAGTCCTACCTATAAATGCTTTAAGCACCTTAAGAGGGTCCATATATTTTTAGTGCTAGAGCGGCTTCACCATTCTAATCTTTGAGGTGGATCTCTTTAAGGTGAACATATTGTTTGACCATTTCAGCCAAATCTTCTATCACCTCCTGTTCATGATTTTTTTTTGTTCAGGATATGAAGACTCTGCCAAAGACTGGAGAGGATCACTGGGCACCAGATGGTGGTGCACCACTTACAGCCAATAAGTAGATTTTTTTTCTTTTTGTCATTTGAGTAATCAGAGACTTCTTTAAAAAAGGTTTTTTGAACTGCATGAAAATTCTATGAAGTTCAAGCCCATTTCTTTCATCAAATGAGTAAAGATTGGTGTGATGAATTAGGAACTGGTGTGTTAAATTAGGAGCATTTGCTACTGTTCATGATCTAAATGATACAATTGACCATATGTTACTAATTTTCCACATACAATTATTATAGTGCTCTGCAATAAGCCACTGACACCTGGCTGATCCACTCTGCAAACAAAGCTGGGTGTTTTAGATGGTTAGTAGTTTAAACTAATATTCTTGCAATTTTGCTTTATTTATAATTCTGGAAAAGCATGGTTGCCTGTCAGATATGGCTGTGGTGTTCTATTTAGCCATATAAAGCTTAAGAACTCATTCAGCTTGACAGGCTAATGTAATTAAATTTTTAATATAGGCTATCAAATATGTAAAAGCTAACAACAAAGGCTTAATTGAAATTATAATGCGTAGTTATAAACAATTTAATTGAAATACTAACTGATGACAGTTTATCATAGCAAACAGAGCATATGGATATAGAAAATACACTTCAGAAAAGCTTGTGAAATACTACACTGGTGACAGTAACAAACAAACAAATCATCACCTGGGACACACTAATATATTGTATTTTCAGTTCTCACAACATCATAGTCATTCCCATTATGGGTTTGCATAATGTGTTAGTAATTTTAATTATATGTAATTTGAAATATCTTAATATGTCATTTAATGTGTTCTATCTTTTTCTCTGTACTTGCTGGATTCAAAGCAGTACACGTTAGATAACATACTATTCTCCACTCTGCCGAAACAATTCTGAGCTACTAAGAGAGTGTTTATTGGCAACATTCAGCAAAAGGAAGGAACCAATTCTAGACAGGACAGCAGTCTATTGTAGAGCACAGTCACATAGTCACACAGACACAAACACATGCACACACACTCACATGACACCAGCTTACAACCTACAGGAGCATATCTCTGGGAGATATGGGATGAGAAAACAATGTGCAAACGGTGGCGATCCATGATTGGAATTTAAGTTTTCGGATTAGCAAAAATGCTCCATCATGCTGTGTGAAACAGACCCAAGTGGAGTTTGCCAAACAGTTCCTCATGGATTTGAAGCATGGGCATTTGATGAAGTTCAAGTCAATTATTACTGACAACAAAGCTTGGTTTTACAAAATGGACCCAGAAACCCAGCAACAAACCATGTTTCGGTCAAGAAAAGTACAGGCTCCATGGGTGAGAGCACAATGTCTAAAATCACACATCAAGGTGATGTTTGTTATTTTCTTCTCCATGAACAGAATTATAGCAGCCATCAAATTATTCAGGGTCTATGTGGATAAGTGCTTAATCTAGCCCCTTGTGCTATTTGTCTTTTCTTCAAAATTAAGGCACCAATGAGGGGGAAAACCTTCAAAGATCCAGAAGAAGTCATCAGTGCTATTCAAAATGAATTGGATAAGTTGAAGAGTGTTTGAAAAAGTGGATCCACCTCTTGAAGAAGTGTATCAAAGTTAATGGTGATTATGTTGATAAGTGGGCGGCACGATGGCGCAGTGGGTAGCGCTGCTGCCTCGCTGTTGGGAGACCTGGGGACCTGGGTTCGATTCCCGGGTCCTCCCTGCGTGGAGTTTGCATGTTCTCCCCGTGTCTGCGTGGGTTTCCTCCGGGCGCTCCGGTTTCCTCCCACAGTCCAAAGACATTCAGGTTAGGTGGATTGGCGATTCTAAATTGGCCCTAGTGTGTGCTTGGTGTGTGGGTGTATTTGTGTGTGTCCTGCGGTGGGTTGGCACCCTGCCCGGGATTGGTTCCTGCCTTGTGCCCTGTGTTGGCTGGGATTGGCTCCAGCAGACCCCCGTGACCCTGTGTTCGGATTCAGCGGGTTGGAAAATGGATGGATGTTGATAAGTACTGAAGAAACTAGTTTTCAAATGGAAAACAAAATCTGCCTATTTACAATTCTTCATAGATTTTAAACAGATTCTCCTTGTACGTTCCTTAATGGACTCCAGGTTATTTAAAGGTGCAGGAGTTGCATAAGCTCTTTTTTCTGAACTTTTTTGTAAATGTGAAAAAAAGCTCTATTAAGAACTTCAAATTTTTAATTTAAATACACTCTTGCCACAATTCTTGCCCTGGTCTATTTATTTAAGTTTGCACAAATTTCTAACACATGCTAGTCTTTTGGTTTTGAGTTTTGGTTTATGTCTTCAAATTGAACTCTGATAAATAAAGAAAATAATTTCCACAAGACTTTCATTTTTAACATTTTCATGGTCACAGTGGGAGAAAAACAGGGAGAAATTCATGCAGACATAGGACAGCATGCAAACTTCATACCAACAGTGACCAGGCAATCAATTCAAACCTAGTATCTGGGTTCTGTTAGGGGCCACTAAGACACCCTTGCAGCACATTATGTTATAAAGTTAAAATGGTTTCTTGACTAATGTGCATTCGATAGATACCTCAGGTACGCCATTTAGAAGTCCCCATGCAAGCATTATGAGGTAAAACATCAGGTCTATTTGCTAGAGCCTATCTCCTGAAGTGGAACATGACAGCAGATTTACTGAGCATGCAAGTTAAAGAGTGCATTTTTCTTTAATTATACATCTCTTCTTATTTTACACTTGCACAGCAAGGCACAGGGCAGCAATCGAATTTGAACAATCTGCGTTGCGTAGGCATGCACAAATATATGAAGAAGTGCACGAGGGTGCACATTTAGCTAAGGGTTTGCTCTGTTCCAATTTCTAGCTACACTTCCTGTCACTGAATGTTTGTTCCAGGTTGCCTTTTGAGTCTAGACTATCTTTTGTGGAGAAGTCCATTTCATTTCATTTGGTCCTTTTAGGTTTACATGTAAGGTCAAGCAAAATGACACCTTTTATTGGCTAACTAAAAAGATTACAAACATGTAAGGTCAAGAAAGTGATATATTGCTAAATGCTTAAGTTATCTTTCAAGAAATAAAACCATAAAGCAATGCTGCCTACAGTGGGAGTTCAGACCTTACTTCACCTTGACCAATACTACAATATAGAGGGCTGCACAACAAAGAAGTGTTTTTTTCTACCATCACTATGCTATAACCCATAGATTTATCCTACATCAAAATTTACTCTCTGTGCTACACTCATACGAAAGGAACACAAATACTGACCCAAGCCAAGCTGCATGCTTCCCCTGACCTTGGAGTGATTGTTCTTGTGTATATACCATCATCCCAGCCACATGCTAGAGTTACAAGTGGCAGTACAGAAAGGCGAGCCAAGGACTGGCTTCTGGAAAACCTTTTGATAATGTTGATGTTATCTGAAGAAGTATTGTTGCTCCTAGAATGTAACATCCATCCATTATCCAACCCGCTATATTCTAACTACAGGGTCACGGGGGTCTGCTGGAGCCAATCCCAGCCAATACAGGGCGCAAGGCAGGAAACAAACCCCGGGCAGGGCGCCAGCCCACCGCAGGGCACACACACACACACACACACACCCAGCACACACTAGGGACAATTTAGAATCGCCAATCCACCTAACCTGCATGTCTTTGGACTGTGGGAGGAAACCGGAGCACCCGGAGGAAACCCACGCAGACACGGGGAGAACATGCAAACTCCACGCAGGGATGACCCGGCTGCGAGGCAGCAGCGCTACCCACTGCGCCACTGTGCCGCCCACAATGTAACATGCTCTCCTAAATTCTCAGATTTCATCAACAAGCTTCTCAGCTTCTGACAACATTATAACCAAAACAGGTTCATCTCTGCCGTTATATCTGGCCATTGAGCTACCAAGTAACCAAATGCATCTGTCTGTGGGAGTACCTAAAGAAAAACCCATGTAGAAAACAGGAGAAGATTAAAAACTTAAACACAGACAGTGACAGGTTGGGGATTCAATTCAAAATCCTTGTTGCAGTGGAACTGTAGTTTCTAAATTCTGCACCACCATGGCATCATGATGAGAGCAGTTATGCATTTATAACTGGACATGCTTAAAAACAAAAACCACAGCAAACAAATTATAACCTGAAGCCTTCCTTTCATGGAGAATTAAATAGAATCTTTCTTTTCTAGTTGATGACTGAAAACTCTCCTATTATTTACCGTTGGAATACAAGCACATTGTCTCAGAAGCTAACAATCAAACTAAATGCATTTAATCAGCATTATGACAAGCTTGTGAATATCTTCTGTCTGCAAATGTTGGCCTGAACTCTGGAAGCAAATAGCGCCACTGACATGCCAAAGATTTGTTTTCTAAATTAAATAAATGAGATAAGGGGGTGGGGGTGGGGTATATATTACATATGACATTCTAAGCAAATAACAAAATTCTTCAAGGTTTAAATAATCTCGGAAATATTTCTTGTCAGGAAAATGCATGTAGTATAAAGTTGAAGTCTGTTTTAGCCTTGACAAGAATCCATAAACAGCTCTTTTATGACTTTTAAAACAAGGAGACTATAAGCCTTGAAATATTAACCTGCAACAGCCCAGGCCAGATGGCCAGAATACAGCATAACAGCTAGCCAAGTATTTCCTTTTTTCAGATTATTTAGATATTTCAGATTCTGTAACTGGCATTCAGTCTCATCTTATTATAAAAAAAAGTCTAACTTTACAGACATCATGAATATGTCTGCATTAGACTACTGGGTGATTCTAAACTATCTATCTATCTATCTATCTAAACGGATGTGTTGTATGTACATGAGTGTGTCCTATGATGGACTGATGCCTCATTCAGGGTTGATTCCTGTGTTGTTTCAAATGATAACAGAATAGATGTTTCAGTTGAAATAAACAGGCTGGATAATGGTTGGACTGTTGGATTCATATGTTAGGAAATTGTAAATTTTTTGTGCCAAAAAATGGGAACTGCTTTAATATTATACTCCTTGCAAGAGCATTACATAATATGATGGTTGGGACGGTGTAATGAGTCCAGACAGGCACCTTTTTATAATTGAATTCATCACAGGAAGTCAGGAAGCATTTATTCCATGTAAACCCGAGAAAAGTCAAAGAATTCTTTGACACACAAGTAAGTGTCTGCCCCAATTAACAGGCCTCCTTATTTTTAGAAATGCATAAATACAGAAGTTGTCCGGGCACTTTTAATAAATGTAAGCTTGTCTTCATGTTAAAACCACATGCCTGCATTAAGAATGTTTAGTTTGCAATGGCTTTACCTTCTAACCGATTTTAAATTATTGTGCAGCTGAGAGGAGCAGTCAGAATATCAATGGAAACAGGATTAAAATACAGTCTGGCACAGAGCTCTGATGTACATATAACATACGAACACCCTGGAGCTGCACTGACACTTAATGTACATGCTCAGTATGTGCTACGTACCTTAAATGACATAGTATCCTCTGCTAAGTTTAACTTTAAGATAAATTACATTTACAGTTGACATATTGGTGTGTATTTTTATTAATAATTTAGCCTCTAAAAATTGAATGGACAAGCTGGAGTTCTAGTCTATTTTATTAAAGAAATTGAGTCAGAGGGTGGGATTTACTAGCAGCATGTACTGTATATGCTGTTACACCCTTTTTTCCTCAGTGCATTTGTCACCACACACTTTTGTCTGTGCTGATTCGTCTGTGCATATTCTTCCTACATTTTTCTTACTGATTTGTGTACTTAAAATGAGACTTGATGGAAAATGTGAGTTTCTGCTTTTGTATGAAAAAATTCTTCTTCTTCTTCTTGGTCTCAATGTTTTGCCTCCTTTATACTCATGCCTTCATTTGTATTAGTCCTTGCATCAGTTAATACTTTAGTTGCTAAAGTATCCGTTTTTATGGTTTTACTGTAATATTTAGCCAACTAGATATATATGTCACATATATATTTTACAATGTTTGGTCATGTTTTCCTCAGCTTTTTTATACCCTACCCTTCTTGAGTACTCTAAACGCTCACCACCATAACAGTGGGGTGGATGTCAAATGATTGCTTCATAAACCTTTTCATCTCATAGTCAACACAAGTGTCACAATTGACTAGACAGAAAAAAGCTGCCCAAGGGGGAAACTGGGAGATGAATGAAGTGACAAGGCAAGTAACAAAGGGTCAGAAATCAAGAGAGGTAAATACTATAAACCAAATTTGAAATAAAAAAAAATTTAGAAACAGGCCCTCGGAAATGCTAAAGCTTAGTAGTTTTGTTTTATTGTTTTTTGTTTTTTTTTTGATGATATATTCTTCATCCAAAAGCTTGGATACCAAGAGCAGCACACCACCATCTTAAACAAGGAATGCTTGGTGACATCATGTACAAAGACAGCTCCCAGTCATGTGGTAGCAACAGCTACTAAAAACAATTTAACCATTGTTAGAATTCAGGTTTTGTTCTAAATTTTTTACAGCTTTATTTCATACTTTTCCATAATTTTCTTTTCCATGGTGTGGTTTGAACTTGAGTCGAATATTATTTTGTTAAAGGGTTGTCATTTAAGCTTTTACTTTAATTATTTTTGAAATGTGTTAACATCTTCCTGCTACATTATTTTGTTTTCATATAGGCACAGCCATTTTGTTTCTGTTAATACAATGTTGATAGGTTCTGACAACAGGAAGTGAATAGCACATGATATTAGAGGTCAGTAGGTGTAAAGGTTAGCATAGGAACTTGGACTTCTCATTTATCTGAGATTTGTGGATAAAAACCTTAATGGTGTGAACATTTTGTGTAAGAGGCTTTCTGGTTACAACTTAAAAGTCTGTGTTCTCTTGACTCTGATTTTGTTATCTGTTGACTCTTGATTTTTCTGGTTGTCAAACCCTGTTAGACTTTAAATCTAAGTTTCATCTCCTGATCCTTTCTCGTTAAAATCTGCCTCCCCTTCTCTACGGAATTACAAATATAAAATGGCAAATAAAGCAAAGTGGTAATGCTAGCAAACAAACAAGCAACAAAATGGCAATGAAATGATGCCACAAAAACATAGTGAAAATAAAATTAAACAATAAACCTTGCAGAAAATATAGAAACTTGAGAAGAAAAAATATATAAGCTCCCAACTAATGTTCATGAGCACAGAACAAGTTAATTTTTTTCAGAGTAAGAACAATAAGACTGATCATTTGAGTAACAGTGTTTACTGTAAATTGTCTTTGAAAATACACACTAGAAGGCCAACTTACATTTTGAAACTTCCTGGGAATGACAAAGTGCATAGAAAAGGCACAAGTGTGCAAAAAATGAAAACATCCATCCATCCATCCATTTTCCAACCCGCTGAATCCGAACACAGGGTCACGGGGGTCTGCTGGAGCCAATCCCAGCCAACACAGGGCACAAGGCAGGAACCAATCCTGGGCAGGGTGCCAACCCACCGCGAAAATGAAAACATTTCCTAATAAATAACAGTTGCTGCCCCTTTCTGATTCATGCAAAAGATAAGTTTATCTTAAAAAGGCAAAAATAAAACATGGCCTAAATGGGTACATAAATATATAATTTCACAAAACAAAAACAGTTCACTTTAATTTCAGTAAGGAAAATTTTGAGCATACTGTATGTTGCAAAGCCTCAGTAAGATAAATTAGAGTAAGATTTTAAGTGTGGAGACAGTCGAGGAGATGTGGAGCGAGGTTGAAAAGTGTTTTATATATAATGCAGCCCACATTAATCTCAAAATTTAGAAGCAGTAAGAAATTAAAGACAACTCTGAGGTGGATAAATAAGAAGTTAATAAGGAAGTTACAATAGAAAGCCCAGCTGTATAAGCCATATAAAACAAGTAACTCCAGCTCTAACCACAGGGCTTCTGAGAGCATAAGAGCTAAAGGCTAAAAAGCAGTTGGAAAGAAATATTGCAGAAAAGGCCAAAGATGACCTAAATAGATTCTTTCAATATTTTAGTAGTACAAGAACAGTTAAGGTGGAGGTGAAGAGTATTAGGAATGGTAAAGATGAGCTAGAATATACAGACAGTGAAATAGCAAAAGCTTTGAACTTTTTATATGTGTGAAGAAGTCAAAAACTTCCCAAAAGTAAAAAGACTACAAAGGTGGTTGTGATCTGGAAAATAAAGAGGGAGAAGTACTGCTTGGATTAAATAGGATGAAGCCTAACAAATCAGCAGGACCAGATAACATTAATCCTTGAGTGCTTAAGGAAGTTAGTGAGTACATCTATAAGCCTTTGGCAAAACTTTTAAAAAGACTAAAGGCCAGCAAATATCATTCCATTTACAAAAAGGGTGATCAGGCTGATCCAGGTCACTATAGGCCATTAACCTTAAAGGAAGCATTTTTTAAGGAAAAGATTGAGTGGCACATGTCTACAATACGAAAATATTAGGAAACACTCAACATTGGTTCAGACGAGGATAGTCGTCCATCCATTCATCCATTTTCCAACCCACTGAATCCAAACACAGGGTCACTCCGAGCCAGCACAGGGCACAAGGCAGGAACCAATCCTGGGCAGGGCACCAGCCCACCGCAGGACACACACACACACACACACCAGGGCCAATTTAGAATCGCCAATCCACCTAACCTGCATGTGTTTGGACTCTGGGAGGAAACCCACGCAGAGACGGGGAGAACATGCAAACTCCACGCAGGGAGGACCCGGGAAGCGAACCCAGGTCTCCTAACTGCGAGGCAGCGGTGCTACCACTGCGCCACCGTGCCACCCAAGGATAGTTGTGTTTCACTTATATGCCGGAATTCTATGAGAATGCAACAAAAGAATATGATCAGAGAAATGCATGTTATTTATTTTGATTTTAAGATGGCTTTTGATAAGATACCACCTGAAAAGTTAGTGATCAAACAAAAAGAAGTGGGAATTCAGGCCACAGTCTCTAGGTGAGTACAAAATGGTCTTAAACACAGAAAACAAAGGGTAATGGTGAGGAGATCTTTTCCAGAATCAGGTGATGTTTGACATATGTCCCCAGGAATGAGCACTGGGGCTGATTCTCTTTTTAAAATTCATAAATGATCTGGAAAAGAATATAATCATTAAGCTGGTTAAATTTGCAGAAGATACCAATCTAGATGGAAGGGCAAATAGTAGAATCAACTAAGTTGCTACAAGGGAACTTGGACAGCATACAGGCTTGGACAGATTTATTGCAGATAAAATTTAATAAAAGAAAATGTGAAGTATTATATGTAGGAAATAAAAATGTTAGATTAAAATACACAATGGGAGATCTGAAACTTGAAAGTACACTCACTTTATGAGGAGGACATAGGAGTCATAGTGGACTCATTGCTATCTACAGACAGTGTACAGAACTGATCAAAAAGGTCAATAGGATGTTAGGTTATGTATTACGATGTGTACGATACAAGACAAAGGAAGTTATGCATAAGTTATATAATGCACTAGTGAGGAGTACTATGTTTAGTTTGGGTCTCCATATTATAAAAATGATGTAGCAGTGCTAGAGAAAGTCAAGATGAGAGTGACTATTCTGATTCTTGACTAAGAGGTATGAGCTATTGAAGAAGTTGAACATTTTCAGTCTAATCAAGCAGAGATTGAGAGGGGACAATACTGAAGTGTTTAGAATTAGAAACAGAATTGGCAGAGTGGATCCTAGTTGTTACTTTAAAATAAATGCATATCATAAACACAGGGACATGGTTGGAAACTTGTTAAGTGCCCCAATGGGCCCGATGGAACTTTACCAGCAGAATTGTCCTAAATATAAGACACTATGCAATAACCTTCAATACTTCAGATTACTGTACAAGAGTACATGAGCTGGACAGAAATTTCCAATTTTGTCCCCAGGACTCAAAATGGGCTATAGTCATTGTTGACCAAACAGCCTTATTTAAATCTACACTATATAAAATGATGGAAATTATAATGAGAAATAAACTAGAACTCTTCTGATAGAAAAAAGTTGTTTTAAAGATAATAGCACATTATAAAAAGATTAAGATCTTGGCAAAGACATGTATACAGATTAATGCAAATACAGAAGCAGAAAAAAGCAGAGTGCACCTAATTTACTGATACTTTTGAGAAGAATTTGATATAGTTCCAAACTGAAGGGAATTCAGAAGCAAAAAACCATTGACAACGGTGGTAATTAATAAAAATATAATTCATACTGGTTAATGGACAGGAGACAAAGACTATAGAAAGGAAAATAGGGAGAGATCATCAATGCAGCCTCTCAGTGATTTTAAAATTTTGATTCGCAGTAGCAACATACTGTATATTCAAATGCTGTGAGTAAAAAGTTACATTTACTGATGGCATCAAAATTGTAGGGATAGCAAATACTGAAGAGGTAGGAGAAAAAAAACTCTGCAATGCTACACACTGAGTAAATGAGATTCCTTCATAGCATTTCTTCTCAACTGAAATAATACCAAAACGCTAGCTAAAAAAATTAAATATTAATAGTAATAATAGAGGGTAGTGCTGCTGCCTCACAGTTAGGAGTCCCGGGTTCGCTTCCTGGGTCCTCCCTGCGTGGAGTTTGCATGTTCTCCCCCGTGTCTGCGTGGGTTTCCTCTGGGTACTCCGGTTTCCTTCCACAGTCCAAAGACATGCAGGTTAGGTGCATTGGCGATTCTAAACTGTCCCTAGTGTGTGTGTGGGTGTGTGTGTGTGTGTGTGTGCGCACCCTGCGGTGGGCTGGTGCCCTGGGTTTGTTTCCTGCCTTGCACCCTGTGTTGGCTGGGATTGGCTCCAGCAGACCCCCATGACCCTGTGTTAGGATATAGCGGGTTGGATAATGGATGGATAGTAGGAGTAATAGTAGAGTTTTCACATGTAAAGAGAACAGTGAACAGATCACCACCCACAGGCAATAAGAATGTTTTAAAATAATAAACTGTGATTTCCTTTACTACACTATTGGCATGCAGACTTATTTTGCTAAACTGGAAGAATCCTAACTCTCCTCTTTTAAGTCACTGGGTAACTGATGTTGTATATTATTTGAAATTGGAAAATCAAATTCTCACTTAGAGGATCTGTGCAGAACGTTTTCAAAACCTGGCAGGATCTAATCAATAATATTTTAGAATAAGCTTTTAAAGCACTGAGGAAGAAGATTCTCTTCCCATTTCTTTTACTTCTCCATTTATCTTTATCTGCCTATTAAACTCATCAATTTATTTATTTTTACTAGCTTTAAGTTTTACTCCATTGGCCATGCTCTCTTTCTCAGGGTTGGGGGTAGTTGATTTGATTTCAATCCTATTTTTTGTAAAAATTGATCTATTTGTATGGAATGATTACAATAAAATCAATAAAATTAATAAATAAATAACAAACATGTACTTTGATTCTTGAATACATATACTGTTGGGACAACAATATTAGACAGAATATTTTTTGGATGGATCAGGAGTTGAAAAACAAAACACTGTGCTCAAGGAAAAAAAGTAAGATCAAAAAATACAGCGAGAATCAAATAAAACTAAAAATAATTTGGCCAAAATGCAGACCCAAACTTTATGTGAAAAAACCTTGCCAAACGTCAGCAGCTCTGAATAGTCTTTTTTTTTTTCTACCTTCAAACACCATGATTGTTTGTTTTTTTTGCACTGAACTGAAATCTTGGACACTAGGAGGAGAACACAGTTTCCTTATATACTTTAGGGAAATGACATCATAGCTTCCTGCTGTCACATGATGACAATAAGAATGCATTGTTATGCATAAAATGGCCACCAAGACCAAAACAATAAAAATGGCGACATTTCGTTAAAAAAAGAAAAAATGCACACAAAATGAAATTTGAATAAAACATAATACAAAAGACTTGGAACATGCAAAATAATATTGTCAATAATTCCAATATGACAAAAAGTTAAAACTGATAACAAAAATCCACAAAATCATAAGAAATCATAGCACAAACACTGGAAAGGATTAACCCAGAGAATGAGAGAGAACTCGGTGCCAAAAAATAAAGAAAAAAATAAATACATTTCACCCAACATTCAATATGGGCCTAACATATACATGCTTAAACCCTAATGTACTTCAGGCTTTAGCCAACCTACCAATAGAAGCATCAGCTGTCTCTCTGTTTCTCTCTCAACCTCCTTTTCTCACTAATTCTACACTTCATGAGCCCTTGCCTGAGGCAGTTTTAACCTCCTTAGCATTAGACCTGAGCATCACTCGGGCTGTAAAATTGCCAACAGCGCTAGTGCTGAGCATTACTCTGGCAACAGTATAGGCATGTCATGCATAAGCATCAGGCCCAAGCATTACCCGGGCAAAGGTGTAGATGCGTGTTTTCCTTGCCTCATAACAGCGTCTTGTAAGAAACGCCTCTCATCATCAGTGATGACAAAGTGAATCTGTCTTCAGTGAGATTGAAATGGTCAGTGAAATCTAAAGTGATTCTGGGAATCCGAAAGTGACACTTGCGTCACTTGCACATATGCAGTGTGTTGTTCATATTATTATTATTATTATTATTATTTGCATCATCATTATTCATTCTACACTTATGACCTTGTACTTTTAGTTTTTTGCATGTTTTACAGTAGAAAGATGAGATTTCTCATCTCATCTTCTCATCTTCTCATTTACAAGCCCAGGGAGGTTATGCGCAAGCTTTATAATGCAATGGTGAGGTCTCATCTAGAGTAGTGTTTGCAGTTTTGGTCCAGGATACAAAAAGGACATAGCAGCACTAGAAAAGGTATGATTCCAGAACTCCTGGCAGTCCCAGGCGTCTATGCATCCCTGAACCCTCAGCAGTTGAAACAGGTTTTCAAATTAATTACTCAGACGCCCTCTTTCTTAATGAGATAATATGGTTCTATCTGTTTCTACTCCAGACTGTGTGCATTTAGTTGCCTAGAAATTGCCAAGCCCTTTTGCCAGACTTTCAGTCTTTGTAAAATGATAAACTTACTTCTGCCTCCTAATGGTCAACTTGTGTTACAAACTCTATGAACACTCTCTCTCTAAGAAGAGGATGAAGCACCCTGATATCTGTTGTGTTGTCTGCCCCTTCATGTAATCAGGGGACATAGTATGTTTGCCTCCCTGGTTGTCACTATCTCTCTCTTGTTTGGTGCCCCACCTGTTGAATTTCCAGGGCACTATACCTGACATGTTGTCTTAGCCTAGAGCAGGGGTTTCCAACTCCAATCCTGGAGGGCTACCATGGCTGCTGGTTTCATTCCAACCCTTTTCTTAATTAGTGACCAGTTTTTGCTAATTAACTCTTTTGCCTTAATTTTAATTGACTTACTATTTAAGACTCAGACCCCTTAATTATTTCTTTCTTTCTTAATTAGTAGCCAAAGAATAATAAGATACAAAACGAGGCAACACATGACCAGCAACCTGTGTTCATCGTACAATATCTGAAAATAAAGAAAGGCAAAGGTCTCAGTAATGTCGATCTGTTCAGGTCCACAAACATTTTGATGGTGCTGTTAAAAAAAAGAAAATCAACAGTTTTGGTAATCTCTGCTGTAGCAAAATAAGAGCACCAAGAAGCCATGGAATTAAATAATGGGTTTAATTAAGAACAAGAATTGGCTTCTAATTAAGAAACTGGTTGGAAGGAAATTGATAGGAGTTTGAGGCCTCGACTTAGCTTGACATCTGTTAGCTCACATCACATCTCATTTCTGTTTGGGTGCCATTTAATGAAAAAATAAAGCAGTTCAGAGGAATGAATCTTAAAAAACAGGTCAACTAAAATGAAGGGAAAACTGATTAACTAGAATGAAAAACTGATCTCTAAGGACTATCACTAACTGATCACTGGTTTCCCACTTTGTTGTGCAGAGATGCTCCGCTCCTACTGGTCTCTCACTCGCAGCACTTCATTTTGGTCTTTGCTTGGTGGAGCACTTTTGCACTTTCTAGTAATCATTCTAACCTTGAAAAAGAAGCCAAGCAAGTCTTTCCTCAGATAAGTTCAGGCAAAACTACACTTTTACCCACAGTAGAATAATTTCGACATATGTCTTTTTATTGAAGTTAATTAAGGGCAATCTCTAGATGAGATCAATGTGAACACAAATACAAACTTAAAATTCCACAAAGCACACCTGCCAACTTTTCAGCACATGTAAGAAAAATCAAACCAGAATTTGAGATTACAGAAGCAGTAGCACTGGAAGGATAAAGGGGCAAACTCTTGGTGAGAGAAGTAACAAGGGCAACACTGCAAGAGGAAACCTTAAACCTCCATAAAAAGTAATATAATGCATTCATTTTTAACCCAATTACTGAATTTAGGACTGCAGGGGCTGGAAGCAATACCAGCAGCCTTGGACACTTGGCCCGACACAGGACACATTCACACACAAATCAGGCCATTTTGGAGTCACCTTTTGTGGGATCTGGTAGAGAAAAACGGAGAGCCTGAAGAAAAGCCTAAACAGAGACAGTGTTTAAATTCCACATGGGGAATGACAGGGCAGCAATTTAGACTTGGGATGTTCGAGCCTTGAAGCAGCAAGAATAAGCAGTCTGCTGCCATGTTGCCACAATACACAATAATAACACTATTAAGAAGCTAATGATCCAATTGGTGTGATTACAGGTACTTAGCTATTTTAATAATGCAACAATATTAATATTGCAAAATGCTATTAATAACTGAACTGCTTTAAGACAGCAAAGATGCATGCCTCATCTGTACACAAATCATTTTTCTTTAATTAATCCAGTCATTGATATATTTTTAGCTCACTCATTTATTTAATTTTGTTTTGCTTGGTGCTAGAGCTTGCTTAGGCAGCCACGGTGGAAAGTGCTAAACACTACTGCGTCTGAGACTTGTGTTAATTCCTCAACAGGTCATTCTCTCTTTTTCAGGTAATTCAGTTTCCATCCACAATCTAAACAAGTTTATTTTATGTTGATTGAGGATGTTAAGTTGTGGATGTGTAGGTGTTTGCACCAGAATCTTCCACCTGACCAGAGTACAGTCCATTACAGATTTATATTTTATACGAAGAACTAAAATTGATAAATTTTTTTATCTTAATAAGTTATATTGCCACTGTTTTTTTGATGCTCTGCAACTGCCTAGAATATCATTTCTCTGAAATGTAGCTTCAAAATACTAAGAAAAACTCAAACTATATTTGTTTTGCTAAGCAGTTTTTTTTAATGTTTATTTTTCTTTGCTTGGCAACAAAGTCATAGGACGGAAAGACATAAAGGTCAGGAAGTTTTAAAAGATATAGCAGAAATGTTGAAACCACTGGCAAAAATTGTGCAGTGTAAATTCACAATAATTATATTTTATATTATAAAATTATATTATTTTGATATTACAACAAATATCTAACTTGTCCTTCAGTATCTGTGACTGTGATACAGTTGATTATCCTAATCAGTTTCTTAGCAAGCTATAAACATGGTAGATCAGCTAAGTTGTTTTTATTTTACCAAATATTGTCCACAGACTTAAAGTAAACTTAAAGACATATGAATCAAAATATTGTACATTTCTTTACCAGAAAAGTAAGAGGCTGCTTGCTAAAATATCCGACTTTGTAAAAAGTTCCTCGTCCTTTGTTGTATTTCCAGCTGAACATTGTTCTAATATTATTGACCATTTCATATACTGTGCATGTTTAACAAAGATGCATATTAAGATAAAAAGCACAATGAAGAACATATGAAAAGTTTTGAATAAACAATGCAATCTAGCCCAAGATAGCTCATCATTACTAAATTATAGAGAAAGAAAGTAGCATGTTGACATTCAAACATCAGAACAATAACAAATCAAAGATCAAGTTCAATTAACAAGAAAAGCTGTAAAACTAAGCCATCTTCTCAGAGGCTCTGTTTTGGAGATGTAAAAACACATTATTTTGTTTTGTACTTCTTAGTCAGCTTACAGGGCGACTACATTGATCTGCATTCCTAGTAAATTAAGAGAAACAGTAGAATTGCTGTGACGATCAAATCAAATAAGCAATAGTTCTGGTGAGCAGTGAAATGTATTTGCAAACCACAACCCCTGACCCCTCTTCAGACTGTTTTGCAAAGACTAAAGTTTTTTTCCTTGACCTCTTTGTAAGACTTATTCTCTTTACCTGACTTGACCCGTAGCTGTGGTTTCTGCTTGAACCATAATTACACTCATTTATGCCAATGTCATTTTTAAATCTGACTACTTATTTGCAAAATTCTCTACAGAGTAATGTTATAATTTACTTCAGATAATTATCTGATAAATATAATCAAGTATAAAACTGATCTGAGAAGTCTTTCTCTTCATCACTTTTTTAGGTAGCTTGCTGTCTAATTAGAGTTTGTATGTGACTGTGACAGGCTTGGCATCTTTACAGACCACCCTGCAGCTGATGCTGAAGTTGCTCATTTGAATGATGGAATGCCAGCTCATGCTGACTCATTGGTGACACTCTCCCCAAGCTGAGGCAACTTCCAAATCCTTTGCAATGGCACACAGACTCTTCAAAATGACCAGGTGCTCTTCTTTACTGCTGCAGTCATGCATCTCAGGGACAATGACGCATAAGCAGGGGTCTGGCACAATTCATTGTTTGATATGGCACAGCATGGATGTTGAGTGCTGTGCTGTCAGTGCGGCACTGGCATGCATCAAATATGAAGTATGAGCAGGTGAACCTCCTTGTGTGGAGCTGCAGATGTGCTGCTCATTTGGCTGTCCTCATTCACTGACCTGATGCTGCAAACAGTTTCCCACATTCAGATTTTCAGATTTTTGAGAGTCTCCCTCCACCACTGTTCTGTATCACCATTGTGATCTGCTTAATCCTTTTCCTATACCATCTTGTCACTGACCCTGACTCACATTGCTCACCTCGCATCATTCCAGGGGTGGATATACTGGGAGCCTTTAAATCAGGTGCAACCCCTCCCCTCTTTGCTTGATAATATGATCGAGTGTTGGCGCACTTGGAATAAAGTGGTAACTACCACATTGCGTGAAACGACCAGCTATTTGTGCACTGCATTGTTATTATGATTGATGCTCTGTTAAGGAGCTTTATTTATCACATAACATAGGGATCTTTGGGGGTCTAGATCCAGGCTTGGATCATTGGCATTTTAGTCTGTCACACTTTTCTCCAGCTCTGGAAATCTAACACTTTTCCAGTGATTGTACATCTAGGACAATGGACCTTAGCAGATTGAGAAGCAGTGATAGAACTGCAGAAGCATCAGTCTCTCGCCTGTCTTTCTTCCTGTACTGATGCTGAAAATAGCATTCCAATCTCCAAATCTCAGCCTTGAAGCTCTACAGCAACTTCTTAGAAGAGCCCATTTCAGGACACTTTGTTGAGTCAAACTGTAGATCTTCTATTTGTTCTGCTTCTGACACCAATGTAGTGCCATGCTGAACCAAAGGATCCTTGCTCTTCACATCACTCTTTTGTGTAGCATGTTGTCCTTAGAAGGATGGCTTGCAACTGTGGCAGGCTTGCCATTTGTATAGGCTCCCCTGTGGCTGGCTTTGAAGCTTTTCATTTTCCTGATGGAATGCCAGTTCCAACTGTTGGTGACTTGTTACTGCCATCTTCAGGCTGATGCAACTTAATTAGACATTGTAAATAAGCTCAGAAACTAGTAAGAGGAGAAGTTATAACACTTTGGTCAGACTTCAGAATGTTTAATTCTTTTAAACTGTTAACACTAAAGATGAGGTGATACATGTGGAGTATGTCATACAGACCTGGGGCTTTTAAATTCAGTCCTGACCCAATACTGTGGCTGCAGATTTTCTTCCTGATCAGTTTCACATTCAGTGAGTCACTTTTACCTTTAATTGATCTAACTGGTCTTGTGATGGACTGGAATCTTAGCTGGGACTGGATACTCTCTTTTGTCTAAAGCTGCAGTGGTGTTATGAATAATGTTTAAATATAATTTAATGCAGGCAAAACTATGATTGTTATGCTTGTAGACTTAAGTGCAGCATTGGCCATGATGGACCACAGCACTCTAATATATAAATATGAGAATTATGTTAGGTTTTAAGGCACACTTCTTAGGTACAGGCAACAAATCCTTTTTTAAAATCAGTGTTGAGTGATCCTGAACCATTTGGCTCAGATTTTTTGATTTATGGATATTTTAGGCTATTCCATGTCTGTTTCATGTCTGTTATATTGTTACCTGGAATGACTGCACAGAAGGAAATAGCTGCAGATGGCTTGAAATTAAAATTTAGGAAATGAAGTCAGAAAAACAAGCCAAGGTCAAAGCCAGTAAGTAAGAAATATATTATTTTAAACAGAGCCCAAAAAGTGAAGCAGAAATCTGAGTCAAGAAAGATGCAGAGAGAGAGTCGGGATCCAGGAATTTTAGAACTATTTAGAAATCAATACTAGAGGCAAGAGTCAAAGCCAGTAAACAAAACAAGTTAGAACCAAGTCAAATTAATATAATAAGTCATATGCAAAGTTTTTTGAAGAAGTTTGAATACTCAAACATTTCGGATATGCACGATGCTGACCTTTATCCTGGCACAGCAATGATGTCATGTGACGGGCACCTCTGACTGTTAAGCCTAGCAACTGCCTAGCAACTGCACAACAATGACACAGTTTATACAGAAACAATATGGCTTGTGGGAGAGAGAATTGAAAAAGAAACATGCATAAAAACACATCAGAACAAAACATAAATGACACCAACAAATTCGCTGAGCTCAGAAACCTCTGAAACAACAGCTTCACGATTTTCTGAGGACAAGAAATGACTTCGAGCAATTAAAATCAAATCCAACCATGACAGTTACCAATATATGCAGGTATCCATACAGAAACATTTATTATTATTGCTATTATTATTATTGGTGAAGTTGTCATATTTTTCACATGTGAATTGTTGCCTTTTAGGTTCCGATTTCAGTATTAAGTCAAAGTGTTCACAATTAAAACTTTCAAAGCGTACATGCCACGTCATTGAATACAATCTTTTGCACTGTGCTCAGAGATAGTGGCATAGCAGGGCGATTTTCTAAACTTTTCTTGAGAATTTCAAAAGGTTGCACTACCACCACTGGTGCTATCTTTATTTTTACATTTCAGGTCCTATTATTCTCAGCTTCTAAGTGATTGTACTTAACGAATTTATCAGCTTTCTTGAATATGTTGTTCACACCATCAGGAATGGCTATTGTTATTATTATTACTATTATTATTATTATGTCTGAAGACAGTATAACTTCATTGCTAAATGCACTTTGATGTGATATTTCTTGTGGCACAGTGTTGCTATGCAGTTCTATTTTCTAACAAAATGTTTATAAAGAGTTATGATTCCGTTATAAATATGCTAAAAAAACTCAGTTCCATTTATCAATAATATAATGTTTTCTTAATTTGTAATGAACTTCTTCAATGAGATAAAGTGAACATTACTGTCTTTAAATTTTGATAAAAACAAATTTAATTGGGGGAATGTCTGCAAAAATTAAGATAAAGCTGACAGCTCTTATCTTGGAAGGCTTGAACTTTTGTCTAGCTGGATCCAACCAAAATTTAGATGCTATCTTTGACACTGTCAACAGGAACAGAAACAGTAATGTAACGCAGAAGCAGTTGTCAAAAAAAAAAAACAGGCTACAGGTCAAATTCGAATCTGCACAGCAATAAAAATGAGAGGCACATAAGTAGACTGAAACAGAAGCATGAAACAAAAACCAGAGACACTACCAAGAACAAAACTAGAAACTGTAGCCGAAACAGAAAAGGGACTCGAGGGACTCACTTAAAAAGCACTGAGGCTTTATTGGAAATACCCCTGCTCCATCATGATCATATGACTGCCAAACACCAACAGTAAGTGGGAGGTGTGGCCAAAACCACAGTGTATAAAGTAAAAGTAAGAGCAACTAAGACAGAGAATGGAGGGTGTGGCTAAAGGCTGAGAAATGGGCACGGTTTGATTCAGATATAGCAAATGACAAGAGAATAGGTGCCCGTATGGATCAGAGGAGCATAAACTAACACCTAAAAATTTCCCCAATAAGCCATTCAGGAAAGTAGGTAAAACTTTAATGTAAAAACGAACATAAACCAGTTTCCTGAAACTGAATGAATTGCTAGATAGGTCAGAAAAATAGCTTCCTTGTTTACAATGCCGTTAAACAAAAACCTTTGGTAATTTAAATCCTACTCCATACCTGTGGCACACCAACACATTACTGCGCTAGAAAGTCTCAAATGATGTACACAATCCTATGGTTTAAAAAAAAAAAGAAAAACAAAACTATTCAACCTGGTAATTTCATATTATGTGTCTTGTACCTAAACATTGTTTTTTACTGGCTCGTACTAGAATTTTACATTCTATGTTGCTACTGAATGAAACTGATTTAATCTCAGGGATTAAGAAAGTGGTATCTGTTAGGAGTTCTTTCATTACTGTGGTTTTCATGGTGCAGACATTTAGATCAGTCATCCTAACAAATTCACATTTTGACAAGACTAGTATTTATTTCAAACATTCAGTTTTTCATTGCTGTCTTTTTGTGGCTTTTGTTGTTGTCTCACTCATTTAGCAGTTCCTAATAAGTGGTGATGTGATGAAATTTTCAGAGTTTGCACTTCACTGAAGACCAAGAGCATAAAAATTCCTCCTAACATACCAACTGCCAATTGTAAATTTATCTGTATTTATTAACAAATAAATTAACAAAGGAAATAAGGGTTAAATGAACAATACAAGAAGAGATCCAACAGGACTAAACAAAAGTAAACAAACAAAACAACTCTTTCCACTTAATTGAAACTAACAATTAAATGAGAACTTTGATAATACTGTACTTGTAAAACAAAGAGGGAAACAACAGTCTTAAAGAATTAGAGATTCAACCCCGTATACTTGAACATGAAGCACTAATACGTCTTTACAGACTTGAGTCCAAAACAGAACTGAAAATTAACAAGAACATGGCCATTATATATCTGGCAGGCAGGAAGAGGAGGGCTCGATGGGACCAGAAGCAGAAGTGGTGTCTCTTGGAAGTTGGTTCTTCTGATAGTCTGTAGGAGAAAAGAGGAGAAAGTGTTAGAGAACAGCGGCAACCCCTGGTCTGGCAGAGAAACACATTTATTCAAGCCCATAAACAGTCTCCCACGTGCACATGTTTGACACACTTTATAACTTTAATTAAATTATCATGAACAAGCATCATGCGCTTAGCAGACTATTCATTCCTGAACATTCAATGGCTTACAGATGTCATTAAATGATAACTCATATATTAGTAACACATTAGAGTAACTTTCTTAAGTCATTAAAAAATACTATATAATGCTTCTTGAAGTCTCTATAAATCATGTCTTCATTAACCGTAGGTCTTTTTGCAGTACCTATTCTAAAGTTGGAACTATTCACCCACTATAAAGTTTTCTGTAGGTTTAGTAAAAAAATTAATAAAACAAAAAAGGTCCTTGTGACTAAACAGTCTGTCCCTAAATAATGCATAAAAATCACAAATAGTTTGCTTGTATTTATATAGAAGCTTGGACACCAATATTATGTTAAACGGCATTATAACTACAATGCCACATGCCCTCAACTACACGACCAACAATGTACATGCCACGAACAAAGGAATCACGGAAGAAATGTAAACACTAAATGTCACATTGATGACGTCTCCAACAAGATGATAAATATTAAACACAAATTAAGTACTCAAAGCCCCCAAAAAATGCACTCAAAATACACTTTAGGTAAAATGACAGTGAATTACAATAGAGCTGCCCTCTTCCTAAGTGTGAACTCTAAACAAGTCCTTCCTGTTTCACCAGATGTTGCAGATGAGAGAACCGAAGAAAGCCAGACACATAAATATCCTTAGCAGGGATCCACAAGTCATCCTCTAGATCACAACCCTTCCATAATCTGTTTTAAATTCAAAATCTTCCATACCAATATTCCTGAACGCCATCAGCTCCAGGACTGACTAGAAAAGACAGGTTTGAAATGAGAAACATGAACCAAGGGGTGAATTTTAAAATTGACAGTTGGAACCAATTTATAAGAAATTGAATCCACTTGCTTTAAAATTGTTTCATTCATCTGTAGGTTCATTATTTTAGGAAAGACAAGCAGATTTAAGATTAATAGTTGCCCCCATTCTTTCACAAAAATATTACCAAAATTTAGAAAGAAATTGACAACCACAATCAAATATGATTGATTTGGGGAAACCATGGAGGTGCTAAAATAAAGACTTTCATTACTTCCTTGTCAGAGGGGTGTTTTTTCAAAGGAGTAAAGTGAGTTCTCTTTAAAAATTGATAACTAAAATGATAGGGTTTCCAATAAAAAAAAGAAAAATCAGTGGTGAAGTCCTTGGAAGTCTCCAGAAGTCTCCTCTTGAGAATGCAGAATTGGAGAAATCGTTTATAGAAGACCCAATGGAGAACTCTGCATGCTTTATTTGAGAGAAATTTGACAGAGAGTTGGTGTCAATTACTACCACAAAATGCTCAAGTGGGATGATGTTTTGGGTTCAGTTATGCTTTCGGGAGTCATTAAACTGATGTGAAAGACAATTGGTTTTTTTTGCTTCTTATCTCCATATCTGTAAGAAATGGCACAATTAAATTAACCAAAAACTAGTGACTGTCTATCCAGACGTGTTATGTGCTTAAGCTTTTAGCTGACTCGGAGTATTTCTCCGAAAAATTATCATTTTTTTATGTGTTACTTACTCCATTTTTTTTGTAGTGTTGGCCATGAAAAATTGTTAATCTCATGCTTTTATGGAGAATGTAGGTAATAAAATTACTGAAGCAGTAGGCGTCAATGGGGACCAATGCTGAAAAACAGCAAATGATATCAAAACATCCATGAAAAATCCTCAGGATACTGATTGCACATAATCCACATGTCAGGTATACAGTTGTGAACTCCAAACACATATAGTTTGGTTATATTTTATTAAATAAACCACTTCTGAAACATTTTTTCATACATAACGGGAGTATGTTAAAATGGGTTCGTCATTTATCCTGACCTGCATGTATTAAGGGATGTGGCAGGAAAATCAAAATACCAGGAGGAAACCCCACACGGACACAGGGAAGAGCACAAAGGACACTTGGACAAAGGCCAGGTGTGATGTTGAAACCCAGGAGACTGAATCTGTGAATTGTTTTTCCTCTTCCTGTTATTGTGGTCCTGCAGTAATGTGGCTGTTACCAAATGATGAGTTATGAGGCACTGATGTGGATGGAGTAGGAGGTTGCATAGATGCAAAAGTCAGAGTATAAGTTCATGAAACACATATCATAAGTGGATGCTGAGAAAGTGTCTCACTGTCAAAATCATGGCTGTGAAAATGTTTCAAAGCCATAAATTTACAAATCTAGATTTCAAGTAATAGTAGTAGTAGTGGTTAATCTTGCAAGAGACAAAGAACACAGATGTGTGGATAGTGCTGCACATAAGGCGAGACCATTAGTGAAGTCCGTTAGGTCTTGGACCTTGGATTGTTACTTTTTCTAATTCATATTAATGACATAAGTTCCAGTTTAGTTTATAAACTTCATAGACACTAAAATCAGAGGGATAACAGATAGTGAGGACACAGTGAAAAAAAGTCAGTTAGTCCTGTACAATCTTCAAAACTGTGTAATGCAGACAAGTGCAAGGTCAAGAAATGTTAATTATAGATCTATGGCGGGAGACACTACTGTCTTACAGGAAGCAACCTCTGAAAGACTGGAGTCCAGTTCAGTGCTGATAATTCTGGTGTACAGTTACTATAAGATGACATTGCAGCTCCACGTACGAGTAATGAAAAAGGTGGTTTCAGAAAAATTGATTAATGGGCGGATCAATAATTTTTGGCTAAACAAATATTAATTATGCTATCAAAAATGGATTCAAATATTAATTGCTGGAAAGAAATCTTAAGGTACCAAATAGTTCACTACAAAAATGTGTATCCAACTGAAAGAATTAAAAAAGATGTAGAGGTTTTTTATTTATTGAGATTTAGGGTACATTTTTTTATTGGAAATTCACAAGTAGGGCAGACCAAAAATCCCCCTAATTTGAGTGTAGTGTACTTTGTTCAGAATGAAGTTTATTTATTTTTACTTTACCATGCCATCTTTTTGGAATTTCTGAAATTGAATTCACAGTACAAAACCAGAAGCCATCAGTATCATGAAAGAGAAAAATGTTTACTATGTTCTAAAATCCTGACAGCTTAGAACAAAAGAGCTCATGCGAGTTTCACACAATAACTCATATGTGTATTAATAAATAATTATGAATTTATTCTCTGACTCTGCTTAGCCCAGCAAGAAGCCTCAGACAGCCGGAGCTTATTCCAGCTGCACCTGTCACAAGAGGACCTCCACTGTCCCTGGGCTACATTCATGGAGAGCCACAATGGGACAATTTAAAATCATCAGTTAATCTAGCTGGGAGAAAACTGGAATACCTGGAGAAAGTTTTCATGAACAAGTGGGAACCTACAAACTCCATACAGGCCATGACTGCCCTGGTATTCAAACTCTATTCTCCTTGATTTGTGATGGAGGTAAGTAAACATGTGCTGCCATTAATGAATTAGAACTTAGAAATGACAAACATTTCAAATATTTAAAAATCAATAACAGTTGGAATCACTTTAAGTGACTGATTGGAGAGATTGGAAAATACAGTTCTCCTGAGGACCCATCTTCTGGGTTTGCTTTATCCATTAGTGGATCTCAGAGATCTATAGCATATCCTAGCAACACTGGGTGGAGGATAAAACCGAGATAGGATGCCAGTTCATCAAAAGGCACATTGACATACTCACACACACTCGCTCAATCGTTCATATACTGTAGAGCACATGTACAGCTTCTAATTCACCGAACATAGATGTCTTTTGGACGTGGGTTTGAACCAGAATCCCTGAAGAGATACCACATTGGTATAGGATAATGTGCAAAATAAACACCAGCAGTGATTGGGCTTTCACCGCAACACCTGAAAGCCAAGGATGAATTAAAAACAAAAACTTGTTATAAAACTCCATACTGGCACATCTTATTTAACTGCTATTTGAACAAATCCTGGGTTTGTGATAAAGTGCAGAATCTGAACTGCTGTGTTGAGTACTGGATTCCATGGGAGAATTAGTGTGGTTTCAAAATATCTGATGTCTAACCGCAGTTGTCGGAGATGGTACACATGTAAACAATTAATACCAGAGCAGGAAACGGATTGCACACACATGAACTGGTGAACTAGCGGAACAATTCCTCAAATCTGGAAGAAATCCAGGAAGTTTGTGTAAACCAAAAAGAGTGTCCTTGATTTGCTCCAATGCCAGTGCATTCGATACCGGGAGCTATCTGCCAACCCACGCCTGAGAATTTGAGATTGAGGTAACTTTGAATTTTACTTTTTCATTATTCATTAACTATCAGCTGCCTGATAGTTTGGGATTCTGGTGTAAATTTTTAACTGCTGTCATTGAAAAAAATGTTATTCTCACCACTACCAGCTTTTTTATTATATATATATATAATACAATTCCCTTACAAAAATGTCTAAATATTTCATTTTCATCTTCTTTTCATTATATTCTGAAATTTATTACTCCCATGGCTATGCTCTCCATCATGGCTTGTCTGTTCTGTTAAATGCCAAAACTGTGGTTCACATTGAAGTCGCTAATAAAATATTGTGCTGGGTTTGCCAGAAAATGTTTCATCCTACTGACTCTCTTTGGCTACTCCTACCCCATCATTTCAGGAGGTTAATTTTTGTACTTGGGCTCAAAATGGGTACCACATAGTAATAATCAGAGCCATCCCAAGGTAGTGGGCATAGTGAGAAGGACCCATAGACCTATGCTGGTCAAAACCCCCCCCCCCCCCCATTACACAATCTGTAATTCCTTTTCTAACTCACATAAAAATATTAACACACACTGTATATGTTTAAATATATGAATAAAGCTACACACAAAACTCTTATTTTTACTCAAGATGAAGCATAAAATTAGCGGGAGAGCAGAAACATTATTTTAAAGTGGAGGCATGTTTGTCCCCTACTAACTACATCATCACTTACAAACTAAGAGTTACTGTATTATGGAATGCAGCATCACATAACTAGTTTGGAAGAAAGCTGATTTAAAGATGGTGAGCATAAGCAGAGATTAGGGACAAATTACTACAGCGGGTGCAAGAGAAGAAGAGGGAAGCAGAAGAGGAAGGATGCAAACATCACAATTAAAAAGGTCCTTTGAAAGGTTTTGTTCAAACCCAGGAGCAAAGAGGAAAAGATGAGGGTGGTGATCATAACAACAAAAATGCTAGTGAGATAAATGAAGGAACAGAGAGTTTCAGAAATAATTGCTTATGCCATTTAGGCATTTAATAACCTCACTGCCACTCCCTGATTTTAACACCACACCAATCAAGAATCACGAAGCACTCATTATTCTAAAATGCCAACCATTCTCCCACAAAGACACCAGTCCTAACCTGGGCCCCATTCACTCCTTGAGGTAGCTCTGGTAATAATGCAAATCGTCATCCAGTCCTCCCAGCTATGGTTTGAAAGTGAGGCATGCAATGGATGTTCTTGTAGCGCCTATTCTAAACGTTATCAATAGTTCATTATTGCATGGCACAGTACCTGATACACTAAACGTGTCAGTCATTAAACCATTACTTAAAAAGTCAGACCTAGACCCACACATACTAAATAATTATAGGCCTATTTCAAATCTACCATTTCTCTCTAAAATACTAGAAAAACTAGTCGCCAGTCAGCTTCAGTCACACCTTACGCATTACAATTTATTTGAGAAATTCCAGTCTGGTTTTCGCACTGGTCATAGTACAGAAACGGCACTAACGCAGGTTGTAAACGACATTCTGATATCCTCTGATGAAGGAAACTCCACTGTAATTATGTTGTTGGACTTAAGTGCAGCATTTGACACCATCGACCATTCTATTTTACTGCACAGGCTAGAAAATGATGTTGGGCTTACAGGCACCGTGCTCACTTGGTTTAGTTCTTACTTATCAAATCGATTCCAATATGTACAGAAATGTGCTGACAGTACTCCATCATTATACACAGAAGTTCAATATGGTGTCCCGCAGGTCTCAGTACTGGGACCTTTCCTGTGTTCACTTTACATGGTTCCACTGGGATCTATCATTAGGAAACATAATGTTAATTTTCACTCGTATGCAGATGACACCCAGTTATACCTTTCATTTAAATCAAATGAAGTTTCTCCGATGTTGTCTTTAATTAGTTGTGTTAGTGAATTAAAGGAGTGGATGAATGAGAACTACTTGTCTTTAAATACAGATAAAACAGAGATGTTAATTGTTGAAGGGAATGACGCTGATCACAACAATATTTTGTCATCATTTAACTCAGTTGGAATCCCAATTAATTTTACTGAATCAGCCTGCAATCTAGAAGTTATCTTTGACTCTAGCATGTCATTAAAAGCGCATATTACAAAGTTGTCCAAAACATGTTTCTTCCATCTTAAAAATGTTAGGAAATTAAGGCGCCTTCTAAATAAACAGGAATCTGAGAAATTAATTCATGCATTTATCTCTAGTAAGATTGAATACTGCAATGCGGTTTTCACTGGCTGTTCAAATTGTTCTTTATACAGCCTCCAGTTAATCCAAAATGCAGCTGCAAGAATTATTACAAGAACAAGAGAATATGAACACATAACTCCAGTTCTTAAATCCTTACACTGGCTCCCGGTTAAATTTAGGGCAGATTTCAAAATCCTCCTTTTAACATATAAAGCATTAAATGGCCAAGGTCCGGCTTACTTGTCTGAACTTATCATGACTTACAAACCAGAGCGCACATTAAGATCTCAAGATGCCGGTCTCCTTATGGTTCCAAGGATTAATAAAATAACAATGGGAGGTCGAGCTTTTAGTTACAGGGCCCCTAAACTGTGGAATGGTCTGCCTGCTACTATAAGGGATGCCCCTTCGGTCTCAGCTTTTAAATCCCGGCTGAAGACTCACTACTTCAGTTTAGCACATCCTGACTAGAGCTGCTGATTAACTGTACAGACTGCATCTCTGTTGTTAGTCATTAGCACTAAAACATAAGTAACATGAGAGTTATAATTGGATACTAACCCTCACCTTTTCTGTTTCTCTTCTCGGTACTCAAATGTGGCACTTGGTGCCACGGCCCACCTGCCAAGTTGTTTTGCCTGCCTAAGGTAAAGTCATCCCTGATGGAGGATCGCAGGAAACGTGGGAAAGAGGGGTTCTTTCATTGGATTGGCTGGCCCAGCACTGTTTCAGCCATGGAATGGCCAAATGGGGGAGGCAGCTTGATGGTTGAGGTGTCCAGGACTCTAAAAATATCCAAATCTTATTATATGATATCATCTACTGTTAAATTCTGCTCCGTACTTCTAAAATTTTAATTTTTTTTTACTTCTAAAAAAAAAAAAAACTTTTTATTTTATACTGTATTGAGGATTTGTTCTATTCTGTGTATTGCATTGTATTGACCCCCTTCATTTGACACCCACTGCACACCCAACCTACCTGGAAAGGAGTCTCTCTTTGAACTGCCTTTCACGAGGTTTCTTCCATTTTTTCCCTACTGGGTTTTTTTGGGAGTTTTTCCTTGTCTTCTTAGAGAGTCATGGCTGGGGGGCTGTCAAGAGGCAGGGCCTGTTAAAGCCCATTGTGGCACTTCCTGTGTGATTTTGGGCTATACAAAAATAAACTGTATTGTATTGTATTGCATGTTTATCTAAGATTTGAAAGTTTAAAGATGAGGTGTTCCTTTATTTAAAGCTGGCATTTGTTTTTTTATATTTCATACCTCTGCTTTTACCTAAGATATACTTGGAAGGATAAGGTTGTAAACCCAAAGGAAAATCAGGGTGAAATATAATAAAACTTCAGTAGTAAATATCAAAAAAATGGAAAGAATATGTCCATTTTCTAGACAGACATGATATATCATTCAATCACCTTGCAATCAAACTTCCATATTACTGTGTAAATCAGTGATTATTCAGAAGGTAAGCTAAAGCCTTTGCATACTAACTACAATGATGGCAGTTCAATCCCCATCAATGATTACGGTATGACCCTAGTTGAGAGTGTGACCAATTCTCTAGGTCTATGTGAACTAGTAGAGGGAACACAGGAAGAGGTTAACTGTTCGTTTCTTTCAAACTTCAGAAGCCAATAACCTAGAGGAAGAAGAGTAACCCAACCTGATTCCGTCCACCTTTCCACCTTACTCCACTATCACAGTATAACAATGTCATCTAGATACCAGATGGAATCAGGCCTGTTTGCTAAGTCTATTTTGGTATTTGATATGCTGTATTAACTCCCATGGGGAAATTGTCTTTTCGCATGACCTTTGGAGGTCAGAGTGTAGGGCCATCCACCTCCAGAGCAATTTTCAGGTTAACAGCATTGCTCAAGGGCCCAACAGAGTAGGAACTGTTCTGGCAGTAATGGGATTTAAACCAGCAACCTTCCAGATACCAGCACAGATCCTTTGCCTCAAAGCCACCACTCTGCCTTCTACCATTAGAAAAAGAAAAAATATAAGGTAGAAGAGGAAATTATAAAAGACAGGATCTTAGAGAGTTGAAGACAAAATACTGGAATAGATAAGCAGGATGACAATCTCAGGAGATGTGGATAAAGGTGTTAAGTGAGCAAAGGTTACATAATGGGCTGAGTACCAGTCCCATTGCAAAATGCTTACAAGGGATAATGTGTAGATGGTGCAAAAATTATTATTATTATTATTATTGGATCCTTATTACCACCGTAGAATAAATTGGGTAACCTGCATGATGCACCCACATAATAAACTGGCCCCATGTACTAAATTATACACACAGAAATTTGATCTTACTTGTTTGGATAAGTTGAGACTCTAGGGGCACAAGACATAATGCTGTATGGCCAGTCTTGGGAATAATTAGTGATCAGACACTAATGACCTGTAGCTGCTTTATTTCAACAGATTTTATGTATTGAAGTCGAACCGTCAGAACAGTCAGATGTGCAAATCGAAAACAGCATTCCTAGAAAAAAAGAACCTGTAGGAAGTCCATGGTCAGCTATAATAGTGTCTCAGTCAAAGTTAGAGAATGTTGTAGTCCTGGTGACCTAGGCCAACACTCTTGGATATTCTATAATATTATAAGTACATGCTAGACAGTATAGTAAGGAAATTAAATTTTTTCATACTTAGATTTCAAGGCTTCCAATATATCTGGTGTCACATTCAATGGGCAAGAGTAGCAGCTTGGCAATATAGTAATAGCAATATTTGCCAAAGCAGGATGCTATGAAGAGACAGAGAACAGAGGAGGGTCAGTAACAGTTCATAATGATTGTCTCACTTGTATTTTTGTGCAAATGACTAACCAAAAGTGATGCAATAAGATCAGCTAACCAGCAGCTCTAATCAGGGTATACTAAACTAAAGAAGTGAGTGTTCAGTCTGGATTTAAAAGCAGAGACCAAAGGGGCATCTCTCTAAGCAGGCAGATAATTCCACAGCTTTGGAACCCAGAAGCTTGACCATCTAGTGTTGTTTCATTAATCCTTGGTCTCTTTAGTAAACACTTGTATCTCATGATTGTAAGAGTCATGATGTGTGCTGTTTGCATCCCTAAGTTGAGATAACGAAGTAAGTCTAAGCCATTTAAAGTTGCATATTTAAAAGAAGGATATTTAAAAATCTGCTTTAAACTTAATTAAAAGCCACTGTAAAGAACTTAAGAATAGAAGTTCAGTGGTTGTATTTCCTGATTCTTGTAATGATTATTAAAGCAGCATTTTTGAATTAGCTGAAGCTACAAATAGAACCATTTTGAATGGCTGTGAGTAGTTAATTCTACTAGAATCAAATACATGAATTTACATCTCTGTATCTTCTTTACTTAAAAATGGTCTTCAATACCATTATTTCTAAGCTTGAAAGATAGGTGTTATTGTTGTGTGTGCTGAAAGGTAGACTGGAATCAAAAATAATGAGTAAATTGCAGAGAATTAAAGTGACAAATTAATTAAAAATGCCACCTTTATTAAGTCAACATACAAATAAAAAAGCTAAAATAACAAAACTTGTTTCTTGCTAAATAACAAAACCTGCTAAGATGGGTTAGTTTGCCCATTTGCTCATTACAGCACCCCAGAAGACCACTTAGCTTCTTACTGCCTGTAGGCTACCCCTCTTGGCCCCTCCCGTTAGTGTTTGTTCCACTCTCCTCCCCACTCTGTATTCAACTGGAGGTCTGGCTCTGTACCCATTCCAGGCTCACTTCTGGCCAAGCTCTGCAATCACTTATGGAAGTCAGGGGTGATTTTACATTGGTTTCAAACTAGTCTCCCACTAGTGTCCATGCCAAGCTTTCAGTTGTCTTTAAAAGGCCAGCTACATGTCTACTTGTGTTATGTAACATTCTGAACTCTTGTGTATTTTATGTTTTATTGTTGTCTTTGTTACTTTTGAATAATTATTTGTTTATTTTTGTTATTTCTGTTAATTTTGTTTATTATTGGCTATTTGTGTACTATCCCTTTAAGTCTGTTCTTTACTCCCTTTAATCCCTTGTTCATTGTGGATGGTTGCCCAAAAGCAGGGACCACCCTGATGTCACCACTCCTGAGCTCTCCCTCTGGCTGTTTAAGCCAGTGAAGCAGGAGCTCAAGCAGTATTTCATTGAAGTCATTTGTAGATTTATGTGTGAGTATTGCTTTTATCTTTGCTCTTGCTGGCTTCTTGATCTTTTTCCTACTGTGTTTGTATCATGATCTTTTGATTAGTGGAATTGGATTTGCTTGCACTTGAACTTACATTTCCTTTTAGGCAATGCCTTTTGCCTCCTTTTTGCTGTTAGAGCATTCTTTTTGTTATTCTGTTTATCATAAATATCTTTTACTTATGAATTCTCTTTGTTGTCTTTTGGGTACAAGCTGGACGTTTTGATCAGTTTTGACCTCTTTTGGGGCATTTTAAGATATTAAGTACTTTTTGAACTATGTTAACCTGCTTCCCCATTCTGTGGCCTAGCTAGGTAGAAGTCTAAGGTGGTAGCTGGGAGTAAATTGGATCAAGTGTCTCTTTTGGGTTGGCCAGTGAAGGCCCTGACCTATTCATTTGCAGCTTTTTTGAGGTCTATGATCATTTTCACTATGTTTGAGATTCCATGTCATTACAGACTGTTTTATGAGAGTGACAACATGATCCTATATATTTCCTTCTGGGACTGTATGTCCTCTAGAGGCCAGGTTGTGCTGCAACCTCTCAAGTCTCCTTCCTGCCCTCTATTGTGCTGGGAAGAATGGCATGCTTTCAGTCTTATACATAACCTACTTGGTGTTAGCCCCGAGCATGTCTCAGGCTCAGAATTCTATGTAAAATGGTCAATCCAGAGTGTGACTCTGGAAGTGCTTTTATGATCCAGTTTACAGTGTTAAGCCCAAATAACACTTGGGACAGTATTCTGTTGCCATCTAAAGGACAAAATTGCATCATGCTGCCAAAAAATCCTGAATGTTTCTATGCATTCAAATGAAAAGCTGTAAAGCCAATTTTAGAACAAACTGAAAGTGAACCATTAATTGAATCAAACAATATTGATGACAATGTGTGAATTGGTCATCAGACGTTGATATGAATAGTGAATCTGTTACATATGGCACAGTATGGCTAAACTGCCAAGATATACCTGGTGAGTTTGGTCACATAAAGCTTGACCATGGCTCAAGGAGGTGCAAAACGATTGTGATCAAGTGTAAGAACAAAAAAGCCGTTAGCCCCCTAAGAACTGTTCATAATGCAGTAACTTTCATTGTTCATGTCAGGGGAAATTTGGAATTCACTAAGCCTTGTATTGTGGTAGCTTACAATAACACAGTAAGTGGCATTGATCATGTGCAGCAGGCACTGACATTCTACCCTGTCATAAACAAGCAACAAAAAAATATTTATAAGAAATGTGAGCAAAGAAATATTGTCCCAATTGGATGTTGGACCATGCATTGGGGACTGATTAAAAAGAATACCATATATTAAATCTGCATCAGTAGAGCAGTAGACACTCAACATACCTTTCCTACTGTATTTATGTTAAAGTTTTAGTATTTATATGTTTCTATTACACATAATAACATTTTTTCTTGTTGAAAAACATTGTTGGCTGATTTTTCTGGGAGTAAACAAAATGCTAAGGAGGTTCAGCTATTCACTCCAGCAAACTCTGTGCTTTGATACTGCTATATGCTGGACTTCTTCTGCTACACTTGTGGCTTTCTCATATGCTTGGAGATTTTCAGTAGAACTTCATCTTACCCATCATCTGTCTGGTGATGAACATGCCCTTTACAATTTCTTGGGGGCCGGGCACACTCTATTCAGTCTAAAGAAACACTCATTAAATATGAAAAAATTACCTTTATCTCCAGGATGGTCTTTTACTATCTCTTTCTCTCTCCTAAGTGTAAGGTAGCCTTTATAGATTAAAGAAAGCTATCTTCTATGAAATGTCAGCAGTTTGGCAGGGGGGGTATTCAAATTTAACTGAGGGGCACCTGTAGTTAAAAAATGCAGGAATTACCAAAGCGGCCTAAGTAAAAATTTATGTGTGTGTGTGTATGGGTGTAGTTTTGTGAAGCCATGGAGAACAACTTTCAGATACCCTAAAAGCCTATTTTATAACTTAGTCAGACTGTTCTGAATAAAACTGAGAAAACAATGACCTCAATTGGTGATAATGTTGATAGTTGGAACTTTTAAATTCTGTGGCTTCTCAAAAAAGGAAGGGTCAGAAACTTCAACTGGGTCCATTTCTGTGTCATAGGTCACTGCAGCATATATTTAGCACCCAGGGATGGCTGAGATGTGACCACAAATTCTGAAAATGTTTGATAATTTGGTGGTATTTTGGTTAACATTACTCTGCAGTGTTGCATTGATGGTAGAAATAGTGCCTCATTAGTGGTAGACTGGATTGGTGGTCTTCATTTCCATCTATCCATCCATTATCCAACCCGCTATATTCTAACTACAGGGTCACGGGGGTCTGCTGGAGCCAATCCCAGCCAACACAGGGCGCAAGGCAGGTAACAAACCCTGGGCAGGGCGCCAGCCCACCGGAGCTTCATTTCCCTTATTTGATATATTTGATTTCTTCTGCCTAAGATAATCTTCAAAATTTTACAATTTTATCACAATATGTAGCAGGGCTGTGGTTCCAAAACGTCAGATTCCGCAAATGCAATGTGTCATGCGTCCTGGCTCAGCAGGAAATAGATAAGTAATTTTTTTAAATGAACCGGGAGTTGCGTACAAAAGGATAAAACAAAACAAATTAAATATAAACGAAACAACTGAAACCCAGAAAAGAGGCAAGAATCAAAGTCAAAATCAAACAGGAAGTCAAAACCAGGAAAGGCACAAAGATAAATAAGCAAAGAGAGATTTTTTTGTGTGTTTTATGGATTTATCCAAAGATTAGATAAAACTGCAATTGCTGAACTTTCGTCCTATCGCACCAATGAACTTGAGGTCACGACCCCGGATACCACTTCCCTAGAAATGTGGGACGTGACCTTAACGATGGTTATGCAAAATGGCGCTGAATACAGAAAAAGCAAAAGGTCCTTAAAATTCAGTTCTGATCATGACATTATGTTAAGTTATTGTTATACATGTATTTTTGAATACATTTTGTTTTTTCACCCATTTTTGTTTTTGATTTTTTTACTAATATCTTATTTTTTCTTTAATTTATATACAACACCTACAGTATGTGTTATTCCTCGGTGGATTCACATCAAAGAAATGATTTTCTTTAGCGGTAGTTAGTTTAGTTTTAGTTTAGTTTTCACATAGGCCCTAGTGATGAGTTTGTGCTTTGCTTACAGTTGGCAAAATTTGTCAATGTTTTCAACAGAAAATATGCTGTGACCAGCAGTGACCTTGTTTGACAAATATTTGTCTGGAAATTCCCATGTGGCCGGCTTAAACGAACATTTTTTTCCCATCACTCCATGATGCTTTGCAAAGCTAGTGTGATATCATAGATCTGTAGCAGCCAATGTTGAATGGCACTGCCCCCCAAGCCTTAGTGAATTAATGCTTCAGTCTGGAAGAAAATGTACGGTTCTGATATTTCATTTTATTAATTTTAAGTGAGGGAGGCATGGTTAGTGCTGGTGCCTCATAACTCAGGTCACATTTTTGTCCAAAAGAATTTGTCCAACTTAGCTGACAGACTTTTTCCTATCTTCCAGGGACACTTAAAAGATAATTGCACAATTCTCATCTATTCAGAATTAGTTCAGTTTCTCCTGCCTCATTGACATTTTTCTTTATTTTTCACTGAGCTCTATGAAGTTCCTGAGCAATTCCATGTTTTCACCGAACCCGGGTTGAAGTGAATTCTGTGGGGTTTGCTCATCACTAGTTCTAACTTCTGATTCTTGTCCTGCCCCTTGGTTTCTGTTTCCAGTTTTTGATTTTACATTTTTGACCCCTTGCTTTGTTTAAATAAACTTTCTCTGTCTTTTTAACCATCTCCTGCTCCATGGGCACGTCTTGTGTTCCAATAGCATGGAATCTTATTTTTCTATCTGTTATTTTCATATCTAGATAACAAACTTTGCTGCTCCCTCTTTTAGTTTTGTAGAGAATATTTCTTCAAGGACAATCCTAATTTGTGACCTACTGTAAGTTTTTTATTTTATTCAAGGGGATTGTAATCTGTGCTATGGTCAATTTTTCCGTACAGGTCTTGCAGCCTATACAATATTTGAAACCTCTTTTGAAGATCAAACCATTAATCTGCTCTAAATCTTTTTTTATTTCTATGACAAAATTACAATTTTTGTTTTTTTTTATTAAAGCCATTCCCATACCAGGTTACAACACCAAAGATGTGGCTGTGTTCAAAACATCTGATGCCTGAAGCTGTCAGTGGATCCTTGGTTACTAACAATTCTCCTGTATGTGAATTTCCCTTTCCTGTAAGCCATTTAATTAACCAGTATTCAACCCCATATTTTCATATGTATAAGTCTGAATACTTTACTTTTTAAAATTCTTTATAGTGGATGTCATTATCTAATGCATATTTCATTATCTTTACCCTTTCTATCTTTGTATTTCTCAGATGCTTAATGGCCTGTTTTTTTAATATTCGTAATCTATACTTCAGTATAATTATTTCATAGTGCTCACTAAGTTTCATTTTTCTAAAATTTCTTTTCCTGAGGGTCACAGGGAGGTTGCAGACGCACAGTCTCTTATTTAACATCAGCGTCTAGAGTACCTGGAGAAAACCTAGGCAAACATTCGGAAAATTTATGAAAATAGAGACTGGACTAGATTTGAACTGGTTCTAAAAACTAGGCAAAAAATCTGAATGTAAATAAGTAATAACTTTTTTGAAAACGAGCATTAATGCATAATTAAAATTTTATGATTAAGCCTGAAGTAGTCTGGTGCAATGCATTAAACAAGCTGCCCAGCAGTGTGCTGCAAAGCCACTGAAGTTTTTAAAATCTAACCTTGATGTTGTGTTAGTAACCCTAAGTGAATCGTTCTGGGCTGGGCCTTGTGTTCTTATCAGAACTTTACTTTGTTATATTTGTAAAGGACTAACTGTAGATTTGGTCTTCCCGTCATTATTGACATTCAGTCAAACTTTCCATTTTTCCCAGCTGAATAATTCCACAATGGTCCCGCTTAAAAGA
The DNA here is from genome assembly GCF_900747795.2 of Erpetoichthys calabaricus. Lineage (NCBI taxonomy): Eukaryota > Metazoa > Chordata > Cladistia > Polypteriformes > Polypteridae > Erpetoichthys > Erpetoichthys calabaricus. Next base: position 125,933,874 of record NC_041398.2, read on the forward strand.
TAAAAAGCTCACCAGCTACAAATTCAACTCACGCTTAAATTACAGCTCTGCTGATATACTACAGTATTTGCTTCCGTTTTCAGAATTTACTTTGAGCCTCATGCTTTTCAGATTCCATGACATTCCTCCTCAAAGACGTCAGTGTTTATTTAAATAGCTTGGCTGCTGGAGCTGTGAGCACTGGGGACCTATAAGAAAGTCAAAAGGTGTCTTGTACCGTATGCCAAAAAAACTGCAAGAAACTACAGATTTCTGGAGCAGATACATTGCTGTGTTACCACAAAAAGAATATAATTTTTAAATTTCATTTTATCTTACAGGGCGGCACGGTGGCGCAGTGGGTAGCGCTGCTGCCTCGCAGTTGGGAGACCTGGGGACCTGGGTTCGCTTCCCGGGTCCTCCCTGCGTGGAGTTTGTATGTTCTCCCCATGTCTGCGTGGGTTTCCTCCGGGCGCTCCAGTTTCCTCCCACAGTCCAAAGACATGCTGGTTAGGTGGTTTGGCAATTCTAAATTGGCCCTAGTGTGTGTTTGGTGTGTGGGTGTGTTTGTGTGTGTCCTGCGGTGGGTTGGCACCCTGCCCGGGATTGGTTCCTGCCTTGTGCCCTGTGTTGGCTGGGATTGGCTCCAGCAGACCCCCGTGACCCTGTGTTCGGATTCAGCGGGTTGGAAAATGGATGGATGGATGGATTTTATCTTACATAGAATTCAAAATAGCATTGAAAATCGGTCCAAGGGAAAGAACAAATATGCACTCTAAATTACATAAAGAATATTGTTGTGGCCATTGCTGGACAAACCCTGGGCAATAGTGAGTTGTGGAACATAACACTGATGCAAAACTTTACAAAAGCTTTGACATTCAGAGGGATGCAACTGTGCCTGTGCGCTGCTTTACTTTGACTCTACACTAAAAAATCCTGAAATTTTCCCAAGTCCCTTTTTCAGTTACTGCCTGACCTTTTATAACTGATAGAGTTTTGATACTTACCTTTCAAGGAACTCATTGAAGGATGGAAACAAATTCTGTTGAAGGTCAGCGCATCTTGGTCATTATTGGCTTAGCTGTAGTTGTACTAAAGAATGAACTCACAGTTTCAAGCGGGTTCTTCAAAGACTAATTTTCTGTAAACATGCACAAAGATATGTAGTTCGTCACGAATACTTAAGGCCTGGCCAGTGTAACAGACCTAATTTTGTTTATGGGTGTTCAGTGTTTACTCGCAAACATTATGACCACCAGCCTCTGCCAGGCCCCAGAGTCCATCCATCCATTCTCAAACCCATCTAATTTAATTCAGAACCCATCCTAACAGCATCATGTGCAAGGCAAGAACCAACCCTGAATGAAATGCCAGTCCTTCTCTGTGGACCTTGCAGTATGTCTGGGAATGTAGTGCCACAGTGCGAGTGTGTGGAGGAGCAATGAGAAAGTAAGTGAAAGCTTCAAACACTAAGACTTTCTGGACTTGAGTTTAGCTGCAGCCTTGTAGTGTGTTGTCAAGCTGGGAATTGCCAGCAAATCTGTCCAGACAGCAAGACCCATAAACACAAACAGAAGCCAATCCAAAACAAGGAGTTATTCTGGGGTCACAAAGAAAACCAAAGATGTCACTTGACGGTTGGGTGATAGTTGTGGAAATGGTGTCAAAGAAACCTAATAAAACAAAATGATCTGGGGTGCTATAGGTTACCTTGTTTAATGTCCAAGTTGGCTTCACTCAACACAATTGCAAAATAATGAAGATATGGCAGTGTAGACATTGTGATGGCTTCTAAATGGATGAAGTCAATTCTAGTTAAAGTCAGGTTGTGTGAGACAAAGGACTTCAGGTGGTGAGGAGTTTATAAAGTGGACAACTCCTTCCCGTATTTTTAGTTAGATCCAAACATGGGTAAGACACCTGAAGTTCACGTGCATTGGAATGTCACACATCTTCTGGCCTGTTTTGTTATTCCTGGCTGCTGGTGGAGGCAAAAAACAGTGACGCTACTTTGCCCTCTTCAGTGGTCTGCCCTATGACCCTTTTACATCAAACACTAGAAAATGCAGACTGTGCTCCCATGTGTGAAACTTTACATAAATAGCATGATCAAAGTTATATAACCCTGTTTGCAGGGTTCTGCAGGGCCAAAGCCTATCTGGGCAACATTAGGTGCAAGGCAGGAACCAAACCTGAAAAGAGCATTCTCACATATACATACACACAAACATGTATAGGTACAGTTTTTGCTTCCATTAAGTAACCTTTGTTCACAAATGATAACTATGAAAGTTCCTAATGATTGCAGAACTGGTAAGAGCCATCAGAACCTTTGTGTTTCACCAATGACACTTTTACATTGGAACCTGGAACTGGATGGTATCTGATTATCCTTGATGACCAAGGGCTCATCTGAAAGAACGAACTGCCTAAATGTTGAATGGATTGTTGTTACTCCTTCCATAATAGATAGATAGATAGATAGATAGATAGATAGATAGATAGATAGATAGATAGATAGATAGATAGATAGATAGATAGATAGATAGATAGATAGATAGATAGATAGATAGATAGATAGATAGATAGATAGATAGATAGATAGATAGATAGTGTGGCGGACGGTTGGGGAGCACAGAGGGACAATACCTTCCCCGGGACATGAGAGAGCAGCCGCCCTGGTTTGCATGGGAACCACGGGATTGGAGCATAGAGGGCGCCCAGGTAATCCTGGAGACATAGACTGCAGCACTTACGCCACAACAGGAAGTGCTGCAGGAAGCTCATCATGGAGCACCTGGAGCACAGCCAGGTGCACTATGAAAGGTGCCACCTCACTCCAGTCAGGGAGCCAGAGTCAGGAGGTAGAAGACAGAGCTTGCGGGAGAGGAGTGGAGGCATTTGAAGAGAAGGAGAAGAAAGTAAAGTAAAAGGACTGAGCATTGTGGGTGAATTGTGCACTGTGTGTGTGTGGTATTGAAGAAACCAAAATAAATGTGTGTGTTCTGAACATTGGGAGTCCTGTGTCTGTCTGTAGTCGGACTGATCTTCACAATAGATAGATAGATAATACTTCATTTGACCCAAGGGAGAAATGTAGCTTTTACAGAAACTCCAGAAATATAGAAATATAACAAACAAAGATGACCCCCTCAAACTCACACATACAAATAAGAAAGAAAACAAACAGTTTGATAGATTAAGACTGACTGAACAGTAAAACTTGTGAAACGCATTCAGAACTGAATAAACAAATACAAGTACTATAGAACATTTATGAAGTTTAATTCAGCAATGGGTGAAAATACTAATACAGTGTAACCATAGTGAACTTTTATTGAATGACTACCTGTGATGAAATTCTAGATAAGGACTCGGACTGTGGGTCTGCGGCAAACCTCAGCTCTTTCATACAAGGCTTTGACAGTTTTTTGTCTTTTCTTCAGTTTTCTTTTCTTACAAAGCAGTTCTTGATAGCAGCATATCATTTCAAGAACACCTTGCTTCGCCTTAAAGTTCATAGTCAGGGCTGTTACTTATGAGCTGATTGCAGTGACTCTATCATTGAACAATCCTATACTAAGTTCCCTTTTTGGCATCCCAGTGGACTCACTACCTAGAAGTTGAATGGTAAGGGTTATGTGTAAAACCATTAGGCTAATAAATAAGAATGGTGCAGATCTAGGCATGTGAGACCTCGGTAATGGAAAGTTGTCTCTTTGGATACCGAACATAACCTCTTATGAGAGGGAGAGGGCAGTAGGTTCAGAATTACTAACTATAGTTGAACTCAGCCACATACACAACATTGACTCTGGAACTAATCTTCTCAATCAAGAGTGGAAAACATGACAAGTAGGCAACTCACCACACTGAATAGAGAACTTTAGTATTTTAAGATGATGCCAAAAGATATGATAGACATCATGAAGGAGAATCACAGCTGTACATTATGCATTCTGCAGTTTCCATTATGCTGTTTAATTTTTAAGATGTACAGCTCTCAGTGCCAACCACCTTCACGTGGCTTATCTGTTTGCTGCCTTTTTTCCCTTACTTGATAATACAGTATGTGGATAGAAAACGCATCTTCTTTTACACTTGTGTTCATTTTGGTCATTATCCACTTCTGATTGTCTCCAAATGTGGTATATGTATTTTGCATTGGATGAGTACATTAACATTAGTGATAATGGATTAACAGCTTCCTTTGAGAAGTACTGTGCAAGTGTACCGTAAGGAAACCACAGTAAATAGGGTAAAATGAATCAGGGTATTACTGCATTTGGGATGTGGGAGCAAAACTAAAGTACACAGAGAAAAGCCCACACATACACGAACCTAGCTAGCTAGTTAACTATGATTACCACTGCACTGTAGTTCAACCCAGAAGTGTCATAAGGGGTTACAGAAATGCACTCTGACTACATACACCCAGCATATCTTATATTTATGCTTCAAAGGTTTGAAGTAAAATAACAGAATAAATTAATAGCTAACAGGTAGAGGCTTCAAGGACAGCAGACCAAGTTATTTTAGTATATATTCTTCTAACTTCATATCCAGTTATCATGTTCATACAGTATATGTGGGAAGCTGGAATATATCCCAGCAGCACTGAGTGTAAGGAGGAAACAATCCAGGGACAGGGCGCCATTTCCTTGCAGGGCACATTGAAGTAAACACCAATACTTAATTATAAGGAGCCAATTTAGAGTAATATAACAGAAGTGTTTAAAATCCATCCATCCATCCATTATCCAACCCGCTATATCCTAACACAGGGTCATGGGGGTTTGCTGGAGCCAATCCCAGCCAGCATAGACCACAAGGCAGGAACAAACCCCAGGCAGGAACAAACCCCGGGCAGGGTGCCAGCCCACCGCAGAGTGTTTAAAATAAGGATGGAAATTAACAGGGTGGATAATAGTTATTACTTATAACTCTTCCAGAAGAACATGGGAGAAGAAATTGTTTTGGAGAAACTATCAGAATGTTCTTCTAGATCGAAGAACCGTCAATAAGTTACCAAGAAATGTGGATGATATAAATACTGTGGGACCTTTAAATTTCAGTTTCACATGGTTATGAAGGGACAGATAAATAGAAGTTGATGAAGTAGGTTGGGTTGAACGGTCTGTTCTTCTCAAAACCATTCTTATAGTCTTATGTTGTTATATGCAAACTGCATAACATGGAAACGATTTAAAAAATAAGGTAATATAACATTGCTAAAACCACTTTTATCCAAAGGAATGACAAAGGGACATAGGACTCCACCCAAACTCAAATGTATTGGAATAATTTACTGTAGAATCACTACTGTATTAATTTATCTGTAGTAAATGCTGTGTTTGTACAAATTCACTATGTCATATTTATACTGACTGCGGTGGGTTGGCGCCCTGCCCGGGATTGGTTCCTGCCTTGTGCCCTGTGTTGGCTGGGATTGGCTCCAGCAGACCCCCGTGACCCTGTGTTCGGATTCAGCGGGTTGGAAAATGGATGGATGGATATTTATACTGAGGAAGCTCATGACAAAATGTGTTATTATATATATATATATATATATAATTATAATAATTAAAATTAGAAAAACACTCATTGATGCTATCATTGTGGCTTCCAGTACTTTGGACTACTAATTGATGTTAACTTCATTTTAAAAGTGGTGATAGGCCTCAAATGACAAATATACCAGTACACTGTTCTATACAGAAGTGTAGGCCTAGTCTGCTCAAATCAGCCTGGTCCGCAAAATCAAGAAGCAGGGTTTCGGCATGCACTGGCCCAACCAAAATGGATAAAAGTTTTAAATTCAAAATTTCAAAAAGGAATATGGGAACCATGAAAAACCCAAAGGTTGTCCTTTATAATATTAAAATAAATACATATGTAGTGAAGAATTGGGCTGCACCCAATAATGGTTATTCAATTACAGAGAAAACATGCTTTCTGACAGATACTGGTTTAGTAAATGCAGGATCAGCTGTGGTTTTGCACAAGTCTCATATCTCACAGTAATAAAAACCTTTACAGTTGATCAAGTATCTAATACATGCAGTTTACTCCCTGGCTGGCTCTACTATCTTGTAGACTATGTGTGGAGCTTGTGGTCCCTTCCCTATGAAGCTTGACAACACTGTTAGAGATGCCTTTGAATTATTTTAATTTCCAGGAACTCATGACTGGAGTCAAGAAAGTGAAAAACTTTATTACCTTTGCTCCTTCTAGTTTAAGAATAAAGTGTGTTTAAATGGAGTGTTTTGATGCAACTCTGACCCAAATATATGACAAGCAGCACCAGAAGTGGGGTTGCACAAAAATGTATCAACAACAGCACCAATATTATGTTCAACATGTTCCTATTCCTCTTGATCCCATAGAGAAGGCTCCTCTAAACACAAGAAATATGCTGCAAAACATTACTGCTACTAATGACCAAGAGTGTTTTTAATTTACCTTTGCAAATAGTTATAACCAGGATTATGTGCTGGGACAGAGGAAAGTGGGCTATCCATCCATGACACTTTTTTAACTGCAGATGCTACATCAGGCTATACAGAGATATACTGGAGATTCTATAAGCAGAGAATATAGAATATTCCCCTTGACAGGATTGATAATAATAAAAAATTGATAAAGAAACTAATATTCATGAAGAAATCTACAGTATATATACACTGCAAAACAGAATGTCTGTCTTCCTGTTTGTTCCCTTCACAATCCCATACCCTTTGACCGATCTGGACCAAATTGTGCATAGTTGATCTCTAAGAATATACAGACAAGATAGACTGCTTTAAACCCAAAATGTTGACCCTGGCTGTTCCAGTATTTTTTTTGTGTGTGCTACAGTTTACCCACCACTACCACCTGCTGACTAGCAGACTAACATTATGTACCCTTGCAACACCTCATGCCGCTTCTCTCTATTGTAATATACAAAGGTGTACCATGTACTTTTACAGGGTAGGAGGGCATTGGGTGAGGTTTGATGAAGAATAGTAGTGCATCACAACACAAAGAAGAATCGAAGGATTGTTGTTTAACTCCTGCTTTGTTGGCTTTTATTTGTAATTTAAGCACTGAACTGTCAGTCCTGAACTAAGAGAATGAGTCAGACAGTACACCATTCATGGTTACAACACAGTAAGGAATTACCACAATTCTGAAATCCAATCGGACCCAAAAAGACTCATAAGAACAGAGACATTAATAGAGAGGCAGTGTGGAAGACAGATGAGACAGCTAACGATAAGAACAAGGTCACCTTTTAAAAAATACCTAAACCTTAGGTTAATTTCCTGACCCCATTCTACAGATATACTCAGGCAACACTAGGTATTTCAGCTAGTAACGTAAAATTTAAATTTGATCACATGCTGCTACAAATAGCTGAGTATGGTGTTCCACCTTATCATTGGCATGGGTGACAGCTCTTATTTATTTGGCTACTTAAAAATAAAAGCTTGAGAAGCAGCTAAAGAAGGAAACTGTTTGCAAGCAAGTGCAGTAAAATCTATCTATCAATGCATTTTGAGACTTCATTAATCCAAGTCTGGATGTCAGGGGTTGGTGCCTGTACATAATAAAAACAATACCTAAAATGCACATTTGTAATATGACATCAGTATATCCCTAAGCAAAATACATCAAGCTTTGCATTTACAGCTTATGATAGAGAGAGAGAAATTATGTGAAAGAAACCGGGAGCTGAAAGGTACTTGGGCTTCCCCTGTCTTGTATGATCAGGGTCACTAGGCCACTTCGCTCTTGCTCATATTTTAACCAGACAGCTGTTTGGCAATGGGCAAGTTATTTCTCTTTTTCCTTGATAAGGTTTACAGTGCAGTTAAAACACTTTGGGATGCTCTAACAGGCTATATATAAAGGAAGTCCACCTCAGTGAAAAAGCAGCTCCATTTCATTTCAGTGTCACTGCAATGACTTTGTATCTCAAGGGAACGCACTTACCAAAATCTAAAATTTGGCTCACCCACACCAATTACAACTTCTTCAGCATGCTAATGTCTAAGTAAACTTGACTACAAGAATCTCCTTTCTGCAGTTGATGGTGAGCCTTATGCAGAAGACGAATTGTTCAATGACAATAACGGCTGGATCTTGTCCATCATTCTTTTCGTCTCTACTATAATTTATTCATAAATGCTGAAAGAATACAGAGGATAAGACACGTTTATGTGCTATATGACAATTATGTTCAAATATTGAAAGAAATGTGCAAACATAAAGCTAGAAAATTCAAAGATGGATTTGGGGTGTAAATAATTGTTTTCTGGAGTATTTGCTGCTCATATGGTGTCAGTGAACATTGAAAGTCTTTACTCCATCTAGCCATCTCTTTATTTACTTAATCCCAAACAGGAGGGCTTTGAAAATCATCAGCAATATAAAATAATGCACGTCCAAACTATATTATTGTATACATACTTTAACAAAAAAAAAGTTCTGGTGACTCCATTGTTATTTTTCCTCTTCCATGATAAAACTTCTCAGCTGAGTAAACTTCTTCAAACTGACATATGAGTCTCCAAATCTACAAACAATTCCTGTTCTGTCAGCCGTATTTCCTGTGTATCAGAAATGTAACAGATAAGAGACTGTGAAGTAAGATAAGAAATGAAAACACATGACAAACACATTTTAGCTGCAGAACCACAGATGCAAACACTTGAGAGACACCCAGGATTCACAATGTAACTATAGGTAGATGAGCAAAAAGACAGCTACAATATGAGTTGCACTTTGTAGCCTGGAACATCCTATGGAAAATATTACTTTCCTCTTTGTCCTGCCATAATGGTCTGTTTTCAGGGAAGACAAAAAAAAAAAAAAAACACAGCATTATCAGACAACGTGGAGCAAAGGCGGCCTTCTTAGTGACTGTTAGGCAGTTTGTGCTGTAGATACAGCTGTTTGGAAAGGGCACTGGAGGGAGTCGGCCGTGTGCTTCAGACAATGTGACATGGCACACGCTATTAGTTCTGGATCACTAGAATCCCTGCAACACCATCTGCTGGGGTCAGAGCATTTGTTAGGGTCGGCGTCAGTCCTGCAGACACTCTTCGCTTTATGTGGGGTGCGTCCAGCAGCGCACATTTACATAAACAATACCCCAAACCTGCTCCCTGGACACAAGGAGGACAATGAGCAGTCATGTTAAAAGCCTTCAAAACTTGATATACATTACAAAGGCCATCAAGCTGAGAGCACAAACATGAACGTGGGCTTGGCGGCAGTGACTCTGAATATAGCAGGGAACAGATTGGGATGGTGCAGATTTACTTAAACTGGCAGAATTGAACAGGCTTTTAAAACGATTCCTTGTCTTGGGACTTAAATCCATTTAACCCTTTGTCTTGCAAGTGAACTGGTAATCTTCATTGTGTCAAAATATTAATGTTAATAGATGCATTATTTGTATTATTAGAGGCAGACTAAGGATATTGGTGAATGCAGTGCTAATATCAAAATGATAGTAAATACTAGATTCCTTATATTTTGTGTTTCATGCTGAATCAAGCAGTTAACTATAGGTTATTGGCAAATATTATGAAATTAAATTAAAAACCTAAATTACAAATATAGCATCAATTTGTATACAGTTGTGCAGCTGTTAGTACTGCTTTCTCACACTTCCAAGTACCTTCAGGCCTGTCTGTGTTTGTATGGTGTGTGCACATCTTCCCTTGTCTGTTTAGTTTCCTTGCACATACCAAAGTTTTGCAACTCTTACTTGTCCCAGTATGAGTCAATATAGGCACGATTCTGGTAAACCAGAAAAGCAATCCAGGGTGGGCTCTTTCCTTACATCTGATACTGCTGGAATATGCACCATCCCCCTGTGACTATAAAACTGAAATAAGTGGGATCAGTAAATAGACAGATGAATTCATTCTCTTTTCTTGTGGAAAACATGGAGAATAACGAAAACGTAAATTCTTTTCAAAAATAAATAGACAAAAAATTAACACTGTGACTACTATATGAATTTGTTTGTGAATTTCCCCTTGGGATTAATAAAGTATCTATCTATCTATCTATCTATCTATCTATCTATCTATCTATCTATCTATCTATCTATCTATCTATCTATCTATCTATCTATCTATCTATCTATCTATCTATCTATCTATCTATCTATCTATCTATCTGTCTATCTACTAGGGGATGCTCAACTAACCAAAACATGAGCTCCTTTGTTAAAGTTTACATCTTTAAAAGTAGGGTGCTCTTAGAAACAGAAACAGAAACACAAAGCGTGACAGTTCTGCAAGCATTAACTAATTCCAATTACCAGAGATTTTTTTCTGTCATTTAACGGATACAGGAGAAAGTAGGGTGAAATGACACCTTTTATTGGCTAACTAAATAGATTACAAATGCAAGCTTTCAAGGCAGCTAAAGCCCCTTCATCAGGCAAGGTGTAACACTTGGCAAGGCCTGATGAAGGGGCCTTAGCTGCCTCGAAAGCTTGTATTTGTAATCTATTTACTGTAGTTAGCCAATAAAAGGTGTTATTTCACCCTACCTTCTCCTGTATCAGTCTATGGCTAACACGGTACAACACTCTACTGCTATATAACAGATACTAAGTTAAAAGCCTTTGACAAGGTTTTCAGTGGCCATTTCCCTCATTTCCAAGGTTGTGCTCCTCTTAGCCATGATACCTTCGGCTCTCAAGGCAGAGTTCATCCTTTTGCAGTTGATGGGCATGAGCTGTGGAATGACTTGGTTGGTCCATCTTTTATTCTGGGCTGGGGTCACATGAACAAAAGTAAGGTTTCTTTTGTTGAAATGACCATACTTGGCCAGATCTTTGTGTTTTCTGGTACTCTCTAGGCAGAACGTTCGTCATCGGATGCTTCCTTTTCTCTTCTGGAAAAAGAGAAGGAAAAACCCTGAAGCATCTGGAGTGCCTTGTCTTTTATAACACAGTTTTTCCCTGTTGTCCAATCTCTTCCCTCACGAGGAGGTCAAGTAAACTGTGTGACAAGACATAGAGAAATAATTAAGATTTTATATTAGTAAATGTGGAAATAATTTTCCACTAGTCTGTGTATAATTTACATTCTATGTGTACAATCTGCCTAAAAACAGACTCCCAGTTTTCCTTGTCCTAAAATAAAGTTAACTGGGTTTACATTTTTCCTTGTTCTTTTTGTGCTGTTTTCTTTGAACACAAATACCATCCCATTATCAGTGACCCCCAGTCCTTTAATTAGCCTCTGTGTCTTTCACAAAACATAAAACAACGAAACACAGTTTCTCACAGCTCAGAAACAAAAAGTTGAGGTATCCATAACCCCTGGAAATATGATTGATTAGAAGGAATTCACCACTTCTGTACTATACAATATTCTTCATTGTAGATCTCCCACCCTACTGGCCAGTGGTGGTTTATATAGTACCCTCCAGGCTGTCAGTACTCCTTCAGGATCATTGAATATTTTCCTCCAGGGTGTGTAATCCCTCAGTGCTCTCAGCTGACTTTGATGTTTCACTGTCACACAGTTCTTGTAAAGATCTTGCAAATCTCTCAGCTTTTTATTGAAACTACCCTGCTGGTTTCAGTTTCAGTGCAATCATCAGTTGGTGACACCACAAGTGTATTAACAGCAGGTAGTTTTATCTGATCTTTCAATATGGTCTGTGGGAGTGTCACAACTTCACTGTTCAGTGATGTTTGCACTGGTGTTAGAAATTTCCCTATGGGATGCTTTGAGTGCACTCCTGTCACTACCACTACTATATCTGAACTCTTCCAAGTAAAGTTGCTCCTATCAATCAGACAGACAGATACTGTAGATCCTAGTCAGCTTCAGAACGCATATGTGGGTCAATAGATAGATAGATAGATAGATAGATAGATAGATAGATAGATAGATAGATAGATAGATAGATAGATAGATAGATAGATAGATAGATAGATAGATAGATAGATAGATAGATAGATAGATAGATAGATAGATAGATAGATAGATAGATAGATAGATAGATAGATAGATGCATTATATAATAGAAATACTTCTACACTTTTAAATCTCATAGATAGGTTCCTAAGACTGTCTCCAACATGTCATAAATAGATTAAGAAAGGCAGTAATAAAAGCATCAAGTACAACTGAACAAGAAGAGAAAGTGAAGATCTATGCTGACTGTCTACTGACACACATGTACTTAATAGATGTTTCTCAATTGTGTCTTTTAATTTAACTGAATACTTGATAACCATAATTTGCATGTGATTCACATTAACGTAACCTGACCCATAGCAAAATGAGCTTTCCAGTCTTACTAGGAGGTCTGTCAGCTTTTAAGTATAGTTTTCAGTCAGTCTTTTTGCTTCTCAACCAGCTTCATGTTTTGAAAATCACCCCAGTTTTATAAGGTTTACAAAGAGTAACACAAAGCAGAACTAAAGTACTGTACAGTAGATTGTGTTAACCACTTATCTGATCATACAGACTTCATGCCATTGCTCCTCACTACCTACATGTTGCTACAAGAGTGAGTGAGCTTGATTAGAGAGCTACAAGGATAGACGTTTGTGTTGTTCACATCCCTGACACAGAAAGCAGTGTTAGTAATCCACTTTATAATGATATACAAAGTAAGCTTATGTAGAAATGTTATAGAGGGTGGATTTAGTTACCAAAGTACAATCTGAAAAAAAAAACAGAACTAGGGTAGCAAATGAGCTGGAGCTCAATGAATGTTTTTAACTCATTATGACTAAGCACACATTAGGATGGGAGCCTGTTAAGACATACAAACATTCTCAAATTCTCTTAATCCAGTTCAGGGTCATGGGGGAGCAGAACGCAGGCTGGCAGCACTGAGTGCAAGGTGGGAGCCAAATTTAATGGGGGCACCAGTCCATGACATGGCCCACACATGTACACAATAAAACAGGGCCAACTTAGGAACGGCAATCAAACTAACTTACATGTCTCTGAGAAAAACTGGAAAACCAAAATGAAAGGCTATCCAGGCATAAACTGAACCTGCTGTAGGATCCAGTGTGAGAGAATAAAGGGAACATCAAGGGGTAATATACAGTAGCTATTGCACATGAAGCATTTTGATATGGAGACATATAGAGCATTTGCCTTACAAGAATAGCCTGAAGAGACTACAGAAATGGTTAAGTAAATAAACAGAATGTTCCAGGGGATGGTTCAAGAAACTGACAGATGTAATGTTCTTTCATGTACCCAGTAAGACTTGATAGTTGTCACGTATGCAAAAAAGTTTCATAAAAGAAGGGCAAGAGCTAAACTTAATTTAAAACTGAGAGAAACAAGAATATAACGAAATGATATTTTTAATTTGCTTTGTGTAAGCTGGTTATGCTCTCTGCTGAAAACATTCTCATGTCTATTAACCAATCAGAGTAAATGTCAAGATGGTGGTGTAAGCAATAATTCAGCACTGTTATGTAAATTCAGTTGTCTACAAATATGGGGTTCTGCCCTTGCTCTGTGACCATTTTGTGGCAGCTCTGTTTGGGGAAATATCCCTTAGCAGACTGCTGTAACAGGGTGCTCCCCCTTCAGGAAGAGATAATTAAAGACACATGAACAAGCTTCCTCCTGTCTGTTTTCTGACTCAAAGAGGTCCTAATTGAAGACAAAATTGCTTTGTTTATTATATTTACAATTTATTTCTTCCACAGCAGTTGCAGGACAATGGATCCATTAAGCAGCCTCACGTTCCACTGCATAATTGTGCCACTCTGTTGACAGTTATTATTTTGTGTTTCTCAAACACATCTTTAAACAATCTCTTGTACATAATTTGATGAGTAGCAATGTGTTTGCAAAAAAAGTAATATCATGACTGAATCTACAATTAGGGTGACATGAGTACACACCCTGGGGCCCTGCTCACAATGGGGCCTTCACACAATCCAAAACCCACCCAGAGGTGTAGCTAGGGTTTTCAGCGCCTGGGGACAGCTGATGATTTTGCGCCCCCTCCTGTTTGCCAAAATGCAATGGGGAACATCAATTCGCCGCCCCCTGGATGCTGCGCCCGGGGACAGATGTCCCCCCTTGCACCCCCCTAGTTACGCCACTGAACCCACCCCAACACTTCCTCAAGAAGTGTCATGATAATAAACCCTATCCAATCAAACCTTAAAAATAGCTTTTAACAGAAAAAATAAGTCAATGATCAGAGCAGCCCATAGGACTGAAAAAATCAAGAAACAGATCCCATTAATATCTTTTTGGTTTCTCCTTGACAACAATGAGATCTGAAAAAATAAAATGGAGACATTATCTTTTGTCTCATGCTTCTCAAAATTTTCAAAAATACCTCAGTAGTCTCACAAGGGTCTCTTCTTCAGTTTCAGTGGAGAGCTCAGCAAAGTCACACAATGGGTTGAAATCTTCCAAGCAGTGTTTTGACATTTTTTTTTGCAATTTGAAAGTACAGTAATCCCTCGCAATATCGCGCTTCGACTTTCGCGGCTTCACTCTATCGCGGATTTTATATGTAAGCATATCTAAATATATATCGTGGATTTTTCACTGGTTCGCAGATTTCTTTTGGACAGTTTCAGTTGGTTTGCCCAGTTGATTTCATACAAGGGATGCTATTGATGGATGGCTGAGAAGCTACCCAATCAGAGCACACGGTTAAGTTCCTGGGTGCTGATTGGCTTAGCGACGGAGAGCAGCATTCGATTCCGCTTTGCGTTAGCCAGCATCTCGTCTCGCTCATTCAGCATCAACGTGTTTCGCTGTGTAAAGAGTTAACTTTTGTGCTCTTTTGTGTTTATCTTTGTGCGTAGTCAAGCCCTTCATTATGTCTCCAAAACGATCTGCCCCTGCTACTGCTTCCGGGGCCATGCCCAAGTGCCAACAGAAGATGCTAACGATTGCCAACAAGGTAAAAGTTTTGGATATGTTGAAGGAAGGGAACAGCTACACCGCTGTAGGACGCCATTACTGCATCAATGAGTCCCTTGTTCATTATATTAAGAAGGATGAAAAGAATATAAGATCTACGGCCGCAGTGTCCTTTAACCAGGGCGCGAAACAATTTGTAAGTGGATGTAATAAGGCGGTTTATGCTGTATAACTTTGCGGGAAATGTTTATAAGTGTGTGGGAGAGTTTATAAGGGCTTAAAATTTATAAAAATAACCATATAAACATATGGTTTTTACTTTGCGGATTTTCACCTTTCGCGGGGGATTCTGGAACGCAACCCCCGCGATCGAGGAGGGATCACTGTATTTGCATTCTGTGCTTAGTAACATATGGTGAAATGTATGAGCAGTTGGTGGTAATAAACCACTTTAGTATGATTACAAAGCTGTAGTCCTTGCTTCTGAATAATACTATTAGCTGCTCTAATTTATATTGCAGAGCTCCAGTTAGATCACACTCATTCTAGTAGAAAAGGAAAGCAGTGGGGCATAGTGGTTAAGACTTTGGGCTTCAGACCTTGAAGTTGTGTGTTCTGATCCCACTACTGACACCACTGTGTGACCTCAAGCAAGTTGTAACAAATCTGCCCGCCACCCTGTAACGGGTCTGCCATTACCGCTAACCTGTCCTACTTTAAGGCAGATGATAAAAGGCTAGGCCAATATCGCACCCTGCAGTGCACCCCCCTACACACCTTTTTAAAATGTTCAATTCAAACCTGATGACTGAGCATTTACAGTACAAGAGAAAAAAAATAGATAGTGGTCAATATCCATAAACATGGAGAAATATATTATAAAAGAAAAGACAGGAGGACAGGAGAACCCATTGATGCAATAACAGTCCCTTTCATCTGCACCCCCCCGCCCAACCCAAAAATAACCCTTATACGTGAAGATAAAAAAATATATATATATATACAGAAAGAATATCACTCCCCCATATCCCCTTCCAAAGCTCATATGCAAGTCCCTGCCCCTGTTGGCAAAAGGTGAAATGAAGAGTATAATTGGATGCTGACCCCAAGCAGTGAAAGTGTTAACTGTAAGAAACTACACAGTCAGTCTGTGCCATGATAAAGACAAATAAGGTCTTCGTGAAGCTCACCCGAGCCCGTGGGAAATAGCAGAATGCCCAATTCACAAATCAAAAGAGAATCATCAACTTCCACCTAACAGTCCGGTCTTTAGAAGCTCCAGGACCTCTTCTCATGGCCCAGGCAGATGCTGATCTGCTTCGTTCAGTTTTCCTGTCTTCTTCTTGGCTGTCATCTCTTCTTTTAAAATGGCGCACTTTATGCAAATTTCTCCCAGAAAACAAAAAAAGGAAACCGGATGTCCCACATCTGGGGCACCGCTGTCAGTCTCAGTCTGTAAGTACTAACCACACAAAACCCGATCGAAAGCAGAAAAACATATTACTTTTGTTTATGTGGCAGAGCTATAAAGTCACTCCACCTGGCTGTGAAGAAACAAAAGAAATGTAACCAATCATATCTCTGATGTTGTAAGTCACCTGGATAAAGGCATCAGTCTGATAATAAATGAGAATAAGAAGTCTTGAAATGCATTAAAACAAGACTAGTAAGAGATCTCACAAAATGCACCATGCTTTTCAAACCAAATTCTCAACTTTGACTCATTTTATCTCAGTTGTATCTCATGTCTCCTTTTTGTCTAAAGCTGTTTCTCCAAAGGAAATTTAGAAGAAACAAATAAATCTCTGTGAGGTCTCAAAAGCCATCAAAGATCATCAACCTTTGAGAAGTACAATTTTCCCAAGGGAGGTATCTAATAGGTCACTTTTATGAGAGTGTACATTTGATGTGTTAAAGTGCCACAAAAAAGATAAGGTCCACATGAATGGTCATTCAAAATGAGAACCCATTGATGCAGGAAAATGAAACATTAAAAAAGAGATAGAAACAAAAGACACTTGTCTGCTGAAAACTATACCTGGCATTTTCAAAAAAATGAAACAAAATAATGATTTGAAGAAGCACTTTGAACAAGCTGTAAATACTGCAGTTGAGACTAATGAAGTGACCTTATATACTGTATAGTCAGGAGACGGCTAATATGAGTAGCTTTAGCGGTGATATGCAGTCCAATTCTGCAGAGTGCCATAACACGGAGGCAGATATGAACAGCAATGTGGTAGACAACAAGGCCACTGCCGGAGGTACGATACATCAAACCCCACCAATGCTAATGAAGGATATCCTTTCCAGTCCTTTATTTTATTTAGTGCAAATATGCAACCCCAAAATACTCACTTGTGTATCACCTTTTTTGTTCCAAATTGGCATAGGGTTTTTAAAAGTAAGTGCACTATCAGAAGAAAGCTGATTTCCAGCAGATGTGATGTTGAACCTATCAATTAGATTGCTACACTCATTTTAACACATTAATGAGCAATGGAAGAAGGGGAAGTTGACCCAACATAAAGTTTTCGACTGTTTTTCCACTCCTATCCCTGTACCTGTACCCTTAGGTGATGCTTATAATGTATGAGTGTATCTGCGTGTTTAGTTTTGGTGTCCCCAGTTGGGGCAGTGAGGTGAGGCAGGGGGAACTTTTGTGCTTCAACACCCTGATTTCTAATTTTAGAAATGTGAACTTTAAAGTTCCCTGTTATCTGCTGAATAAGGCCTTTGGCTTATTATTTCATGACTCATTTTTCTACTCATTTGTAGCTCAGTGTGACAAACTCATCATCCCGCTGTTATAATTACATAGCCGTAGGACAGTTGTACAGGGATGACAGGGCTGAACTCAGTCTTGTTTTAATTTTTACCATTAAGCAATGCTGAAACCAGCCCAGTCTGAAAACTTAGCTATTCTGTTCCTTGGTGGTTGTGATTATGCAATACCTAAAGTAAATATATGTTTTATTTATCTGGATGACAAGAGATAAATACTTTCTGTAATATAAGTTAATTTGGATGATTCATTAAATATTTGTGTGTGGTTTTCACCTGAACATCAAGGAATTTGGTTCTGATTGTTATCTGCTATGAACACGTGCGCTTTTAAGATTCTTAACACAGATGAAGCTTTCACTGGTGAAAGTTGTACTGACGAGCAAAAAACAATTTCACAACATAATCTGGAAGGAGTCAAAAAGCTGTTCCTGACAATGCAGAAGTCATGTGAAGTTTAGAGAATGTGGTTTTGAGGAACTGAATCATCCAGCCCTACACCCTGCATTTGAGCAAAGACAATTCAGATAGAGCATGACATTCATATTAAATGGTTTAGTGGGTAGTCGGATGACCACAATGTGGAACTTCAGTCCAAAATATGATATGGTCCTTAGAATCTAAGCCGTGACCTGATGGCAATAATGCATTTAAAAACAGAAGTAAAAAGGCTTCCTCTCTATTTGTTTGAGCTTTATAAAATATAACACATTTTTTTACTTCAATAGTGTGTCAATTAACTGTACAGGCACTATATCAAAATGCAGTTATGCAGAGAGTAAGTAAAAACAAAAAGACAAGGCTTATTTTAGTGAAAAATCAATGAAAATATTGATATATTTATGAAAAAAAAACCAGTTAAATTTTAGGTACTTCAAAAATGTATCTATTGCTTACATACTGTTTTGTAACAATAACTTAACAAAAGCTTATTTAAAACATTTACAAAACCAGAAGTAAAATGGTTATTCATCTGTGCAATGTGGACTAGTCACATAACTTCACTTTGGAATGGTCAAAGGTGGCTTAATTGAGACATTTTTCTATTTCTATTTCATACTTCAATATAAGACCATTAGATCCTTCATATTCAAAAGTGATTTTACCAGCGTACCAACGGCTCTTAATATGCCATGCTGCACAGAGATAAAAAAGCACATTACTGATCATTTTAAACTGTTATTAAAACCAGAAGAAGCCTTTGCGAAAGTTTTGTTACATGACAGTACATGAGCAATAGATCCATTTTTGCAGTAACTAAGCTAGTGTCACCAAAAATCACTTTAGCCGTGTTAGTGCCCTGTCCAGCACTGGCTCATACTCGCACCCAGAGTTGCTCAGATAGTCTCTAGCTGCACCATTAACTTAAACTCATATTGTGCTGCTCTAGAAAATGGTTAAATGGGTGGATGACATTTTTACTTTTAATCGCATATTTTTATAAAGTAAAATTCTCATATTCCTTTGAGAGCTGCTATACAGTATGTCATCAGCAGGAAAAAGTTCATTTCAAACCACTGCTTATTTCAATAAAATAAGGATCTGCAGTATTATGCCCAATCCCATTCAGGTCAAACCTTATAAGTAGATACACATTTCTTGCTTTACCTGTATTTGTTTTCCTGTATGAGATTCAGTTGATAGAACTTAGGACTCAGTATTGTCATCGCTACTGAAGCCATTGAGTTTGGGGATCCATAGCATACTGTTTGACATGCTGTCTCATAGCTGTAGAGACCAGGATTCAGTTTTCAACTTGGTCACAGCTAATGTGGAGTTTGCACATTCTCAGGTATTGTGGTGTTCCCCTACACAGCAAAGATGTGTGGGTTGGGTGATTTGCATATGTAAATTGTCCCAGGGTGTTTAACCGGCCTCCAACTCAGGGTAGGTTCCTACCTATTTGCATAGATAAGCTATAATGGTGATAGCGGGTTCATAAAATTTCAAAACCCTCTGATCAAGTGCTGCTAACAGTCACTGAGCTTCCCACTTAGACTGGCAACAATGAACGCTTCTGCCCTTTTACGCTTATCACATATCAAACTCAAAAGTGTTACACAATCCATCAACAAACTAAATATCCATAAAGATTCACAACTTTTTACACCCACTTTTATAATTCAGAGCTGCAAGCAAACAACAGTATAATCAAGTAACACAGAACACTTTAAAAGGATGTTGTATTCAGCAATGTTTTAAAAAATGTAGCATTAAAATATATGTTGAACACAGTAATGCAAGAGAATTTCACTACAAATGATGGACCCCAATGATCTGGATTATTTTCTGTCAATTGCATTTTGGATAATAACTTCCAGACTGGTTGAACCATGCAATTCAAAATTTCCAGTTACATTATGTCATGTCAAAACTTACATCTGATATATTGAGCAATGCCCACAAGTCAGATATAATAGCCAGCTCTCTCATCCGAGCTTTGTCATCGCTTGTTTGAAAGAGAATCTCAAGCTAATGAATTCCAGCTAAGAGAAATGTACAAAGTTTTTCATAACTGGCAATGAAAGTAGGATCACATTAGTATTACACAGAGACTCAAAAATAATTGCAACTATAGAAGCATAGTGATTCTCCACCACCAAAGAAATGCAAGGTCCAAACCAGTGCCACCAAGACCATTTGCATATTTTCTTGTGATGTTGAGGATGTAGACCATGTTGATTGACTGCTGCCTGAAGCATGTAATCAGGGAAAAGCTATGTAGAAAACTTTTCAGCACCCCTTTCTGCTTCATTGCAACACCCTTATTCATGCTGCAAGGGTTACACAGTCAATTCTGTAAAACTGAGGATTTAAAGATATGCCACACCAACCCAATACTCCAGAAGGGCTACTTCCGTGGGATGTCAAGGCAAAATGTTTAGAGTAAGAGGTATGGAACTACTTTATGAATATTATCATTTGTTTTGTTTTAAAACTGCTTCTATTTATAGGTCAGGCTCAAAATATTTTGATCAACTGTCATACATACAAGACATCTATCTATCTATCTATCTATCTATCTATCTATCTATCTATCTATCTATCTATCTATCTATCTATCTATCACACACCCACACACACACACACATATACAGTATATATATATATATATATATACAGTATATACAGTATATATATATATATTATATAAAAAAATCCTGGGACGAGACAAGACTTTTTTAGGG
Source organism: Erpetoichthys calabaricus (assembly GCF_900747795.2). Classification (NCBI taxonomy): domain Eukaryota; kingdom Metazoa; phylum Chordata; class Cladistia; order Polypteriformes; family Polypteridae; genus Erpetoichthys; species Erpetoichthys calabaricus. Next base: position 125,954,710 of record NC_041398.2, read on the forward strand.
AGATAATTTCAAGTCCCATGAGAAGCGACTTTGTGCCAAGAGATTTAACCACACCCGGGACGGAAATAAAAGACAAAAAGTAGATGACAAAGTAGAATGTCGTAAAGAGGTTCAAAAATGTTGGGGTGATACAAATGCAGAGCAGGTTAGAGATAATGAAAGCACTAATATTTAAAAGTCTCAAATAAATAATAGTAACGATCCCATTAGCGCAAATAAACAGAAATTATTACTCGGGGAAATAACGAAACAGCGAAAAAGAGATTGAATATATGGACATATGTCACATATATAGATTCTGTAGATACTGTTCGGCTTTAAAGTTTAAGTTGGAGACTTGTAGATCGTCTAATTTGGGCTGCCATGAGGGAAAAGTAGTGTTTCTTCCCAATGAAGAGGCGTTTCTGCAGGAAATAAAAGATTTGTTATTTGGTGAAGGTGAAATCCACAAACACTACAGGCAAAATATCCAAATCTACAATAATCTGTTCGTGTTCGCATCATTCAGTGCTCAAAACGTAGATTTACATGATTCAGGACCATACGCTATGAGAATCTGTGGTCCTGCAACAATTAAAGCTACTACAAGTTTAATTTCAAAGAAACCATAATTCAGTCAGGTTTATATTTATGATCATGGAGAAGCGATGCAACAAAGAATCGAAAGAGTTAAATGATCAGACATATTAGAAATTCTACAGCCAATAATGGATACAAATCCATACATCCAAAAGTATCGTACTTTACACAAAATTTATCTGAAAAACACAGACAAAGAAGTTTTCTTGGATTTCTATATGAGATAATTTCAAATCACGCAAGACAAGACTTTGTGGCAATCGATTTAACCACTCCCAGGGCCAGAAATAAAAGACAAAGAGTAGAAGACAAAGTAGAACATTGTAAACAGGTTCAAAAACATGGGCGCGATACACATGCAGAGCAGATTAGAGATAATGAAAGTACTAAATTTCACAAGTCTCAAAAAAATGATATTAAAGATCGCATTAGCGCAAACAAATGGAAATTATTACTTGGTGAAATAACGGAACAGAGAAAAGAGATATACAGTGGAACCTCAGTTCACGAACATCTCAGTACACGTACAAATCGGTTTACGGCCAAAAAAGTTTGCCAAACTTTTGCCTCGGTTCACGACCACACACTCGGTATATGATCAAGCCAGTTTCCCTTTCGGTTTGTACATGTTCAGTCTCTCCCTGTGCATTTCCTGTGCAGCGAGCAAGAGAGAAAGAGTGAGAGAGCGTGACACACACACGCACACACACAGGCATCGTGAGAGAGAGGCGCGCGCACACACACAGGCAGCAGGAGAGAGAGACATGCGCACACACACAGGCAGCGCGAGCACACACACAGGCAGCCTGAGAGAGAGAGAGAGAGAGAGACCCGCGTGCACACACAGGCAGCGCGAGACAGACGCAGGCAGCGTGAGAGAGAGGGGGCTGGACGCAGGTAGGAAGGCAGTTAAAGAATGCACTGGGCTTGATTTTGTTTTCATTTCTGTTTACAGCGATCGGTTCGTAGCGTGCATTGTTGCAATGTTACTTTTCTTGGTGGTTTATTAAATTACGGATTTTTTCAAATGTTAATTTTTTTCCCTGTGCTTAAAACTCATTAAAAAAAAAGTGTTTTTAGCCAGCGGTTGGTAGTGCTATAGCGCAAACTATTGCAGTGTTAGTTTTCTCTGTTGTTCAAGGTTTTCTCAGTGTTATTCAATGTTTTTACATTTAGTTCACTATTACGCTGTGCATTCTATGGTTTAATTAACTATATTTGTGCTTAAAAACAGTTCATATCGTCTGGAATGGATTAATTGTATTTACATATAATCCTATGGGGGAAATTGCTTCCGTTCACGACCAAATATGTTTACGACTAGAGTTTTGGAACGAATTATGGTCGTGAACCGAGGTTCCACTGTATATGGATATAGGTGATATGACAGAAGTATGTAGATATTGTTTGGATTTAAACTTTAAGTTGGAGACTTGTAGATCGTCTACTTTGTGTTGCCATCAGGGAAAAGTAGTGTTTCTTCCCAATGAAGAAGCGAGAAATAAAAGATTTGTTGTTTGGTGAAAGTGAAATCCACATACGCGGCAGAGACGTGAAGTGGCTGGCGCATAGCACAGGCTGGGGGTTGGCGAGCAAAGCAAGCAGGGGGCAAAACCCCCTAGTATATATATAAATATGGTTAATAACTTCTGGGTTTATAGGCATCTATTTCAGGAGAGGTAAGTGTTTTCTTGTTTGGGCTTCTTTTAGCAATTGTACTTGTGTTTTACATACAGTATCATTCTTTGCGCAGAGTTATTATTATCATTATAAAGTTGATTTTTTGCTTATCATTGTGTTTTACAGTAAATCTAGCAATCAACCCACGTCTTTGGTTATTTGCCTGCTACTGCTTAGTTTTGTTCTGTTTAATAATGGCTCTTCTTTTCTTTGTATCGCTAATTGCCTTGTGCCTCTCAACTGGGCTCACTGCTGGTCCCTAATTAAGGAGACTTAGGTCGCTATTGCACAAGTAATAGTGCAAGCATCAACCCTCATGTGCAGTCCTCTTTGTGTGAAGACCTATTTGTATAAAGTCACACAACAAGTCTGCCTGTGTGAGTCCACCAATCAAGGACATCGGACAAGGCAACTGACACCCCTACTTGACCAAGGTACTGTTTTTTTTGTATTCCTGTCAATGCCATCTTCAACAGGTGTAAGCAATAAATTGCTGTTATTAACAAAAGACATTTCTCTCGCCCCTTCAACAGGAGAAGGAGAAACCCAGACAACCTCCATTTACTGCGTCAAGACACCACCTCAGATGCTCTCTTCTCCTTTGGTGAACTGCCAGACTGTGGTCATCAAAGCAGGCCTTATTTTAGCCTTCACAACCCAAAGAGGTTTCCAAATGGTAGTCTGACACAGTTCTTGGATTCGACCAGAAAACACGGTAACACTGACAACACTTTCCTCTGCTTTCTACTTCTCTCACTGCTGCCGCTCCCCTTGTTGAGGTGGGGGGACTGGTATTCTGGAAATTCACCCCTCTGTGCAAAGTATGCAATTTCACTATTGTTGAACACCATTCTGTTACTGTCTCCTTTCCTATTAACATGACCATTGTTGTTGTTTATTGCCCTCCAGGTTTGCTTGGGATCTTCCTTGATGAGCTGGATGGACTGCTCTCTTCCCTCCCAGAAGACGGCAGTCCACTTCTAATCCTCGGTCACCTGAACATCCACCTGGAGAGCTCTCCTGCTGCTGACTTTCTCGCTCATCTTTCCTTCTTTAACATCACACAACTCCACACCCTACTGACTCACAAGACTGGCAATCTGCTTGGCCTTGTCATCTCACACAACTACACTCCCACAAATGCAACTGTCATTCCTCTACACACATCTAACCACTTTTTCATTTAGATCTCACTGCTGCTTCCTTCTTCTCACTTTTCTCCTCCCCTCACTGTATCCTTCAGTCGTCACCTCTGCTCCCTCTCTCCCACCCATTTCTCCACCATAGTTTTCTCTGTTCTCCCTCCTTCTGACAACTTCTCCTCTCTCAATACCAACACTGACACAGACGCACTGCCACAGATTTCCAATGCCTTGTATCAACAATCAACTAAAAGTTATTTTTTATTCTGATTTTTTTCCATCAGCTGATCTTGTATCCGATAGCGAACAAGACTATGTGATTGTCTTCAAATCTACTTCCGGCAGCCACACACAAAATGAGAAATTGGATGGCATCATCACTGCCCATCACTTAATATTGATGCACGGTAAATGTTTGCGGTGAAGATTCATGGAAAAAAAAAGCATCACAAAAAAAGTACTTCTGGCGCTAACTCCAGTTTGAGGGTATCAAAATTAAAGCCCTTGCTAAGCCCACAGTACTACTGTTGGGATGCTCAGATTATACATTAGAGTCGATTAGGACAAGTTGGCAAGAACAAGCTGTTCATGAGATTCAACTGAAGGCTTCTATTGTGCCTGCATGCCACCACAGTACTTGATTTTGGTTCTCTCAGTGAAGAAGAACTTACCCTTAACGAGTTTCCAACTGCATCCCTGTGTTCTTGTTGAACATGCTTAATTCTAGACATCTTGGGCTTGAAATAAAGTGTGCGAACGCAGCGTTATCGAAGATAAAACCAAAAGGATAACCAACTTGTAGAGGATGCATGCATGTGACTGAGAATGTATACAATAATACCGTGGGATTTGCGCTCTACCTAGTGCCAGACACACAAACTATCTTACGTGCTGCTGTGAAATTTGAAGTTATGCTACAATTTTTCATTTTTGACTTATTTAAATAATTGTTAATTTATTGGACATGCACGTTCTAATCTTTGAAAGTACATAATTTGAAGGTTCATATGTAGGGGATTTACTGTATTGTACATACAGTATATATAGATCCATTGTCTGACTGAAATTCACAGAAGACTGAAGCATATCCTAAAATCAGTGAGTACAAGGTAGCAACTAAATATTGGGTAATGATGGCCACACTCACACACATACACTCTCTTAACCTGTTCCTGGTAAAAGTCATCAATCAGCTCTGCATGCAATTAATCTGCTTTACATCATGTACCTTCAAGTCATAAGTCATAAAAGTTCACAGAGAACACACCACAAAATCCTGCAGTAAAGCAGAAACATTTTTTTAATATAATTTTATTGATTTTATTGAAATCACACAACATTCCATACAAATAGATCAATTTTACAAGAATAGGATTGAAAACAAATCAACCCCCACCCCTGAGAAAGAGAGCATGGGCAGCAAAATAAAACTTAAACCTAGTAAAATAAGTAAATAGATAAATTAATAAGTGAATAGATAACTGGAGAAGAAAAAGAAAAAAAAAGAGAATAGGGAGAGAATCTGCTTCCTCAGTGCTTTAAGAGCTTATTCTAAAATGTTATTGATAAGATCCTGCCAGGTTTTGAAAAAATTCTGCACAGATCCCCTAAATGAGAATTTTATTTTTTCCAATTTCAAATAATATATAACATCAGTTACCCACTGACTTAAAAGAGGAGAGTTAGGATTGTTCCAGTTTAGCAAAATAAGTCTGTGTGCCAATAGTGTAGTAAAGGCAATCACAGTTTGTTTGTCCTTCTCCACTTTAAACCCAACTGGAAGAACACCAAACACAGCTGTTAGTGGATTAGGAGGGATTGTGACACCAAGGCTGTATGAAGGCATTTAAAAATTTTGGTCAAAAATTATGTTAATTTGGTACAGGTCCAAAACATGTGACCCAGTGAGGCTGGAACTTGATTGCAGTGTTTGCAGGTTGGATCTTGCCCTGGAAACATTTTGGACAGTTTTAAGCGAGACAGATGTGCTTGATATATAATTTTTAGTTGAATTATTGTATGCTTTGCACATATGGAGCTCGAGTGAATTCTCTGCATTGCTACCTTCCAGTCCTTTTCTGATTTGTTGAGGTAGAGATTCTTTTTCCCATTGTCCTCTTGGATCTTTGAAAGGGAGGGACTGTAAAATGGTTTTATATATTTCAGAGATGCTGTCTAAGTCCTTGAAACTTATCAATATATTTTCCGCCATAGAGGGAGGTGGGAGGTGAGGAAAATTGGGCAGGTTCTGTTTAAAAAAGTTTCTAATTTGAAGATAGTGAAAGAAATGTGTTGCTGGAAAGTTAAATTTAGTATGTAATTGTTGGTAGGATACCAAGACATTGTCTATGTACAGATCTCTAAGTGATTTAATCCCAATTTTTTTTCAGACATTAAAAACTGCATATGTTTGCGAGGGTTGAAAAAGGTGGTTCTTGTGCAGAGATGCAACCGATAAAAGATTCTCTATCTTAAAATGCTTCCTACATTGGTTCTATATTCTAAGTGAGTGAAGCACTATTAGGTTATTAGTATATTGAAGATAATTTGCATTTATTGGGGCACAAAACAAGGAATATAAAGAGGAACTGCAGGATTTTATTTCTATTGCAGACCAAGCCTGTGTATGTTCATCTATTTGTGTCAATGTCCAGGTTTTTATATGTTGTATGTTTGCTGCCCAGTAGTAAAACTTAAAGTTAGGTAGAGCCACGACACCTTCTGCCTTTGGCCTTTGTAGGGTCGCTCTTTGGATACGTGGATGTTTTAAATTCCAAATAAATGTGGTTATGGTTGAATCTAATTTCTTAAAGAATGATTTATTGATGTATATTGGAATATTGTGAAATAAAAACAGAAGCTTAGGGAGGATATGTATCTTAACAATGTTAATTCTTCCTGCTAAAGTGAGATGAAGGGTTGACCATCTATGCAAGTCTTGACCATCTATGCAAGCAGAAACATTTTTAGGTGTATGTGCATGAAATGTAAACAGCACCTACTGTCGTTGTCATATCTTTCTCTATGTCTGTCAATTCACATAAAACAACTTGAGGTTCAGGAGACTGATTCTGTTTATATTTGACACATCAATTCATCAAGGAAATCTGCTGGGAAAGTTTCTTTCTAGCATAGAGCACAATGTATAAATCATGGAAATATTCACTTAAACTGCTATTTAAAAGTATTGGTGAATTTTAAATTAGAGAAACCCTTCTGCATGTCTTCAGCTACTGACTATGGTATTGTTTCATATTTACCATATTTGAATTAGTATATTTTATATATTTTCCTTTTTTAATTCGCCCAGTAATTCTGATGGTAAAATGGAACTCCAAAACATGTTTTAAAAATGGCAGCAGAATCTCACAAATTACCAGAAACACACTGTCACATTAATAATCTTCACAATCCTCTGCCACACCAGTTCACTTCTCTTGCTGCTTGAAGTCATATCAGGTCAATTAAACGATCATTTCATACTCATAAAAATAGAAAATGCGAGCAAGGAAAACAAAACATTATTTAATAGAAATTTCTGGAAATGAATGATAGAGTAAGACAGCTCACCTAATGTGGCTTTGCCACTTGTCACTTTAATAGTGAATAAATGTACTCAGCATGATCTTTCACTTGCGTTATCTGCAGATTGTAATGATTCAATTTCTCTTCAATTTCTCTGACAATCTAATTCATCAGCAAAGCACCACAAAGACTTGCTATCTGTCATGGTTTGTTGCAGCCAATTATTATAGCTTAAAACTTCAACAAATGTTTTACTTCTCCATTAGGAACTCCTTTCAAATTTTTATGTCCAGGAAATAAGAACTACAATTACCCATAGGCTATACAAAATCAAAAACCAACTGTAGTACAAAAAATGCAATTTTAACATAATCTGAGTGGGAACCTGGTGTTTATGACAGCTATTTCAGACAACTCAAGCTTATTTGGGCTCTGTTTTTAGCTATATGATATTGCAATATTGTATTAAAACATATATTTTTATGTACTCCACTAATACATGTAATTATATTTCATTCGTACTGTTATTTTTGGGGCAGCACGGTGGCACAGTGGGTAGCGCTGCTGCCTCGCAGTTGGGAGACCTGGGGACCTGGGTTCGCTTCCCGGGTCCTCCCTGCGTGGAGTTTGCATGTTCTCCCTGTGTCTGCGTGGGTTTCCTCCGGGCGCTCCGGTTTCCTCCCACAGTCCAAAGACATGCAGGTTAGGTGGATTGGCGATTCTAAATTGGCCTTGATGTGTGGGTATGTTTGTGTGTGTCCTGTGGTGGGTTGGCACCCTGCCCGGGATTGGTTCCTGCCTTGTGCCCTATGTTGGCTGGGATTGGCTCCAGCAGACCCCCGTGACCCTGTGTTCGGATTCAGCGGGTTGGAAAATGGATGGATGGATGGATGTTATTTTTGAATATGATTGATTCTTAAAATATTTATAAGCAAAGATGTGATATCTGGTTCTTTGGTGAAAAAATATAAAAAAGGCTCTAGTTACAGTAGCTAGGTATCTGAATGCATTTGAATGTTGCAACAAGCATACATTTTCTAACTTGTTTCTATATGCTTTACAAAAATCTAGATAAAAATTGACAATTATTATCAAAAGATATGCTCCACAAATATAACTGGAAACAGCAACATACTGAATTATGAGTTAGGATGGTGAGGTGTTAAAATTAAATATTTGTTTTAAAAGATTAAATTGTAGGACATTGGAAATCTGGCCACTAGTCCAACTGGCGTAGTTCACCTAGATAAGAGAAACCACTAAAGGATAAGACACTAGTTGATAGCACCTTTATGAGTGGGACCAGAAACTGCACAATGAACTTTGATAAAAGAGAGGTTTGCTTTGAATTGATAAATCACATGATTTTTAACAATACAATTATTTAACTACCTGGACTAATCAGTGCAGAGACCTCTAAATGAAGCAATTAAAAAAAAAGCCATTTGGTGTACAAATACAATTTTGGATGTAAAATGGATTTCTGTATAGAGTATGAATGTGGCCACCTGGAGAGCAACAGTTAATACGATGCACTGGGATCCTATTTTTAATGTAGGTGTTCACAGCTGTTTCTTTTCTCACTATTGAGCTTGATAGAAAATGTCACTGCCAAATAAATTGTATTCAGTTCCTCTTTTATTTCCTTTTGTCGGGTTCCAGTGCTAAACAAAAGCACATTTTTATTTGCGTTCACGCTAGGCCGACACCATCCTTTGCATGCAAGCAGCGACTGACATTAGCCAATAATAGAACCACATTGATGTAATGGTTTATTTAGGTGGTTTCACTTAAAAAACTGCTTCAAGTGTTAAAAAGTGCACATTATTAGTACAGTGAACTCTTCACCTCTGTGTGGATATTCAGTTAATCAGTGCTTAAGTACACAGTAAAGTTTATCATAATCCATATCTTTAAAATGAAAAGGAAACAAAACCTTACTACAGTATATCAAAAATGTAGCAAATGTAAGAAAACAATTATTCAAATTGAATCAGTTAGTATCTCTGCTGAATGTTTTTTATGAGCAATTAAATTCTCAGCTTCAGTCCCAGAGTAGTAGTTGGTCCCAGACTACCTCAACCTCTCATGTGAAGAAGACATCCTCCTTGGTGTTCTTCCTGAGTGCACTTCACTTTAATTTCTAACAGTGTCGATAAGTGTGTGCAGTGGCATAATGAGAATTTCCAGGGCACTACTGCAAAAAAAAAAAATGAAATCAAATTAAAAAATGTCTATTATCAAAATTCTTCAAGCATATAAGATACTGTCACGCAAGGGCACCAGAGGCTCATCTAAAGTATGGGGTACCAACCCGGGACAAGAGAGGGTGCTGTCACTAACAGTCTTGTCTCCTTTTTCTCTCACAGTCTCAAGAAACTACGAAGTCAAGGAAGCTCCGCCCCTTCCAATCCACTCAGTATAAAAGGGAGATGCTCCTGGAAGGTGGCATCACTTTTTGGACCTGACCACAATAGCGAACACTTGAGAGAGAGAGAGACAAAGAGAGAATGTGTAAGCCAGAGAGAGCACTGATCCAAGGAAATTGTCCCCAGCTAATGAGCACATTTTTTGTTTCAGTTTTCTTTTTTTATTTGTTGTTGTAATTAAACAGGATTTTATCTAGTTGCTTCCACAAGCATTTGTCTTTTATCCTGCCTCATCATTCGCCCTGCTACAATAACTTAAAGCTCAACAGTTATAATTAAGGTTTATGGAGTTGTGGGAAGGATAACACCATTAACCTTTTTTCATTCTGATGTCATGTAGGAAAGTATGTTAATAATAAAACTTTGCAAAACAACAGCCATGCAATCACATGTGCCCCACCACAACTACCCCATCTGCCTATAGTTAAGTCACTAAGTATGTTATTCACAGTTTAACTACACAAAATCTGCTGGATCTGCAGGAACATCTTTATTATGTCTGTATGTGTTTTTTTTATTCACGTCCATTATTTTTTCAGAGAAGGAAACAGCCTTCTTGTCTCACTGATGCACAGGTTACACTTTTCTGTACTGCTTTGTCTGTCAAAGTGATCAGCATTCCTAGTTGTTAGCTTAACACCAATTCCCTCATGCATCCTCTGAATGCTATAGCATAGCAATTGATTGCACCACTGTCACGTACCTGCATATCATGTATGTACTGCATGGCATGGTGGTGTAGTAATTAGTGGCACTACCACAAACGTCCAGAATCTAAAGTTCAATCCCTAGTTTACTCACTTTCCATGTATTTTTAGGACATATATTTTTAGGAAGTCACTGCGCACTGGAGAGATTCCGAAGGACTGGAAAATGGCAAATATCATCCCATTATATAAAAAGGGTGACAGGGCAGATCCAAGCAACTATAGGCCAGTAAGCTTAACATGCATCACAGAAAAAGTAATGGAAGGAATTATTAAGGGTAAGATTGAGCAACACCTGGCAAGGACAGGAGTTATTCTGAACAGTCAGCATGGGTTCAGAAGAGGGTGGTCTGGAATTCTATGAGGAGGAAACAAAAGGATATGATCAAAGTGGAGCATGTGATATTATTTATCTTGACTTTCAGAAAGTATTTGATAAGGTGACACATGAGAGGTTGGGCATCAAACTAAAAGAAGTGGGAGTTCAGGGTGATGTTTTTAAATGGGTGCAGTACTGGCTCAGATACAGGAAGCAGAGGATGATGGTGCAAGGAACCTCATCAGAACTGGCCGATGTTAAGAGTGATGTTCCACGGGGGTCAGTGCTAGGGCCGCTGCTATTTTTAATAAATATAAATGATTTAGATAGAAATATAAGTAAAAAGCTGGTTAAGTTTGCAGATGATACCACGATAGGTGGATTTACAGATAATTTGGAATCCGTTATATCATTACAGAAGGACTTGGATAGCATACAGGCTTGGTCACATTTGTGGCAGATGAAATTTAATTTCAGTAAATGTAAAGTATTACACATAGGAAGTAAAAATGTTAGGTTTGAATACACAATGGGTGGTCAGAAAATCAAGAGTACACCTTATGAGAAGGATTTAGGAGTCTTAGTGGACTCTAAGCTATCGACTTCCAGACAGTGTTCAGAAACCATTAAGAAGACAAACAGAATGTTAGGTTATATAGCACTGTGATGTGTGGAGTACAAGTCCAAGGAAGTTATGCTCAAGCTTTATAATGCACTGGTGAGGCCTCACCTTGAGTACTGTGTGCAGTTTTGGTCTCCAAGCTACAAAATGGACATAGCAGCACTAGAAAAGGTCCAGAGAAGAGCAACTAGGCTGATTCCTGGGCTACAGGTGGTGAATTATGAGGAAAGATAAAAAGAGCTGAGCCTATACAGTTTAAGCAAAAGAAGATCAAGAGCTGACATGATTGAAGTGTTTAAAATTATGAAGGGAGTTAGTACAGTGGATCGAAACTGTTATTTTAAAATGAGTTCATCAAGAACACAGGGACACAGTTGGAAACTTGTTAAGGGTAAATTTCACACAAACATTAGGAAGTTTTTCTTTACACAAAGAACGATAGACACTTGGAATAAGCTAACAAGTAGTGTGGTAGACAGTAAGACTTTAGGGACTTTCAAAACTCGACTTGATGATTTTTTGGAAGAAATAAGTGGATAGGACTGGCAAGCTTTGTTGAACTGAATGGCCTGTTCTCGTCTAAAGTGTTCTAATGTTCTGATGTTCTAAAGATTGCCAGTTTTTATTCTGTGTTTGTATTCTTCTTTTCACCTGAAAAACACATGGAGCTTAAGCAAATTGGCACGGTGTAAGTGAGGATGTCCTGTCATAAACTAGTGCTCTACCAGGCTAGTTTCTGCATTACACATTGTGCTATCAGAATAGACATGATTCTGAAATGATAAAAGTCCATTGTTCCTTCTGTCCATTCATGAACTAACTCCTAGACCAATTCATGGATGTGAGAAGCAGAGCTTATCCTACAGGTACTGTGCCAGGATAATGAAGAAAATGTGTTCACATAACAGACGCAGGATTTATATGCTCAGTATGCTCAAAGCTGGTGTAATAATAGTATTAGTAATAGTAGCATTGTTACATGTACAAGGCACAGTAAATTCTTAGTTGCATGTCCAACCAACATGTAACACATGTGCTATGATAAATATGAATGTATTAAAATACATAAGTTCATTTTATTTAAAGGAAAACACAGATCATCTTACCTGATGTACATACTTCTTTGCAGGAGAAACATCGTATAAAATAAATGGAACTAGAAGACACCTGGACCAGCCTGTGAGAGATATGCTACAAACATTCTGAAAGACAGAACTGCAGTTAATGGATTAAATACATTCCAAAACATGTTCAAATAGTTTTAACATTCTGGACTACATTTGGTGCACCTGGCACATGCTGAGCTAAGGTTTAAGTGATTTTTTGTGTGATATTTTTAACTCATCATTCTTAAAAACCTCACCATCTATGATGTATTTGCCACTTCCTTAGTATTCACCCTATGTAAAGCAACATCAGCATCATGATTGAATATTCAGTTACATAATGCATAAGCCAACTAGGACAGTGCAGTACTGTTGTAAAGGAGTTTTAAGTTTAAGTCTGAATTCAAGCTGTACCAGGCGCTCTGTGCATTCATTAACTAGGATTCATATTGTAAAGATCTTGCTGAGGGTTAGGGCAAAGTCTGGATGCTTCTCCTATCTTTGTGAGGATTTCTCCCACATCCCGATTAAGGTTATTGGTAACTTTAAACTAGGTCTGTACAAGGACCACAGAAAGCATGTGCAGCTGAGGGGCCTGCATGACAACCCAGACATGAAAGGGGTTGCTAGATACACAAAGATTGCTGCAGGACTCTCTGGTACAGGATATAGCATTGGAAGAGGTATTTGGTAAGTTTACAAAAACATTAAATGTCAATTAAACTTGATTTAAAATTGCTATGGAATACAATTGTCCACTTGCAACAGTAACTCTTTCTATGAAGTCAGTAGACAGATTGGGAGAGCATGGGAGGTCATGAGGTCATTGGATAGGGGTGTGTGGCACTCCCAATATCACTGCAGAAAAATGAAGGTCCAAGTCTTTAGAGTCCTGGTGCTTCCCGTTTTACTATATGGTTGCGAGACATGGATGCTATCAAGTGTCCTGAGATGAAAACTGGACTCCTTTGGTACTGTGTCTCTTTGGGGGAATCCTTGAGTACTGCTGGTTTGACTTTGTGCTGAATGAGCAGTTGTTCACAGAGTTCCAAATGAGGCACATTACCTGCATTGTGAGGGAGCATCAGTTACAGCACTGTGGCCATGTGGTGAGATTCCCCGTGGGTGATCCGGCTCGTAAGATCCTCATTTTTTGAGGACCCAAGTGGCAGGATCAGGCCAAGGAGACACATACGTAACACTTGACTGCAGCAGATAGATGGTCATTTCGGAGAGTGGGACTGGTCCATGTGTTAGCCTGGGGGATGCCAACCGGGACCCCAAACTGTTTTGTCAGGTGGTGGATGCCTCCCTGACCTGACCTTACTTGCAACAGAGCCTAAAAGTAGAATTGTCTCATTATGGGCTTAAATAAACATCAACCAACAACAAACAGTAAATGTTACTAAACACTTTTACTTATTCAATGTAGTGACTCAAATGTTCTCCAAATAGTGAAAGGGTGTGAGGTTCTGAAAAAGACTCATAAACCAGGCCAGAGCTTTCCCTAACCTACCTAGAATAGGCCTCAACCCAAGTATTCTGACTTTCCAACTCCACAGGATATCTTTGACCTAACCAGGCCCATAAAATGGAGAATTAAAGTTCAAAATAACTTAAACATCCCAAACAAACAAAAATATCAAAAACTCCCTCCAATTGTGGGGAATACTAAAAAAACCTCTGGTCTGGAAGGACAAGATTAAAGCAAAATCTTTATCAATAAGAATATTTATTTTAAAGGTACAAAAGAAGCACAAGATGGTGACAGCAAAAAATAAAAGGCAAAAATGATTTCTCTAAAATGAAATATAGAGAATACAAGTCTTCAATTGAACATCCAGAATCCATAAAAATAGAAAATGCAAAAAGCAGACTAACAATACTTATAATGAATGCACTCCAGGAACTTCTATCAGCCACTGAAGGATCCACTCATAGCTTCAGAATATGAATTCAGAGGGTGGTCCTGTGACAGTGACATCAGTATGGCCATGCCTCTTGGTGTTCCATTCACAAAACACAAGGAATGCCTTCAAAGAACATGGAAGTACAATACTTACAAATTAAATAATTGAAGATAAACATAATCAAAGAAAAAAAACAATTTGACAAGGTAATCTAAAAACAGAATTAACAAATGGAACAAAAAACAACAAAAATATGAAATATACAAGAAATAAACTTAAATCAGGGCAATACCCCTGACTGAACCATACCACACAAACACTCTGTCCTTCAGTCTTTCTCTTACTACCATATTCTCAGCATGCACTACAAAAAATTTGAGAGCTGGTTTGTGCAGCTTAATTCTGTTTCTTCACAGCTTTCACATATTGTGCAATTTGCATTTTATTACCATTTCGTCTGTATTTTTTTTTCTCATGAGTGCACACGGTATCCATCAATAAGGGCGCGCACATAAAGGCGACCTTCAAAAGGGCGACCTCAATTGGGCGCGGCGAATAAAAGCGCACATAAATAAAAGCGATCTTCAAAAGGACGACCTCAATTGAGCACCGAATAAATGCGCGTGCAAATAAAGGAGCGCTTCAAAAGGATGACCTCAATTGAGCGCCGAATAACTGCGCGCATAAATAAAGGAGTGCTTCAAAAGGGTGACGTCAATTGGGCGCAGCGAATAAAGGCAAACGCAACAAAATTATTACAGAAAATTTATTAGATAAAGGCAATGATTGAACGTATAAAAAGGTGAAAGCAAGAATATTAAAACATCCAATTAATTAATGCATGAACTTCTAACGAACTACTTCTAACGAACTATCTCTAAAGCTCTCTATATTACGTTGCTTTCAAAATTACAGAAAATTAGATTAAGGCAATGACTGAATGTATAAAAAGGTGAAAGCAAGTTACACTTGAAGCTGTAGATTATGTGCAATGCCACGTAGATATTCGAGATGCGATCTATTAGCATAATCAAGGACAATTAATTTAATTCGCTCCGAAGGTCATCCTTTTGAAGTGCTCCTTTATTTGCGTGCGCATTTATTCGGCGCTCAATTGAGGTCGTCCTTTTGAAGCTCGCCTTTATTTACGCGCGCCTTTATTCGGCACTCAATTGAGGTCGCCCTTTTGAAGGTCGCCTTTATGTGCACGCCCTTATTGAATAGAACCAGTGCACACACCATAGATCATATAGCACTCAGTGTTAATTGTTTTTGCAAACTAAGTGACACCATGCAGGTAGCCAATAGCATTAGCTCTTTCAAAAATGCAAATTTTTCATTTGACAAAAATGAAATGCAGTTTAATCAGTACATATCAGATTTATTGCCACTTGTACGTAATACAATGAAATTCTTTTTGCAAACCTGTGCCACTCCCTAGATTGTGTAAAATATAACAACACATTACATAACAGGGCCTAGGTGGGCTGATTCTGTGGTCCATGGCTCTGTATGAATAAGTGTACCCTGTGTTGGTGTTCTTGTCCATCTATGGTCGGTTCTTGTCTCCCAACAAAGCATTTGAATAAAAAGCATTCTCATCTGCAATTTGTCTTTGTGTCCTTTGGCTTTCTATATCTGCTTGTAGCTCTTCATTTCTGAATATTAAGTGAGGCATTTGAAACAAAGCGAGCTATGGTCTCTTCAATGTATTACCAATTGCCCATGAATGTAACTGATTCTTTAATAATCAGCAGTAGGCATTAGCCTGAGATTGTGGTTTTATATATGGTGCCTCCCTAAAATAAGAACTGAGGTTTTACACTAAGCATTGCTTAACTTGAAACCAGAGGCAGCTTATCTTAACAGGTGTTGTCACACAGAGGCCGCAAGCAGTAAGCTTTGCCTTTTTTTTGCCTCACCACTGAAGTGGCTTTAAAGAAACTGCTAATTACTAGAGGCTTTAAAAGAGCAGAGTGGCAATTTGTTTGAAAAGGTGTACACAGGTGTAGCAGAGATAAAAGATAACACTGTGCTGAAACAAGCACTGAAAAGAGCACTGTGACCAATAAGTGTGCAAAATCTGCACCACGTTTATGTATTTCCTCTTTGATTTGAACATTTGTTTGAAATTTACAATATAAAACACAATTAAGCAACCATCCATCTAAAGATAGCAGCTGTCATTAGGATGTGATACTTTTCTATGGTTAAGAAAACCTAGCAACAAGAAAAATGCTGAGCCACAAACAAACACAATCAAAAGGGCAGTAATTCCGTCACAGAGTAAAGGGTACAAGGGGAAAGGCACAGAAAGAAAAAGAAATATAAGGCCAGACCTGGAGGAGTGAAGTGCCACTTGAGAGGATGCCAATACTGAATTCAAGGGGCATCAGCAGCTGAAAGTGTGATAGTGGTGTGGTGGTTAGTGCCTACAGTATAGACCAGGTGGAAATCCCGGTCCATTCACCAACTGTATTAAGTTTGCATGATCGTTTCATACCTGCATGCGTTTTCTCAGGTTTTCTCCTTGGTGACTCTAAACTGGCCTGGACCTACTGTGTGTTTTGCTCACACACTGGCACCCAATCAAGGCTGGGTCTTGCCTTTTCTCCCAGTGCTGCTGGGATAAGACATTTCACTTGGATTAAATCAACTCAGTAAACAGATAGATGAATGACCCCCAGAAGGTGCTTCTCACATGTTTCTTTGGACAAGACTCCTCCTTTCTTCCCTGAGGCGGTGTAGCAGTTGTCTTAGGTTTTACAACAAGGCCAACACAATCTTGATGGTTCTTGGTGCATAGTGCTCTAAACCAGAGTAAGAGAACCTTCCAGGTGACTACACTCTCTTGCAAGCTCAGGCCGTTTAGTAGATGGCCAGCCGATAGCAACTAGGAGTTTAATTTCCAGTTTTATTTCATACCTTTCATGAACATGACATGCCAGCCCTAAAGGCAAAGAGTGAGAAGGCAACATTAGCAATAAGAGAGTGCATTGAGGTGCAGCCATTAAAAAAAAAGAGGTACAGACAAGGTGCAGTGGAAGACTATATTCACTGCAGGTAGGGAAGAAGCAGGCAAACCTGTCCCAGTCACAAAAATACAAAATAAAAGACAAATCAAAATTTATTATAGAAAGTGTGCTACAATTAATGCAGGACACTGAAGGAAAGATATAGAAGCATAATGTTCAAGTTACCCCAGAAGGCTGTGCTCAACTCTGCCACTGTACCGCCACTCCTTATGTGTCCATGTGGGCGGAGTTAATGGCAAACAGCCTGTGAAGGGAGGAGCCAGTCAGACATGTACTTTACAACAACAGGCTTGACTTCAAATTTAAGCTGATGCTCTTTCATATTATTTATAAATAATCCTGAAGAAGAATTCAGAAGAAAGCATATCAGCTTTCTCACTGTATATATCTGCATATAGCATCATAATGTCTATCCATTCATCCATCTTCCTAATCCATTCAACCAGGGAAGCATTACAGGGCAGTTGCAGCCTATCCGACCAATCATACTGCACAAGGCAGGAACAACTTCTGGACAGGGTGCCAGTCCATCACAGGGCAAACACACACACGTGCAACAACGGAGCAAAGCCAATTAACATTTCCTGTGCACTGTAATGTGTATAATGTTTTTAAACTTTGTGAGTGGAATGATGGTACACTGGTTAGCACTGCACCCTCATATCTACTTGCTGAATTCACAGCCAGGTCAAAATCTCAAACTATGGATGCATAGAGGTTCTCAAATTTCCTCTCTGCTTTCAAAGATGGTTTGTTTGGTTAATTTGTGTCTTTACTTTGGCCTCATGTCTATAATTTGAAAACATGGGTGGATGTTATGCTTATCTGTTCCCCCTCTTGTGTGACTGAATGGAAAAACAAATGCCATTGTCCCGATGTAAACAGGACTCCATCCTTTGATTTAAAATACTAAATATATAAAACACAAATACATGCATACAGTACAACTGATGACTGCAATTACACAGCAACAATAAAGATATGGTTAACTTAATAAAAGCAACATGCTAAACTAATAATTCTGGAAATGACCCTGGAACAATTTGTTCATGGCTCTGGTTTTTCTAAATAAAATTCTAAAAAGGAGTCATTTACATTGATGAGATGAAGTGTCTCACAGATCACCACTGTTGGTCTGCACTTTCCTCTGAGTGCCAAAGCATTTTCCTTAATTGGCAAACCATATTATCCATTCATCCATTTCAAACCTGCCTGTCCAGAGCAAGGTTGCAAAGAAAGTCTATCCTAACAGCCAGTGGACACAAGACAGGCACAATCCCCAGGCAAGGCTCCAACCCAGCACAGGGTGAAGGCACACACATAAACACACACATCAGGGACCAGCTTAGCATTGGTAGTCCACATAACCTGCACAAAACCCAGAGGAAACCCCACATGGCCCTGCGGTGGGCTGGCGCCTTGCCCAGGGTTTGTTTCCTGCCTTGCGCCCTGTGTTGGCTGGGATTGGCTCCAGCAGACTCCCATGACCCTGTAATTAGGATATAGCGGGTTGGATAATGGATGGATGAAATCCCACGTGGACCAAATTATCAAATCCAAATTATATGTCACAGCCATAATCCAATAGTCATTAAACACCAGCATGCTCTCTAAGACTTTGAAAAGTCAAATCCTTTGAGTTCTTTGTTTAAAAACAGACACTGGCTTAAAGTTGCAGCCACTGGTCCCTAGTGACCCTTAAGCTTCAAATCTCTGTTGATTTTGCCACTTTGTGCAAATTTCTGTTCAAGAAAACAAAAAAGGTTATCAACTCTGCCACTGTACCACCACTCCTTATGTGTCCATGTTGGTGGAGTTGGCTATCATAGTTTTCTGGGTTTTGTGTCCTTAGATAGATAGATAGATAGATAGATAGATAGATAGATAGATAGATAGATAGATAGATAGATAGATAGATAGATAGATAGATAGATAGATAGATAGATAGATAGATAGATAGATAGATAGATAGATAGATAGATAGATAGATAGATAGATAGTGTCACAAGAGAATATCGCAAGACAGAAGGGGACCAATTTGGAGGTACCATTGGGCAAAGATTTATGGGTTATGCCGCAACTTACCAGTTTGTCTGATTTTACCAGGGTTGTGAAAGTGATGACCAGGGCTAGCCTTTCTAAACCCGCTTATGACTTTCTGACAGCTCCTCTTCTTCCAGTCTCCAGGCATTACAGTCCCAAAGACAAGTGGTTAATATTGTCTAGAGACTAGAATCAGCACATTTGTATGATCAGCGTGGGAGTCTTTAAAGGTGAGAGGCATTTCCCATAATGGTCAACAGTTATAATGGTCAAAATATAATTGTATCCTCCCTTTCAAGTCCAGACTGATTCTCTGGACTTGGCCAGTCTTCTTTATCAGTATCCTGGGTGTCTTGCCCCTGATAATTGCAACATACAAGATTGTAGCTACTATAACAGGCCTGAACACTTCAAAAGACCTGATCCACCAAATAAAACAGGAGTGTTGCTGACCCTTCTTATATAAAGTGTTGATAGTTCACTCCAACCTGGTGTTCAGATCCACTCCAAGGCACATGTAGGTTCTCAGTGTTTCTACAACCTCTCTATTAATAGTGACATAAGATGGAAGGGGCTGGGCCCTTGTGAAATCTATCACCATCTCCTTTGTTTTGCCAGTGTTGAGGTGCAGAAGGTCCCATTAACATAAAAATTATTCATCATCATCCATCCTGCACTCATTCCAATAGTCTTTCCTGATATAAACGTCCAGCATTATCACAGAATTTTGGATGAAAAAAGAAGGGCACCTATGTTGTCACCACTGACCCTTGGTGCTATACAGAACCATGCCTGGCACAGCTCTGTAACCAATACAAATTGTATGTTTGCCAGTCAGGTAGCATATGATCCAGGATAGCAAGAATGAATCTGCATGTGCTGCATTAGTAAAGGCTCATTACTACTGAACATACTGGGTACATCAAAAAAGTGATCCTCACAGTGATGCTTACTTTGTCCAAGGGGCAATAGATTGTGTTCAATGGGTAGAAAATAGTGACTTTGACTCCAACCTGGTCCAAGTAGGAAAACTTTGGGGGTCTGGTGCTGACTTAAGCAGAAGTCTGATGTAATCCAAGACTAGCCTACCTATGGTCTTTATGATAGAAGATGTAAATAAACTTTTAAGATCTCTAACTGCCAATTTGTGGGTATCAGAATCAGACAGGATATTACCCTTTCCATGTGTGTACCACTGGGATCTGCAGGTCTGCTCACGTTGAGGTCTCCTTTACTGTGTTATCATATGCCTGGTAGTAAAAGGCAGTCCAGAGCATTGGGCCAATAAGTGGGAGGACGTAAAGGTTTAAGCAAGGCCCTACAGCAGAGGAGGAGGAGGAGGAATTATAGAGGTGGAAGCAGAGTGGGGGAAGGACTGGATGTATATACAACAAGACAGTCCCACAGGGACAGCAGATGTACCAGAGAGCCAGGCCAACCAGGAAAGGCCAGAAAGGTGAAGGACAGGACTGGCATTTCCAGTTCTGTGACTCCAGAGGAAGATAGGAACGACAGAAGGTCAATTCACCTATGACCTTGGCAGGAGACAGAACTTCCTGAGAGAAATCTCCCAGCATATTACTATATTGATTTAATAACCCTACTCTGAAGAACCACAGAACACACATAAGATGCTTTGCTTTAATTATAGGTATACTTTAACTGCATCAAGAGACCCTCCCTGTTAACTGGGAAAACTTTAATGTAAACCCATTCTTTTTTTGGAATTTAAATTGTTAAATAAAAGCTTCATACATGGGAGGGTTTAAAAAAACCATATAGACTAGTCTCACAGATAACTCTATGCCAGTCACAACATAGAGTAGATTCAGAAAATATCCACCTCTTTACTTTTTCATATTTTGTAATGGTGCAGCCTTGCACTAAAGTTATTTAGATTCATTTTTCCTCTAATCAAGCAACACTCAATACTCCAGAATGACACAGCAAAAACAGTATTTTGGACATTTTTGCAAATTTAAAAAAAATAAAAAACTAAAACGTCATTGACACCAGTATTCAGACTCCTTGCTGAAATTTATCTGAGGTCATCTTATTTTGATCATCACTGAGATGTTTCCACACCTTGTTTGGTGTCCATCTGTGGTTAATGGAATTTATTGTGCATGTTTAGGAAAGGCTAATACCTGTCTTTAGACGGTCTCACAGCTGACAATGAGTTTGAAGGAATTACCTGCAGAGCTTAGAGACAGAATTGTGTCAAGGCATAGATGTGGAGAAGGCTGCTAAAAATTTCTGCAGCAATGAAGGTTCTTAAGAGCACTGTGACCTACATAATTCATAAATGACACTGGTTTAGAACAACCACAACTCTTCCTAGAGCTAGCCACCTGCCCAAACTGAGCAATCATGGAAGACGTACAATGCTAAGAGAGGTGACCAAGAACCCAATGGTCACCCTGGCTGATCTTCAGAGAAGATCTGTGGAGATGGAATAAACCTCCAGAAGGACAACCATCACTGTAACACTCCAATGATCTGTATTATGACAGAGTGGCCAGACACATGGTAGATCAGTAAAAGATACATGGAATCCAGCTGGGAATTTGCGAAAAGGCATCTAAAGGACACTCAGACTGTGAGAAAGAAGAATCTCTCTCATTAATCACCTGTGCAGTAAGTACCAATCAAACAATGAAGCATGGTGGTGGTGGCAGCAAACATGCTGGGTTGTTTTCAGCAGAAGGGCCTGGATGATTAGTCAGGGTTGAGAGAAAGCTGAACAGACCAAAGTACAGAGATTTCTTAATGAAAACCTGTTTCCAGGCACTCTGGACCTCAAACTGGTCCAAAGGTTCACCTTCCAACAGGATAATGATCCTAACACAGGTGTGGCTTAGGGACATCTCTGGGAATGTCCTTGAGTGACCTAGCCAGAACCTAATTGAGCATCTCTGGAGAGCCCTGAAAATAGCTGTCCACCAAGAATATTGATCAAACATGACAGCGCTTGGGAGAATCTACGTAGCTTGTTGTTGGGTTAGAACCATGAAGACTACTTCTTTTAATTTCCTGGTTTAGTGTTTTTCATGAATAGATATTTAGTCCATGGTTTGCTAAATAAACAAATCCACTGACCACTGAAAGCACAGACAGAGGTTGAGGTTTGGGGATTGGGGCTCACAGACATCACTTCAGGGCCCCATATTATTCCTGGAAAAACACTAGTGGTTTATTTGATAATGTTTGATAATGTTTCAAAGATTATATAAAGATGATCCATTCACTGTTGATTTAAAATTGATACAAATCACAATGTTGTATTGGCATCAAAGCCTAAAATTATAAGTGCCTTATCATGAATGGATTTGAATACATTTGTACCATCATGAAACAGTATAATCTACTAATGCCACATTCTCTTTCCACTATATTTTGAACAGGAACTTCACATGCACTAAAAAATCAGGTAGCACTCTGTTTCATCATTGCTTATCTCTGTCGCACTTAGTGATTTGCAGGTTGTAACAGTTGTAAGTGTACAAGAACACCAATAAGCACACCACACTCCTCTCTTTCGACACCACCACTCATCCTCTAAGCTTTGTCCTCCTCCTCCTGACTCTTGCCATTGAATGGTGGTTGCTGGGCCCTTTTATAGTCCACCCGGAAGTGCTCCAGGTGGTTGATCGCCGAGTTCCAGCTGCACATCCGGGTGTGGCGAATATGCTGCCCATACGGGCTCAGGAGTCTCTGCTGCAGCACCTCCTGGCAGTGCCTGCAGGACCCAACAGGGCTGCACCCAACTCCAATTCCCATGGAGCCCTGCTGGAAACCGAAGCAGCACTCCAACCCAGGAGGGTGGTCATCTAGCCTCCAGGGGGAGGTATTGCACTGTCCAGGGCTGCTCCCCCTGAATATAGAGTGAAGGGGCATCCCGGCCGGCTTGGCCGTCTGCCACAAGGTGTACAACAATCTTGGCCTTTTTAAAAATGTAAGGATTTGATTTGTCATCAGCTAATTTCAGAGTTACTGTTACATGTACACAGTGCATTTTAACTCCTATCTGCAACCTTGACCAACATCCACCACATACAGTACTTACTGTCTTTGTCTGATGGCACAAATCTTCTGCTGTAGGTTATGAAAAATATAACATCACAAAATAATAGTACTGGTAAGCAAAACAGCTACAGTTAGGTCCATAAATATTTGAACAGAGACAACTTTTTTCTAATTTTGGTTCTGTACATTACCACAATGAATTTTAAATGAAACAACTCAGATGCAGTTGAAGTGCAGACTTTCAGCTTTAATTCAGTGGGGTGAACAAAATGATTGCATAAAAATGTGAGGCAACTAAAGCATTTTTTTAACACAATCCCTTCATTTCAGGGGCTCAAAAGTAATTGGACAAATTAAATAACTGGAAATAAAATGTTCATTTCTAATACTTGGTTGAAAACCCTTAGCTGGCAATGACAGCCTGATGTCTTGAACTCATGGACATCACCAGATGCTGGGTTTCCTCCTTTTTAATGCTCTGCCAGGCCTTTACTGCAGCGGCTTTCAGTTGCTATTTGTTTGTGGGCCTTTCTGTCTGAAGTTTAGTCTTCAACAAGTGAAATTCATGTTCAATTGGGTTAAGATCAGGTGACTGACTTGGCCATTCAAATATTTTCCACTTCTTTGCTTTAATAAACTCCTGGGTTGCTTTGGCTGTATGTTTTGTTTCATTGTCCATCTGTATCATGAAACGTCGCCCTATCAATTTGACTGCATTTATCTGGATTTGAGCAGACAGTATGTCTCTAAACACCTCAGAATTCATTTGGCTGCTTCTGTCCTGTGTCACATCATCAATAAACACTAGTGTCCCAGTGCCACTGGCAGCCATGCACGCCCAAGCCATCACACTGCCTCCTCTGTGTTTTACAGATGATGTGGTATGCTTTGGATAATGAACTGTTCCACACCTTCTCCATACTTTTTTCTTGCCATCATTCTGGTAGAGGTTGATCTTGGTTTCATCTGTCCAAATGTTTTTCCAGAACTGTGCTGGCTTTTTTAGATGTTCTTTAGCAAAGTCCAATCTAGCCTTTCTATTCTTTAGGCTTATGAGTGGTTTGCACCTTGCAGTGAACCCTCTGTATTTACTTTCATGCAGTCTTCTCTTTATGGTAGACTTGGATATCGATACATCTACCCACTGGAGAGTGTTGTTCACTTGGTTGGCTGTTGTGAAGGGGTTTCTTTTCATCATGGAAATGACTCTGCGATCATCCACCACTGTTGTCTTCCGTGGACGTCGAGGTTGCGTTGCTGAGTTCACCAGTGCTTGCTTTCTTTCTCAGGATGTACCAAACTGTAGATTTTGCCACTCGTAATATTGTAGCAATTTCTCAGTTGGGTTTTTTCTGTTTTCGCACCTTAAGGATGGCTTCTTTCACCTGCATGGAGAGCTCCTTTAACCGCATGTTGTCTGTTCACAGCAAAATCTTCCACATGCAAGCACCACACCTCAAATCAACTCCAGGCCTTTTATCTGGTTAATTGATAATGACATAAGTTACAAAAGGGTACAGTAAATAAATGGGAGAAAACCAGTCTTGGAAATACAAGATGGCGAAGAGAATGCATGATAAAACAAAAAGACATACTCTTTGGAGATAAATTATAACCAAGTAAGGCAAAGAAATTGTTATCTAAATAAGCTGAGAAGAAAAAGCTTGACCTACAGTCTTAGATGAGATGTTGCATTGATTGATACAAAACTGCATGCACTGGGCATCTTCCCATCAGCCCTAGTACACACTGCTGCTACCTGATGGGAATTGTAGTCCCTACATCAGCACTTTCACAAGGTGGAAGCTAAGATTTAAATACAGGATGAAGAACCAATGATGACATTCTTGAAATGCCCTAGAGCGTATATTTTAAGTTGGACCAAAGGTAGCATACATGCAAAATTTTCTAAAAATTTGTTTCACTGTTTGAGTAACTGGTGAACAAACAATCAGACAAATAAACAGTCAAAAAATAGATTACACTTTTCCTATATAAATGTTTTGAGTTTGCTGTGTCAGCATTATTGTAAGCTCCAACAGTTAGTGTCTTTTTTGTTAGGATGTGGTGCACCACAGCTAGAAGTTTATCTTGCAGGAAGTACTACTTAAAGTGATGCTACTCTTTACAAATCAGGATTTGTGGATTAAAATTAAAAACAGCATTAGTTTGTTTGCTTCCAGCAATAATCATCCTTTGGTTATCAACATCTAACAATTCCACCTTCAAATTTGTTAATGGTTTAGCATTTAGGTTTTGGTTTCTGCACGTCTTTTTGTTAACAACTTCTGACAATTCTTCTGTTGACAACTTTTCTGTTTTGGTAAAAGTTTTTCTGACTTTGGAAACTGAACCTCACCACCATTTTCTGAGCATATGGACATCTCCTGTGTTCTTATTTAGAATAGGAAAACGGTCCTGTCTCAAAAATCATAGTGATGCAAATTTGGTCCTACAAGTAAAACCATTTTATCAATTTTCCTAATTTAGCAAACTACTCTAAACTTCAGCTGGATTTAGGAGAGCTTGTGAACTGTTCTACCTCACTAGGAACTGCCAGAAAATGGCATTCAGTCAAAGATTAGCACACACGTCCCAAGAAAGGTGGCATGTTTTTAGAAACACTGGACAACAATGAACTTGTAAAAAGATATCACTATGACAGAGATGGACTAATATTTGTTACAAATTTTGTACATTATGCAATTGCTTCATCTAACCATGTGCTGTCATATGAAATTAAGGTGTTGGGTACATTGAATGTAAAATGCATTTTTTGCAATACCTATGATTTATGTACATCAATTGTGTATATGAATTAATGTTAAAGCAAACTGCCTTCATGCAAATGGGCACACACATGTGAATAATCAATATGTGAATTGTAAGTGATGCCACTGTATCAACACACAGATGATCATGAGTACTGAGAAAAGCGCTATATAAATGTAATGAATTATTATTATTATTATGGGTGCCAACTGTATAGTAGCCACCATATTACCCTGAAGATAAGTGGCGCTGAATAGATGAATGTCAATCATTAACGCTAAGCTCTGCTTTCCACGAACCCCTGGAACATTCACTTCATACTTAACAAGTCCAGAAGTTTTCAAGAAGGCAGGTAAAGACTGCATAATTAGAGCCTCACAGAGAATAAAGGGGGGACCATGAGGAAAACAATGGCACAGCACAGTGGAAAGACAATCTGGACACTGGAAGAGCAAACGTGACCTCAGAAACAGCTCAAGAACAGCTAAGTTACTTTACAAGGCGTTTTGTATTTGCATAACAGCAGGAAGATGATTCATCTGAAAGTATGGCTGTAGATCATCCATCCATTCTCCCATCCATCCATTTTTTAAACCCTGTGCAGGGTCACAAGGAAGCCTGGAGACTATACCAGCAAGCAGAGTACAAGGCACGAACTAGCTCTGGAGCATTTATTGTTGTTGTAAAGTGGTAACAATTACTTTTAGCTTACTGCAGTATCCTACTTTGTTATGTTTTCTTTCTTTTTCTACTTTGATTATTAGTCAGTCAGTTATTATTATTATTATTATTATTATTATTATTATTATCTTTGTGGTGAAGCCTCAGAGTTAGAATCAGAAAACTACAATATGTAATTCAGAGAAGCTTGATAAATTCAGGTCCTAGTCTCATTATTCCTGCACTTGTGATATACTACAGTCCACATTATTGGTAGAACCTGAAACACATGATAAGAATACTATGTATTCCTGAAAATGTGTCAAACCAAAAGATATGATCATATTCTTTACTAAAAGAAATGATCATATTCTGTTTATGATTATAAAAATACTCAAATAAATTTGAAATTACTATGGTAATCTAAATTCTCTGCAAAATCTCTTGATGCATTTTTGTAGTATTTCCAGAGGTTTACCTTAATAGATGTTCACTGGTGCCAGGACAAATGCTTTCTGTTTGATATTGCTATCCTTACATCCAATCTTTTACAAGTCTCTTAGTGAGTGTGCTCTTGCCTTAAATTCCATGCTGTCAAAATGGTTTAACCTTTATTGGGCCTATCGTGGTAAGGAAAAATAAATTAATTAACTTATCAGAAAAAGTCCATTCAAAAAATCCCAAGTATCATATTTGTAATGTTCATTGGTAAGAATCTGAGTAAAGGAATTTGAAATGCCAACCTAAACAAACGTTTTCTCTTAGTAATGAAGTCTTCTAACTCCTTTACACCTGGCATTAACATGGCTTTTGTATCTGGACTATATCTGAATATACTTTAGCAGGGTTACATTAACATGTGGTATTAAAATGAGTCACCAGTGCCCATGTCCTGTTTGGTTAGATTCAATTATCTTACCTTCCCTATGCAAAACTGAAATCACCTTCAGATTATGTGGTTGCGGTATGAAGATAGAAAGCACTCTTGCATTTCATTTTTTGATAAATGTGGTTGTTCTCTGTTTTTGACCACCTCCAAATGTGGTGACAAGTGAATTTCACACCTGATTTTTAATGTGCTCAAGTACTATTCAGTCATGATCAGATCTTTGAAAAGACATGTTAATAACAGGAGTAATTGGGCCTTCTTGCCAGAAAAAAGTAATTTGCATGACTATGATATATAGTATCTGCCATATACTACAAAGAGTATACGACACATGTTTCACCCTAATTGGGGCTCACCAGGTGTACAAACTTTTGTTTCCCCTTGCAGGGATCAAATCTCAGACGTCAGCATTTGAGGCGAAGAAGCAGACGTTGCACCACGGCATCTGGTTTGCTTACTTGACAGGGTGAAGATCAGTTTATTACATTCAAGTCTGAATTGCAATCTAATTATTCTGGATGGTTATCTACCAGGTAACAGTTGTGGTTGGTTCGGCCAGTTGGCAGACATCTGCCACGTCCTCTCAGATGTAAGAATCAGATCATAGACATGTTATATACTGTAGTACCTGCCAAATAACACAAAGAGTACACAATACGGGGCTCATCAGGTGTACGCACTTTTGCATCACTTGGCATCTTCTGCCTGTCTACTGGTTGAGGCAGGATGGTTCTCATTCGATTTTGTCCCTCTGTTTTACCTGCTTCTCTATCTCTCTCTCTATCTATCTATCTATCTATCTATCTATCTATCTATCTATCTATCTATCTATCTATCTATCTATCTATCTATCTATCTATCTATCTATCTATCTATCTACAGTGCATCCGGAAAGTATTCACAGCGCATCACTTTTTCCACATTTTGTTATGTTACAGCCTTATTCCAAAATGGATTAAATTCATTTTTTTCCTCACAATTCTACACACAACACCCCATAATGACAATGTGAAAAAAGTTTACTTGAGGTTTTTGCAAATTTATTAAAAGTAAAAAAATTGAGAAAGCACATGTACATAAGTATTCACAGCCTTTGCCATGAAGCTCAAAATTGAGCTCAGGTGCATCCTGTTTCCCCTCATCATCCTTGAGATGTTTCTGCAGCTTAATTGGAGTCCACCTGTGGTAAATTCAGATGATTGCACATGATTTGGAAAGGCACACACCTGTCTATATGAGGTCCCACAGTTGACAGTTCATGTCAGAGCACAAACCAAGCATGAAGTCAAAGGAATTGTCTGTAGACCTCCGAGACAGGATTGTCTTGAGGCACAAATCTGGGGAAGGTTACAGAAAAATTTCTGCTACTTTGAAGGTCCCAATGAGCACAGTGGCCTCCATCATCCGTAAGTGGAAGAAGTTCGAAACCACCAGGACTCTTCCTAGAGCTGGCCGGCTATCTAAACTGAGCGATCGGGGGAGAAGGGCCTTAGTCAGGGAGGTGACCAAGAACCCGATGGTCACTCTGTCAGAGCTCCAGAGGTCCTCTGTGGAGAAAGGAGAACCTTCCAGAAGAACAACCATCTCTGCAGTAATCCACCAATCAGGCCTGTATGGTAGAGTGGCCAGACAGAAGCCACTCCTTAGTAAAAGGCACATGGCAACCTGCCTGGAGTTTGCCAAAAGGCACCTGAAGGACTCTCAGACCATGAGAAAGAAAATTCTCTGGTCTGATGAGACAAAGATTGAACTCTTTGGTGTGAATGCCAGGCGTCACGTTTGGAGGAAACCAGGCACCATCCCTTTCCGGATGCACTCTATCTATCTATCTATCTATCTATCTATCTATCTATCTATCTATCTATCTATCTATCTATCTATCTATCTATCTATCTATCTATCTATCTATCTATCTATCTATCTATCTATCTATCTATCTATGATATACAGTAGCCCCTCTCATATTCACCTATCTATCTTACTATTTTTGAAACCACTTAGTCTATCTCAGGATCACATAGCTCTGTGGGTCAGTGTATGTTATCATGGATGGTGTGCTGTCCAGAACTGGCATCCACACTGTCCCCTAGGCATAGGGACATCAGTCTAGGAACGTTTCTCTAGATGAGATCATAATCTTTATATGGGACTCTTCACTGTTCAAGTGTGCCAATCAGTTTTTCATCTTTAGCAGTGTAGTGGTAAAGTAAAGTAAAGCTACTAGTGACCTGTCTGAACCTGGAGTAAATTATAAAAGGCATCTCTATGCTGAGAGGGATTTATTTCAGAAAAAAACAAGCACTTTTATCAGGAATTCACTTGCAGAATCTAGAGGGCCACATCATATCCCTGAAGTACAAAGCAGAAAACAAACCTAGAGAGGGCATCAGCCCACCACAGGACACTCTCCCTAACACTAGGGCCAAGTTGAATTGTCCTTATCACACATGTCTTTAGGGATGTGAATGGACAACTGGAGTTTTATAAGAAATGGTTAAAAGTTAAAAATAGTAAGAAGCCAAGTGGACAGTAGCCATTGGTACAGGAGCTCTCTCTTAGTCAGACATGACATATGAACATATAAAGTTATGGTTCATCTACTGACCTTGTGCACTCACTCTGACTATACCACCTGGGTGAGAACATGAAAAGGTAGAAAGATAAAAAGTAATATATACATTATATATTATGAAACAAACTTGTTGCGATTTTGTTAAATAAAACAATATTGTTAGTACTCCTAGTTCAATGAACTCCAAATTGCTTGGTTCTATGACAAAAATAATTACAGAAATGAGACATGAATGACACAAGTTAAGTGCAATGGATAGAAATTAAACCTGGTTTTCCTGTTAAAAAGCAAGTATGCTTATCATCACACAGCTTGCCATGCTGCTCCTCTAGCAGTCAATCACATGGTAGCATTTTGGGCCACTTGCCCTTACACCAAGTTGAAGTGAAGGCCCAGAATTCTATATGGCAACAACCTAACTTATGATGAGAAATACCTGAGTGCCAAATTTCATATCTGTGGCTTGAAAAACAAAACTGCACCAAAAGTGACTCTGTTTTATATATAGAGAGAGAAAGAGGTTTATTATATTGATGAGCCGTTCTTGCTATGATCATTGGTTTGAATCCTACCACTAAACATACAATTTTCATTTTTTTTTGCATTGCTTCCTATTTAGACTTTGTGTGCAGTTTTAGTTTATCTCAGTGAAACCTTATTTCATGCAGAAATCACTACATTATTGCCAGCCAAACTATTGGTGTGCTGATACCAATGAGTAACAGGAAGGCTTTGCATCTCTGCTCAAAACTGATGAACAGGAAGAGCATGTGTTAGGAGTGGTAGGTGTCAAAAAATGACTTTTGGGTTGAGCAAGCTTGAAACTATTGGCTCAGAATTGTATAACTGATGAGATATCTAAAGATAGGAGCCCTGTAAGGAAAGAGAGGGCACTAGTAAATACGTATTTTGCTGAATGCATCAATAAACGTATAGATGCAGCAGACAGATTTATACCTGCTAATAAACCACATCCTGGCGGTGAAAATGAGGAGAGACTGAGGCATGACCAGGGGGTTCATGTGTGATGCAGGGAAAAAAAACCCTTGACTAACAGTTTTCTTAGAAGAAAGAATGACAAGTATTGCTCATACTAGGTGTAATGGAAAGAGAGAGACTATTCCTGTCACTTTTAGGTTGGCTAGGCTGGATGCTTTTCTTTGTGGTGGTGAAATCTTTTAGACTTGCCTCCAGTCTCTCATCCTGTTCGGTTCCAGAAGAATATTTAAGCCGCTGTATTGCCTTGGTGTGAGTGTCCATGGCTCACTACTGGCTTTCACCACAACAAAACCTTTATATCTCATTAAGGTTGCCTTCGTGCCTTGTACTCCTTCATTACTGGAACAACTTTGTGATCATGATGTGGAGAAGTGTATGTGAAATGACTGAAAATGTTAATTGATCACATGCAATAATATTCTACAAACACAAAGCCCAGAAATGGTAATGGGACTCGACCACTCCTGAGTTTTTATTTTGTTTTATATTCTTTGTGTGCCTTTTTGACAATTGCATTTCTTATTTTTTTGCACGTATGTTTATTTCGTAAAAACGAATATAATAGTTTAGCTTATTTTCTTTTGTGTTTTTTATTTAGGTCTGTTGTACTACTGAACCTTGGCTCTTTGGTTGATTTAAGGCCCTCATGTGCTCTGGTTACCTGAGGGTTTTATAAAGCACAAGTTTTCATCTTTTCAGTGCACTTGTGATGACTCTGTTTTATTTTTAATTTTTGTTAGCCTTCATGTAGAGCTTTTTTTGATCTGTATATGTCTGTTTGGGGTTTTAGACTATAAAGATTCCAAATATCTTCGTTAACAATATTTTGTGCCAATTCTGACACCATTTTGATTTTGTTATGTGCATCACCATTTTGTGAATCCAATTGTGGTCGCTGAGATCCCAACATCTGATGTTGTTAATAAGTTGGGTTTAAAGTTTGACACTGGCAGCCATAGAGGTCAGTGGAGATTTCCTTAAAATACTTTGCTATTCTTTCTTTTTTTTAGCCAACTTTTTTGACTCCAATTTTGAGATTTTGTTTTGGGCTTGGAGAAAGTGTGGTTTAATTTGTCAGTGTCAATCTTTGTGTGTAAAATAAATACTGTCTGCCCATTTGATTGAGTATAGTTGTGGTATTATTTGCTCTTGCAACAGCATTCTTCAGTAAGCTTTGGTAACCTTTACAGTTTTGGATATATTAATTCAGGTTACTTATGCTCTAGCAGATTGGATGATATTTGCCTTGTAATTAGTTTAGCTTCAAAATTTGTTTCCTTTGTTTAAGTTTAGTTACATTTAGTGACTTTTTAAATTAGAATTACTGTTGCAATATTTATGAATTCTTGGAATTAATAAATTTTATATAATTATAATTCTCAATACTATATTTACAGACTCTTTTGCCTGAATTTTGTTATTTTGTGAAACCTTATAATACATTTTGTGTGAGAAAGGTAGTTTTCGGGGGTTTTGCGATTCCCATTTGAGACACACTCATAATGTGAAGCCATTTATGCATCAGTACCGTATTATAAGATAACTGAAATTTTCACCCATTCTGGGAGTTCTTCTCTTGGAGGACACTTATTCATCTTTGGGTCTGAAAAAATTACAAGTCACCTGTGGTTTTAGAATCTGAAGTCAAGTTGATGATCCACCAATTATTACATTAAAAAGCTGGCATTGTCAGTTACGTGAACAGTAAGCAAATGCCAGTGGACTGACCAGGCACCTCTGGGTGTAACTGGCACCCATGGGAAGGTGCGATTCATACACCATATGAGTCCATACTAACAAAAACTGGAAAGAGAATTTCCTCATTTTTCAGTCTTGGCAAAGTTAATTTTTTGTTTCCTTTTTGTAAAGAAACTTTTTGCATGATAATATCCTATAGAAATAAATGTTGTTGGTAAGTACTTTTGGTCATTGTATTAAAGGTTTAATGCCAAATGAGGCTGTTTATCTAAGAGTTACTAACAAATCATGGATAATGTGTCTACAAGAGAGTTTCATTACATGACTGAAATTTATGGAATAATTGTAAGAAAAATAAATAACATTATGTCATTTCTTATCATTTGATGTACAATGTAGGGCGGAGTGGTGGCTCTGAGGCTAGAGATCTGCACTGGCAATCGGAAGGTTGCCGGTTCGAATCCCGTCAATGCCATTAGGGACTCTGCTCTGTTGGGCCCTTAAGCAAAGGCCCTTAACCTGCAATTGCTGAGCGCTTTGAGTAGTGAGAAAAGCGCTATATAAATGCAAAAAATTATTATTAATGTATACATCCTTATAAATCAGAGACATTAGGATTTCTATTTATGTCAGATGTTTTCTTACATAATATGCACACTGTGGCACTACCTAGTTGCAAAACACATAATGAATATCTTAGGTAGACTACTTCTAGAAATTTATATGAAGTGACATCTGCAGACACTTTTCCTGCCTGTTCATATCTTTGATGAGGCTTTACAGGAGCTATTATGGTAGGAGGCTTTTCAGATGTGCTTTATGTAGTTCTGATAATTCAGTGTGTTTCCTGTCACTATGAACTACGCTGGCAGAATAGTTTCTAATGGTAGAAGCCATCACAAATACTTCAAAATTTTTTCTACATTTGGATTTAACTTTAATATTATAAATAAATCTAGTAATAACTATCAGTATTTACCTGAAAAAAAGTTAAAAATGCATGATATGCTTTAACAAATTATATCAAATAAAAACATCCAAAATTAAAGGAATGTGCAGTAGTGGGCTAATAGTTTCTTAACAGAAATTAACAATCTAGTGATGTCACCAGCTCCTTACATTGCACATCCGCTGATCATTTAATTGTCTATTAATTACAGGGTCATAAAAAGGGGGAATTCAGCAGCAACAAACCCAAAATGGAACAGCAGTGTGTCACTGGAACAGTCATACACAAACACCCACGCTAATTAATGCAATGCGAGGTCAAAGTCAAAAAAAAAAAACCTTAATGGGATGTGCAAAGAAATTAGAGTACAGGGGAAAAAAATCAATGCTCACATAAGCAGAGCATACGAACTCATCTCAGACTGAGATGATAGAAGATGAGAGACATCAGCACTAAACACTGAACTTCAAAGCTACACCTACATTAAAACATGGATAAATATTTTACAAATAAAGTTCATGATTAAAAAACACTGATTGTAAACTCCTAAAATTTAGAAATTCTTGGAAATTCTATGGTATACAGTATAGTCTACTTTTACTTATAATTTATAATTAAATTTCTCCTTTTTGGACAGACCATTTGACCCTTTAGATTAATACCTGTACTCTAAAGTGAAACTTTTGATCACAAAATGCAGGGCATTGCTACAATATCAAGAGTTAACTGGAAAGTGGTGAACAACTTTCACCAGAGACAAGTAGCCTGTATAAAACAAGTGGGAAGTAAATGTAAAAGAGAGTATTTTTCACTTGTGATGACGTCAGTAACATGCTATAAATTACATGCAACAATAAAGACGTATTAAATTACAATTATACTACAATTCAAAAAGTAAAACACAAATAATGTTAAAGCTTTGAAAAAAAAACTCTTAAAAAATCAAATGTTTGATTAGCCACTTAGATAGTGAAACGATATCAGACAATTTTAGGACTTGCTGTTGTCCCTTTTGTCTTAATATTTCTCTATTCTGGTGATCATGTTTTCACAATGTTTGCTGGAATTTTGACCCATGCCTTGTTCCCTGACCTCGATTCTGCCTGCTATTTAAAGCAATTGTTTTAATCTCCTGGGGCATCATGTATAAACGGTGTGTATGCACAAAAATGTTGTGTACGAACGTTTCCACGCTCAAATCGTGATGTATAAAACCTAAACTTGGCGTAAAGCCATGCACATTTTCACAGTAGCTCCAACCCTGGTGTACACAAGTTCTCCGCTCAGTTTTGCAAACTGGTGGCACCCAGCGTCAAAGCAGTACTACTGTTCCTGTGTGGTTACCCTTTCTTTTTTAGATCCACAGCCCTGACACGGCTTTATCATATGCACTGAAACTAACTGCATATTGTTTATTAGTTTAAGGCATCTGATTGTAATTAACTTGTAACAATATAATGGTCTAGGGTATAGCCAAAGTATTCCAAATACTATAGCTGCTTTAGTATTGTTACTCTCACTGCACCTTCTTCTTCTTTCAGGTGCTCCTGTTAGGGGTTGCCACAGCGGATCATCTTTTTCCATATTACTCTCACTGCACCACTCGGAGTATTTATATCACTGTATCTGAGTGGGGAATCACAGCAGCAGCTGATCAGAAAGAGAATTATCGGTATACAGCATCAAGCACACGCTGCCTCAGCCATGCTGCCTATTTGAACTGCTCTCACACAGCAAACGCTTCAAAGCCTTTCCTGTATAGACCTCGTGGTTCAGAAACAGTTTCATCCCAAGAACTCTAAATGCACTCAATCAGTCCATCGAGTGCTCCTTGTAGAACTGTTTGCACTTATAAGTAAAATTACCTCACTGTAAACTTGCAATGCAGTTATAATATTGCACAACCCGAGCCACTTTATAAAGCGCGTATTTACATATGATGATGATATCATTTTTAAGATGAAATGAAGCAAAATATGTTTATTATATTATACAGATAAAACTTTAACTTCATTTATATAATCTATATTGTTAATCATTAAACATGTGAGGACACAGTGCTGCAGCGCAAGCGAGAAGCTGGCATTCTGTTCACGGATTGTTCCTGTCTCGCTCTGTATTCTTGCTGGTGCTGACGCGACACTGGAAGGATTGATGGATAGAATAATTTAAAAACGTACTACTAAGATATTTCAATGTTCCTTAAAAGTTTTGAAGAATCGGCGTTCTCAGCTTACAGATGGCTTTACATCTATTACAGAGCTGATTGTGTGGCAATTGGGTATATGGAGAAAGAAAAGTAAGGAAAGGAATTGGGGGTTAGTACATTTGAAAGAGACAGTACTGCTACAATAAAGTATTTCATTGAAGGTCGCGCATGGCGCACCAAGCATCTTGCGTGAGACATGAACAATCACTGCACCACCGTGTTCCCATGTTTAATAACATGCTGTAACTCCTATCATCATGAAAATGATATCACGTATACATCTCAGTATTTTCATTATTCAGAGAGCTGTAATATCACGAATGTAATGGATTCTGTGTCCTGTCGGAGGAAGAGAAAGCCCGGGAGCACGTAGTGATTCACACACATAGAGCACATAGAAGATCAAATACAAAACAAAGCATTTAACGTGCTACGTTAGTTACGATGGGATTTCAAAAACCAGTAAATTAAATGATTTTTAGATGAAGTTTATGATGTTCTACTTTAGTGACAAAATAAACTACGTGATTAAAGTGGAAATTTTGAGATTAAAGTTGACATTTCATGCTTTTTTCCCACTTTTTTTTTTTTTGTGCCTTTTTTTTCTCTGTACCCTAATAAACTTTCATATGACACTCAGACGGTGGGCTATGACTCGCCTTTTCACGGCAACTTTGATATGTGACAACTTCTTTTTTATTTCGGGCAATGTGCGACTTTGTGAACTTGAGCTTTTGAGTTTCTCCGACACGCTATGTCACTCGATCAACTTCCTTTTGTTGTTTATACCACTGTTTAAACCAACAAATAGTATGTTTTTCCTTGCCTCCACTTGGTATTTGCTGAAATTCTTCTATTTTCCCTTGTGCTTTTGCCATTGTCTTTTCACAGAAGGCTAAGCTTAAGGGCTATTTATATTGATTTGCATATTCAAAGAGGCATAATTCTGGGAGGAGTTGGGGTGGGACAGAGGGCGCGCGCATGTGTGTTACTTTTCACGCTGACCGGGATTTATGGAGCGGAAGAACGTGGAAGTTGGCGTTCGCACAAATTTATGCATCTGGATTTTTTTGTGCTTACGAACATTTCCACTTTTGTGCTTACGCCACGTTATAGTGTGAGTTCTACGCATGACGTTATACATGAGGCGCCTGGTCTTATATTGGACTTTTTGCATATGTGTATGGGATCCCTTTATTGTATTCACTACAGAGACTGCTTTCATGTCAGTTTGTATAAGGCCCTCAGATTTACTTTTGTGGACAACATGTGGGTTCAGAAAATCAATGTAAAGGTTGATTAAATATGACCTATGAATGTGTAATGTATTTATTATATAGTACCATAATATAACAGGAGTGGTGCTTGCTGAACAACATTTATTTCTATAGCACATTTTCATACAAATAATGTAGCTCAAAGTGTATTATAGGATGTCAAAGAGAAAGTTACAAAAAAAGAAAAAAAAGTAAGATTAGGCAATAATATTAAAATATTACATATTAATATTAAAGAATAAGCAACAAAGAACAAATAAATCCAGAACGACCTTAAAAAACAGATAGTAGAAGTAGAACTTCAAGTAGAAGAGTAGCGTCCTTATATACAGTGTCATGATGTAAGTCTCTAAAGATGAGTCCAGTGATAAGGTCAGATGGCGGGGAGGGTGAAAAAAAACAAACAAAAACAAACTCCAGTTAGGCTGGAGAAAGAAAAAAAAATCTGCAGGGGTTCCAAGGGCAAAAGACCGCCTATCCCCCACTGAGCAATCTATCTAACATCAATTTTCTGTCACACAAGCATGATTAGGGGACAGTCAGTGGGCTCGATCATGCACGAAAGTACAAGAGATGGGAGTCTGAGACATGGTATTAACACTCTTCTCTCCTTTTCTACAGAAAGACGCCCGAATAAAAAGCCTTTACCTCGACAAACGCACCGATCCCCTCATCTGTCCTCACAATGAAGAAACGCTCTTTTCCAGCTTCTTGGAATCACCTTATTTCTGGTCCTGTCCTGATGACCTCAGTCCCATCCCTTACCTTCTGATGTCACCTCCTGCTCCCTCGATCTTCGTCACATCCTTTAATTTTATTTGTCCCTCTATAAAAGTCTTGTGCCTCCATTGAAATTTTGTCAGATGTATCTGATTTTTGTTCTGATTTCTGACTTTGTTTTCAGCTACTGGAACTTATGACCAGTATATGGGGAGGCTCCCCAACACTTAATCTGTCTCATTTGTTTATTTTACCACAGCTCTGAAGTTAATAAATAAATAACACTGAAGCTAAAAAAATGTAATTTAATCTGAAAGCTGGTGAAATATTTCTGCATGAGAAAACAAAGAATTATTTTCATCAGACAACTGAAAATTACCAGTTATGGATTCATATTGGTTTAGGACTCAATGGAAAATTCAATATCTTTGTTGTGCCTTTTGAAAGGAATTGTTGAATGAAGAACATGTGACCCTTGGTAGCAGATAGACATGTCATAGGGTAGCTTTCTATGGTCATCCTTTTACCGCTTGTTTGCTGTCCCTAACCTCAAATTACCATACTACTTATTTATCCCTTTGATCTGAAGTGGGCCTCTAGATCCCAAAAAAAAACCTGGTATGAATTGTCCAGGCCAGTAAAGAAGATTCTCTCCACAGAGATGGCAGCTTTTGAGTTGCCAGTGTAGCCCTAGGGATGCACTCTTCAAAAACATGAATTTATTCATGAAGGTCAGGGAATAGAAGAAACATTTTCTGGACGGTGAAAAGCTGATGAACACCTTGGGCCAGCATGATAAGTTAAATGAGCTACAGGATAGAAACTGAAGAAGCAATCTTTGCATTAAAAGCTTGAAAGAAAATAGTGAAGACGTCAGTACTACTGAATTTTTGAATATGTGTGTGAAAACAAAAGTCATTTTATTGAACCTTCAAAAGGCAAAATTCAAAGGCCCTTAACACACAAGCTCAATATTATGTCGTTGGAACAAGGCCCATTAGGTGGCTGGCTCTAAAGCTGCACAAATGTATCTCAGATATTCAAAATAAATTAAGTCTCCTTGCCAATAACTTCAGAGAGATCATCAAATAGGCTTTGGCCTTTTTCTGAAATCTCTTATCGAAAGCCTCCACACTATTTTCTTATTACTCTGACAGAACTAAAGGAGATTATACACTTTGTTAAGTCTTCAGATGTGGCCTAAAAAGACTTTCTCTCTTTACTGACAACAACTTGTGGTCCCCTTCCTCTATTTGCTGAACGCTACAATTTCTTCATTCTGAGTAAAGCTGTCAGTCCATATGGTCATGATCATTTCACTTTTAAAGCACAGCAGGAAGCTTACATACTGCTCATTAATAAATTCTGATTCAAAACTGTTTGCAAAGCTCTTGCTCTGTGTCTCCAGTTCGTGTATTCCAAAATTAATCCACCTAGAGCAGACCGGTTTCCTTCATTAACATCAAGCAGCTGACACTGTGAGGCACCTCCTGCATATTATAGCTGGTACTTCAGCATTTTCACAGTTACTGAACTTTCTTTCAGTAGATGCAGAGAAGGTATTTGACCACATAAACTGGAACTTCCTCTGGTAAATCCTACACTGGATGGGATTTAGTGATATGTTTAAGATAGTGTATTCATCCACACCCACTGTTATACTTACTAATTTACTGACATCATGGCCCTTCCGGATTTTTAAAGGTGCCAGACAGGGCTGTCAATTACCTCCTTTTCTTTGTGCCTTTCCCTAGAACCTCCAGCCATTACTCCCCATAACTCTGACTTGGGTTCAGCTATTAGGTTGAATGGCACTAACCATAAAATCTTTTGGTATGCTGATGACCTTTGGTTCTTTCTTGGTGATTCCTCTTCATACCTTCCCAACATCCACCCATCCATCCATTATCCAACCCGCTATATCCTAACTACCGGTCACGATGGTCTGCTGGAGCCAATACATCCATAGCTTATTCAGTTCTTATTAGGCCCTATTTGACTACAAATTTAATTAAGGAAAATCTGTTCCACTTCCCTGATTCTTTTAATTATTGGGCTGCCTTCTTTATGCCACTGTTAAATTAAGTTAAACATCTTGCCAATAGTATCACTTCCTCTTATAACATAGCTGCATCAGACTATTTGTAAGAGCACAAAAGAATAACTTCCCTCCTGGTCTTTTCTTCCTTTGTTCTTTCACTCTGTGTTGAATATTTCACTCCATTTTGAACATTAATACTGTCCCCATTTCGATTTTATTGCTGTCATGCTCCTACTTTCCAGATTTCTCTTTAATGGTGAAAGACTTCAAAAGATAAATTTGGTATTATTCAAGTCACAGCTATTCACAATCATGGTACTATATTAATTTGCCACATATAATTGTGTTCTTAAATGAAGCATTTTTTTATAAATTATAAAGATATCGTGTCTGTTCTTGCAGCTTACAATAGGGTTTTAAAGCTTTAAAACATACAGAATATGTCCATTGCTGATGTGCAGACTTCAAATGTAGCCAATGATCTGTAGACAAGTAGAAAATTATAACTAAAAAAATCACACGTTATATTCTTTCACAATGCATGAACTTATTTTATCCATTGATCCATTTTCATTATTTCATAAACATATGCTGTGACTGGATTGGTAATGGATGCAAGTGCTACAATGAAAGGGAATATTAAGCAAGCCCGTAACATACAATAAGAACTGCACCAACACTATAGACGTTGCGTGAAGTGGAATTACTGGTGATAATAAATAAGTACTAAAATCTAATACATTGTAATTAGTTCAGTTCAGATTAACTATTTTTATGTCTACAAAGTACAATCAAACTCCTATGTGACCTTTTTCTTACATTGCCGCTTTGTGTAATTTTCACTCTAAGTTATGTAAAATAACAACACAGAATATTACAAGTGAAAATAATCATATGATGTGAGCGTCTATCTGTCTGTCATTACAAGCCACGGCAGAGCACAAACACTGAAGCAAAAGTGGGATGTTAAGAATAATATAACTTTGCAAATGAAAGGGAGGCAGATATGGGGGGGGGGGGCGGGCTGGTTGTCATGGCTCCTCCCACAACAGAAGATGTGAGCAGATAAGTGATGTTACTTCAAGAAAGATAGAGCCAAGAATCTGTGATAAAGTAAGTATTTCTAATTTCCTTTTGTTATCACTAGGAAGCCTTAAAAATGTGGAAGGCGTGTTTTCTTAAACTGAAATATTTTCTGCTTCTAAGTGGATATATTTGGTAAATTTTATGGATTTTTAATTCGGCTACAAACCCATAGATATGTTAGTCTCATTGTAAATTGCAAAAACAGATGAAGTGTTTTTAAAATTTATAAAAAACATTTCACTTTAGAACATAATTTCATGTGGCAAATGATATATACCATGATTGTGAAAAAATAACTTCAACTTGAAAAATACTGAACTTATCCTTTTAAGTTAAACATTCCACCCTGTTCTGTGAGAGGTTGGATGAGTGGTGGGGGAGTATCCTATCGGATCTGGGAATACACCCTTTGGCATTCACTGCCAGATCTAACTGGAGCTAGCTGGATTTTCCTGAAGTCCTCTGTTGTGGTTTTTAACTGAAGCTAACTAGGTTAATCCCTGGTTTTCTCCCACTTACCTTATTGAAA
Organism: Erpetoichthys calabaricus; assembly: GCF_900747795.2. Classification (NCBI taxonomy): domain Eukaryota; kingdom Metazoa; phylum Chordata; class Cladistia; order Polypteriformes; family Polypteridae; genus Erpetoichthys; species Erpetoichthys calabaricus. Next base: position 125,996,234 of record NC_041398.2, read on the forward strand.
TTTAACCAACATTTTCCTAACTAAGGCTCATTAGATATTTTAGTCTGCACATTAATCTTTCTTAGCATAATGTGGATACCATGGGGCACTCCAGCTCCCCAAACATCCAAAACAAAGGCACAGACACAAGTATAAAATAAAGAAGAGGATTTATTTGTGGGAAATGCTTCCTTAAAGAGTTTTCCACCACAGACACAGTCACAAAGGTGCACACAATAATAAAGCAGTCTGCAACTCTGTCATCTCTTTCTCTCTGTGTCTTTGTCTTTCTGCCTCTTCCACTCCTCCACTCAAACTTCATCTTTCTTTCTCTTGACTCTGGCTCATTGATGTGAAGCAGACAGCTCCTTTTGGAGCCCTAAATCCCCCTGAGACCCAACAAGGCTGTCTCCCGGGAGTACAATACCCTGCATGCCTGGGATGGCTGCCATCTAGCATCTTGGGGGGGAGAAAGCCCTCTGTAAACTGTCTCCCCCCATCCTTTCAGGTTGAGGGTTTCCAGACCGAGTAAGGATGCCGGCCGTCCCTCACAATTTGCAATAAGAAACAGTTAAGGTCTTGTCCAATGTGGCATTCTTTTCACAATGCAACTACTTGGATTGGGGTAGCCCTATCTCTTTGAGAGGTTTTAAAATTAATAACTTTGCACCCATTAAAAAAAAAAAAAGTTTCAAGCTACAAACCAAATATAACATAATTGTATCTACATAACATGATGAATATATTTGTAATCAAAAACACTACAAGGCCAGAAGTTAAAAAACATGGTTTCTAAAGACCAAAGCCTGAAATAAATGCTCTCTTAGAGCATCAAAGGTTCCAGTCTGCTCTTCCAACTGATAGTGGCTCTTCCTGTTTCAACTGTAAAAATGAATGCAATAAGTATCCAATCAAGTAAAAAATAATAATCTTAATAATCATAATTGCATAACTTCAGATTCACTTGATATAACATACTCCTTAGCTGAGCACAACACAGCAGACTGCAATGCCAACCTGATAGGTAAACTGTGGAAACCCTTGTTTAGAAAGCAGTGCACATGTAACACAATTTAGGTATGACATGACTCAAAAAAGCTGAACATTGCTACCCAAGACTGATATATATTGTAGAACAAAAAAATACTGCATACAAGACCCTTCCTAGCAAACTATGGTAATAAAGCCCTAATTCAATAAATAAATAAGACAGTACTAATACTAATAATTTACAAGCCATCAGATCATACTAACCTCTCATCATGTCCACACATGTCTGTGCAGATACAATGCTCCTTTTAAACTCCTATTTGCTTTCTCACTCATTTTCCTCAAGCAATATTGCCTACTCACCAATGTCATTCTCCAACTCACTTACCAGTACTAGACTCAATATTCCACTGGCAGGAAATGGTTATAAAAGCTCCTCCTCATCCTCCTCGTACATTTTTTCAGGACTGCCAGAACAAAGTGCACCATTGAGGCCTAATCTTCACTTAATGTGTCAGACTATCAATGCAGATAAAGCAACTTGCTAGTAGGAAACCCTACCAATCAGTACTTTAATTTTATGAAATGCTTTTCATAAGGAGCATTACCTCAATGAATTATATAAAAGTAGAATTCAAAAGACTGTAAATATGAAAGAATCCAGGTATATCTAACTTGCTATATTTAAAAGCAAAAACAAAGGAAATAAAGAGCTCTTTAAAGCAAACAGAATGTATATCATAGACCAGCAAGCAGAAAAGTAGGTTTACGTCCAATGGTTACATTACAGTAATGTGTGTATATAGGAGTGTACGGCATAAGTTGGTTTATTTACTTCAGACAACTGCAGTTTTGAAATAATTCTTTTTTCAAATAGATGTACTAGCACATACTGTTTTAGAATTGGTAAAAAGGGTTAAAGGGTATTTCCACTCTGAAAAGAAAAAAGGTAAAAGACACACCATTTTAACTTTACAGCCTTCATCATGTGTGCAACAGAAAAGGAAAAAACAGGTAACGTATATAGGAGGGGAAGGAAGGAACAGAGAAAGGAGAAAATGTGAGAGTAGGTGATAAAAAGGCTGCCATTAGAGACAATGAATAGAGAGATTAATAGGTTAGTCAGTCATTAAGACCTGGAGAAATGTGTGATCCCAGGCTAAGGATGAGCATACTTTCTTCTGTTTTCCCTTTGAAAAGAGTCGTTGAAGCCCTGTGAAAGAACACAGACAGGGAGATCAGTCTGGTTGCGATCAAGGGATATGAAGTGATCTCTGATAGGCTTTGTATGGACTAGATGCAAAGGTCTATTTTTATTTATTTTTTTTTATTTCTATCACTCAAGAAGTCGCAAAGCTTATTGACTTCACTTTGGTGTAGAATATCAGACACCTTACCATGCTTTTCTTCTGTAGACTTAATTCATTTGTATTTTCAAAATATTCCTAAATGTTATTGTATAGTTTTAATACATGGTTAGTTCATATATTCATTTAGTCATTGCTGAAAAAAAAGAAAACAGTTCAACATTCATGGCTACAAAGAATACCGCCATTACAAAAGTTACATAATGTTTTTCTAAATGAATTGTTTTTTTTTTTACTTTGATTATGGCGGAGTATTATTTGTATTATGTTATCCTCACTTTATTCCCTAAAGGTAGTTTCAAAATCTTGAAAACACATTCATCCATGAACTGAGCCGGCTCTTTTTTAGTACTGTATGAGGGATGGAGTTCTGGCTGGAGTACCAGTCTAGATTATTTTTGTGTTCTAAAATGAGAAAATATGGAGGACCAGGGGCCTCATACATTATGCCATGCATAGAATTCACACTAAAACATGGCGTACGGACAAAAGGGGAAATGTGCATATGCACAAAAAAATCAAGATGTATAAATCTGTGTGAATGCCAACTTCCACGTTCTTCCACTCCGTAAATCCCAGTCAGTGTGAAAAGTAACGCACGTCCACACACCCGCTGCCACTCCCCAACTCTTCCCAGAATTACACCTCTTTGAATATATAAATCAACTAGCTGATTACACAGTGGCTTCGCTCACTGAGTGCAAGGGAAAAAAATAAAATGTAGTCTATAAGTTATTAAACAGTAACACATTAACATTTTAAGAAGTAAAGATACATTGAGCACTACTGGAGTGGTTTCGGGTAAACTACATTTTAAAGGCGGTATAACACAATAGGTAAGTAGTACTAACAGCAGCTAAAATGTATTTGGATTATCTCTAAAGTACTAAAGCAGCTATGGCATTTGGAATAGTTTGGCCATTCCGTGGACCATTATATTGTTACAGGTTAATTGCAATCAGATGCCGTAAACTAATAAACAATATGCGGCTAATTTCAGTGTATATGATAAAGCCGTGTCAGGGATGTGGATCTAAAAAAGAAAGGGAAACCACAATGGAAGAAAAGCACTGCTTTGACGCTCGATGCCGCCAGTTTGCAAAACCAAGTGCAGAACTTGCATACGCCAGGGTTTTAGCTAGTATGAAAATATGTGTGGCTTTACACCAAGTTTAGGTTTTATACATCGCGATTTGGAAACAGGAGTATGCAAAATTTTTGTGCATATGCACCATTTATACATGAGGCCCCAGGAGAGGGAACATCATCAAAAGCCTTAGAAAAGTCAAAACCAGAAACAGAATTACCAAAAAGCTAAACAAAATTTGAAGTAACTAACCAAAGCAAATGGTGGAATCACTAGAGTTCACAATATCAGAAGCTTCCTAATTCTTTTATGGCTTTATCCCCCATCTCAGATAACCAGGAAAACTAAAGCTTTGACATTTAAACCATTGCAGTTGTAACGTCACACGCCATGCATTCCTGCTCATTCTTGCTTAGCAACACAATGGCGACCATACGAGACAATAATGTGTCACAATATATGTGAAATATTCTTAACCTGAAGAAACCACTCTTAAAGCAAGATTAAGATCGTTAAATTGGATTCTCTGGTATATAAAACTCCCAAGTGAAACCAAGACCCAGTTAAACAAAAGGTCCAAAAACAGGCAAATCATAACATAATGCAGGACATGCTCATGCACACACCCGCAACCATGGTCAAGAAAATGGTGATTTTTTTATTATTGAATAGCAAATTCAGTGGATCATGTGTATTACAACTAGAGTGATTAGAATCGTTAGGGTCTCACTTTGTCACCCAAAATGTCAGATCTTTTTTAGGATAAGTCCTGGTTACTGATGTTTAGCAGATGCTTGCTCAACCTTCATGACTCTACTTGTTGTTTTAATCAAGCATTGTAATTTAACTTTATCTCAAATGTGCATTTTTCCAAAAACACAGATCAGGCTAAAGGGCAGAACAGTTTACAAATAAAGAACGGATTATTCATTAGTCTGAGGGTCATTTCCTTGGTATTACTTTGACTATGATTTCTAGTTTTGTAAAGGTGTTTGGTTTAGTTAGCTGGTTTGGTATTTTTTAACTACCAATGCTTTTCTGACAATGCTTTTCCCTGTTTGGTGTTTTCCATTTTTGGTAATTCTTTTTGTTTTGTAGTAAACAATTAAAAAAATCAGTCTGTCCAGTCTTAAAGGAATACTTCACTGAAAAACAATATTCTATTTATTTACCTCATGAACTTTGTAGTGGTGGTAGGGAATAATTTTTATTCTCATCCTTTCATGCACAGTCTTAAAATTATAGATGCCAGAGTGGTTCTTTAGAGTGATGCCATAGAGGAACCATTTTTGGTTCCCAAAAGACCCAACCACATGAAGGTTACAGACAGAATGTTTAGTTATTTAGGCTCCATTCAGTTATTAACATTAGAACATTAGAACAATCTAGACAAGAACAGGCCATTCAGCCCAACAAAGCTCACCAGTCCTATCCACTTATTTCTTCCAAAAAATATCAAGTCGAGTTTTGAAAGTCCCTAAAGTCTTACTGTCTACCACACTACTTGGTAGCTTAAAGCTTCCAAGAACAGATGAACAGATGGTAACAGATTTGTGAAATCCTGATAGGTGCCTGATTTTAAAAGGACTCACATTTCTTACTTTCAGTAACACATGCCAAGTCCAGGTTTTCTTAATTTTAGTGTCCGGCTAGGTAGCCTACCATACATTAAAATTTTCAACTTTTTATACATATTATGAAGGTTTGCAAAGCACAAAGAACCAACTTTACATGCAAACAACCCTTCCCAGAATGAAATGGTGCTTGATCAAAGAATAGTTCCACAAGGAACCACAAAACTCAGTAAAAAAACAAAGCGCCATTAAAGAACCATTATTTTTAAGAGTGCATAATGAGAGAAAACAGTTTATGATGCCATGGAACATAAGGGTGACTTTTTCTGTCTAACAAAAACAATGTGAAAAATGTCCATGAAAAAGTGAAAATAAATTCTCATGCAACTTGTGTCAGTTTTCCAGTCATATGCAAAAAATGTATTAAATAATATTAAATGTATTCTTCTGGAATTATCTGCAAACATTGTAAATAGGAAACTAAAGCCTCATGGGACTGACTTTTTGAATTGAAGACAGGAATCTTGACCAGTGAATGAAGGGGAGAGGCATTGATTACCATTCTCTTTTGTTTTGAGATAAACTCTCTCTCCTTTCTGCACGAAAACATGAAATTGATCACTTTTCGGCCACCACTAAAGTACATGGGGTAAGTAACATATAAGCAAGGACTATAATTTTTGGGTGGAGTATTCCTTTAATAACAATAACAATTTCAAATATGCTTAATCTAAATTAGGAAAGATAGCCTATATGGCAGCACTAGATACAATGAAGGATCAGCCCTGGGCAGGACAATTGTCCATCGCAGGACCCTCTAATGTGCACACCTTTACTCAAACTCAAAGGATGCCAATTTGGAAACACCAATTATCTTAACCTGATCGTCCATAAGGATGAATTCCACATAATGGAATTAATTAATAAATCATCATAATGGGTGGAATTCAATACTGAGTAGCCAAGGTCAAGGCCAAGGGGTAAGGGTCATTGGTGGAGCTCAGGCCAGGCACATTTGTTAAATATAGCAGCTGGCACTGAATTAATTCAGTTTATATAGGAAAACCAGTCTCTGCTGAACCTTCTTAAATGCAGAAAATCTAACTTTATCATTAACCTGACACCGCACTTACAGTATTTGAAGGATGTGACTCACTTCCATAAATCTCTTTTTATTTGTCTTTCTTTTTGTTCACCTTGATCTTGAGAAAATGATCAGAGCACAGTAAAATAAAATTTGATCACTTGCTGTTAAAACATTCCATGGATGAAGTGTTAGAGTTTAAAAACTCACCGCTGCTGTATAATCAGCATATTAAAAAAAACATCAGAGGTGAAGAATGGCACTCTTTTGTGTATAAAATGGAGAATACTGAAAGTAGAACACACCCTTGTTGAGCTTCAGTGATGAAACAACAGGATTATATCTCATTTCCTGGGTCTGACGCACAAAAAAATTATAATCACAGAATAATTAATGAATGAATAGTAAATTCTATTAACATCTCGGTCATCAGATGCAGCACAGAGGTAAATTCTATGAATAAAACATAACCTTGATTTTCAGCTTTCTCTAAATAATAATAACAACAATGAACAGCATACTGTTTTACAGGGATTAACCAGTGGCACTTAAAGTCTCACATCACTGAAGACCTTTGAGAGGCTGGTCCTCGACTATAGGAGTCCTTTTGTGATAGACCACCTGGACCCACTGCAGTCTGCCTATCGAACAAAGATTGGAGTGGAGAATGCACTTCTCCTTGCTCCACAAGGTTTATTCTAACCCAGAGAAAGCTGGTAGCACTGTGAGGATTGTGTTTTTTGTTTTTTCCAGTGCTTTCAATACCACCCAGCCATCCCTGTTAAGGGGTAAACTCAAAGATATGCTGGTGGATGAACCTATGGTGTCCTGGATTATAGACTATCTGTGAGGCAGACCGCATTTTGTGAGAATCCAGGACCATGTTTTTGATATGAATATGAGCAACACTGGAGCACCAAGAGGAACAGTCCTGTGTCTTTAATTCTTCAATATTTATACCTCCAACTACCAATATAACAATATTAAAACGTGCAAAAGTTCGCTGATGACACTGCTATCGTGGGCTGCATCAGGAATAGGCAGGAGGAGGAGTATAGGAACCTAATCAAGGACTTTGTTAAATGGTGTGACTCAAACCACCTACACCTGAACACCAGCAAAACCAAGGAGCTGGTGTTGGATTTTAGGAGGACCAGGCCCATCATGGACCCCGTGATCATCAGAGGTGACTGTGTGTAGAGGGTGCAGACCTATAAATACCTGGGAGTGCAGCTGGATGATAAATTGGACTGGACTGCCAATACTGATGCTCTGTGTAAGAAAGGACAGAGCCGACTATACTTCCTTAGAAGGCTGGCATCCTTCAACATCTGCAATAAGATGCTACAGATGTTCTATCAGACGGTTGTGGCAAGCACCCTGTTCTATGTGGTGGTGTGCTGGGGAGGCCGCATAAAGAAAAGTACGCCTCACGCCTGGACAAACTGGTGAGAAAGGCAGGCTCTATTGTTGGCATGGAGCTGGACAGTTTGACATCTGTGGCAGAGCAACGGGCACTGAGCAGGCTCCTGTCAATCATGGAGAATCCACTGCATCCACTAAACAGTATCATCTCCAGACAGAGGAGCAGCTTCAGCAACAGACTGCTATCACTGTCCTGCTCCACTGACAGACTGAGGAGATCGTTCCTCCCCCACACTATGCGACTCTTCAATACCACCCGGGGTTAAACGTTAACATTATTCAAAGTTATTGTCTGTCTGTATAAATGCATTGCTATCACTCTTTAATTTAATATTTTCTCTATTAGTACGCTGCTGCTAGAGTATGTGAATTTCCCCTTGGGATTAATAAAGTATCTATCTATCTATCTATCTATCTATCTATCTATCTATCTATCTATCTATCTATCTATCTATCTATCTATCTATCTATCTATCTATCTATCTATCTATCTATCTATCTATCTATCTATCTGCCTGTCTATCTATAGGTTGTGTTACTTGTAGAAATTCTCAGATGATTCTACACTTATGGGGTGTATTGATAAAAGGCATGAGACAGGGTATCACAGTCAGGTGGAGAACTTTGATTCTTGGTGCACAGAGAATTATCTGCAAGTCAACATCAGCAAAACCAAGGAACTGGTTGAAAAAGAGAAAGAAAACAAAACTGAGCACCATTATGAACAGTTTTGCAAATCCTCTCTCTGACACACTAACAATGAGTACACTCAGCCAAAGAATCATTCAGCAGAAGTGTGTCAAGAAACACTACTGGCACTCTGTTATATCAACTGCAATATGCCAGCATAATGCCTTACTGTGACTGTCAAGTCAGAAGTTGGCTTTTGTTTTCATTTTCTTTCTTTTAAGTTATTCTGATGTGTATTCAGACCATAGTGTGTGTTTATTTATTTTTTTATTTAAAGAGATGTTGTAAAAAGCCAAATTTCCCCCCAGGGACAAATAAAGTTCTGTCTAACTATCTAACATAAACATTTAAATTACAAAAAGAGAGAAATAAAAAGGTCAGAGTGATACAATGTGTCATAAAAAAGAAAACTAGTTCAAAGCAAAATTGAACAAATATATTTTAAGATGCATTTCAAAAAGGTCAGGTGTATTAATAGCTTGTAGGTTGGGGGCCAAAAGAGTGAAAAGCTGTCTTCCCTCTCCTCTTTTTAGAATAACCTGAGTTATCTGCTTCAAATATACAGTATCTTATAATCAGATGGAGCAGGGCAAGACCATGAAGGCTTTTAAAAATTAATAAAACAATTGTTCCAGTTATTAGGAGTTCCCTTACTTTCCATGTTCCAATGTAACCCTTGGGCGCAATGCAGAATCCAAACTGTCCATTGCATTACATTGTTGCCCACACTGACACTCATTCATATACAAAATCGGCTAACGGACTCTAAATGTCTTAACTTGAACATCATTGGCAGGAGAGGAGAAGCAGACCACTTGAAGAAAATTGCCAAAAAAATTGGAAATATATGCAAATGTATATGATTAGGCTGGGATGTATATTAGACATGGGACTGTCTCCACCGTTCTTACTGCCTGTACGAATGTGTAGTACTTACAGTTTCCATATTAATTAAGAAAGTAATGTCTACATACGTTTCTAATAAACTATTTTAATACCATTACTCACAGTAAGACATACATTTTGTATCACAATTTTTATAATCTTATGTATGTAATAAGTATTGTTACAATAGAACATATCTTATAATAAATGTTATTTTTTGATACAGTACATTGAAGATATCATACTACTTATGTGCCTAAATTCTTCGGCTTTTTCTACTTCTTATTTCCTACTATCACCAATATAGAGACTTTTTTTATCATGGAATAGGCTTTTGGAGAAGCATCTCTTTATAAAACATAAAGCCAATGTTTCCAGCATATATATTCCTTTCAATGTATTCCCCTCAGTTAAATGTCACACCTCTATGGCAACTCTTGTATGTACATTTTTACACACACCAACCTTTGAGGATATAGAGTTCAGAGTTGCAATGTACAGTATTTGCTGCTACCTACTATCAGCCACTCCTTCAGACTTCATTCCGGTCTGATTGTCACTGTAATAATAATAATAATTCTTTACATTTATATATTGCTTTTCTCACTACTCATAGCTGTCTCCATGCAGGGAGGACCTGGGATGCTAACCCATGATCTCCTAGCTTCTATATTTGGTGTGCGCTCTCTCCCTCAGCTTGATTGACCTGCCTGAGAAAGGAACTTGGTTTCCAGCCCTCGGTAGTAAAATCGAGCAAATATAGAGGTAGGGAAACAGGCTTTAATACACTTTAATGTTTACGCATTACTCAGACAGATGGTGCCATAAACAATAGCAGGTAGAGTGTGACAGAGCACACCATAGAACTGCTAGATGTGTAATTTTTCCAAGAGGCACTTTTCTCTCATTGCATGAAGTGTTGGCAGTAACTGAAAGCATACATGGTTTGACTTCCCATCTCCTTCTTTCTGCTTTTCTAATCAGCTTTTACTGATCTTATAAAGCTCTTTGCCATTATCTGTACAGTACTTTATAAAGTGAAAATCATGTTTCCAAAATCAACTGTTTTATCACAAGCTTCTAAAATCATAACTGGAAGTCAACAGTGCAGTATGTGTGTATGACTTATGGTTTCAGAAGCTGTTTCTATGTACATTAGAAAGCAATTCTACATTATACATTTAATTTATTTAGGTTTTTCTCCTATCAAGAAAGACATGCCTAGCAATACTTTAGAGCTGTTTACACTTTCTATTTAAACGATCTATGAAAACATTCAGGTAATTCTTAATTAGAACCAAGGTATTAACAGACAAGGTACACTTTTTAGAAGCCAAGTAATACGTTGTTTAACATTACAGGCTGTTTTAGCATAGAAAAACAACGATATGTCTTTGTAAAAGTTACATTTTTAAATGCTACAAGAAATGTTCTGCTTCTTACTCCAACATACTCCATCAATAAACAATGAAAAATAATGCAAAGATGTTTAAACAGTATTTGCCAAATCATCCCTTTCAAAAGCAGTCACACATTCTGGACAAGATATGCTTCTGTCAGTGCATTTATTCAAATAATCCTACACAATTCCAGACCATCAATCAACTAGACCAGGGGTGGGCAATGGTGGTCCTGGAGAGCCATAGTGGCTGCAGGTTTTTGTTCCAACCCACCTTTTTAATGAGAAGTCAATTATTGCCGATGAAGCACTTATTGCTTAAATGACATTTTGATCCTTCATTTTGGTGGTCTCGCTTGTTAAGGTTCCCCACCCTTAATTGCTTATTTCCATCTTAAACAGCTGCATTCAGTGTTTTAATGGCTCCTTATTCACAATAAAATATAAATGACAAAGCAGCCAGCAGTTCTCCATTTCCATTTACATCTGTGTGTGTTCAACATGCACTGTTTGATTTAATAAAACACTTAATAGAAAATGCAACAGACTTAAAATGATCCATTTTTGACTTCAAATCATTTGAATGACATCCTTGGAAAGGAAAAAATCTACTATATAAGAACCTTACATTGCAGACTAACAAGCCACAAAAGTAAATAAGGTCTGGCATTATCAAGGATTGGTTTCTAATTAAGCAGTTGGGTTGGAATGAAAACCTGTAGCCACTGCAGCTCTCTAGGACCAACATTGCCCACCCCTGAACTAGACAATATGTCTTTAGGAAAATGAGAAATAAAAATGGTGTAAACTGAAATAAATATGAGACTTACACAGTCCTAGCAAACATAATCTTGCCAGCTCCTGTGCTGTGAATTTTCCAAGTGCTCTTTATTAACTAACATTGAAACAACTCAACAACAGGTACAGACCTTCTGAAATGAAAGAATTCAGGTAAATCCTGAAGGCCTCACATGAATAAGTCTGTAGACATGGAGTGGAGCTAAATTACAAAGAGCAAATATGTATACAAATGTAAGACAAGAAGGCGGGGATTAAAAAAAAAATCATAAAAGATGAAAAGACAGAAAGTAAAGACACAATCCTAACAGACCTCTGATGAGGTAACTGCCCTCTGTACAGGGCAGCAGTCATTTTGAATAGAGATGGAATCATTATATGGATTATAAATAATAACTAATCAAGGTTAAAACTGGTAAGACAAGAGTTAGTAAATACAGCCCAGGATGTGAGACAAGAATTGTAGTTAGAGAAACATAGTGAGAGTTTCAGAAACCAAAACAGTGAATAAAGCCTGAGCCAAAACATCATACATAAATCTTACTCAAAGGGCAAAAGAGAGTTCAAAGCCAGAAATATTTTTTTAATTACTCAAAAAATTACACTAAGTATTCAGGTAGAATCCACAAACCTGGACAACCAGAAATTGCAAGACGCTGTTTTTATACTGTCACTGTAATGAAGTCATGTGTTGCACATTTCCAGTTGTACTAATTAGCAAACTTCTGGCAATCAAGCAACCACAAGTCACAAAATGGTGATGCCCAAAGCAAAAATAAGATGACGCCACAGAAAAATGTGATTAATTTTTTAAACCATTATAAAAAATGTGTTTGAATACTATTATCACATTCTTTGACATCTGAAAACCCTAAAATGAAGTTTCAGTTATTTTTAAAGGCCAAGACAAAATTTTCTTTATTTATGCAACACTGTTTTCCTTCATGGTGGCAAGGTGGTGCAGTGGTAGCACTGCTGCCTCGCAGTAAGGAGACCTGGGTTCGCTTCCTGGGTCCTCCCTGTATGGAGTTTGCATGTTCTCCCTGTGTCTGCGTGGGTTTCCTCCGGGTGCTCCGGTTTCCTCCCACAGTTCAAAGACATGCAGGTTAGGTGCATTGGCGATCCTAAATTGTCCCTTGTGTGTGCTTGGTGTGTGTGCCTTGCAGTGGGCTTGCGCCCTGCCCGGGGTTTGGTCCTGCCTTGCACCTTGTGTTGGCTGGGATTGGCTCCAGCCAGCAGACCCCTGTGACCCTGTAGTTAGGATATAGCGGGTTGGATAATAGATGGATGGATGTTTTGCTTCAAATATTATGACTGGAAATGCCACCAGAGATGATGTTGCAGGATATGGTGATATAAAAATGGCAGCAATAGCATAGAAATTCATTCCTCTATGGATATGACATCTTCTCACAAGTCTTAGATGTAATTGGTTGATTTCCCAAGCAGGCTCTAGCTTTAGGATTCTGTGTTTTAGTTTTGACTTCACTTCTGTCTTCAACTGTCACACTTTCCTGTCCTTTTGGCTGAGGTTACTTGGTTCAATTTGCTGTTCTGGTTTTGACCACTTTGTTTTATTTGATCATGTCTTTTGGGTCTATTTTCATCTCCTGCTTATTCCTTTGATTTCAATCATTTTCAGGCACATTAACATGTTCACAACAACCCTCAGGTCCTGTCATTATGTTTTTTAGCTGTGCCTGAGGGGTTTGAGAAGCATCTGCCACCATTGTTGAGGTCTAAGCCAACTCTATTCTTGTGTGCATTCTTTTCCTCCCTTTTGATTCCCTTGTTTTGACTTTTGTTTAATGGTCTTTTGCTTAGTGCCTTCTGAATATTTTGTTATTTATTTTCTATTCTTAAAATTTTTTGGCTTTCTAATTATAGATTAGAATCTTGGTGTTTAAATTCTGGCTTTTTGAGATTTGGATTGTTATGCAGGCTATATGAATTTCTTCAATGTTTTTTTTGTATATACATATCTGAATTTGAAAAATGACTTCTTTCTGTCCAAGTACTGTATCTTTTTTGAAATGCCACTTTTCCAAACATGATAATAACAAGTACAAGCTAAATATTTTCATATGAGTTGGGATGGATAGCGGGGACAGACTTGTATCACGGCCAGGATGAACTCCATGTTGCTACCTGGCCAGGAGGCTGGGATGTTGGATGGACACGGGGAGACAGCCTCCCAAGATTGCATGCTCACCTGGCATGCTGGATGACAGCATTCCTGGGTTGCCAATTCATGCAGCTTCAGGGAGTCCTGGGAGGAGCAGTCCCATGGGGTACTGGGTTCTGTGGTCGTCACCAGGGGGGCCTGCAGGGAAGGGCTGTCCCTATTTTTCAGGGCTCCTGCTTGACACTGCAGTTCTTCTCCTATGTAATGTTGTGACTCCAGAGGTTCTCCTTGGTCCGGCGTAAATGGGAATCAGTGTCTGGAAGAGGAAAACAACGCCTGCTTGAGGATGAGGAGGGAAACAGAAGAATGAAATGAAAAAGAAAGAAATAACAATAAGAGAGTCTTTAGAGTATGTAAAAAGGTATTGTATGAATAAAACGTCTCTTGTTTGCACCTGGATCTATTGCTGCAGTAATTGTGTCTGAAGTTTGGGCCTCCCTGTGGCCCCAGAGTGTGTATAAATGTATGTAGACATGTGAATGCAGCAAAAGCTCACATTCACTGTACAAAATGACTCTATAACTGATTAAGCCATAAATCCCTGTACGTTATAAATTACTGATTATGTTCACCGCTTACTACGGTTTGCCTGGAAATCTTAAAAGGACAAAAAATGAAATACTGCATTTCTGCCTGATTGGTGCTTCCAAAGACAATAAACAGCAGCTTCCTTTAAGCTTATTCCACAATTGTAGCTTAGCTGTAAATTAGACGTTATCCCTCCTTGATTGTAGTATACTTTAGGAAAACCCTTGAACTCTAAACTGTAACAGATAACACAATTTTGTAGCAATTCATGGGGTCACTTTCTCTAATATATCTTAAATTATCTGCAGAAAATCATAGGATTACCAATAAATACGGTATGCCTTAGATTTAATAAAACAATTATTAATGTCTTTTGACCTTAAATGACTAATTTGTTTCAGGAAAAGACTGTTACAGAAACCACATTATTTTACTGCTGAGAGTGCAAAATAAAAAAGAGAACTGTCGCATTAGGCATGCAAACATTTAGCTGTAACATCTAAGCGATAGTGATATATTTAATCCTAAAATTAACTCTCTTAGCAGGGTGTTTCCACAACTAACATATTGTAACATAATTTGGGTGAGGGTGAGATGATGAAATCTTTTTTATGTATTAAAATAAATTGTTGCACTGCTGTTGTGTACAGTTCCGGTGATGACTCACAAACACACTGATAAGGAACTGGACAGTTTCATAAGTGCGGATTTATGATGTGTTTAGTGATTTTTAGCTCACATGCTTATGAACATGCTGGTGAATGTAACAGATAGCTAAGAAGCTAACACAGTACCAAATGATAAAATTTTAACCTAGCCATGAAAAAATCCTTTTATTATCAATTACAGCATTTGGGTAACTTTAGTCACTTTAGCCAGTTTAATGCAATACCCCCCATTCAGCGCTAATTCTCTGTTTCCTTACTGAGACCATGTATCCTACTATAATAAGTGAAATTTTTTTACCTTTCACACAATCAGAGCTTGTATGGCTTTACCTCCTGTAGCTTTTTTTACTTCTTTCATGGTTGCTGTAAATGTTCTTCAGCTGACATCTAATATGAATCACCCACACTGGACCTCTGATTCAAACCAAGTTAAGAAGTCACACATTCAGGCTGAACACCTACAATGTTTGCCATTACACTTTCAGATTCTTAAGCATTCCCATGCTAGGCATCCCTGTCGATATCTTTATTTGAAATATTAATCAGATTAGCTCAATATTTAATATGCAGTCAATAGCCCTTTTATCCTAAAGAGCATGTTTGTGTGTCATTTTAAGATATAATATGCTCAAAATGATAGAACACTGAAACATCTCACCATTGACCAAAAAACATATTTATCTAGCGGTTTTCAAAGAAAATGCACAAATTGCTTCACAATTTAAAAAGGAACAAAAAGTAAACAATAATAACAAATTTAGAATAAACAGAAACAATAAAACTTAAAGTAATACAAAAGACAAGCCTATGTCTTAAGAGATCATTTACAACAAATCCTAACCCACATAATCTAATACAAAAGGAAGGTTTTTCTAGAGTCTAGGTGCTTTAAGAGATCTTTGGGTCTCATATGGATTTAACAACTCCTGTAAATCCTTATATGCAATTAAAAAAATATTAAAATTGATTCGAAATCTTACTGGCAACCAATGTAGAAAGGCAAGCACAGTGGTAACATGGGCAGAAGGTTTTGTTTTAGTAAGCAGTCTAATATTAGAATTATACTAGCTGAACTTGCATCAAATTTAGATATTTAGACAAGAAAACAAGGCATTACAGTAATATCAATGATGTCATAAATGTATTAATGATCTTTTCTGCATCCCCAAAGTGGTCTGTGAACACAAGTATTTATTCCCTACTAATGAAATGAACATGTAGGTCGCCCTACTAGATCACCCATCCAGTAATCCATCGGTAATCCATAGTGTAAAGGCTCCACGGCTTCCAATCTTCAATCAAATTCAATTTATTTATCAAGATGGCGTACATTTTCAAAAGGGAAAATAGCATGATCATCTAAACTATGGCGTTTGTTTAATTTTATGCAGTGTTCCTGTTCACATTTTAGCATTCTTAATATCGAAGAACTGCCAAAGTCACCCTCACATTGCACTTTGCTTGTCTGGGAATCAGTGTGAAAGCTCAGAAGTAACTTCATAGTTAGTTGTACACTACAATATACTTGGGGAGACAGCTACTGATAACTGGCATGATTTTAGCAACTGCAGTCCTTCCATGTAAAACGTGAGACATAAATCTGACACTGCCTTCATGAAATAATGTGTTCCCCCACACACCCCCAAAGCAGATGCATTCCTGCAATTCCCAACCTCTTTCAGTAATTTAAATGTATAATGCAAAGCAAACATCTATGTTCTGACCTCTTACTGTTATTATAACATGTTAGATTTAATTAAACATTTATATGTCCTTTTTGTTAGCATTATCTTTTGATTTAATTTAAAATGTTATTATTATTTTTTGTGGTTATGGTTTTATTGAAATTCAATGTAACATTTCATGTATTCCTTTCTTGTTTTTTGCATTATTTCATTATATATTACCACAGTTATGGAAGTATTGTTCAGTGTAATACCTGCCTAAGAGGAGGACCCCGTATCCGTCCTCTCGGTCACCTACCAACTAATGAAAATATTCCACAGGAAATAATGTAATGTGCTTTAATAGCTTGCTGTATATGTGTATGTCTGTTAAATTGCCAGTGGGTACTGTAAGAAGGAGACCGCCATTGCAAGTTCCTACTGTCAGCCGCATTAATGGACATACATACTGTAATGGTATCATTCTTTTTTAAAATGTTATGGTACCCAGGACATGACAAACACCATCTATACACCTATTCTAGAATACTAATTGAATGGTAAATGAATGTAATGTTTCTAAAATCTTTTGGGGTTCCCCCCAATGGGATGACATGTCAAAGAGTGTCGTGAAGTGCAATCGCTGCATCTGTGAAAGACAGCTTATCTGTAGTCGGGGCAACCACAGGCTCCCAGTGCTGCAGTGGCTTGTCGTGAAAGCAAATCTGAGCTGATCGTGGTTGTGCTATAAATGCTGTCATTGTTGGGTGATGAAAAGAATACTCTACATGCAGGGAACAGTATTACCCTGCCTAACTGCTGTGTCTGTGTATAGGAGAGTGGTAGATCATGGTACAAATAATGTTCAAGTATGAATAAAGCTGGTTTTGCTCAAGTACTGAGATTCACCATTTTGTTTTGGGGTGCAAGACAGGGACTCACACATTACAATATATATATATATATATATATAAGGAAAAGTAAGGAAAGTCCATTAAAATCCATTAGGTGACTTACGCAGCCATCTAGGGTGCTGTCCCCTGAGGGGCACCATTTATGAAAGTTAATGGGCACGTGCTCCAGGCACTGAGGTTGACCAAACACATGTCGTCAAAGTGTATTAATGGGCAACAAAGGGTGACATCAGTCCACTCCGGCTTAGAGCTTCAATTGGGCTTCGACCAGAACAGAATAGAACCTTTGGCAAGTTTTTATCCATCTCTTAGGAACTCAGTGTTTCAGTGTCTTATCTTTGCCTTGCTTGCCTACTCAGTCTCTGTAGGTTCCTGGTACTGTTGTCCTTGAGGTTTCAACTATTTTATTACTGAATTTTAAATTTGTTCTTTTTTATGCCATCATAAAATTATAGTGTTTATTCTTCTAATTATCATAAACCTACAGATATTATCTCACAAACATTTGCAAGAACCAACTGTGCCTTAGCCAGCAGGCAATTTTTAAAAAATACAATTTCAGGGCATAGAAGCTTTAAAAGGTGACCCAGTCCCTGTATACCATCATAATCTCTGTCCAGTTAAATTACCCTAATCTCTCCATTTTCTACCTTAAATCTCTTAAGCAGACATGACGCTCTTTGGAAAACAGGCAGCAGAAGTAGACATAACACAGACAAGCAGAGAGCCCCAGTACTGCTTTCTCATTTTCAGGACAGTTTTAACCATACATTCACAAGTTAATGACCATGTTTGTCAGATTAACAAAGCCCTTACTTTAATATGTAGGTGACAGCAATGTGGCTCTTTCCACAGCTGACATGTGTGCCTTTAATCATCACCCAATTTGTCAGTTCTTCTTGGATACAATATCACTGCTAATGTAGTTGAAACTCTGTCAATTTTCCATTAACAATGCTATTATCAGTATGGCACATCAGATAAATTAATAGCAAATGTTCTCTTTGGTACATTTTCAACAGAAACATATTTACATATTTCAGTTAACACACTGGAAAAATAAAATCAGAATAGTAATTGAAAAAGAATATACAATACTGTAGTTTACTTAATGAAATCAAAAGACAATTTGCTTAAATTAAATACAAGGACTGTTTCCAACCAGACTGGAAAACAAAAAGAGTGATCCAAACACATTAGGAGCATATTTTCATATTAATATGAAATGAGTTCTTTCTCTCATTTAGTAGATACAGTATACTGTAAAAATGAAGCTGAACAAGTTCCTGAAATTGTTTTAAAAGATGAAGTGCTTTGTTTAGAAAATATATACTTGTTAAATTAAACGGTAAGTTTATATATTGAGTATTGAAAATTGCAAAAATTCATTGTGTACCGTATTTAACTGTAGGGTTAGATCAATCAGCCATGTGTGAAGTGTGCTCTAAACCTTACATAGGCGACTGTATGCTGATGATGGGGAGATGCAGGTTATTTCACCAACTGGCAATATTTTTAATAATCTTGTTATCTTGAGAATTGAGTTAATTTAATCTGAAAATATACCTCATTCCTTGTTTGAAACTCATGAGAAAAAAGAGCCAGCAAGCAACCTGATAGTATCAATGAAAACAAACTCCAGCTGTTCGATATTTTAGCCAGTGCATTGTATTTCATGCTCTGCTTTGCAATCTTTTTTATTTATTTTTTTTTTCCATTGCTAGTGTGTCACGACACTGTACTGAGTGCACTGGGTGGAAGCAGTTTAGAATAAAAATGGAATCAGTAGAAGTCACAAAATTAAAATAAGAAGCCTACAGACGACTGATAAATACAGTAAATAAAACTCTTGACTTGAATCAAGAACCACAGTCAGGAAACACTACAGAAAAAGAAAACAGGAGACACTCAACTAGAGCCAAACTGACAGCACATTAATCGCAGTAAGGATGCATAACTATATTTTGTATCCAGAATGCACTAGCGAAAAATGAGCACTAAAGTGTTTTGTAGGAAGAATCCACAATCTTGGATGACATAGCAACAATCAACAAAAATGTCATTGTTGATAATAAAACAACACAGTGCAACAACAGAAAATAGTTCATTTTCTTTTCTTTTTTAATTTTTTTTTAAGTAGATAGCATTTTCAACATCACTAAAAACACACTGAAATAAAAAAATAAATATAACCAGTAGATTCCTTGCTCTCAGAAGCCATTTCCCCCCATTACATAAAACAGGCCAGCTCAAAAGTAGGATCTGTATTTATCTCTTCAGTTTGCTAGAATTTTGAAAGACTTTCCTAACAAATGTAACACATTCATCCATCCATCCATCCATCCATCCATCCATTGTCTCCCGCTTATCCGAGGTCGGGTCGCGGGGGCAGCAGCTTGAGCAGAGATGCCCAGACTTCCCTCTCCCCGGCCACTTCTTCTAGCTCTTCCGGGAGAATCCCAAGGCGTTCCCAGGCCAGTCGAGAGACATAGTCCCTCCAGCGTGTCCTGGGTCTTCCCCGGGGCCTCCTCCTGGTTAGACGTGCCTGGAACACCTCACCAGGGAGGCGTCCAGGAGGCATCCTGATCAGATGCCCGAGCCACCTCATCTGACTCCTCTTGATGCCGAGGAGCAGCGGCTCTACTCTGAGCCCCTCCCGGATGACTGAGCTTCTTACCCTATATTTAAGGGAAAGCCCAGACACCCTGCGGAGGAAACTCATTTCAGCCGCTTGTATTCGCGATCTCGTTCTTTCGGTCACTACCCATAGCTCATGACCATAGGTGAGGGTAGGAACATAGATCGACTGGTAAATTGAGAGCTTCGCCTTGCGGCTCAGCTCCTTTTTCACCACAACAGACCGATGCAGCGCCCGCATTACTGCGGATGCCGCACCGATCCACCTGTCGATCTCACGCTCCATTCTTCCCTCACTCGTGAACAAGACCCCGAGATACTTGAACTCCTCCACTTGGGGCAGGATCTCACTACCAACCCTGAGAGGGCACTCCACCCTTTTCCGGCTGAGGACCATGGTCTCGGATTTGGAGGTGCTGATTCCCATCCCAGCCGCTTCACACTCAGCTGCGAACCGATCCAGAGAGAGCTGAAGATCACGGCCTGATGAAACAAACAGGACAACATCATCTGCAAAAAGCAGTGACCCAATCCTGAGCCCACCAAACCGGACCCCCTCAACGCCCTGGCTGCGCCTAGAAATTCTGTCCATAAAAGTTATGAACAGAATCGGTGACAAAGGGCTGCCCTGGCGGAGTCCAACTCTCACTGGAAACGGGTTCGACTTACTGCCGGCAATGCGGACCAAGCTCTGGCACCGATCGTACAGGGACCGAACAGCCCTTATCAGGGGGGCTGGTACCCCATACTCTCGGAGTACCACCCACAGGATTCCCCAAGGGACACGGTCGAATGCCTTTTCCAAGTCCACAAAACACATGTAGACTGGTTGGGCAAACTCCCATGCACCCTCCAGGACCCTGCTAAGGGTATAGAGCTGGTCCACTGTTCCGCGACCAGGACGAAAACCACACTGTTCCTCCTGAATCCGAGGCTCGACTATCCGACGGACCCTCCTCTCCAGGACCCCTGAATAGACTTTTCCAGGGAGGCTGAGGAGTGTGATCCCTCTGTAGTTGGAACACACCCTCCGATCCCCCTTCTTAAAGAGGGGGACCACCACCCCGGTCTGCCAATCCAGAGGCACTGTCCCTGATGTCCATGCGATGTTGCAGAGGCGTGTCAACCAAGACAGTCCTACAACATCCAGAGCCTTGAGGAACTCCGGGCGTATCTCATCCACCCCCGGGGCCCTGCCACCAAGGAGTTTTTTGACCACCTCGGTGACCTCAGGTCCCAGAGATGGGGGAGCCCACCTCTGAGTCCCCAGGCTCTGCTTCCTCATTGGAAGGCATGTTAGTGGGATTGAGGAGGTCTTCGAAGTACTCCCCCCACCGACCCACAACGTCCCGAGTCGAGGTCAGCAGCGCACCATCCCCACCATATACAGTGTTGACACTGCACTGCTTCCCCTTCCTGAGATGCCGGATAGTGGACCAGAATCTCCTCAAAGCCGTCCGAAAGTCGTTCTCCATGGCCTCCCCAAACTCCTCCCACTCCCGAGTTTTTGCCTCAGAAACCACCAAAGCCGCTTTCCGCTTGGCCTGCCGGTACCTATCAGCTGCTTCCAGGGTCCCACAGGACAAAAGGGTCCTGTAGGACTCCTTCTTCAGCTTGACGGCATCCTTCACCGCCGGTGTCCACCAACGGGTTCGGGGATTGCTGCCACGACAGGCACCGACCACCTTACGGCCACAGCTCCGGTCAGCTGCCTCAACAATAGAGACACGGAACATGGCCCATTCGGACTCAATGTACCCCATCTCCCTCGGGATGTGGTCGAAGTTCTGCCGGAGGTGGGAGTTGAAGCTACTTCTGACAGGAGGCTCTGCCAGACGTTCCCAGCAGACCCTCACAACACGTTTGGGCCTACCACGCCTGACCGGCATCCTCCCCCACCATCGAAGCCAACTCACCACCAGGTGGTGATCAGTTGTTTGTGCGTATGCACCGAACAGCAGTTCGGAGTACCCACCCTTTTTGGAGTCCCTGGAGGGGGTGCTAGAGGGCATACCTTCTGGGGACTCCCTCGTTCTGCTGGGAGACTTCAATGCTCACGTGGGCAATGACAGTGAGACCTGGAAGGGCGTGATTGGGAGGAATGGCCCCCCGATCTGAACCCGAGCGGTGTTTTGTTATTGGACTTCTGTGCTCGTCACGGATTGTCCATAACGAACACCATGTTCAAGCATAGGGGTGTTCATATGTGCACTTGGCACCAGGACACCCTAGGCCTCAGTTCGATGATCGACTTTGTGGTCGTGTCGTCGGACTTGCGGCCACATGTCTTGGACACTCGGGTGAAGAGAGGGGCGGAGCTGTCAACTGATCACCACCTGGTGGTGAGTTGGCTTTGATGGTGGGGGAGGATGCCGGTCAGGCGTGGTAGGCCCAAACGTGTTGTGAGGGTCTGCTGGGAACGTCTGGCAGAGCCCCGTCAGAAGTAGTTTCAACTCCCACCTCCGGCAGAACTTCGACCACATCCCGAGGGAGATGGGAGAGGGGACACATTCATTTATTTAGTAATTTGCAGCATTTTTTTAATATTTTAGGCCAATTGTCTTTTGTCTGCTTTAAACACTGTGGTGTTTATTTTTGCAGGTCTCTAGTTACTAATTTATTTTTGGTCAGGCACATAAGCGAATCTATTAATGGGCCTATAAATTAAACAAATCTTGCAGATTCTGCCATAAAGCCTTCATGATTACCTTCATTACTCAGTTCAGATTTGAGGGGGTGACAGAGCTTTTACACCACACAGTCCCACCTGATGACAATAATATCTTAGCAAAGCAGTTGCAGATATTGTGCATTTCACATACTAATTTTTTATTTACTGAAGATTTTTGCCTGCTTGTCATTAAATAACTTTAATGGTAGAATGGTATAGCCATAAATAACAGTAAATGCTAACAGGAACCATGAAGGTTTGGAGAGTGGTGATATTGAGTACTGGAAAATTGTGATAATTCCTAGTTATTTAGATTCATATTTTTTGGATATTTTGAAATGTGTACATTTTTAAGATTATGTTTGATCTCTTTTTTTCCTGATGCCATTGTGTGACTTATTTTTGGGCACATGTGCCACCATTTTGTGATATTTTGTTGTTGTTGACAGCACCATTTGCTATCTTGAAAACGGCAGGAGCTGCAATAATTTACGTCTTTGAGATTCTCCTATAAAAGCGCTTCAGATTACAGTTTGGGGATAAACCTCATTGTGCTAGTCAGATAAAAAGCAATCTTGGTAGTCAGGACTTTTTGACTTTTGGGTAACATTCTGGCTTCGGCGAATCAGTTCTTGTTTTTCCAGCAAAAACTCTGGCCTGTTTATGACTTTGCTCTTGTTTTACCTTTCAACTCCATTTCCGCTAGTTTCTTTATCTTTATAGTGGCAGCACAGAAAATTAAGTATGATGCCTCATTTATTAAAACAGATCCTTTATTAACATCATTTTAAAAATGCAACATGAACAAAAAGTGCATTTTGCCTTTACATTTCAAAACTTAATCTGTTTTGTGCATCTTATATACAGTAATATATTAAATTCATCCTGCAGTTTATGCAGTCTTAACTGTATTTATTGCCATATTCCTCTTAAATGTATTTGTGTATTCTTTCAACACTCTTAAATAATGTATTTATAAGCATTTTACTGCAGCTTATGAATGGAATATTTGATGTAGTCTGAATTGTCAATTAATCATTTCACCTGACCAACCATTACACAAACCCACTAATACCAGAGTCCAAGTCTATGCCAGCAGTGATGGGTGCAGTGCAAGAAGTAACAAGCAGCGTGCAGTGATTGTACAACACAGAAGACACAATTTTAAATTTAGAGTGGTGAGGAGTTTCTATGGAAAAATCCAAAAGAGATGTCTCTCAGGCTGGGTTAGTGAATGTTAAGTAAACATGGTAGCTAAAGTAGTCAAAATTAGCGGTAGTAGTCAGTAGTAGCGGTATCAGAAGTCAAAATTGGGGCAGTATCATATACTAAAGGATAACCTAATAACTGACCAAGAAACTAGTCTTACTTAGTCAATGAGTCCTTTCTTTAAAAAATAAATGTGCAGACATTCACTGAGCAGAAGGTTTACTGTTTTGAAGATGACAGCCTTGACCACGTGACCATGAGCCACAGCGACACAGACATGCACACACGCTGGCCGTGTCCTCTAATGAAAAATTACATCCTAGCAACAGAAATACCAAGTGGCACCAGGGGTGATGTTATCAATTGAAACTGCAAAAATAAGCCAAAAAATGAACGCACATAAAAAAGAAACGGCAAAATTACTTAATTCCTAACAAAACAAAACAGAACAAGGACAATGAAAGGCACAGAAATATAAATATGTAAATCCGATTTTTAGTTTAAATTCGCTTCTAAAGTGGGGTGTTATGGTGCTGCAGTGGTTAGGGCTGCTGACTTATGCTTCCAGCGCATTGATGGAATGCTGTTTGCGTATACTTCTGGTGGGCTTTTCTCCAGGTCCTTTGATTTTCTTCACACATACTCATTGAAGTTTGTGATAGGTTTATGTGTTGATTGGAGACTCCAAATTCAGTCAGAGTTGACTGGCACTCTTTCATGGTTGGTTACTTCTTTATGTCTGTTGCTGCCAGGATAGGCTTCAGCACACAGTGAACTGAAGTTACAGTTTGTATTTTTTGAGAATTTTATGTTATGTTGGTTCTGAAGGCTCCTAAGTTTAGTAATAGTCATGCATAAAAGCAAACAGTAATGCAAGTTTTAACTTTAAGTTAAGGGCACTTAGCAATAGGCAAATGGAAAGCAAAATTCTGCTGCACTTGGGAAAATAAACATCTGAGGGTTAAAATCCTTAGAAAAATTCCATCTGACCCATGGAACTGGCTGTCCACTCTTTCCCTGATTATTCTCGTAGTGAGAAGTCAAGCAAAATGACACCCTTTATTGGCTAACTAAAAAGATTACAATATGCAAGCTTTCGAGGCAACTTGGGGCCCCTTCTTCAGGCAAGCTTGCATATTGCAATCTTTTTAGTTAGCCAATAGAAGGTGTCATTTTGCTTGACTTCTCACTACATTCATAATGGCTAACATGGTACAACACCCTGATTATTCTTCAAAGTACTATGCTGTGGACAGCACTATTCACAATTAATAACTAATAATTCAGAGCTGTGGTGGAAATTAGCATAAGTTTGCTTTCTTTGTAATGGTTTGCAGAAAACAGCTCACAGTGAGTTCTATAGAAATCTTAAATCAGTTTCTATTTTTCTGTTTGCCAATATCCATCCATCCATCCATTATCCAACCCGCTGAATCCGAACACAGGGTCATGGAGGTCTGCTGGAGCCAATCCCAGCCAACACAGGGCACAAGGCAGGAACCAATCCCGGGCAGGGTGCCAACCCACCGCAGGACACACACAAACACACCCACAGCACACACTAGGGCCAATTTAGAATCGCCAATCCACCTAACCTGCATGTCTTTGGACTGTGGGAGGAAACCGGAGCGCCCGGAGGAAACCCAAGCAAACATGGGGAGAACATGCAAACTCCACGCAGGGAGGACCCGGGAAGTGAACCTGGGTCCCCAGGTCTCCCAACTGTGAGGCAGCAGCACTTCCCACTGCACCACCGTGCCGCCCTATTTACCAATATGTTATAATAAAAATAAGAGTTTACTGTAAGCAAAAGGCATACTTTAACTAGCACAGTTTACAGAAAATGAGAGCTAATGTCATGAAGGACACCCAACAATTGTTCTCGTCTATAAACGCCTGATGCTTGTTAATGTTAGTTTGATTTATAAATTTTAAATAAGCAGAATTTATCATGATACAATATAAATGCTAAAACTTTCAGATACTCCAGACTATTGTATGTGTTTAGCTTATTAAATTACATCCCTTATATGCTGAAAAATGAAATACTTCAAATCTGCTAAATATATCCAGTGAAATATTTGTCATTCTTGGTTTCACTTAATAAAAGACAAGCTATATAAATCTTAATTGAGGGATTCCACTAGAGAATATTAAGGAGCAGCCATGAATACTTGCATATTTCATTCTTGTATTTTTGAGTTTCCTTGGCTGTGCGGCATGAACCACAAACATTTACAGAGGAAGACAAGAATGAAATTGGAATTATTAGACTTGGCTGCTTTGAAAAGCCAAAGTGTTTGGCCTTGTCGGTAAAACCTTAAAATTTTTTCTAAAGTGTGTCGTTTTCTTTAAATGGCTCTGTTGGAAAAAAACGCTTTACCTTTAAAATGTAATTCATTTTAAATGTATTCTTATGTGAAAATTGGTTAAAAATTGGAAATGTGAACTGTTTTGTTGAAAAAATTACTCCAATAGAACTTTAACAGAAAGAAAAACTGAACATTTTACTCTATAACATATTCAATTCTTTACTACTTAAACGTTTTTCAATACAATATGCAGAGAGGTGTTGAGGGTGAAACTGATCACAACCTACAATATGTAAAGGCCAGCACATGAATTCAAGAAACGTTTGTCCACATTATCTGTGCAAAGTGGCTACTTTAATTCATGAAGTTCTGAATTCATCATCCTCTTAGGAGTCTATAGCCTACCTGATGCGTCCGCTGTAAATGTGATGGCCAAAGGGTTACGTCCTGTCCATTGTTGATTCTGAAATCATGCCATTTCTTAATTCATCTTCACCTTAAATATACATTTAACTACTTTTTATTTTCACTTTCATCAAATGACAATGACAATGAGTTCACTGTACTGAAATGGCCTCTACAGTCACCAGACTTTAGTCTAGTACAGCACCTTTGGGATGTAGTGGAACAGGAGATTCACATAATGGATGTGCAGCCGAAAAAACTGCAGCAGCTGTGTGATGCTATGACTGGGGTTTTCTTTGCATTTTTGGATTATTTGTGCTTTACTGGTTTTTAGTTCTACAAATAGCAATCACAATCTAATGATAAAGCCTGAAGTTTGCTTGAATTTACATGACATTAACCTGTTATCTTTGACACATTTTTAACCTTTCATTTTCTCATTACCAAACTTAAACAATTTGTGTATTTGAGTATATCAAGCAGAAAGAGCCACTGGTTTAATGTCAGGCTGTGTAAATTGCACATTTAGAGCAGTATAGGTAGTTCAAAAGATTGCATTGATTCATAGTTGTAACAAAGGCACTATATGGGCGCCCGACCCGACACAAAGAGACAGGGAGGCATATGTAAAATAAATAAACTTTTTTTTTTTCTTCACCTGTGGGGCACGTCTTCCTGTGACCCCCACAGACACAACACAGTCCCCAGTACAGCAAAACACCAACATGTATAGTCCTGTCTTGCACCCCCACTCCTCCGTCAAGCTTCATCCTCCTCCTCCCGACTCTGGTCATTGAGTGGTGGCTGCTCGCCCCTTTTATAGTCCACCCGGAAGTGCTCCAGGTGGTTGATCACCGAGTTCTGGCTGCACTTCCGGGTGTGGCAATTACGCTGCCCATATGAGCTCAGGAGTCCCAGCTGCAGCACCCCCTGGCGGCGCCTGCGGGACCCAACAGGGCTGCACCCAACTTCAATTCCCATGGAGCCCTGCAGGAAACCGAGGCACTGCTCCAACCCAGGGGGGCAGCCATCTAGCGTCCAGGGGGAGGTATTGCACAGTCCATGGCTGCTCCCCCTGAACATATAACAAAGGGGCGTCCCGGCCGGGTATGGACCCCGGCCATCCGCCACAACAGATTTAGAGCAATACAGTGTGACTGTATAACTCCATTACTTAACCTCCTTAGTGTTACGTGTTTTTTCAAAAAAACATGTAAAAAGCATTGCATTCTTTGGCTTGAATAATTACATTTTTTTATTAAATCTCATCTTTCTACTGTAAAATGTGCAAAACACTAAAAGTACAAAGTCAGAAGTGTAGAAAGTATAATAATGATACAAATAATAATAATAATGATGAATAATAATAACATGAATAGTACACTGCACATGTGCGAGTGACGCGAGTGTGACTTTCAGATTCATCAGAATCACTTTTGGCTTCACTGCCTGTTTCAGCTTCACTGCAGGAAGACAGATTTACTTCATCATCACTGCTGATGAGAGCCATTTCTTACGAGACACCATTATGAGGCAAGGAGAAGATGCGTCTACACGGCTGTTCAGGTAATACTTGGGCCTAACACACGCCTATACCATTGCCTCGGCACTAACACTGTTGGCACTTTTACAGACCAAGTAAACCTTGGGTCTTACATGAGACACATCTATACCATTGCCCAAGTGACACTCGGGACTAACATTTTCAGCATTGTTTTTACAGTCCGATTGACACTCGGTTCGAACACTAAGGAGGTTAAACCTCTACACTGGCTTCTGGTTAAGTTTATTGATATTTTAAATTCTCCTTTGACTTATATAGCCATACATGAAAACATATTAATGACTATAACTCCAGAATGTACACTTAGATCACAACATGCAGGCTTGAAATTCCAAGGACTAACTACAACTACTGTGTTGTGACACAGGTGTTTCCAAAGCTGTTGTGTGCACCTAAACTGACCAAGAAATGGCAATTTAAGGCAAAAATCGTAATGAAAAAGGAAAACTAGGTCAGAGCCAGAAAGACCATCAGTAAGGCAACAAAAGTCAATGAACAAAACGAAGAGCAAAGAAAAAGACGAAAAAGTTCAAAAACCGAAAACGATACCTAACGCTGTGCCTACATTGAAAAGGAATCTAACTGACTCATTGGAATAATTCCCAATGGAAACCCCATCGTATTTATACACCAGTTCCAGTGATATCACGAAAGTGATGACTATAATCATGTGATGCAAAGTGAGTGTCATTTAAACAAAGAATGGAACAAAAAAGAAAGTAAAAAATAAACGTCAAGACAAATCAACTTGAATAAGAAACCTTCCTAATGAATTCTCCTCTAACAAAACCACACAATAAGTCAAAATACACAAAAACATGTTTTAATGTGCCATACTGAAGCATCCCAAATTCTGGAATGATCATCAGTATAAAACCAATATCAGAGAGGCCCTGATGCACTCAGCATTTAAATAAGAACTGATTTCCCGTGATTTTAACATGGTGTTCCCCCCTTATAGCTGCAAGATTAAATTGATTCTTAGTAATCGTGGTGACAATTGTGATTAGTTGTTACCAACTCTTTCTCTTCATCCTGGCTTTCTCTGTCTCTTATACTCGAGCTTGTTGTTAGTGTTATTTTGATCACGTTGTCCCTGCTGTCCTGAGAACAGGATCTCACAGAGGACGCAAGACATTGCTTTCACCAAGAATAAGCCCAGTGTGACACCATTAACTTCTTTAATCAAAACCATGAACTTCTTTCTGCACCATGTAGAATGTCCGGGCTGTGGCTGCACAGCTAGATAGTTTAGATCATAGATTTGGTTTGACTTTTTCTAAAGTTAAGTGGCCCCAGAGAATTTTAGTTTATTTTATTTCTGGAATTTCTTGGCTGGTTCTTTTTCCTCTTTTCTGTGTTATTTTTTTTAACATTTGGTAATTGTTATTTTTTTTGTTTTAGATTAGGTAATAAAACCAGATTTTTTTCTTAGGGAAATATGTATTGGGATAGGGTGATCCCATATACCTCAGACTCATGATACGCTTGATCTGACCCTGCTTGAAGATGTTGCTTTTTCTGCTGTGAAATTAAGATATTCATAACTCTCGTGTGGAATCTGTTGTTTGTGATATTTCTTAAAGTTGAGCAGCTCTTTATCCTGGCAAACAGCCAAAGTAATTTCCCTGTTGCTCGCTCCTTCAGCAGCTGTGCAGACGAGCCATTTGCTTTATCCACTAGTTGCTTCAATTCCAGAATCATTGACCCACTTGGATTCATTGCAGTCTATTTGGAGGACTGATAAATAAATTAAGGCATCATATATTTTTATGGCTGTCCTATATTTGTAAGATTCTGCTTATAAAATGTATTGGAAGTAATAAATACAGATTGTGCTTTTTAAAACCTATTGAGAAAATTGACCTTATTTTTAATGTCTTAAAATGATTCTTTTAAAAACAAAAACAGACAAAAGTAGTTATAACACATAGATATTATTGTCTTAATCTGACATGAGTAAAATACTGCCCCATAAAAGGATCAAGTAAATATGCACTCGTGAACTCAAAATATCTTCCTTCTGTGTCATGCAGATTACATTTGAGGATAGGTAATATAAATTGAATGTCCTTCATTCTGCCCCTGTTGCTGCACTTTGGTTATTAAACTCACTTTAAAAGCATGAAAAAAAATAAAGTTAAGTTAAACATCTAAAAATGAACTTCCTTTGCTTATTTAGAGCTACGAGTGCAGGCTTAAAAATGGTCGTTTTCACAGTGTGTGTGCTGCTCCAGCAGAGCCTGAGCACTCTGGTTGCATGCCCAAGTGGAAAGAAAACAGATGGTGTAAGTGTTCAGAAATGTTTGGAAAAACAAACAGAAAGAGGATATATATATATATATATATATATATATATATATATATATATATATATATATATATATATA
The DNA here is from genome assembly GCF_900747795.2 of Erpetoichthys calabaricus. Classification (NCBI taxonomy): domain Eukaryota; kingdom Metazoa; phylum Chordata; class Cladistia; order Polypteriformes; family Polypteridae; genus Erpetoichthys; species Erpetoichthys calabaricus. The sequence goes on from NC_041398.2 coordinate 126,026,659, forward strand.
TATTCATATGTGGGGGATGAAGCAGTACACACACACTGGTCTTGGATTAATAAGAGACTAGTAACTTAAAATAGAATGCATTCAGTACGATTTGAGCCCAAACTTTGTCTCTGTGAACAAAATGATGTGGTAATTGGAAAAAGTAATTTTAGAAATGAATGGATGAAATATAAGAATCAGAAGGATAAAAGAAACTAGTGAACCATTGATTTATAGTTTCGTATGTTTTGGTGTTATGCTCTACAGTATTCTGTACTCTAATGAAATGATTTACTTGTACCCTCCACTCTTTCCATCCTCTCCCATTACAAATCTTTCTCAGTAGCTGACAGTTTGTATACACACAATTTTAGAATGGCATGGATATTTCAGAAGCTGGTGTACAGCATCCCTTGGCTCACAAACTCAAAGTCGTAACTAATATTTATAACGTACATTGTGGGTTTCACACACAATAAAATTACCATAACCAGGCATGTACATGCATACACATACACAAATGTATATCTAAACTGGTCTATATGAATATATATAAATATTTAAACCAATGTATAACTATTTGAACCAACTTATATACACATATAAAATCAGTTTATCCTATATGATACGGTATATATCTTACAGTATATCAGCAAACTGATATATACAGTATATATATCTCATTTATATATTTTATAAATATTGTCACACATGTGTGCATGGGAGGCAGCTAAACGGCCTGAATGAGGGCAATTCCACACCAAACCAGGGTGTGTCGAAGTGTACTAATCCTTTCTCCCTTTCCACTGCAGACCACTTATGGGAAATTCTGCCTGGCCCTGATGACGTCACTTTCCGATGATGTCACGTCCAGTTCTGGGCCCAATGACATCACTTCTAGTTCCAGCCCCAACGACGCCACTTCTGGTTCCGGCCCCACTGATGTCACTTCCTCTGCTTGCCATTAAAACTGCCACCTTTATTTTAGCAATTAATTTCTATTTTGGACTCAAACCTGTACACATCTGTACATCAAAACTATCCATTTTGCAGCCAGGAACAATACACGGGTGGCTACCCTAAACCTTTTTGTTGCTCCTTCTTTGTTTGTCTTTGACAATATATATATATATATAGTATATACAGGTAAAATTCCATTATAACGAACTCCCAGGGACCTAAAAAATATTTTGTTGTAACGAATATTTTGTTGTACAGTAATCCCTCCTCCATCGCGGGGGTTGCGTTCCAGAGCCACCCGCGAAATAAGAAAATCCGCGAAGTAGAAACCATATGTTTATATGGTTATTTTTATATTGTCATGCTTGGGTCACAGATTTGCGCAGAAACACAGGTGGTTGTAGAGAGACAGGAACGTTATTCAAACACTGCAAACAAACATTTGTCACTTTTTCAAAAGTTTAAACTGTGCTCCATGACAAGACAGAGATGACAGTTCTGTCTCACAATTAAAAGAATGCAAACATATCTTCCTCTTCAAAGGAGTCCGCGTCAGGAGCACTGAATGTCAGAAAGTGAGAGAAAACCAAACAAATCAATAGGGCTGTTTGTTTTTAAGTATGCGAAGCACCGCCGGTACAAAGCTGTTGAAGGCAGCAGCTCACACCCCCTCCGTCAGGAGCAGGGAGAGAGAGAGAGAGAGAGAGAGAGAGACAGAGGAAAACAGTGAAAAATCAATATGTGCCCTTTGAGCTTTTAAGTATGTGAAGCACCGTGCAGCATGTCGTTTCAGGAAGCAGCTGCACAAAAGATAGCAACGTGAAGATAATCTTTCAGCATTTTTAGAGGAGCGTCCGTATCGTCTAGGTGTGCGAACAGCCCCCCTGCTCACACCCCCTACGTCAGGATCAGAGAAAGTCAGCGCAAGAGAGAGAGAGAGAAACAAAAGTAAGTTGGGTAGCTTCTCAGCCATCTGCCAATAGCGTCCCTTGTATGAAATCAACTGGGCAACCCAACTGAGGCAGCATGTACCAGAAATTAAAAGACCCATTGTCCGCAGAAATCCGCGAACCAGCAAAAAATCCGCGATATATATTTAAATACGCTTACATATAAAATCCGCGATAGAGTGAAGCCGCGAAAGGCAAAGCGCGATATAGCGAGGGATCACTGTAATGAGATTCTGTATTTGTTACTATAGTGCTTTCTTTAACTTGTATCCAGGCATTTGCAATAATTTCAATAGCTTCTTTCGCGTTACTTTTAATCTCCTCCTGCCTATAAGTTATGCTGACAAGAATTTTTATCAGCATTTCCTTGCGATATTACAATTTCAGGGTGCAAATGATGCCCAAATCCAATGGCTGAAGCGCTGCCGTGCAATTGGGTGGGAGGTGTTCAACACGAACATTATCTGAATGTGGAAGCATGTTGTGGGCAGCACAGTTATCAGTCAGGAGCCGAATCATTATTTCTTCTTCATATTGTGAGGTTTCTGAACTCTTTTGAGACCCCCCACTCCCCACCCAACGGGAATGACATGCTGAAGTGCGTCCTGAAGCGCGATTGCAGCAACTGTGGAAGATTGTTTCTCTGTTGCTGGGGCAGGGCAATAGGAGGCTCACATTGCTGCAGTGAAGCGCCACAGAAGCAAATCATAAAAGATCGGGGTCACGCTATAAGTCCCTGTCTTGCACCCCAAAACACAAGGCTTAGTCTCAGTACTTTAGCAAAACCAGCTTTATTCAACTTGAAACAGGAACGGCACAGTTATTTATTGTAGCGTGATCTGCCACTCTGCTATACACAGACATAGCAGTCAGGCAGGATCATGGCCAGGTCAGTGATCAAGTAATCCTGTTACAGTATCTGCATTTACAATTTACGTGCTCCTAACCTTGCATCACCCATCGAGATCTTTTCTGTTTACTTTGGCGGAGAGACACAGCATATCTGTGAGTCTGCTATTGCCCCGTACAGACTCGGAGATTGCACTTCGGGACGCTCTTTGGCTTGCTGTCTAGTTGGGGGAGGTCCCAAGAGAGTTTACAATCCTCACATTTTCTTGAATGATTGCCGCATTAATAGGAATGTTTCTTGAACGAGCATCAATGAACCACATAAAAATGGGTTTTTCGACGTCTTCAAATGCTGCAGTTCACATACGTTTGCAACCCGAGATTTTCTACTTTTTTTGCTCTGTCTTTCAAGAAAGTTGACAGTGTCGATGGCGAAATTTAGAATTCACTGGCAACTTCTTTTTTTCTTTTTGCAGCAGTCGAGCTGCAAAAAATTAGTTTTTTTTTTTCTAATATGAACTGTTACCGTAGGATGACAATGAGTTAAATTCCAATCAATGTTTTTCAAATGTTGACGAGCAATAAGCAAAAGGTATCACTGAAAACCGCAGGAAACAAAAAAGGCAAAAAAAAAAATACAAAAAAGCAAAAAAACAGTACGAGGAAAGTTTGAAGAAAGAAAAAAAATTCCAGTGTTTCTATTTGGGGATCATTGTGCACAACTGAGCTGTGGCCACAGAACTAACTGCTCCGTGGATGATTCATTCAGGCATTTCAAGGTCTTTTGTGCACTTCGTTATAATGAAAGTATCTGCTGAATGTGCTTTGTAGTAACAAGATTTCTATAGACTCGTGTCGTATGGGGAAGCTGTCGGGACCATAAAAATACTTCATTGTAATAAATTTCATTGTAAAGATATTCGTTAACATGGAATTTTACCTGTATATTCTTAAGTCTGAGTCGCAATCTGATTATTTGGGTAACGCTTGTGGTTGGTCAGCCAGTCGGCAAACATCCACTGTTAGTTTATTCATTGATTTCTGTATAATTGTGGTTTATATTTGGAGAGGTGATTATAGAAAGTGCTTTGTAGGAATAAATACCTTTTTTTCTAAAAACGTAATATATAAATATAAAACATAATATACCATCTAAACTGGGAGTTTGAAAATGTAAGGTGTCATATACTGTACATACAGTTATCCTTACATTGTTCCCCGTTTATATTTGTGGTTTTGGAAATCATTTACTTGTGGCCCATCACAAAACAAATAGCAATAGGTGCATTAGTGCATTTAGTGTTGCTTGTTTACCATATATCTTTTTCTTCCTTTTCATCTTCTCCCACATTCATGTGGGGTCAATGTGCTTGATCAGCCTTCTCCCAACAGCTTGGTCCTGAACCTCCTAACCAGTCAAGTCCTTTTCCTTCAGATCTTCTTTTACTTTATCCATCTTCCTTCCTCTTCCCCTATACTTCCTTTCCCATCACTCTTTTGCCCACATATTCATTGTCTCTCCTCATCACCACCATGGTATAACACTGACTATATACTGTATAGAAAGCCTTATATGGATTTTGATTTTAATTTATTGACTCTTAGCAGTACCATTCAGTTTACAGCTTTGTGATTTTAAATGGCAGACTCTTCAGTATATTGTCTCATTATTTTCTACAATGTTTACTCATAATCTTTTACACAAGGAATCTCAAAAGTAACATTAAAGCTAATTCTTAGATATTATACTTAAGATAAAAACACTATAAACAGAAATAAAATTCAAGAAGATGTTGAAATTCAGGATGATGTTTTTACAACAACAACAACAACAACATTTATTTATATAGCACATTTTCATACAAAAAGTAGCTAAAAGTGCTTTACATAATGAAGAGAAGAAAAATAAAAGACAAAATAAGAAATTAAAATAAGACAACATTAATTAACATAGAAAGGAGTAAGGTCCGATGGCCAGGGTGGACATAAAAAACAAAAAAAAACTCCAGAAGGCTGGAGAAAAAAATAAAATCTGTAGGGGTTCCAGGCCACGAGACTACCCAGTCCCCTTTGGGCATTCTACCTAACATAAATGAAATAGTCCTCTTTGTAGTTCGGGTTTTTCACGGAGTCACTCGATGCTGATGGTCATACAGACTTCTGGCTTTTAATCCATCCATCATTGTTGGAACATCATGGTGCTTTGGGTAGATGGTGGTGGCGCACGCCACCACCAACAGGACACCGGAAAAGGAAACAGAAGAGAGAGTAGGGGTTAGTACAGATTTTGAATGAATAGTTATTATAATGAATTGGATATACAGAGTATCAGGATTAAATTACAGTGAAGTTATGAAAAGGCCATGTTAAAATAATGTGTTTTCAGCAGTTTTTTAAAGTGCTCCACTGTATTAGCCTGGCGAATTCCTACTGGCAGGCTATTCCAGATTTTAGGTGCATAACAGCAGAAGGCCGCCTCACCACTTCATTTTTAAATTCTTTTCACAAAATATTTGCTGTTTAGGGAACAAAACTGTTCTTGCAAATTACATTTTTATGCATAAAGTATAATATCTTTTTACTGTCTAATGTTATTTGACTTTTCTACACAAATTTTGTTCTTTAGACCTTAATAATCTTTTCTAAGATGTTGGAGTGATTTTACTTTTCTTCTTGTTAAAATATTTAGGTAAACAAGCTAGATAAAGTACATTAACATGCTACATTTATACTACAAACCTAAGCTACATTCCCAGTTTGAGTTTTTGTCAGATTCCTCTTATCTCATAGACACCACACTACAATTTAACAGTCTATCAGGGGTAGACAGACTTGACATTTAAGGACAGTAAATCCTAATACAGCAGGGTCAGTGAATGTTTGAGCTTCATTGTGAATTAACTGCCCTTAACTAAATGCATTTTACATTACCATTTTATTATAGTTGCCTGAAAAGGTTTAAACATAACAATTTAATTAACAAAAAGCACACAAGAAAGGTATGGTAAAAAGACACAAAGTATCAAAGAGAACAGGATTGAAAATAAATTCCAGCTTCTTGACAGGATCAGAGGCATCATATAAAAAACTTTGCTTAGATTCTATACTAAAATTTTGCTTATGTTGGAAAGATTTCTAAAACCATAAGTGCTCCATGTGCTTCTCCAAGTTCCTTTATAAATCTCAAATCAAATTAAAACCATGTGTGCGTGCATGCACTTTCAGCCACCCCCCCTTAACACTTGTCAGTAACGATATTGACCTTTTTGTGATCTGATCGCTATATAAATTTGCTCATATTTCTGAGTGACCTCTTTATTACAAACCATGGAAGAAAAGACTAAAAAAGTCAGAAAAGAAAACTTTATGCAATGGTATTATTAACTAAACTGGAAAATCAGAAAAAACATACTTTTTGCTTGTCTGTCTGTGGGAGTCACAAATGAAAGAAAATAACATGAGCAGGAGCAACTGAGTGGAGAGAGCAATAGCAGTATCCTATCATGCAGTGCCCAGACCGCCACCAGCAACCTGCATGAATTGGACCAGGCTGTAGGTAAAGAACTATGAGATATTTAGAGCATTCTTATTGAACTTGAAAAAAAAAATAAAATCATTTTGCCAAGTAAATGTCAATGTTGCAATACTGGTCTCTTTACATTCAATGTACAATATCCATACACCTTTGAATTGCCATTGTTTTGATATCCTGGGGTCATTCACGTTTGAGCGCTGTACTGTGCGAATACTGTACAAGCCAACATAATGCGGCAAACCTCTGGGGGGCTGTATAGCAGGGTGCCAGCCGGCTTGTCCATCTACCCTTTTATTGAACCAATCATATGCAGGAGTGCCTTTACTTATATCTTCTCTCTCATGGCGTACTCACTATCAACTGGGAGAAATATTATAAAAGTTGTCTGTAATGTACTAAACCTAAGAGCAATTAGACTTACATACCATGAAGTCAACCATCACATAGAGCATGACCCTGGGTTGATCAGTGCAACAACTTTAGTTAGACACATTTAAGCATCGTATATTAGTAGTATATTAATTTAATAAAACTGCTTTCTGTTTACTAAATGAAATTAATTCAATGATGGTGCCTTTATCTCAACAGTCAATTACACCGATTACGTTAGAAAAGTCAGCAATTGCTGATTTTGCCTTTTGATCTTGGCCTGCTCACATTGACCATAAGGAAATTAAATGTCTCCAAAGTAGTATTTTAAGTATACCATCCCATACAAATGGCATGATACTGCACAGCTCAGGCTAAAAACCACCTGTCGCCAAAGATCCTGTAATAAAACAGAACAGCAAGAGGATGGCTCTATGAGTCCTACATCGGCTAATAAGCCGGTCATTGTCATGAACCAAAAATATCATCACAATCCCTGGAAAAGTGCTTTAGCTTGTAATTGGCAATATCCTCCTAAAGAGTTAATGCTGCCATTCCCAGATATACTGTACAACACACAGAACACCCATTTTATAGGTAAAATAACTCAGCTCTAAAATAAAAGCAATAAACATGAAGCCTATGCATTAGGCGGTATTACCAATGCTGAAGACAGCTGTATTGAGAGAACATGTTCATTACCTGTGATATAATTAGTTCAAGAACATCAGAATGTGACTGACATGTATAGCGCAGAAAAAGGTGGGTGCTAACACAGAGAGAGATTAGCTGACGTCACCAGGGAAGCACACCGCTCACAGTGTTCAGAAATGGGCTCTGCATGGCTGACTGGTGGAGTTCTCCATTTAGCTCACGCTGCAAAGCACTCACTTCAGAGTCAGAGATCGCAGGTCCGCAGCTCAACCACTGGCAGTTCACCACAGCGCAAATCTTCGAACTGAGATGCTTCGTGGTTTACTCAACATCAATTCAGATTTCAAAACTCAAATGCCAGGTTTTTCACATAGTGCTGCAATCAGGCAAAAGGCTGCAGTTGTTTAAAAATGGAAACAACACAGAGGTGTTCATGTAAAGAAAACACAATTTAAAACAACGAAAAGGACAATAATAATTCTAGACATTGAATAAAATTAATTAGAACATGTTCAAAGTGGGTCATAACTATTAATCATAAAAATAACTGCAGTGAAACTAAAATAACAAACACTGCAAACTAAGATATATATTGATAGGATCCTGACAAATCAATCTTAACACACTTCCTACATTTAATAGTCTGTTTTCCGTTGATTCCTAGGAAAATGCTAAATGAGGTTTCTACATTATTTTGAACCTGTTCAATCATAAAAATGTTGCCATTTTCCGGCAAGTCAACAAGAAGTAGCCGACTAACAGTGATAGATTTAGACGCGGACTCTTCATTGCTACCCTAATTTCTTACTTGTTCTGTTTATCTATTGTTCTGAAATCAATTGATTCACATTATGTGTTCGTGTTACCTATAATTATACATTCAGGGTTGTACTTCTGGTGTTTACAGGAAAAAAAGAAATGTGTTGTGTGAAAACATATGCTTTGACTTACTAAGCTCCTGGCATAGTCATTCACATATTTACTTGAGGTCACGCCAAGATCTAAACTAACCTCAAGGCATTTGTCAGAGACTTCTGATTAAACAAATGCAAAATGAGCAGTGTTGTAAAAAACAAATATTTGCTCCTTGAATAATGTATGCAAAATCCACCTGCAAATATTTGTGCTGCTTTGATTTAGAGGTGTGCCTACTTGGCAGAAAGCCTTCAGGGTAGGGACATCCCATGGAACAGCTTTGCCAGTGCCAGATGAGATTTCAGGGGCTTGAGTGCCTAAGACTGATTGCCCTGTTTCTAATTATAAACTATTTCATTGTATTATTCTGATAACATTTAAACAGAAAATTGTTTACACCTTGACTTTCCCAGTGGGAGGATTGCAACAAGTAAAATATTTACAGTATGGCTCCTTGGATTCAGTTAAATGTGAATCTCAGAAGTTAAAAGTTACATTTGCATCATACTTGTTGTAAGTTTAATTATTGATCTCCTGTGCTAGTTTTCTGTTATTATAATGTTTGGATTTAAGGACATAACTTTTCTTTATGATGTTAATGCTATCGTAGCACTAACGTTTTGGCTGCATTTCTGCACAGGCTGAGCCATGTTGCTTTTAGTTACAATGTTCTTTTGCCAGAAGCATGATTACTGTCTTCGTACTGTGTGACATCGGCACATGTTTTCTATTTAAAGATGCACTAAAGGACATCTGCTTAATAAATCCAAAAAAGAAAAACGAATTGAATTTAAAATTATTCGAGTGACTTTAGTACCTATAGTGTTACAACCTTTTTGATTGTTTCTCTCTAACCTCGATTTTGTTTCTTGCTTCTGGTTTTCTCTACTTGGCATCTCTGGTATCTTTACTCTTTTTGCTTATGCCTGTGCCTTGACTAAGATTTAATTTGCCTCTTTTTGTTTTTTCATCACCTGATTGTTTCTCATGGAGATCATAATAATGCCATTCAGACGTGACGGGTTCAGAGTACTCACCAAAATATACAGCATATGTTGAAGTCAGAAAGGTGGTTGTAATTCATTTCGGTTTGCAATGTTAAAATTTCTAACTACAATGACAAATGGATTTTTACAAATTGTCTTCTACAGGGAAGAGTTTCTAATATTGAGGATGGTTAGGATTAACTTTCCAATAATGAAATTTCTGCTTTGGTTGTTAATGATCACAAATAATGGCCATTAAAGCTTCATGTAATCGTATGAAAAAATATAATTGAAATATCAGAATTGAAGGGTATGTGGGCCTATTTCATTTTTTGCTTGCTTGGATCTAATATCATTTTGGTTGGGCATCCAAAAAATGTACTTTGTATCTCCTAAACAAAATATACTGGAACAGTTGCTAAAATACATAAATCAGAGTTAATTAAATGTATATTTTCCTAAGAGGGCTCTTTTATAACGATAGTGTTATTATGCTGGAATTTTAGAAAGTGCACATTTCATTTTAGTACCTGTGTTTTTTATTAGTTCTTAATTTTTAAGGTGTAATAAATTGTATCGTTAGCTAATGTTATCGCAATTGGTTACATCTGGGTTTTAACCAGGAATGTCCACTCTTTATGTGCCTATCTGGGCATGTGGTTGGATTTTACAAAACTGTCACTTTGTCTGGGTTTTTCACACATTGTTCCCAACCAGCACAAATTTACCAGCACGATTTTACTTTTTTAAATTCACATCTTTTTTTTACCTAACATATAATTCTTAAAAAAAATCAGATGAACCCCCAATGATGATACCATATGAATGGATCTGAAGCGATGTGTAAGTAATTACAACCCACCCACCCCAGCACTTATACGGAGAGAAATTCCAAGTGGGATGACACCACTAACAATCCCCCCTACATGTCCTCTTTATTGGTTTGGGAAATATGATAACCCTAGGAAGGTGGCCTCATTGCTACCAGGTAACACCTGAAAGCTGCATCATGTGTGGTCATTGTCTTGACTTTATTTAAGACAGTGGCACTCTTCCTCCAGTCTCCACAACTTTTGATTGGTGAACAAAACTTTACTGTGCTATTTAGACTAGAATCTGGTAAAAATAAAAAATGAAATATTAATTTCATGCATGCATAAAATAAAGGTTTACATTGTTTTTATTACCAAATTTTTATTTCTTGTTAATAACTTTAAATGCAAGTCTCTTCCTGTTTGCCAAACATTGGTTTAAAGACTAAAACACCATTCCCTTAGTTTAAAATTCACTTCATGGATTTCCTTTTCAATGAATGCCTATAGATTAGTTTATTGTAAGTGCTGAGGTGGTTTTCTTCTATTTTTTGGGCTGTTAATCAGATCATGACTCATGAAACATTTAAAGAACAATCTTCATTTGAAGTGCAAATGTTTGAATAAACTTTAAGTAACTGAAACAGATAACAAAAATCATAACTTACAGATTTCAAGGTCTATATTCCGTATTTTTAATTAAACATGGAAACCTATTTATGGTAAGAAGATTGCTTTTTTGGTGATTTTGAAAATCACAAATGTATAGAAAATGACATTCTTATAAAATAGGATTTTTCCTCATGCTGTGTCAATCTGAGATACACTTGCCAACATGTACTAAATCTGATCATTCTGTGTACAGTAATCCCTCACCTATCGCGGGGGTTACGTTCCAGAGCCCCCCGCGATAGGTGAAAATCCGCGAAGTAGCGACCTATATTTATTTTATTATTTATACATATTTTAAGGCTTTATAAACCCTTCCCACACTCTTATAAACACTTCCTATGCTCTTAAACACTTTCTACATTCTTAAACACCTCAGACCAACACTGCAAGCAGCAATCAGACGTCAATGTGTCTGCACTCGCTTTGTGAAGGGGGGCAGCTGAACTCACGCTGAGCAGAAATGGACTTTGTGCTGCTTCTGCCAAAATGCCTGCTTGTCGCTCTGCGCGTTCGGAAGGACGAGGAGGATTTGGGGGGGGGGGGGTTTGGGGGGTGGGTGTGAGGGCTGAACGCACGTTCGCTCAAACCCCCCTCCCCGGAGGCGCAGTTCGCATTGTCAAGGGGGTGGGTGGGGAGCTGAATCAACGCTAAGGAGAAGTGGACTTTGTGCTGGCTTTGTGCTGCTTGTCGCTCTGCCTGTCAATAATTTAAAAGCCTGTACATCACCAATTTTCCTGTCTCACTGTCTTGTCTTGCGTGAACTTAAAATGTTTTATAATAGTGAGATGTTACTCATATCCTTAGCCCGACATCCACATATCATATGTGTTAACAAAGTATGTTTTATAAGTTTACATGTGTTTAAAGCATGTAGGATGGGTATTTTAAGGTTTAAACTATAAAAATGTTTATTTATATGGTCTTTCTATATCGCGGATTTTCTCCTGTTGCTGATGGGTCTGGAACATAACTTCCGCGATAGGCGGGCAATCACTTGTATTTAAAAACCCGCGAAGTCGTGAATCCACGAAAAGTGAACCGCGAAGTAGCGAGGGATTACTGTACTGTTAACATGTGTCACAAATGTGCACATGGGAGGCCAGATGAAGTTACTTCCAGTTCTGGGCCCAATGACACCACTTCCGATTCCTGTCCAGGTGATGTAATTTCCCTGGCTTTAAAACCGCCATGTTTTCTCTTACCTCAGTTCTTTTTTGGACTCAAGTCTGTAAAGACCTATTTCTCAGATTTTTGTTTTTTTTTTTCCAAACCAATTTTCAAGTATTACAGGGTTGCTGCCTTTTTTGTGGTGTCTGTTGCATCCTTTCACACATAAAAAATGTGATTATTTCTACTTTTAGGGAATACATTTCACTCAATTTTTCAATAATTTCAATCTGGTGCACCTCTCATTGGTAAATGTGCGATTGAATTCTTGTATAATGCTCAGTGCATTTAGGTTTAATAACAATCAGTCAATTCATAACTATAATTAACTGTGAAACTACTACTAATCAATTTCTTCATAGGTATTACACTTCTCAGTACACATCACACATGCCTGTTTGGGATTTTCGTCTTTGTTTCTGCTTTTTTACTGCTTCATTTACTTCATTTCAATCAAAATCACAAGTCTGCTAAAAGGAGCCATTGTTTTCCATGCAACAACAATACTTCACAAAAAAGCAATAATTCTAAAATTTATTTCAAACTAGCTTTTGTCTAGAAAACGTATATGGCGTTATTTTTTTTACTTGCTTTTTGTTTCCATTCCATAATGAAGAGTAGTTTTAAATGTTTCAATTCCACTTTTTTTAGCCTGACCTTGTTTTATTATATCATCATTCTATCTCTAATATCTATACCTACTGTTTTAAATACAGGCAAAGTATACTAATAATAAAGACTTACGTTGGTTTAAATTTATGTATAATAATTTGTGTTTCAGAATTAAGCTTCTTTAGTATAACTTGGTCATGCCCAGATATGAAGTGGCTAAAGATGATTTTCATTTTGACCCAAATTTCAAATAAATCATTTCAGTTGGCTTATATGTGTTATGGCCTTACCAAGGCTCTGTCCCTGGTCTCAATTTACTTTATTTTCTGTTATTTTTCTTGAATTTTTTGCTAATTATTTTGTGATTTTTTTTCTATGTTAACGTATTCATTGTTTTATTTTATGTATTTTAAATGTTTTGTTTTTTAACTACTTTGTAATTGTTAATTATGTTAGATTTGTTTCTGTAAGTATTAGTTTAAACATTGAACCTAAGGGGACAGGGCCTCCTGACCAAACTTTGCCTAAGATTCTATTTAAAGGTCCAGTATGCTTCATGGAAATTAATAAGGCACTAGTAATTCTTTGCTGTGGTTGCCTTTTTTGTGTGCACTTATTCCTGTGCCTTTCGTGGGTTTTGTTAGTCTTTTGATCATTCTTGTTTGGATATTCAGTTTTTTGCCTTTTGGGTTTTATCTGTATTTCCTTCTTTTCATACTGGATTTGTTGACATTTGCATTACCTTTATGGATTTATTTAATTTTTAGTATTTGATATTTTTATAATGCTGTTTGTTTGTTTTTTTGCCCTTTGGTTATTTTGGATTATGTTGAGCTCTTGGTTTAATTTTTCTCAGTTTAATAAATTAAATACAAACGCTTAGTTATTTTTTTTCTATGAGTTTCACAGTTCAATTGTCTCCAATAGAGTTTAAGCCTTTCTTGATGTTTCAAGACTTTTGAATTGATACACCTAAATTGATCACAATTTGTTGTTTCAGCTGTATTTGGTCACCTAACTTTACTAAAAAGTACATTCACCAAAGCCCACAAGAAGATGTTTTGTAATACCTAGTTATCAAAAGAACAATAATTGTGTCAAGCTGAACACCCCATCATAGAAATCTACAAATCCCTTCCACATTGACAGTTCTTGTATCTAGTACTAGTACAACATACTCAAGTATAAGAATGTCCAAGAAAGGTAAGTGAACAGAGGCTGTTACGCTAATATAGACTTTTTACTATTGTCTAGGACACAATGTGAAATTATGTCACTTAGGTGCAGTTCTGTTACCACAAAAAATACAAAAATGTTTCAAAGAGTTTTGTAAATTACATATTAAACGAAAATAGGCAACTGATCCATAGCCATACATTGCAAAGCATGATTATGCAAGCACAGCTGGCAAACACTCCTCTTGTTTGTTGTTTTGCATCTCCTGTGGCCGTAAGGGCAGCAATATCTGTAGGGTGGAAAAAATAAATGGTGTGCTTGGACTTAACTTGCACTTGTGCCCTTCCTCCTTGCATTTCGGCCATATCTATCTATCCACTATATAATAACACACTAAGGTCTGTGTGTCATGTGCCTCAGAGCAATCTGATTGGTCAATTTAGCTTTGGTGACATAATGAAAAAGGAGGTGCGAGTGTGAGATGCATGTGGAGGAGTAATGGCGTATGAGGCATGCTGAGAGAACCGCCTTCAAAGATGACAAGTATAAAACTGGACAGGAGGAGAGAAAGGCGCTTTGAAAATAAAGACAGAGTCTGAGAAGCAGGCTTTAAGGGAACACACTAAAGAGAGTGAGTGCCGTTGAAGAGACGCTCAGATACACATGAACACAGAGGATAGGTGCGGAATGTACACGTAGGGCATGAGAAAGCAAATATTTTTTAATTATCCTATTACCTGCCGCAAATGCCGTGCCTGCATGCCGAGGCTTGTATTCATATATACATATATATATATATATATATATATATATATATATATATATATATATATATATATATGTATAGTATATGGTAGCAAAGGTCTGTGATACAGTTTGCATATTTGCAGCTGGAGATCCACAAAGGGAGAAGATGAATCACGTATCATAAAGTAGTTTTTATTCCTGAGCTTTCAGCCCCTGCCAGGAGCTGTCATCAGAGGATAATGCTTAGACATACAAGAATCAAAGGCAATATATAGCAAAATTAAGTCAAAAACAAGAAATCCACAGCAGAAACATGAAACGCAGTTTATAGCATTCCATGCAGTTTTTGCCCAGCAGTATACATAGGACAGACATCAAAAAGAATCGTAACACGTATACAGGAACATCACAATGCCGTCAGAAGGAAGGACTCACGATCACTGATCTATACGCATACAAAATCAACCGGACACAATTAACTGGGACAATGTACAAGATTTAAGGCCAGTACTAAAAGTGCCAGAGAGCTGGCTGAATCCTGGCTAAATGAAAACGCCATTAACAGACATTTGGACATAAACACAGCATATACAAACTTAAGAAGAACATGTTCATAATAAATAAAATTTACGACCAATACTCCTCCCAACCCCCACCTCATTACCCTCCCTCCCCCCCACACACTGACCTAAGATCACCACCTCACCACTTTATTTTGCTATATATTGCCTTTGAATCTTGTATGTCCAAGCATTACCCTCTGATGACGGCTCCTGGCAGGGGCTGAAAGCTCAGGAATAAAAACTACTTTATGATACGTGATTCATCTTCTCCCTTTGTGGATCTCCAGCTGCAAATATATATATATATATATATATATATATATATATATATATATATATTCTTTGGCCATTTTAATAAATAAATGATTAATTTGCCGGCTCAATCTTAGTGGATGTGCGTGCTCACTAAGCTGCAAGGGGGTTTTGTGAAGTAATTGGGGCGAGACACACCTGCACGTGTCATGGTGTAATCTGTCTCAATTGCTTCATTGGCTTCCTCTGGTACGTGATTGAGACAAGGCACCCACAGAGGCATATAAGAAAGAGCCGGCACGAGAAAAAAAGAGAATCAGAAAGAAAATGGAAGGAAAAATGAAAAAAAAGAAAGGAGGTTAAAGGAGGGAGAGAGAAGGCAGGAGGCGAATGGATCCAATGCAGGTGGACGAGAGAGATAGAAGGCAGACTGCCTGGAAGAAGTCCCTTTTACACTTTTATGCACCTACCCTTGCTTTGTGTGAGTGTCCTCATCTGCTGGTTCATCCTTCGGGTACGTTATCGGCGGTAGCAGGTTCAAGAAACTCCCCGGAGGGATCTGGTAGCATAGGGCGACCCGCATCATCACAATTCCCTGGAAATCCATTTGATAGCCAGATACCATAGCCATAGAACATAGATTCAGTCCCAGCAGATGCTTTTTCTTCCTTCTATTGATGATATCCCTTATCAAAGCTAGTTTTTATCTGTGATTGGCTGGGTTCCGCCACGGCAAAAATTCCATTTACCTTATTCTGAGACACTGAGTCGATTACCCAATTCTCTTTGATGGTGCCAAAACATCATTCTGGTGCCAAAACATCATTCTCCTTGACATCACTGAAATTTTCCTACACGTTGGCTTTTGCTTTAGTCTCCACAGCAGCTTCCACCTAGTTTAGTGCAGTGTAAAGCAAATCGGAAAAACCATCAATATTTAATATTTTGCTGAGATTTGTACTTTAAATTGTTTAAATTTTCGAATTTTAACATACTGCATATTAATATTATATGCTTAGACATTCGTGTATAAATGTTTAACTCATTAATATGCATAAAATAAAACTACACAATGTTTGATAGACATTATGTTGGATAATACTGTATATGATACAAAAAAAGTATGGTTTAAATGGCAGGAAAAGACAGAAGCGCGGTCAGAGTTCTTGCACTGGATTGTTTGTTTCTTTTTTGTTTAGTTGTTTTATTATTTAAATATAATCCTTCATATTATGTTGTTAATTCTGTTTTTGGGTTTCGTTTGTCATTATACAGTATTACATTGTCATGACAAGTTTGTATAATGAGATTTTTATCATTTTTGTTATCTGTTTTGTATCGACGTATCTCTTATTGTTCTCCTTTGTCTTTTGTGTGTTGTGGATGTTACCCCAACAGGCGGGGCCACCAAATTAGGCTGTTTGGTTTTCTGTTATCACAACAGCTTTGGCATTGTTGGGCATGAATTCTTTTTGAAATTTGTGCTTTAAACTTTTCATTGACAATGTCAGCAATGCCATAGCAGCAATTTCCTCCCCTTCCACTTTTTGATTTTTAAAGTTTTTTTTTAATTATATAGGCCAGTGACCAGATGTTACCTGTTGTAACATATTACACTTGTCTAAAATCTTAAGAGAAGGCCAAGTTGGACCTAAAAAATTACAAACAGATGAAAGTTAACTGAACATATGAAAAATTCAGTTTTTGAGGTATGTTTATTTTTGTATAGTGCTCTAAACTGAGAAAAGGGCTAACATGCTTGCACAAATTTGCAAACATAATATAATAACAATAAATTGCTAAACCTTATGATATGAATATACATTAACTCTCTAACACTATGATAAAC
Organism: Erpetoichthys calabaricus; assembly: GCF_900747795.2. Classification (NCBI taxonomy): domain Eukaryota; kingdom Metazoa; phylum Chordata; class Cladistia; order Polypteriformes; family Polypteridae; genus Erpetoichthys; species Erpetoichthys calabaricus. The sequence continues at coordinate 126,043,706 of NC_041398.2, forward strand.
ATTCTGTAAAAGTGAGCAGTTTTACTGACATAAACAATATGATGTCTATTAACATTATAACTCAGATATCGCTAGTTAACAGTGGATGAAAACAAGAAAATCCAGCACGCAGCATTTCTAGAGTAAATAAACCTCCAGTTATAACAAACATGCAGTTCTGATGACCAGCCCACCTTCTCCTGTGCATTCTATGAAATCGGTGCACAATAAATCTGGACTTAGTCAAGACTATTATTGCTAAATGTGTGCCAGGCCATTTTCTGGAAGGTATACTAATATAATCAATAATGGATGTTGCCCTAAAAGTGATTATTCCAGGGATGATGGTATGGCAGCAGGGATTTTTTTTACTCATACACAACCTCTTACTTTAGCTTATGGTGAGTCTGTAGGGTCTAGCCTTTATATTATAGATAGAGGTTAGAGACTGCAAAAGCAACTAAGGCTGCCATGATGAACACTTCATGGATAGCTACTGATATTCTATGAAATGCTCCTGTCGCTTGCTGTGCTTCAAGGCTAGAACACACAAGTAGTTCTGCTGAGAGCTTTAAAAGTTCCTTCTGTACCCCAGACAGACAAGCTTGGAGCAGGAAGGAAAAGATACCAGTCATATCACAATGAGAGGTGATGGAGCTGAGAAGGAGAGTGTTTTGGTACTGTTTTAAAGATGGGGAAGTGGAACAGCCACCCCACGGGTTAGCCCTGACCTATTATCTATTATAGCAAGACCCAAAGGGACATTTGTTTTCCTGTTTCTAGTGGTTCTGCCTTTTTAAAATGAATATTAAAGCTTAAATTAGGTTATAGTGCAGCACATTTAATATTTGAATATTACTTATCGTTACTTTTTCTAAAAATTTTCTAACATGTTGGGCATCAGACACCTGCTGTAGTGTCCTCTGTATATGAGACTCCACTTCTATGAACTGATCACTAGTCAGCAGATGCTCAGTATGGTGGTGTAATTTCTTAGTGCTGCTACCTTACAGCTTTATGGACCAAGACTGAGCTGACCATGGGAAGTCTGCACATTCTACTAATGTCCAACTGGATTTTCACCAGGTATTGCAGTTTCTTCCTACATTCCAGGGTGTTTTACCCCTACAACCAGGGTTTTAAATAAAGTGACCATCCTTCTTGCATGTGGTAAAAGGCAACAAAAGATGGATGGTATCAGGAAGGCCACCCAGCCTTAAAAATGTCTGCTGCAATATACCCTTGATGATGAGATTATAGAAAGAATGGGATTTCACCCCAAGGATGCTCAAGAATGTGGAGAGTGGAGGGAAAAGATTTCGAGACAAAACTTTTTTAGACTCAGAAAAGGTCTGTTAAACTAGTGATGATAATGATGACGATGACAATTGTACACCCCAAGATGTGCAGAATAGATGGATTGGCAACTCCAATTTATATGAGTGACCACAGATCTGCTCTTGATTCTGCCCAGTGATGTACTTTCCCATCTAAAGCTGCCTGCCTCGAGTCAACAGTTCCAGCTCCCCAAGCTAGAATTGGAATTATAGGATTCAACAAAGGAATGAAACAATGGATGTTATTTTTTTTTTCATTTGAAAAAATTACCAAAATAATCTGAAATGAGAAAAGTCGACTCAGACTATTCAGTAAACGAAAGAGTTAAGCGAGAGTGGAAGATCTACAGATCTCACACTTTCATTGCTTTATATGTTAGGTGGATATTGATTTACTTTCTGAAAAAAAAAATCATCCTAGTTTGGATTTCCCATGCGTACATATCTTTTCCCAGTAAAGTAACCAAACACTGTAACTGTCAAATACACATGATAACAGTGGAAGAGAAAAATAAATAAATAGCCTATCAGTCTTATTTGTTATTATATGTGATATTTTGTTCCTATCGTCTGACCACATCCACACAGTCTCATGTCAAGAAAAGGGAAATGTGTGTGAATATGTCAGGAATGTGTGGCTGCCGCCAGTCTTCTTTCTAGTAGGAAGAATTATATATTTATTTATCTTACTTAACTAAGATTATGTGACAGGAAATACAATACGTGTCTATGGAGCCAGCAGAGCTACTCACTTGAAAGTGTGATGGAGGAATTTATTTTCAATAGAAATTTCTTTATACACAGTAATTTTTGCAACTCCAAAAATATTGTAATGACAGACTTGAGAGGCAGTTTGCTGGTGAGAAACAAGTTCATTGGGTTCTTTATTACATTGCACAGTGCCAAAATGGAGCCCTGCTGATTTTCATTGTTACAGTCACAGAAAACCCTGTCAAAGCTACCAAATCATATACAGTTTATCTGCCTCTTGCATTCCTGACTTCATTCTTAACTGTGGAGGAAGCTGCTGTCTATGTGGTACTTACAAGTTCTCCCCCTGTCCACAGGAGTGTTCTTTGGATACGCTTGTTTATTCCTACATCTTAGACACAAACAGTTTAAACTAACAGTCAACCTTCAAATAATCTCACGTGTGTCTGTCAGTGTGCCAAGAGATGGAATGCCACCCAATTCAAGACATGTTAAGACGGTGAATAACTGGGTATGTATTTTTAATGAATTTTTATAATTTCACTTACTAATTGCTGATGTTAGTAATGGACGTATAATTAATTGAATTGCTGGAAGAACTAGATTCAGATACAATGCAGTATCATAGATCATACATTTTACATGTTTGCAACAAAAAGTGATGTGAAGTGGCCATATTCAACTTCATTTACTAGATACAAACTTAAATTGACATATGAATCAGGAGATGTGGAGTTCAACTGAAATATTCTTTTAAATTAATTATTTCTCAATGTGACCTACTAGATATCAGGATATATAAACAGTTGTGGCTGGGTGCAGGAATGACAGGTTTTGAAAGTAGAGAATAGTTTGGTTCACCATTTTATAAGGAAATCCAACAAAAAATAATGCCAACTTGGCTTCAATAAACTGCCCACTTAGGCAAAATTAACAACAAAATAGTTCCAGCTCTTTGCTGTCATAAGTTGGGGTCAATCACAAGAGCTCTGCTTGCCATAGATGTCTAATTCTGGGTAGACAGGCTACTTATATTATGTAGGCCAGAAGCGGCAGGTCTAAGTGCCTACATTGGGCGGTTTCTCACCATTGTGGTGAGAGAAGGAGAAGAAACCATTAGTGACAGTGCCCTGTGGGTAATCACATACCTCAAATGAGCCCATATGGTGATCTTTGGACATGCATGCATGATACAGTATTTTAGTGATTGTCAAGACATTGTAGTTTGTGAATGTTTTTTATTTGAGTACAACAAGTGTGTTCCTGCAGTCTGACCACTAGAGGGTGTTGCAATACCCCAAACCCCAGATACAACTGCGCAGACAAAAGTCCCTGGTACAAACACAAATTTTATTATACAAAATGCCTTATAAAAATGCTTAGACAGTGGTACAACACAATTCTTTCTCTCTTTCTTCTCCTCCACACCTCCCAGATGAGCTTAGTCCATCTGCGACTCCAACACGTCTGGAAGAAATCAAGCAGCTTCTTTCAACTTGGGCCTGGGAGTACATCCACTGCTACGGCATAGCCTGTTGGAAGTACTTCCGGGTCAAATGGAAGCCCCATAAATTAGGGATCAGTCATCCTGGCGGTTTCCGTTAGCAGCCCCTATGAAACCCAACAGGGATTCCCCAAGGGGACTACAGGTCCCAGCATGCCCTACAGGTGTCCATGTGGGAACCTGTAGTCTTGACAGGTTAGCTCCCCACTGTCGTTCCATCACAATGGCTTCCCAGCTGGGTATCATTTTTCAGTCCAACCCTGCTGGGACCCCATCGTGTCCACTTCTGCACTGGCATCTTCTGCCACCCTCCTGGCTAAGGCAGGGAACATCCTGCCACTCTTTCTGTCCATTTACAATGTGAGCCTGCTGGGCAGGTAAGGGAAGGGTGTCCATCCTGGCCGGGATGCCAAGTGCCATCCTTTACAGCGGTTAACACAAAGAAAAGGGGGAAAAGTAATATACAAACAAGAGCACTGTAACTCACAGGGAGATGGAGTTGGAGAAAACTTTTGGTTATCCAAAGTTATTCTAAAGGGGGAAAAAAAAAGAAAAACGTCTAAGCCATTTCAAACCATCATGCAAAGTGATGGGTGATCAAGAGGTGCCAGAAGATCAAAATACCGGGAGCAGTTTCTGATAGTGAGTGGAAGCCTGTTCCACAGTTGTGGAACAAGCAGAAAGAAAATACGGTAGGTTTATAGGGTCAATACTGTCACGTGTACAGAGCACAGTGAAATTGCTACTTGCATGTGCCAATGAACATACTGTACAACGTATTGCCACTCCCTGAAGTTTTAAGAAATTAGTTGGCAGGAGAAGGCCAAATACAGAGTTTTGGAGAGATAAGTTATGATCCATGAATTGCAGATCTGAGACAAAAAATTAAATTGATCCCAGTAACAAGGCAAAAGCAGTGAAAAGAGTGAAGTGGATATTAAGACAAAGTGGGCCAGTGAGAACGGTATAAGAAAACGGTTCTTGAAATGTTTTTCTGACTTTAACAATAGTAATCTATCCATTTTCTGTACACATTTTTGTCCAAAATAGTGACATGAGTAGTCCAGGTCTGGAGTCAATGCTTGGCATTCTTTCCAAGTGCTTATTTTCAATACCTAGGAAGAATGTCCAAACAGGTCTGGACCAGGACCATAGTTTCCTTCCAGTATAAAAGAGTGTTCACCAAGTGACCTTCACTAAGTCGGGAGTAATTGTTTTCATGTATACCACATTAAATATTAGCAACATTGTATTTGGATAGACTGCTCCATGCTGCATGTTGCTCAGACATTCAAGTAAGAATTTCACTGTACTCTGTAAATGTGACAATAGTACTACTATTACTACTATTGCGTTCTATTTTATATTTATACTGGATTAGTTTCCTGAGCATTATGAGGCAATGAAGAGAATAAACAACTCAAATGTGGGGCGCTGAGTCATAATAGACAGCACAAAGCAAATTGTGGCAAGAAAAAGGGAAACAAATAGCACTGCAAACACAGAGAGACCACAGCAAACATTTTGACACTTTCTTTCAAGTAGTGGATTCAAGTGTTTAAAATTATGAAGAGAATTAGTACAGTGGATCGAGACTGTTACTTTAAAAAGAGTTCATCAACAACATGGGGACACAGTTGGAAACTTGTTAAAGGTTGATTTTGCACAAATATCAGAAAGTTTTTCTTCACACAGAGAACTATACACATGGATTAAGTTATAAAGTAATAATTTCACAGAGGAGCAGTGCAATAAATTTATGCAATAATTTTATTGAATATTTCACCTCTAAAGTGGACATCATCCGGTCCTCATTGTCTGCCTCCAGCCCTCCATCGCTGGATGTTTCTACATCAAAGCCAATGGGCTGCCTTTCCTAGTTGAGGACATTATACAGAGGATGAGACCTTCAACGTGTTCATTGGACCCTTTTCCTACTCCTCTGGTAAAAGCTATTGTATCAGATATAAGCCCTCTTATTGCTGAAATCATTAATCACTCTCTCCAGTGCAGCTTAGTCCCACTGGCCTTGAAAACCGCAAAAATTAGACCTCATTTAAAAAAATCCTCTTTGGATCCTGAAGTGATAGCAAACTATTATCCGATCTCCAACCTTCCATTTTTGTATAAGGTTTTGGAAAAGGTTGTTTTGGTTCAGCTTCAGGATCACCTCAAAAAATTCAATCTGTTTGAAAAATTTCAATCTGGTTTCCGAACTTCTCACAGTACAGAGACAGCCCTGGTCAGAGTCACCAATGACCTCTTGATGGCTGCTGACCAGGGCTCTCCATCACTCCTTATCCTCCTGGACCTTACAGCTGCATTTGATACGGTAGATCATAATATTCTCCTTCCTCATCTTCACTATACAATTGGACTTTCTGACATTGCTTTGGAGTGGTTCGAGTCCAGTCTTACAGACAGGGCTGAGTATGTGGCCTTGGGGGATGCTAAAACTCATACCCACACTGTCACCTGTGGGGTCCCATCAACCTCCATCAACTTTTTCCTCTTGCTTGGTTGAGATTGAGGCCTGGATGTCCAAGAACTTCCTCAAGCTGAAGAGCACCAAAACTTAAGCTCTTTTAATTGGCACCCCTCATCAACTTCGTTCCTCTGTAAATTGTATTTCCTTTTCTGACCGTACCATTACCCTCTCCCCTTCTGTTACAAATCTGGGTGTCAAGTTAGACTCCCATCTGTCATTTGATACACATATCCATCACCTAAAATTGCATTCCTTCATCTCCAAAACATAGTCAAACTCCGTCCCTACCTCTCCCTCTGTTATGCTAAAAAGCTGGTTCATGCCTTTGTCTCATCCAGACTGGATTATTGCAATGCACTCCTCATCGGGATCTCCAGCAAGAGCCTTCAAAAGCTCCAACAAATTCAAAATAGTGCTGCAAGAATCCTGATGAGGGTGCAGAACTATGAACACATTTCACAAATCCTTCAATCACTTCATTGGCATCCTATCCATCTCCGTATCGAATACAAACTCTGTTTGTTTACTCACCAGTGTATCAATAGAAATGCTCCACAATATCTTAAGGAACTCCTTATACTACAATCCACTACAAAAAACCTCTGTTTTACAAATACCTACCGCCTTCACTCCCATGTGACCAAACTTCATACAATGGGTGGCCGAGCCTTTGCAGCCGCAGCTCCACGGCTCTGGAATGCCCTACCACAGAGCCTGAGAACACAGCAGATTGTGGACTTTTTTTTAAAAACAGCTAAAGACATTTCTATTTAGGAAAGCTTATTAACAAGAATACTATAATTATTGTTGTTTTATCTCTGTTTTTATCTTTCTTTGCCTTTGTTTAAACTTTTTATGTTGCACTTTGAGATTTACTGCTAATGTAAAGTGCCCCTATAAATAAAATGCATTATTATTATTAAAACCTTTCCTCTTATACAACACGAAATACCTTGGTAGTTGATGTGAGAATCCATGGATAAAGATCTCTTGAAATTTTGTTCAATCAAACACCCTTGACAAGAGTTTGTGTGGGTTTACATATGTCCTTCTGACATAATGTAAGCCTACATGTTCAGGATGTTCAAGACTGTGTAACAATTTAGAATTCCGGAGTACTTTTTGTGATTTATTAGTACATATTTCAATATTGCCATTCTTTCCAGTCAGTGCTGTCAGGATAGGATTCAGCTCTAGCTCTGCTAGACCGCAAATTGGATTAAAGGAAAACTCCATCCAAAAATGTCATTTCTTATATGCTACTTATTGCATGCAGTTTGCAGTGGTGTCCAAGAAACATTTTTCATGCAGAGTAAGAGAAAGCAGTTTATGATATAATGGAAAGTAATAGTGACCCGTTCTATCCAGCGACAAAAGATGTTAAAATTGTCCATGGAAAAAGAAAGCAAATTTGACGTTAACTTTGTGTCACATAATCCTCTTGTCTTTTATCTATCGTATGCTTAAAATGTGCAAAATGTATACATATTTTGCTAAAATATTATTGATAAACAGGAAATGCACATTCACATAATACTGAACGTTTAAATTGCAGATAGGATTCTTGACCAATGAATGAGATGGATCACCATGTTCGCGCTACTCCAGTGCATGCACACCCTCTTTCATTCATTGCGATGGAAGGCCCATAAGATACAGGAATTGGAAGCATTTAAATAAACAGTAGTTCAGTAGTGGCCAAGCCTTTAAATTGAATACAGTGACAACTATAATTTGTATGGTTGTGCCAATACAAGGAGGTTGTCATCGTTACCTCATAATGTTGTAATGAAACGTTGGTGGAGGATGAAATTTATTGAGTCGAGTCCCCTAGTAATGAGTGGCTGCAGCGAGACGTCCTATTGTATACATGGATTCCTTCAGCCTACAATTGTGGACAAGGTGTAATTATAGGCCCTGTAAATGAAGGTAGGGGTCTGTGACTGCAAGGATATATGACACCACTAGGCTGTACTAAGGCCTAGAGAGGTAACAGGTAAATTATAGTGACTTATGACATTATTGTATTTTTAAAACACCCTTTTGGTGATTCTCTGGTCTGCTTAGATTTTTCACTGGGTGTGCAGTTAACTTGCATCCATACCACATTGGACTCTTCATATTGGCCGTTGTTCCATTTATATTACAGAAACCAAATATAACTGAATGGTCTTAAGTATAATAAGTAATATTTTCTGTTTCTCTAAATGGTGACAAGGATAGTGCTACTGTTTCAAAATCCTGCACCCACTTATAGCCTGTATGGATTTTGCATGTCTCTTTCTCTGTGTCTGGTTTTGATTTTCTTCCCACATTCCCAGGACAAGGGTATTTCATTAATTAATGATTCTAAACTTGTTCCAATATGAATGAGAGGCCAGGTGTGTGAGTAGGCAAGGCAAGTCGTGTCCAGGGCTGATTTCTAGTTTGCATCAAATGCTGCCAGGATGGATCCTAACTCCTGTAACCCTGGCTTGGATTAAGCGGCTTTAGAAATATTATATTACGCTATTTGTCTTTGAAGTTAAAATAGTAAGTGTGTCCATACAACTCCAGACTTAATGTATTTTAAAAGCCTCAGCATTTAGTATAAGATTTTTTGAAATCTTAGGACTGAATAGAAAAAGTCTTACCTTGTCCATCTATTTTTAAAATCATGAGTCCAAAAAGGAGTTTTCAGAGAATAACTCATGAAGACATAAGAAACAGAGAACAAATGCAGCACTCATATTGAAAATATTAGATCCATGAGGCAGCAGCAATAACCAATGCACTTGTTTTAACTTTACTATTTTTGTGAATGTATTGTCACACACGTGAGAATAGAAAGCATTCAAGGGGCTTGTGTATTGATCCACGCTGAGTCCTGAGGGGACACTATTATTCACATCCATCCTGTTTTTCTTAATCTACAGACCTGGGGCCTCTTGTATAAACGGTGCATACACACAAAAATGTTGCATACTCCCATTTCCATGCTCAAATCGCGATGTATAAAACCTAAACTTGGTGTAAAGCCATGAACATTTTCACGCTAGCCAAAACCCTGGTGTACGCAAGCTCTCTGCTACGTTTTGCAAACTGGCGGCACCCAGCGTCAAAGCAGTGCTTTTGTTCCAGTGTGGTTTCCCTTTCTTTTTTAGATCCACATCCCTGACACGGCTTTATCAAATACACTGAGATTAACCGCATATTGTTTATTAGTTTAAAGCATCTGATTGTAATTAACCTGTAACAATATACTGTAATGGTCCACGGAATGGCCAAACTATTCTAAATGCCATAGCTGCTTTAAGGTTGTTACTCTCAAGTATTTATCCCACTGTATCTGAGTGTGGAATCACAGCTCTCAAGCTGCTGATCGGAAAGAGAATTATCGGTATACAGCATCAAGCACACGCTGCCTCAGCCATGCTGTCTGTTGTACTGCTCTAAAACGGCAAATGCTTCAGAGCCTTTCCTGTAGGGACATCGCGGTTCAGTAACAGTTTCATCCCAAGAACTATAAACGCACTCAATCAGTCCATCAAGTGCTCTGTTTGTACTTATTAGTACAATTACCTCACTGTAAACTTGTGATACAGTTATAATATTGCACCTGAGCTACTTTATAAAAAGTATATTTACATATAATGACGATATCATTTTTAAGATGAAATGCAGCAAAATATATTTATTACATTATACAGATAAAAAGTTAACATCATTTAAATAATCTATATTGTTAATAATTAAACATGTGAGGACACGGTGGCGCAGCGCTAGCGACAATCTGATGCCTCATTCAGGGATTGTTCCTGCCTCACGCTGTATTCTTGCTGGGGCTGGCGTGACACTGGAAGGATAGATAAATAAATAATTAAACATGTACTATAAAGATATTTCAATGTTCCTTAAAAGTTTTGATGAATCAGCGTTCTCAGCTTACAGATGGCTTAACATCTATTACAGAGCTGATTGTGTGGCGATTGGTTATTTGGAGAAAGAAAAGGAATGGTAGGAATTGAGGGTTAGTATGTTTGAAAGAGACAATACTACTGCAATAAATTATTTCATCGAAGGTGTTGCGTGAGGCAGTCTCTGGACAGGGTGCCAGCTCATCACTATCACTGCGCCACCGTGTTCCAATGTTTAATAACATGCGTTCACTCCTATCATCATGAAAATGATATCAAGGATACATCTCAGTATTTTAATTATTTAGAGAGCTGTAATATTACAAATGTAATGGATTCTGTGTCCATTTGGAGGAAGAGAAAGCCCGTTTAAGAAGCACATAGTGATTCACACACATAGAGCACATACAAAACAAAGCATTTAACGTGCTACTATAGTTATGATGGTATTTGAGAAACTAGTAAATTTAACGATTTAAAGATGAAGTTTATGATGTTCTACTTTAATGACAAAATAAACGACGTGATTAAACTGGAAATTTTGAGATTAAAGTTGACATTTCGAGCTTTTTTCTCACTGTGTTGCTATTTTTTTTTTCTTTTCTCTGTACCCTAATAAACTTTCATATGACACTCAGACGGTGGGCTACAACTTGCCTTTTCACGACGACTTTGATATCTGACAACTTGTTTTTTATTTTGGGCACTGTACGACTTTGTGAACATGAACTTTCGAGTTTCTCCAATACTCTATGTCACTCAATCAATTTCCTTTTGTTTTTTATACCGCTGTTTAAACCAACAAATAGTATGTTTTTCCTTGCCTCCACTTGGTATTCACTGAAATCCTTCTATTTTCCCTCATGCCTTTGCCATTGTCTTTTCACAGAACACTTAGCTTAAGGGCTATTTATATTAATTTGCATATTCAAAAAGGCGTAATTCTAGGAGGAGACGGGGTGGGACAGCAGGCGCGTGCACATGTGTTACTTTTCACGCTGACCGGGATTTATGGAGCGGGAGAACGTTGAAGTTAGCGAACGCACAGATTTATACAGTACATCTGGATTTTTTTGTGCGTACGCACATTTCCACTTTTGTCCTTATGCTATGTTTTAGTGTGAATTCTACGCACAGCGTTATGCATGATGCCCCTGAAGCTCCAAATGTTGAAGATGCGTAATATCACTTCTGCTTCTGCCTCTTAGGCCCACCTCAAGAAGCCACATAAACGTAACCTTCCATCATGGATTCAGTCAGCATATTGATGTGTGTCTGAGAAGATATCTTCAATTCTGGTTTGCTAAAAAATTATTATTTTCCAACAATATAAAGAGATCAAAAGGCTGGTATCACAATTTTTTTCCTGACTATTGTTTATTCTATTACAGTATGCAGAGATCTAAGCTTGCCAATCGGAAGTTTAACTGATAGCAAAATTTAATACAAGTGCTTATGTGTGCAATACAGTTACAACTTTATTGATTTTTTGCAGATAAATCTTCTTGTTTTTTAACAAAAAAGTCTATTTATCTTATGAATATTTAAAGAGATGTTAAGCAATTAGGCTTTTAGTAGAATATTTGGATAGAGTTAGCTTGCTCCACAGCCAAATTGTTTTCTCCAGTGTATATATAAAGATGAAATTTGAGAATACATCTTATATATAGTATGTTTCTTTAGATCATGCTCTGCCCTCAAAAATTAATCGATTAAAGTCAAAACATCTTTTTGGACCATTTTTCTTTTTTTTCCTTTCTCTCCCTCAAAATGCACCTTTAACACTTTCTCATTACTGTGTTCTTAACCCACCCAAGGTCATGTAAAATGTTGAATAGCAGACGGAATAGCAGTGAAAGCTCTTTGTTGTACTGTATGTTACAATTACAGAAAACTAATTTGAATTGATTTGAAATTAACTGAATTAATAATAACAGCAAGTTTATAAAATTATGAGGCTCATAGCCAAAAGACAAAAAATCAATTTTTAGTCAACTTTCCATTTACAATGTTGTACAAAATTGGACAATGTGTCTTTAAACAGATTTGCCCCACATAATGTAGGATTGTGCACTTTCAAAGTTTCATTTTTTCACGGATGTTAAATTTTCGTTGGCCTATTTTACTGTTGTCTAAGGTTTGCATGAAAAACAATTTAATATACTGGTAGTATAGGGGAAACATGCTGGAGAACCTAACTTTAAAGTCAAAGGAATTACAGTAGTTGATTGTTATGAGGAGAACAGAGAGAGATAATATAATCAGGGAATGAAAGTAACAAAGGGAACAGACAGGGGTCAGACTGATGAGAGAGTCAGATAGGAATGATGATACCAAGCCATTTTGTAAGCCTGCTTAATTCCAGGCAGGGTCACAGGAGCTGGTGCCTATTGCAGCAAGCACTGGGCGCAAGGCGGGATCAATCCATCGCAGGGTGTACACACAGACACAAATACACACACAAACATATGCACACACCATGTCCAGTTCAGAGTTGCCAGTTCACCTATTCTGCATGTTTTTGAAGTGTGAGAGGAAACTGGAGCTCCCAAAGGAAACGCATGCAGACCAATGGAGAAAATGCAAACTCCACGTAGGGGGGACCCTGGATATGAACCCTGGCCTCTTTACTGTGAGAAAGCAGTGCTGCACCACTGTGCCACCCTAGAAATGATCATCAAAGCCAAAAATCATGAAAACAGAATCAAAGGTTTTAAGAAATAAGTTGCCAAGGTCCTAATACTAGCTCGATGTAATTTGTCCTAATTACTTCTTAACAATGTTTATTGCATAGAAGAGAAATGATAACACAATTCAACATGTTACCTAACTGGAAACAGGTATCGCAACCATAAACAATATGACCACAACCATGCAAAGGTTAGTACAAATAATTGGTACAAAATGGATGGAATGGTGTTTCTGTGGCTAAGGATCTGCGCTGGTATCTGGATGGCTGCCTGTTCAGATCCCTTTACTGCTGTAAGGGATCTTACTTCGTGGGCCCTTAACCTGAAAATTGCTCCAGAGATGCAATAGATTGGCCCACCCTGTGCTCTGATTGCTAAAGGTCATGCGAAAAGACAATTTTCCCCCAGGGACTAACAAAGTATATAAAAATAAACCAAAATACAAAAATCGTTCACCAGAGTAATGACAAAAAAATACAAACCTGGACAGACAAAATATCAAAACCCAGAGTCATAACACTAGTAACAAAAGGGACTATAATTCTGAACATCAAAGTCTTCAATTAGGAAGGATTGTATGTTTCTGAAGACACGGGTTGTCCTAGCCTCATTTAAATTGTAGCTGACGACTAAGTGAGCGTTTAGTAATAAAAACACTAAAATGATGTCTTTGTATTATTATGAGGCAAACAATCAGCTGGACATCTTATGTGAACTGAAGATATATGGTCGGGGCAAGTCAAATGTGAAAGCCAGACAAACAATCAAGGAAAAGACAAACAAGAACAAAGGCAAAAACACAGTTTAAAAGACAGAACTGGATTCTAAGCCAAAAAGAACCTAATGCTAGGATCTAGCTGGTTTAGAGGCTATCACTAAGGATTTAGATTGGAATATCCAGAGTTGGGTACTGAACACATTGCATGTCACAATATTTATGCTGGAAGTGCTGGTGAAGTCATTGACCCAAGTCCCACAAGAACAGAAGTTGGAAAATGACAACACTAAGCCAAAATGGCATCAAGTAAATAAAATAAATTAAAAAAGCAACACAAATCAACACCTTTAAAACAAAAACTAAAATGAAAACTATGATCAGAAATTAAATATCTATGTATAAAAGCCCAAAACTAGACACAATCACTAATAAATATGATCTAATATTACATGTAGAATTGCTCACAAACAAAATTAAGAATTGCCTGCAAACAGAACAAAAAAATGTTACAAATAGAAGGTGGAGGCACAAACGGAGCAGACACAGTTGTGGTCAGGGACAGACAAAAGGTACAGAAAACATGAACTCCTAATACACAACAACAAAATCAATGTCAAAATAACAAACCAGAGGTCCTAGCATTAAATTCTTCTTTGAAGAAACTTAGACTCTTCTAACACTAAAGGCAGCAAGAAAGAATAGTGAATGGAAAGAGACCCAGTACACAGATGTCAGAAACTATATGCCACCTTCTTTTATAGGAGGGATTTAATGATATCACATGACCAGCAACAATTATAGCAACTGTAAATAAGGCCGAAGTCATGCAAAGAATGTCACAATATGTGGCATCTATCCAAAAAAACAGGACACAAAATGGCTTTGTTATAAAACAACTACAGTGGAACCTCGGTTGACAACCATAATTCGTTCTAAAACTCTGGTCGTAACCCGATTTGGTCGGGAACCGAAGCAATTTCCCCCATAGCATTGTATGTAAAAAAATTCTCCAGACCGTACAAACTGTATGTAAATATATATATTTTTAAGTTTTTAAGCACAAATATAGTTAATTATACCATAGAATGCACAGTGTAATAGTAAACTAAATGTAAAAACATTGAATAACACTGAGAAAACCTTGAACAACAGAGAAAACTAACACTGCAAGAGTTTGCACTATAGCGCTACGAACTGCTTGCTAAAAACACCTTTTTAATGAGCTTTAAGCACAGGGAAAAAAAATGAATATTTGAAAAAATCTGTAATTTAATAAACCACCAAGAAAAGTAACATTGCAACAATGCAAGCTATGAACTGATCGCTGTAAACAGAAGTGAAAACAAAAACAAGCCCAGTGCATTCTTTAACTGCCTTCTCTGCCTTATGCGTCCAGCCCCCTCTCTCTCGCTCGCTTGCTTTCTCTCGTGTGTGTGTGTGTGTGTCTCTCTCGTGTGCCTGTGTGTGTGTGTCTCTCTCATGTGTGTGTGTGTGTCTCTCTCGCTCGCCTGTGTGTGTGTGTGTGTGTGTGTCTCTTTCACGCGCCTGTGTGTGTGTGGGTGTGTCTCTCTCTCATGTGTGTGTGTGTCTCTCACTCGCGCACCTGTATATGTGTGTGTGTGTGTGTGTGTCTCTCTCTCTCTCATGTGTGTGTGTGTGTCTCTCTCACGCGCCTGTGTGCGTGTGGGTGTGTCTCTCTCTCTCTCGCGTGTGTGTGTGTGTGTCTCTCACTCGCGCACCTGTGTGTGTGTGTCTCTCTCTCTCGTGTGTGTGTGTGTGTGTGTGTGTGTCTGTCTGTCTCTTTCTCTCTCTCGCTCGCTGCACAGGGAGAGACTGAACACGTGCAGAAATCATTGGTGTGCACAAACCGAAAGGGAAACTGGCTTGTTCGTATACCGAGTGTGTGGTCGTGAACAGATGCAAAAGTTTGGCGAACTTTTTGGTCGTAAACCGATTTGTACGTGTTCAGTGACGTTCGTGAACCGAGGTTCCACTGTACGATAATATGAAAAGCGCAAAAACAAATTGTATGTATACAAAAGGTACAAAAATGAGTGGTATAAGTTCATACTTTCATATTTGGTGACTAATATCATTACCCTAAAATGTTTGGGGTACTCTATAAAAGGATACACTTTTTTGAAAGTATTGTTGGTATTGCCACTTACTAAATCTATGGGTTTATGTACATGTTCAGTCCTTGAGTTTGAACATATAAACAATATGTTCAATATAGTGGTGACCATGTACTATTCTGTGGTTGCCATTTGTTTAATCAGGGTGTTTTTATTTTTTCCATTATGTTTTAGGTGCAGATCAGATCACATTTTAGAAATCACTTTCAGGCAAAAATCAAGATATTTTTAAAGAGTTCACAAACTTTGTTCTCCCAAATATATACTGAACTGTGGATATTGTGATCCAGACCATCCAAAAATGTCTCAATGGCCTTAAAATCAGAAGAGAACATAAGAGAAGGCAGCACTTGCAGACAAGCATTCAATGCAGTTGTGACCACAGTAGCTGAGTGTGGCCCAACACTGTCCTCAATTTGTTTTTGTCTGAGGCCAGCAGCATGGAGCTTGTCCTTCATTGTCCTCACTGATGTGGGCATTGTGTCCACTGGCACTTTCAGTAGCATTAAGGGCAAACCTGAAATGATCTCTCAGGTGGACAAGTCTGATATGTCAGTCATGTGGTGGAGTGTTAAAGGCAACCAGATTTTGGATGGTCATTTGTACTGCTGATCTGATAAAACCTTATCTGCAGAAGGGACACATTGGAGTGACTTAATCCATATTGTCTTTCAACAATGATATATGCCATGTCTAACTGTGGCATGCCAATGGCACTGTTTCTCTTGCTTCAGGAGATATTTGAGGATTATGGAATCATTGAGGAATGATTATCTTATTCCCAAAAATGTTGTGTTTCTTTTTCCCATTAAATTTTTAAAAGCTCCTGATAGCTATATAACGAAACTACTTGTGCTCAAGAACTCCAAGGAGTATATCAAAGTCCTGCTGCTTGATCAGCCAAGGATGACACTAATGTTTCTCTTTAACTCTGATATCCAGTTCCAAGTTCAGCCACTTTAACTTCATAGAAATGGAAGTGAGAGCACAAGGACACAATAGCAGAAGAAATAGACTGGTGAGAATGGCAATGATTGTCACCACTATTAAAAGCAAGAACTACAGCTTGAACAAAAATAGATTCTGCTAAAATAAAAAGGATTTCAACTTCAAATTAAATGTTTTAAAATAGCAGGTAGCTCATTGCACAGTTTGAAGGTGTTATAACTAAAAGGCAGTGCCTCCTACAACAGCTTTTTTATCTTTAAAAGAAGATTGCACTCTTGTGTCTACAGTGCACACTGTGGATTATAGTCTTGTTTAAGTCAACAAATTAAAGAAATCTGCTGGACACTCGTACTATTCCTTTATCTTTTGCAGTTGATTCTTTGTCAGAGTTGCAGCCACCAGGTTATACATTTGAAATCTCTAAAATCTTTTGTAATCAGATACCATTTGCTAGTGATAAAGAAAACACCACAGAATAAATACGTTTTAGTTCCCGCTGGAATGCTTTGTTGAGCTAGAAGAAATCTTAGGGTATCAAGTTTTGCACTCTAACCAACAAAAATAATATCCCATAAACAATGGGATTTGTTGATTAGGGCCTAGAGTACTATTGGTTTTGGCACAAGGATTTGGCAGTCAATGCAAGTGCAGCTTGCTTGTTGTGGTGCTCCGAAATTATGTCAGTTCCTCAATATGTACTTCTTCTTGCTCTTGGAAGAATGCCCTCAGTTATTTTCCAAATCTATTTCCACAACGGAGCTTAAAGAACCACCCCCCCCCACTCTACACCACCACCCCCGTCCCAGCTGAGGAAGTTGCACATCAAGTTACTGGAATGGTGTACAATATTCCCTGCCAGCACTAATCAAGTTTTAGAGTTTTGCTCAATTCCAATGCTAGAAAAAATTGAGAATGCTTTCCCAAAACCATAAGTACTTGAAAAATGTGGTTTTGGAAGCTTGATCAAACTTTTTCATTCTGTTTTTGAAACTAGGTCAATATATGATTTCATGTCTTTTTCTTGAAGTACCTTTCGAAAGAAGGCTAGTCATCTTTTCATTAGAGCTAAGACAACATTGAAAGCAGTATTTCTTGACAAGGTTTTAGACACTGAATTTGAACTTCAAATTTTAGAATAAAACAACCTTAATAAAACAAAGCATTATTCCCAGGGAAGGAAATGACTGCGGTTACAAAGTGTGGACTGCTGCCAGAGAGACTGGAACACCACTTTCTCTGAGGATCTGTTTATTGCAACAAAAACACTTGGTTAATGAACTGCTTAAGATCCACAGGAAAAGGTTATGTCAGTGTCCAAATGAACCTCGGTACACTTCCAAGTTGGGCTCCAACTGTTAATCATACAACAGATTGTTTGGTAGGAGGGGGCTGTTATTGCTATCTGGCATGATGCAGACAGTGTTATTGCAAAGACGGTGACTCAAAGATTCAAATAGAGCATTGATGGTCTAATGGAAAGTTAATAAAAATATCTCGCTGTGCAGGGTATGATGTTTCAGCACAATAAACATTTTAGGCTGATACACTTTATAAAAGAATGAGTTATATAATTGCAACAATAGTAAGCACTTCGTACAAAAGATAGAAAAAGGTGCTGTTTACTAGCATACAACTGGAAGCAGCATGCATGTCGATTTAATTATCTCAGGGTGGTTTTCCATAGCTATAAATATTTGTCACGAAATGTTACAGGACCTAAGATTTTCCTGAAGGCACTTTATGGCTTCTACAGGATGCCTAAATGGCCTTTTGGCAAAGGCAGCTGATAGCTGACCCCTGAAGCAATTGTAGTTTTGAAAATGACCACCTCTTAGATGGCTGGAAGTCTCATCTTTAAAATGTATTTACCCTTCACCACACACTTCTCATGCTGACTTGTACTTGAAGCTAAAATTACTCATATGGAATTTTGCACTGGGAGCAGAATACGCAACACTCCCTTGGTAATGGAGTCACATATTAACTCAGACAATGCTAATAGAAATATATAATTAGACAGGTAACAGAAAAAATAAATAGGGAATAGGCACAAAAACAAAACTGATCTGCAAGATAAGCACAAAATGCAGAAAAACAGTAGCAGCACGTGAGGGGTAACCCTTGTCAGTCACACAAGATGTTTCTCATGCTATGGTTAAGGGAAACATTGGGGGAGTCATTAATTGTTGTATGATTACCAACCATATATCCATTTTAATCGCTGGAGAAACCACCAAAAGAGGTCTAATGTCACTTCTATGTCACAAGCTTCGCCCCTTCAAGTAATATGGATAGACAACAACAATGATTTATTTCTTGTACAGCCCAAAAGTAATGTTGCAATTGGTTTTAACAGGCCCTGTTTCTGACAGCCCCCCAGCCCTGACTCCGTAAGGAGGAAAGAAAAAAACTCAAAAAAAAACTCAAAAAAAAAAAAAAAAAACCTTGTTAAAAAAAAAAATAGAGAAATCTCGGGAAAGACAATTCAGAGAGAGACCCCTTCCAGGCAGGTTGGGCATGCAATGGGTGTCCAAAAATCAGGTAAATACAACCCATAAAACAGAACACAAGTAATCCTCATCACAGAGCTAAATGGCCATTCTCTCACTGCCACCAATAATAATGAGCTTGGTGTTCATTATTTGAACAGCCTCTAAGGAACACAGAGATCTAAAAAAGAGCAGCTAAAACTCTAAAGATGGCAGGTAGTGCCCCTTTTTGCTATTATTTTGTCTTTTCCATTCCAGGGATCACTTGGACATTAAAAGCGAATTCTCTTTGGGAGCCCAACACTTTACCAATTTAGTTTGTGTTCATTTACACTATATAAAATTAGTTGCCGAAACAAAGCTTAAGCCATGGAGCTTTTTAGTGGTCATTGAAGCACACTGGCTGTAAAGAATGGAGATAGTCCAGCAAGAAAGTGATACTACAGCATGTACCAGAATCTCCTGCAAATACGTGAATTAACAGAAGAGTTGAGGCAAATGTAAATGGATAGCAAGCCAGCTAACCACTGTTGTACATCTGAAAAATTGTTCTGTTTAGCAGGACCTGTTACTTAGATATTTATTGGTGGGTGCATATTGTGCTTAGTGTCTTTGCCATTCACGTGGGAGATAAATGCCTTTAGTTAATAGAAATGCTGGTGATGGTGGGTTCTAAATGATAAGACAGGGCATGTGTTCTCACTATACATACTGTAAATCTTTGTCCTGGAGTGTAAAATCACCATATTTTGAAACTACAGACTGCTTACATTAAGTTTTAATTTTGCTCAAATGAACCAGAATGAATTAAAAGAAAATTTAACCACAAGGGTAATTCACATTGGAAGAATTCTCTCCTGTACATTCTCTCCTGTACATTCTTCCTGTATTGCACCAGTAATTTATAACTTTAATGCATCTGTTTCACTCACTTTATAACTTAATGGTAGAGGGAAAGGAAAACAGTGCAGATACCACTGGATCCAAAGCTGTTTCAGTCACTTTACAGTATAGTTTGGGAACAGATAACAAAGCTGAGGTGTGTAGAGGATTGAAATACTTTGAGCAGAGTAATTCATCACAAGGACAGCTAGCTATCAAATCTGTGTAATGTCATATGTCCCGGAGCACCCATGTGGAATTTCAACATAAAATAATGGGCCATCTGAAGGACTGAAGAACAAACGAGAAAGAGTGAAATGATAAAAGAAGTGTCATCAGAGACCAAGAAACATCAGAAAGAGATAAAGAGACCATTTTGTTTGAATGTTGGCAAACATAAGTTTCACATCATATTGATTGCTAAATTAAAACACTGCCCAGGACAACATTCATATAATTTCCTTCTATTGTTAAATTGATGAGTTTAATAGGCAGATAAAGATAAATGGAGAAGAAAAAGAAATGGGAAGAGAATCTACTTCCTCAGTGTTTTAAGAGCTTATTCTAAAATATTACTGATTAGATCCTGACAGGTTTTGAAAAAGTTCTGCACAGATCCTCTAAGTGAGAATTTTATTTTTTCCAATTTCAAATAATATAAAACATCAGTTACCCACTGACTTAAAAGAGAAGAGTTAGGATTCTTCCAGTTCAGCAAAATAAGACTGCGTGCCAATAGTGTAGTAAAGGCAATCACAGTTTGTTTGTCCTTCTCCACTTTAAGCCCATCTGGAAGAACACCAAACACAGCTGTTAATGGGTTAGAAGGGATTGTGACACCAAGGCTGTCTGAAAGGCACTTAAAAATGTTTGTCCAGAATGATGTTAATTTGGTGCAGGTCCAAAACATGCTACCTTCTACTCCTTTTCTGATATGTTGAGTGAGAGATCCTTTTCCCAATGTCCTTTTGGATCTTTGAAAGGGAAGGACTGTAAAATAATTTTATATATTGCAAAAATGCTGTCTGAGTCCTCGAAACTGAACAATATTTTTTCTAGCGTAGAGGAAGGTGGAAGATGAGGAAAATCGGGCAGGTTCTGTTTAACAAAGTTTCTAATTTGAAGATAGTGAAAGAAATGTGTTGCTGGAAAGTTAAACTTGGAATGTAATTGTTCATAGGATTGTTCATATCTACATATACACATCCACACACATATATATATATATACTGTATATATATATATATATATATATATATATATACACACATATCAACATATACTGTATATACACATACATATACACACATACATACACACACACATACACATATATACACATACATACATAGTGCGTTGTAACACGGGCTGTGATTGTTACATGGGAGGGAGATGACAAATCACAGCTTCCCGCTTTCTAATCGGGCCTGTGATTGGTGCTTTGACGGATGCTGAGATCCCACAGTATTTCCCCTTAGGAGAGGCGTTAGGCAAGTGTAATTGAATAGCGGTGCTGCAAGTTTAGCTTTACACCTGTTTTTAAGGCTTATTGACTGGAAGGGGCTTTCATGAAAAAAGTTAGGGCTTTGCTACAGGATACACCCTCTACAAGTTAAGGAAGTAAAAATAAAGGTATATATTTCTGTTTTATTTAAACCTTTTAAGTTTGTATGCGGGCGGTATGGTGGTGCAGTGAAAGGTGCCAGTTAGGAGACCCGGGTTCGCTTCCCTGCATGGAGTTTGAATGTTCTCCCCGTGTCTGTCTGGGTTTCCTCCGGGTACTCCGATTTCCTCCCACAGTCCAAAGACATGCAGGTTAGGTGCATTGGCGATTCTAAATTGTCCGTGGTGTGTGGGTGTGTGCGCCCTGCGGTGGACTGGCACCTTGCCCGGGGTTTGTTTCCTGCCTTGTGCCCTGTGTTGGCAGGGATTGGCTCCTGTCTTTAGGATATAGCGGGTTGGATAATGAATGGATGGACATTTGTATGCATAGCCCCATTTGCCCGTTTTCGTTTTTTTTCTTTCTTCAGTAATATTTCAGCAAACCCGGAGCTTGTCAGTTCAAATCCTGGTACTGACACCACTGTGTGACCCTGAGGAAGTCACTTCACCTGCCTGTGCTGCAAAAAACAAAAATAATGTAACAAATTGTACCTCAGATGTTGCAAGTTGCTGGAATAAAGGCATAAGTCAAATAGATAAATATGTATTATACACATAGGAACTATTCATTTATTTTCAGTTAAGTCATCTGCAGCAAACCTTTATAAATGAGGGTTTCTCCTTCATTGAGGTTTTCTCTTGGAGAGCTTTTTTCATTTCATTGAAAATTAAAGCAGCAGCTGCCAAAATATGTAGCTTTCTTATTAATTTTTCAACATTGTGTAAAATAACTTTATAAAGTAACATAAAAGGTTTAGATACTGGTTATCCTTTTACACTAAAATATTACTAAAGAGATACAAAAAAAGTAAAATGCATATGTTGTTTTTCTTTAAGGAGATTAAATATTACTGAAGAAAGAAAAAAAAAACTAAAACAGCTAAATGGGGCTATGCATACAAACTTAAAAGGTTTAAATAAAACAGAAATATATACCTTTTATTTTTACTTCCTTAACTTGTGGAGGGTGTATCCTGTAGCAAAGCCCTAACTTTTTTCGTGAAAGCCCGTTTCAGTCAATAAGTCTTAAAAACAGGTGTAAAGATATTGACAATAAGCTACACAAACCCACCAAGACATGCAATCGTTTAAATCAAGGCGCAAGTCGAAAAACACCATCCCATACTATTAGTTAACGATTAACACATTTCTATATGTATTGTAAGCATACAATACAACTGATAATATGTTGCGCTTATTTATCTGGTGTACCGACATTTTTGCGCGTTTAACGGCTGAAATCTAACGTGGTTTGTGCCCTTCAGAATGAAAACAGTTTGCATTTACCTTTTTAATAAAAGGCGAGCTTTTAAGCCTGAGAAATCACCCCGTAAATGCACACGTTTAATTGCACATGTGTTAATATGTATGCTTACACAGTATTAAAAGACACTCAACAATTAACGTCATTTACCTTTGTTCCCGCGTTTGATAAAAGGCGAGCTTTTAAACCTGAGAAATCACCCCGTAAATGCACACGTTTAATTGCACATGTGTTAATATGTATGCTTACACAGTATTAAAAGACACTCAGTAATTAACGTCATTTACCTTCGTTCCCGCATTTGACTCGTGCTGTAAATCTCTTCCTTGTTTTCAGTTCACGTGATTACGTAGGAAGCGTGATGACGTGACTCCGCCTCCTCCATTAGAGTATATGGACAAAAAACAGGTTCCAGTTATGACCATTACGCGTAGAATTTCGAAATGAAACCTGCCTAACTTTTGTAAGTAAGCTGTAAGGAATGAGCCTGCCAAATTTCAGCCTTCTACCTACACGGGAAGTTGGAGAATTAGTGAGTGAGTGAGTGAGTGAGTGAGTGAGTGAGTGAGTGAGTGAGTGAGTGAGTGAGTGAGTGAGTGAGTGAGTGAGAGAGTGAGTGAGTGAGTGAGTGAGTGAGTGAGTGAGTCAGTCAGTCAGTCAGTCAGTCAGTCAGTCAGTCAGTGAGGGCTTTGCCTTTTACTAGTATAGATTAAACAGGCATCAAAGATTGGAATTTATGTGTCGGCCTTTAATAAATCCAGTTTGATCTTGTGATATTACCGAAGGCAGCACTTTCTCCATCCTTCTAGCTAGGACTTTGGAGAGTATCTTAACATCATTATTCAGAAGTGAAATTGGTCTGTATGATGCACATTGTAATAAGTCCTTATTTTGTTTAGGAAAGACGGTAATTAATACTTGGCAAAAAGATTGAGGTACAATTTAATTGTTTCTAGCTTCTGTAAATGTTGCTAATAAGAGGGGAGCTAGCTGAGTGGAAAATTTCTTATAAAATTTGACAGGATAGCTATCAGGGCCTGCTGCTTTCCCACTCTGAAGTGACTTTATAGCATCTAGTAACTCTGATAGCGCAGAGGTTTATCCAATTCCTCTGCAGTAACAGTATCTATTTGTGGTATCTGTAATGCATCCAGAAATGCATTAGATTGTGTGTTGTCTTCTTTAAACTCAGTAGAATATAAGGATTTATAGTAGTCTCTAAATGTGTGCATTATATTTTTATGGTCAATGATTTTATCTCTGTTCGTGTTGGTGATTGCTGGGATTGCATTGCAAACTTCTTGCTTGTGGATTTGTTGAGCTAAAAGCTTATTAGCTTTCTCTCCATGTTCATAGTAATGATGTCTTGGTTTAAAAATGAGTTGTTCAGTTTCTTTAGTTGTTAAGAGGTTGAGCTCTGAATGCAGAGCCTGCCTTTTTCTATGAAGAGTCTCACTTGGACATTCAGAAAAATTTAAAGAAAGAAAAAAATGGCTTGCTCAAGACAAGTGAGAAGACAAACGAGAAGCTGCAAGAGCTGCAGCAGGATAATAAAGACCTGGAAAAATATATATATAATTGCTTTTAATGCAGCCTTTAAAGGTATGCTGGGGAAAATTGAGGAACACATTCAGAAAAATGCGTCCAAACTGAGAGCACTTACCGATCAGCTGGAAGACGTTAAGCAGACATTCACAACTCGAATTGAATATTTGGCATCTACTGCCGATGGAAAAGCTACAGCTGCAAATTCCGAATGCAAAAAACTCGGAGACAGACTTGCGGCTCTGGAAGATGGATGCAGAAGGAATAATATTAGAATCGAAGGTCTATCTGAGAATCGTGAAAGTCCAAACCCAGTGAAACTCGTATCTTTTACATTTCTATACTTTGTCTTTATATCTTGAGTGATTAAAGTATATATTAGGGCATGTAGTGAGGGAAGATTGCTGCCTTCTTGCCCATAATGTTATCAAGGCTGAGAGGTCGCACCTCAATAGAAGAACAACTACAGTAAAAGTAAGACCCCTTAGGTTGTTAAGTGGCACACACAACCAAAAGGATGTTGATGTTTCATGTGTCTCAAAGACACATGTGTAATGGTTAGTGCTGGTGATAGCGAGTCCCGATGTGTACTGAGAAGAATTGAGGCATTAGTCATATGTACTTATATGGAAGGGATCATCTTTGGAATGCTGTATTATAGAGTGACTAGCACTAGGGCACCATGACTGGCAGTAGAGAACCACTCATACATAATTAAGTGACTAGGATTAGTGTGTGTGTGAGGGAGGGAGGGTCCTATGTGGTATAATACAGAGTGACTGGCAGTAGGGCATCACTTATTTGTAATTGAGTAAATAGGATCTCTGAGTGTGTGTGTTAATCTTAAATGTGTGAGTAGGTGAACCTAGTAATGAACTTAGTACGTTTTACTCAGTTCACGATAATATACTTACATCACGTAAGCAAACATTTTACAATTTCCCATGCATCTTGTTATTTTTTTAGGTTTTGCTTTTGCCTTTAATTACTAGAAATTTCTTTCCTCTTGGACATTCACACCTCTCTGACCACATAATAATGCTGATATTAATGTGGCTGGCTGCCCCCAACCCTACTGCATCTCTCGCTATGTAACACTAACTACATAATAGTTACATGGTGGGAGGCTCAGGGTTAATAAAAAGGGGGGCTTCAATGGAAGGAGGGTGTTAATTTAGCATTCTGTAAGCTCGCTTTATAATTCAAGTATCTCAGTTCTTATATTTTTGACCTTATTTGCTTAGATTTGTTTCTGTTTAGTGCTTCTGCTTGATCCTTTTATCTCACAGCATACGACCTCTGTCAGTTGCAGATTTTGTCTTGCTTTAACATTCTCAATATTTTGCCTGCCTTGTGTTTTTAGACCTTTGATTAGTGCTGGCAGGGTATATAGTTTGTATTTGAGATCATTTTCTTTGGATTCTAGACTTTGTTAATATACAACCTTTTATTTCACTTATTCATTGTGTCTTTTGTACTTTTGTACACATTTTTATACGCATTAACTAATGTGTGTTCTATCAGCTAGGCTTAACATTATCAGCCCCTGAGAAGGAAAAGCAGAGTCATGGAACTTCACTGAGCGTTCATCTACAGATTAACTGGTGCTTGCTGGACACTTTATAATTAATGGGGGTCTGAATTTACACTTAACACTCGGACTTGTACTTCTCAGACTCTTAAACAGCAATAGAGTGGCATATACAAGACAATTTATTATAGTCTTCTAAGACCTTTCCACTCAGTGTGCTATAATTTATTATAACAGGCTTGTGCCCTGCCCAACTCAACAATAAAAAAATCTTTTAAGCCAGATGGATTGATGATATTTGTTTGAGTGGCAGAGGTAAAGTACCTAAGCTGCAGACAGAATCTCTGTCAGAAAACAAAAAAAGGCTTATTAAACAGTATGTCTTTCTGAAACAAAAATCATTAATTAGGGGAGCAGCAAGAACTTTGTGATAGAAAAAGCCTGGGTTAACACCAAGGATACATAAAAGAACAAAGTGACTAGACAGGGAGAGAAATCAAACAGTAAATGATGAAATATGCCAGGGACAGAACAACAGTTTTATAAGAAAAATAAGACACCCACTGCAAGCCAAATAAGCAGGCCGTGTAAACCATGAACTGCCACTACTACAGTAAACAAGGCAAAACACTAAAAGCAGCTAATGTCTATATGGGGGGCAACTTTACCTAGACAAACAAGAAAGGGCAAGCTGGAGTTGGTCAGTGGCACCAAACAACCCATGAAACACAGTCAGGCTGGATAACCTTTGCTCAAAAACATCAACAATACTACAGAAAATGCACAGTTGCAACACAGCAAAATAAGGTGACTGGAAACAGAGGGTTTGCTGGGAAAAATCAACAAACATATACAGAAACAAGACAGACAGGCCAACAAAGAACCAGCAAGAACATCCAGGCATAAAACCATCCATGAGTGCGTATTAATAGCATTTATTCTTTAAACAGGGCAGTGCACATAGATGGCAAACACTAATGGTGTCATTGATGTGAGACACCAGAAATGGCAAAAGAAAACCAGCAAATTCTTTAATTCAGGGTCATGGGGGCCTCAGCCTACCCCAGGACATATAGGAGAAAAGTGGGAACCAACTCTGGGTTGAGCAGCAACCCATCACAGGGTACCACACAACTTCCTATAGTCTCCAATCAAATTTAGTATGCTTATCTCTGGGATATAGAGGGAAAACTGGAACACATACTGTAGGTTATGATTTAAGCTCAGATTATACCATTTTACATTTCTACATTTATTTTTCTCATTTATTTATTACTATTATAATTTTAGTATTGTTTGATGATGGTTGTTGTGATTCAGGCTTAAAGAACTTTTTAAAAGGGCTTGAATACTTCAAGAAAGGCAGAAAGCCTAAAATAAGGGAAAGAGGAACCACAAAAACCCCAGGCCAAAATAAACTAAACTTGTACAGTTTGCTTAGTTTGCTAAAATGACTGCATTATGAGGTTACAGGATAAAGAGAAGAATTGGGAGACAACTGGCAAAAATTTTAATCGCAGAGTTGGAGATCACAAGAGCAAGTTTACAACATGAAATCAAAAATACTTTATGTAGCAAGTGAGTTAAAAACCAATGAGGAAGAAGAAATGGGGCCAAATTGAAAGATGTAAATTGTACACAAGAAGTAATTTGTGACAAGGAATCTAAGAGAAGCACTTATAAACCCTATGTTTTAATTCTTTTTGCAATTCCACAAACTTGAACAACCAGGAAATGTATGACATTGACCATTACAAAACAATACTTCTCTTCTTAACTCTCACATGCTAGAGTAAGATCCCCTGATTTATTGCCACATTTTTTCAATCTTATATAGTGTGGCTCACTTAAAAGTGGCCCGCCTCCACCGAGATTACTGCATTAAGTGGTGAAGAGAAAAATGATCAAATATGGTACTCACATTTACAGAATATGGTGAAAGTGATCTCCTTGCGCGTCAATACATCTCTACAAGGCAGGCAACACGACTGCAGTCGCCTATCAAGCGGCAGACGAGACAGAGGTCATCTCGGTGGAGGCAGGCCACTTTTTTGTTGGCCACCCTATAATAAGTTAGAAAAAGTACACATTGTGTAACATTCAGATGTTTGATAGTTAACTGTTTTCAACATTGGAATATTGTTAAGTTTTGTTTCTTTTACTTCAAGAAAGAGACATATGTCACATTTTTGTTTATTACATATTTTTGCGACAATGAGCCATATTATAAAATAACAAAATGTATTAGCAGAGTACATAAAACACATGTTTTTAACTGCATTTTCAATATAATTTAGTTAAAAATCCAAGCCCAAATATGCTGTTGTGGTTGAATTAGCTATAGGTAAATATCAAGTGATATAAAATTGCATTTTTGTACTATTGTTAGCTGTTAATTGTGGAAGGACTATGGCTAATTATATTTCAAATTTCTCAAAAACATTTTTGAACCCAATGGAGGAGTAAAATCTATAATGAAATCTCAAGCTAAAATTGTTCACTGCAATGGACCATGAAGGATAGTAAGTCATTGTGGCGTTTTGTTGTCAAATTATAGTGTCAGAGTAATACTGAATAATTAGAATCTACAGATAATGCAGCCGTGAGGTTGTTTTGAATGTAATGCAAACACTGAGTACATTCACTGAATGTCGACAGGTTACTGAACCATGCATCACTTACAGAGCTTGTTTCCTCTTCACGTTATTTCAAAATAAATTAAGTGACTTTTTGCTTTCCTTACTTTCAGTTTTATAGTTAGAAAGATCATGTATTTTTCTTGGCATGATCTCAAGCAGCAGGAGATGTGTTAGCATGGCAGCAGTTAACACAAGCTGCTGATATTTCAGCACATTACCTGCCATGCACATGACTCTGCTGCAGTTTCAAAAAAGGTGCATTGGAGATCTGTTTTGCTATCATGAACATCTATAGGATGAGTTCAAAAGGAGAATCTACAAAATATGCATGTTGAAATTACTTCTCTGAAGGCAATTAGTAAATTAGTCAGTAATCCAGGACACACTGAATGTTTTAAGACAGACAGTTTTGTAAATTCATCAGTGCTTTAACTGGGATTTTTTTTCCAAATTCTTTTTCAGATATCTCAACATCAATTTATCTTTCTGAACAAATTTCCTTGAAGAATAAGCGCACCAAATTTTAATGAAACCAGACAGTTGGGAGCCAGGTTTTTTCATGTAGACACATAGTCAGACATGGCAAACAGAATAGGTGCTTTTCACTTTTTTCTGAAGGCACCTAAAAAGGCAACTGCTTCTCCAAGCACTCCTAGTGTTTCCTTTTGCTTGTGGTTTATTTTCACCACAAAGCAAACATGGACTATAGTAGAAATCCTTATGACAGAAACATAGACAATCAAGGATCTCTATGAAAGATGAAAACATCACAATGTGTAGTTCATTCTGAGGAGGCCATGTTAGGTCACAAATATGAAATCAAGAGGCAGCCATTTCTATTCTAGTACTGTAACATATGCAGACAATGCTAGCCACTTGCTGAATTTGCTGGGCCAAGCTTCCCACATCATTAGGTTTAGCCCTTTCTTGAGCAATTCCATGAATCTAAGAAAGAACTGACTTACTCAAATAGCACTGCAAACCAATTGTAATGTGAATGTGTCAGGTAGTTGTTATGCAATAGGTGGGTTTAATTTTATGAGGTGAAACCGCAGCATAATGTAATGACCTAATATATTGTAACAAAAAGAGACAAGAGATAATAGATCTTTGGGACACCTGAGGGCAAACCCTGTATATTGTAAAGAAAACTCAGGTATTGACGCATTCAAAAGACAATAAAACATCATATAGACGTGAGCCTCCAAAATAGACTGCTTATGATGGCGGAGCATCCAGTATTATTGGCTCCGGGCAGCAAAAGGTCAGTGATGAAGTGGAGGAAGTGATGTCAGAGATGTTATGGTTGTCAGTCTTCCAGTCTGCTGAGAGAGGAAGAGAAAAGGCATCAGTCGACAGCATCCTCTGGCTTTCCAAAAGGAAATCACAATTATCTAAGCCCTTAGGCTGTCCCCCATGTGCACGCATGTGACAGTATATGAAAATGTCAATGTACAGTATATCCACATGTAAGCCATACATCATGCTTTCAGTTTAATGTCCAAAAACACAGGTTGACATTTTCAAAATTAAAGCTAGTATTTGTCATCTTAAATACGTCAAAAGCATATAATAACTTTAGTTTTTATGCTTTCACACAAATATGTATTTTTCAGAAAAAAAAAAAAATGAAACAATACTATATATGGCTATAGTTCTCTGCTAGCTAAAGTAACCACAGTCTTTCAAGTGAATATTTGGTAGAACACATCATGGTAAGTAAGTGATGCCTGAAGTATTCTATCTTCAGTGCAAACTAAGAAAATATGTCTACTTCCCCAGTGATTATTACAGTGGTTAACAAACAGCGTGCATTTGGACAAGCACAACATTCCTGCACCAGATACTGTGAAATTTTAAACACAGGGGGTCTTCTGTCCAAGTTCCAAGCTCTTAGTTAAAAACAAATGAAACTTTGCCTTTATTTACATTTTAATCACGAAAGAAGTTAGGGAAAATCACTGAGGTCTAATGATATGTAGTAACCTTTATCAACACTCTGAGCTGGTGCCATTTTTCCATTTATTTCATCTTCTCCCTATGGATGACTTTTCCTGTTGATTCCTTGAATAAGCAGCATTTAACGAATCTGTCTTCTCTCTACC
This sequence comes from Erpetoichthys calabaricus, assembly GCF_900747795.2. Taxonomy (NCBI): domain Eukaryota; kingdom Metazoa; phylum Chordata; class Cladistia; order Polypteriformes; family Polypteridae; genus Erpetoichthys; species Erpetoichthys calabaricus. The sequence continues at coordinate 126,074,229 of NC_041398.2, forward strand.
TAACTTAAGATCAAAGTCACTCAAATCCTTCTTTTAAATACTGTACATAATAGAGATTATAGTAGTTGGACAGAATGAGTGATGACATGCCAGTATCTTAAAAATGGGAGTGTTTGGGATTATAGTATATTTTGGTATGCACACCAATACGGGATAAATTCATATAGTGATATATCACAAATTGAAAGAACACATTAGAACTGCAAGTCCTGATACACTAGACAGCAGCCTCCTTGGGTTAGGATTCCCGCATGGACGCATGCAGGGCATGCTGGGACCTGTAGTCCCGTGGGACAGCCCTGTTGGGTTCTGTGGGTGCCACTGGGGGGAGCTGCCGGGATTCATGATCCCTATTGTTTTGACCCGAAAGTGCTTCCAACAGGCTATGTCTAGGCACCAGAAGTACTCCCTCTTCTCAGATGAAATGAGCTGATCTGCCTCAACCAGGCAAGTTGGAGTCAGAAGTAGAGGATGGACAGAGCTCAATTGGCAAAAGTGGAGGTAGGAACAAGCGAGAACAAGAACAAGAGAAGACTTGTGATTGAGATTATACTATAGTTAAGGTAAACTTCTGTTAAGGTAATTTACTGTAATAAATATTTTATTTGAACCAAGGACCTGTGTCTATGGTTTGGGATGCTGCAACACCCACTAGAGGTGAAAGGTCATACAGAGGACACTGCACACAGCAGAGACCTCCCTGCTCTCTATTAAAGACATGTTTATAAATCACTGTATCCGCAAAGCCTATATCATTGTGAAGGAAAGCTCCCATCCTTCCCATGGTCTCTTTGTCCCACTTCCATTTATCAGAAGGCTTTGTAGCATTTGAACCAGTTCTGGCAGGTTCTGCAACAGCTTTTTCTTCTATGCTGTCTGGATGCTGAACTCTGTGCTGTCCCCACTGCCCTCAGATCTGCTGCCAGTAGTTTATTTATATGCAGTACATTTGTTACTACTGTTGTTTTTTTATTATTGTTGTTATATATTTATTACTATGTATTTCAAATTATTACCATCTATTCACTTAACTATTATTTACATTTTATTTATTTATTTCTATATCTATTTATAGTATAGTATAGCTCTTTACTTGACTTGCACTTGTCCTTTATTTGTACCACAGTCCTGGGGAATGTTAATTCATGCCACTGTGTGCTTCCATTAGTGTATGGATGGTTTGACAATAAAGTCACTTGACTTGGCTTGATTTATTGTCTTTTTGCTATTAGAAAAATTCTTACAATGCGCTACAGTTAAGTAAGATACTGACTATTTTAGGTATGCAAAATTACAAGGTTTTTTTGCATTACTTTAGAAAGGTCTTTGATACACCAAACCACTTACAAAATATTACTCAAGGCAATAATTCATTAAGTGATTCTGTTGTGTTATAGAAGACCATACTGGCAGGCTCAGCCTGGAATGACATCACTTTATTCTCTGTATTTCATAATGGTTTGTCCAAAGTATTAAATAATGACATTGCCAGTCATGAAGTAAGGGACTCTTTGGAAGAGGAGAGAAGCCCGCATTTAAACTTTGGCTGTCTGAGAGAAACAATAAACGTACTCATAAGCAGTTACTGAATAGCCACTTGTTGTTAAAGAGGATAAATAAATCTCTCTATTATAAAAGGAAATCTTCAGAAAAGACTTTTTACCAAGAGATTTTTTCAAGTCCTGCGAGACAAGACTATTGCCAAGAGATTTTGTCAAGTCCCACCCTCCTCTCAACCATTTTCAAACATGCCTACGGTCCACTCAACTCTCATTCGTGTGAATGCTTTTGTCAGACACAGTTCCTATAACTTTTTACGTTTTCCTCATTTAAAGTCGTTTATGAAAAGTCCTCAGTTTCATCCTTTAAAGAAGTTTTTCTGGACAAAGAGCAGAAGACAAAGCAGAATGTAGAACGTCGTAAAAAGGTTCAAAAATGTTGGCGTGATACACATGCAGAGCTGGTTAGAGATTATGAAAGTACTAAAATTCAAAAGTCTCAAAAAACTGATAGTAAAGATTGCATTAGCACTAACAAACGGAAATTATTACTTGGTGAAATAACGGAACAGCGGAAAGAGACAGAATATACTGTATGGACATAGGTGATATGACAGAAGTATGTAGATATTGTTCAGCTTTAAAGTTTAAGTCGGAGACATGTAGATCATCTAATTCATGTTGCCATCAGGGAAAAGTAGTGTTCCTTCCCAGTGAAAAGGCATATCCACGAGAATTAAAAGATTTGTTGTGTGGTGAATGTGAAATCCACAAACACTATAGGCAAAATATCCAAAACTACAATAATCTGTTCGTGTTCGCAACATTCAGTGCTCAAAACGTAGATTTACACAATTCAGGACCATACACTATGAGAATCTGTGGTCCCTCAACAATTAAAGCTATTGCAAGTTTAATTTTGAGGAAACCACAATTCGGTCAGGTTTATATTTATGATCATGGAGAAGCGATGCAACATAGAATCCAAAGAGTTAAACAATGGGACGTTTTAGAAATTCTACAGCCAATAATGAATACAACTACATACATCCAAAACTGTCGCACTTTACACGAAATTTATCTGCAAAACACGGACAAAGAAGTTTTCTTGGATTTCTATATGATTACAGTATGAAGATCACAGTCGCATTTATAATAAACCAACATGTGATGAATTGTCAGTGATAATAGTTTCGAAAGATGGAGATATCAAAGACAGAAGTTTGAAAAGTATTTGCGTGTTAATTTCAAAGCCAAACATAACAAAAACGTATAACTCAACGAATACCTCTAACGCAACAGGAAACATAATTTTATTTCAATTTATTATGTTTTACTATTTTTAACTGTGGTTAATTACTCGCTGTAATGTAAAATAGTTCTATTATGCATATGTAACAGTTTCCATGAAAATAACAATCTGTTTAAATTGTACATCCACTTATCCATACACAAGTGGCAGAGACATGAAGTGGCTGGGGCATAGCACCCGCCCAGGGGTTGGTGAGAGAAGCGAACAGGGGGCAGAGCCCCCTAGTAAATAAATAAATAAAATTAATGTAAAAAGCCAAATTTCCCTCTGGGGACATATAAAGTTCTAACTAATTATCTATCTATCTATCTATCTATCTATCTATCTATCTATCTATCTATCTATCTATCTATCTATCTATCTATCTATCTATCTATCTATCTATCTATCTATCTATCTATCTATCTATCTATCAACCCCAATGATAGTAGGAAAGTTTTCTATTACCTTTTCTAAAAGAGTGAAAAGAAAAGAGAATTTTAAAGAAAATGTACGTTTTTATTATGGGGGAGTCTGGGTATGTGAAGTCATGTTGCAAAAAGCTACAGGGAAACTAAAGTGCTTGCCACTCAGAGAGATCAGACTAGTGGGCACTGTTAAATATATATTATGAGACCCATTAAGACCCCCTAGTGCTGAAATGTGGGTGATGCGTCCGTCGAGGGTTGTTTGTCCGTTGTGAAGCAATGGATGGTTAGCTGCATTACCAAAGCCAAGTTTGCAGCACCACCATGTAACTTGTCTGTTGGCCAAGGGTTTATGTGGGGAGTACTTTAATTCAGCCACTGACCTGGCCCGCTTTTTCTTTTCTGTCTCCTCCCCTCCAGGATGACCCAATCCCAGCCGCTGATTCGCAGCCGCAGGACCAATCTGACAAGGAGGACTATCAGTTCCTGAACCGAAGGAGGGAGCCAAAGCAGGACAACTGCTACTGTCACCGCTTGTTTGTTGTGTCAGTGTGTAGTGAAGTGGTAGCCCCCCTTTTCAATAAATGTCCTTGCAGTTCCTGTTTTGAATTGAATAAAGCTGGTTTTCCTGAAGCCCTTAGCCTCGACTTTAGGGTGTGAGGCAGTGAATCATGCGTCATAATATTTTTGATTTTTTTTTTAATTCAGTTGTTACTGAAAGATTTATTAGTGTAAGATATTTGATTTGTCAATAAAAATCATGTTGTTACCATTGAAGGGGGGCCTAGTGGATCAGGTATTATAAATAAAATAATGGCACGGAGCACAAAGTCAGTTGGGCTCTTTTAGTTTATCCTTGAGTTTCTCAACATAATCCTGCCTTTGACTGGAAAAATAAAGTACTAGTTAAATGAAGTCTTCTGTATTTTAACAAAGTTTTTAATTCCATATAGCAATCTCTTTGTTGCTAGGTTATATTAGTGCTTCGCATCTGCTACATGGGTTTTTTTTAATGTATTCAGCAAACAAAGAATTATTGGAATATACTGAATATGATTATGCAATTAATCTAAATGCAGGAGCTCCAAAACCTACTAAAAGGGATCAATCTGCCCCTAAGACAGAAGCCAAAGCAATGGAGACTTTTACAAAAGAGAGTTTGTCAGAGTTCTATTTGTTTTTCAAACATTCCAGAAAGTGCTGGCTTTTCTTTTGTTCTGAAAAGTGATGATTCTCTGCAGCGGTGTATGCATTATAATGATGTAAATATGATTATCATAAAGAAGGAGTACCTTCCACACTCATGTTAATCTCCTTGCTACTTAATCAAGTTTGCAATTCAACTGTTATTATTAAACAAAATTCATATAATTTAAAGCAAATTATTGAAAAACTGCATTTAATATCTGCTTTTTCTACTTTTACTTCCATTCGAGTTGGGTTCTTGCGGTTTTTCAATCATTTGAAAATGTCATTGTAATGTCCCTTTCCTAGTGGTTGTAGCAGTCCAAAAACCAAGCTTTTATTGCTCTTCTGCCTTAACTGGACAATGCAAACTCAGAACAAAGATGAAAAACAACCACATGTCAAACACCTCTCACACTCTTTTTTACACCCCTCTGTTCTTTTTTTTTCTTTGCAAAATAAATAAATAAATAAATAAATAAATAATGGAACTTCCTTAACAATTTCCTGCCCTCCAGCATCCCAGTGGCTGCTTTAGTTAAGAGGGGCAGATGTGGCTCCTCTGCCCGCTCCTCTCCCACAGCAATCTGAGCAAACTCCATTTACATGGCTATTAGGACTCACTGTCTCGGTAGTAATTTCTTTTCCAGACTGTTAATATTTATATATCCTCAGTTTCTCTGATTTAGCTCAATATAGGGATCGTGTCAGAGAGATTTTTAAGAGACTTTGCAATTGCTAATTGTCTGCAACACTGGAAACACTTGAATTCCATAAATCATCAATAGAATTTTCTTGGGGGTGCCATTTCTAACATAGAACTGAGAATGGCCCCTATAAAAATGAAAGTTATTTAAAACAAGACCAAAGATTCCATAGTTTCGATATTTATAGAAAATTATCTCAATGCACTACTAACCCCAAATTACTTCTCTTTCTAATATATGAACTAAGGCCATTTGTTTAGCCAGAAAGCCTTTATTCAATGAAAAGTCACTTTATGTCTTCTATTTTTAAGACATCCCGACTGCTCATTGCAGTTTTAATTAGAGGTTGACACGGCATATGTAATGGTAGGATCTGGGCTATCACAGTGCTTTCCTGACACTGGAAACTTGCATTGCTCAGCCCTTTTATCCCAAAAAATGCCTTCAGCACAATAGTATTATGATGTGAATAGTCAGGAATTGCTAGTCATCGTGCTAGCATTATACAAATGGAGAAAGTGGCTGGAAGGAACACAAATATCACTCATACTGTAATTTCAATTAACTACAGAAACTTTACTGACTTAAAAAACAGGTAACAGCTTACCTTTGTAACAGGATAGATGAGTTTTGTTCTTCAGCAGGTTTACTTTGTAATTTCCTACCATCCAGTTGACAATAACACTAAAACACATGCACTAGTGATTTAAGATGAGATTAAGGATCAGAATCTTCAGTCACCCCAAACTTTGTTACTTGCTCAGATATTTCTGTGTGTTACTGACTTGGATTTTAGTATACTGTAGATCTGAAAGAAACTTTATGTTAGCTAAATGAACTGAGTCTTCAGAATCAAGACTGAAGTGAAAATTATTTATACCTGACAAGTATAGGCCACAAGTTGTCTTCTGCAGTCATGTTCTAAGATGACTGGAAATCATTGAATTCAGAAAATGAATGAACTTGCTATGGGTCATTTTGATGGTACTTGTCAGGTCTATATTTTAAATAATATATCAAAGTCATGCTGTAAATGTAATAGAGCAAAGTCAGTTCACTGCTGCGCAGCACACATTCTCCATCCATTACCAATACCAGATAATCAATACACATATATCTATGAATTTGGTAACTGATCTAATCCTTGTAAGATTTTATAGCAATTTTAGTTATGGTAGACTATTCCAAGTCACTGCCTTCTCTCATGAAGTTGAAGAATCTCTTCTAAAGGTGACAATTAATCATTTCTAACAGAATAATCTGTTAAGCATTTTCAGGACACCCTCGCAAATGGTCACGCAAATCAGCACAATGGTTTAAAGATTAAGCTTACTGACAATTGGTGCTCACTCAGTTGCCAAAACAAGAGATGAGAATCAAAGTCAAAACCAAGCATGGGTCAAAGCTAGAAAAACTATTGAAAAGTGTTTTGAAAAGAGTCAAAATAACATTTGAAAGACAAGTTTCTTATCCACAAATTTGGAAGCTTTTTTTGAGGCTGATCAGTAAAATCCTGGCCAGTCTTTTTTGTTTATTTTGAGGTCTGTTCACCTTATTTGTGCCATTTTTGTGTTTTTAGATCATTACTATTTTTATGTATGTATTATGTGTATATTTCTGTTAATGTATTTGTGTTTAGTTATGTGCACTTTCCCTTAAAATGGAATATTGGGGACGGGACCAGTATATCAATCAGCTTGAAGACTTTCTTCTACATATATATTCTACATATACATTCTGGCCCTCAATCAGCAGTTGATGCTGATAAGAAGGAGAGAAGAATATGCATGTTTTAGTATTGTGCTTACATGGAAGCAGCAGCAGTGAATGAGCAAAAATGTCAGGGAAAAAAAAGAACAAATCTGTATTTTTCTGTTCCAGAGAGGCGAGTACCTGCAATGGAATCTTTTGCAGCGATACATCAGTGAATTCATACTTCCTATTCCTGTTGCCACCGACTACAAGAAAGTTTATTGTTCTTATATTCAGTTCTATTACTTTTACCTCAAGGCATGGTGGTTCAGTGGTTAGCACTGCTGCCTCACAGCTCAGGTCACTATTTGGTCATAATAACCGGTCCAGTATAGCCCTCAACGACACTAAATACAATCAAAATTAGTGCAGTTTAATGCATTAAATGCATTTTGATGAGTTTGGTGAAGTTCCTTAACATTTACATGATTTCACTAAACTCGAAGCAATGCAAATTCAACAAGCTTTGTTCATCACTAGAAGAAAGTTTGTGAAATAATGTGCCATTGTAAGTATGAATGAATATGTTTGCTACTGTTCATTTAATTTTACTGTCGGTTTATGGACTGGACTTATTTGCCTTTAGTTGCTTTTTTAGGCATACCTGATTCATTTTAATTTTTGCTATTTTGGTCTTAATTTTCCCTTGCTTTGCTATTTTTATTATTTTGTATTAATATATTTATAAAGATTCTTCTGATTTAGAAAGATTCTTTGGCTATATCATTTAAGCCAGAGGTTTTTATGGTTTCCTCTTTCTTTAAGGGAATGAATTGGTGCATTGTTGACACTTTAAAATCCTGTTTCCCATTTTTTGGGCCTGGACAGGCCAAAGTCTGCCAGTAGAGTTTCGAGTCTGGCTGCCTGGGGTTAGTCCTGTTTTGGAAGGCAAACTCAGTGAATTCCTAGTCTGACCTGTATGTAATGATGTCTTAACGCCCTTTACATCATTTTTTGCTGCTGTGTTCACAACAAACTGAACATTGTTTTGTTGTTTGAATACTGGAGTTTTTTACCAAATAGGAATTAGTTTATATAGGCAGGCGCTCAGGCTAACTCCGTAGGGCAGGCTCATCTTAGGGAATATCTGTATTATAGCTCCATTTTCATTTAGCATTGGGATGTTTCAGAGATTTGTATTACTATGTGCTGTTGCTGTAGCACATCTCATGCCTACACACACACACTCACACACAAAACACCAGTTTTTCCATGTCAAAGTAAAAGTTGCACTAACATGACCCTATTGTTCACCAGCACTAAGTGAATCTGCATATAGTTTTTAGCTGGGTGCTTGTAAATATTTCAACACCCACACGGGACAAGTTTCACTGGACTTCTCCAGATCAAGAAGGAGGCCACTAATTCTTCCAAAATCAATGTTGTAGACAGAGGAGGGATTTACTCTCCATTTTGAACACCAATCCCTAGTGCTATAGGGTCTAGTACACCCAGATATATTCTATTTATATTCTTCCATTAACGGACAGTGCCACTGTCCTCCACACCTTCACCTTTTGAATAGTAGGGCTATCCTTAAGTTCAAAATGGCTTCTGCAGACTAAACCTGACTCAGCTACATGGGACAGTCAGTCAACAGGCACTTGTTGGCATATAACTCAGAACTTGATCTTTTGGACAGGATGATCTGCACCCACACCTTGTAAAACATTCCTAACATTACTACATTACTAGCATTAAGGTACTACAACATTTATAATTATATAGCTTTATGTATAGCCATGATAGCCCTGAACCTTTATTAAAAAAGGATACATTTGCATTAGGTTTAACCAAAGAAGTGCATTACATTGATACTCTAATGTACAGACAGACTGCTATAAGCATGAATATCTTAATTGGTATCTCTAGTTGTCTTAAACCATTGGTGGTGCAGCCACTAAAGACTGAAGATCCTGATCCTTAAAATGGCCTTGCTTTATATTAGAGCCTTAACTAGTAAGATGTTTTATGCAAATGATTTTTATCATTGAAGGGGAAAAATAGACTTCCTCTCTTTGTGTGTACTTGGTTGGGTAGTGACATGCTTCCATAGTAATTAAAGCAGCCACTCTGAATTATTAATTTGTTCATTTTCTTTACTAACAGAAGAGAGGCAGTGGTTTGCTGACTAAAGTGAAAAATACTAGTCTTGGTAGTGTGGTGTCTTTTGAGTATTTTGCCTTCATTATTGAAGGAGTGTTGTATCCTGTATTGCTTACTATTTATTGTCTGCCAAAATGTATTATCTATTAAAATAACTAGTTGTGAAAGGTGCTTAATAGAGACTGATTTAAATTTTCTTGTAGATAATCAGTATAGCACTAAAGTAGGAAAATTTATGAACTTTGTATATTCTTTAGATCTCCGCCAAAATGTCACTTAGCTAACACATAAGGGAGCGCATATGTTAGGTTTAATTATATCAAAGGGACTTAACATTGGCATATCATTCATCTGTTTACCTTTTATGACTATTTATGATGGCAGCACAGTTAGCAAGGTATAATAAATTTTTGAATATTCTTTAAAAAGCTATTTGTGTGCATTTGTGTTTATTTTTGGGTTAGATCTCTCTCCTTATTAGTAAGGAGATCATGGGTTTGCATCCCGGGTCTTCCATTTGTGGATCGCTTTGAGTAGGGAGAAAAGCTCTATCTATATAAATGTAAAGAATTATTGTTATTCCTAGCTTTTGAATGTTGCTTTGCCAACTGGTTTACAGATTAGCTCATGTCCTCAAGTTTTGGTACACAAGAAATTCTGATCTTTTAATAATACAATGCCTGCTTGAAGTTCTGATTATGAGTATGATTTCCTTCAAAAAGCTCTTGTCTTTCCCAGATCCAATATTTCTGCCAAAACTCTTAAGTTCTGGCTGCCTGTCATTCTGTTCCAAACACCCAAGGAGGGCTGGATGGACTTTTGGCCTTGAAACCCCTAGGGGTTTATTTTCTCCAGTATCCTGACATCTGAGTTTTTGCTTTCATCTGACCATAGTATTTGTTTTTTGAATTGGACTCTGATGTTTCCCATTATAATTATTAGAGATTTAAAAACTGCCGACAGTACACATTAATTTTATTTAGATTTAATTCTGTTAAGGACTCTTCCATTGTTCCTTTCTTTTTTATTAGTATATTCATACTCATTATTATTCTTTTACTTTTGTAAAGCACTTTGAGCTACATGTTTTGTATGAAAATGTGCTATGCTGTATAAATAAATGTTATTGTTGCATTCCTGTTCAGAGATTTTCTTTTGTTTTTAGATGAATCAAATTTTGGATAATTCTTTTTCTACCTCTTCCATTTTAGCCATTTTTCCAAATGTATCCCTCAAGCAGCACAAGGTTTTTTGTCATTAAAGACCTCAGGGTTATTCATTGCTGTTAGCTATATGAAGGCCATGATGGGCCTGGAGCAGCAGTTTTATCAGAAGCAGTGAAGAATTAAATGAGAAATAAAGAAGCTATATAATACATTGCATCTTTCAGGGTTTCCTCTTCATGGAGCACAACTGATGACAGTACATCATCCATCCATCCATCCATCCATTGTCTCCCGCTTATCCGAGGTCGGGTCGCAGGGGCAGCAGCTTGAGCAGAGATGCCCAGACTTCCCTCTCCCCGGCCACTTCTTCTAGCTCTTCTGGGAGAATCCCAAGGCGTTCCCAGGCCAGTCGAGAGACATAGTCCCTCCAGCGTGTCCTGGGTCTTCCCCGGGGCCTCCTCCCGGTTGGACGTGCCCGGAACACCTCACCAGGGAGGCGTCCAGGAGGCATCCTGATCAGATGCCCGAGCCACCTCATCTGACTCCTCTCGATGCGGAGGAGCAGCGGCTCTACTCTGAGCCCCTCCCGGATGACTGAGCTTCTCACCCTATCTTTAAGGGAAAGCCCAGACACCCTGCGGAGGAAACTCATTTCAGCCGCTTGTATTCGCGATCTCGTTCTTTCGGTCACTACCCATAGCTCATGACCATAGGTGAGGGTAGGAACATAGATCGACTGGTAAATTGAGAGCTTCGCCTTGTGGCTCAGCTCCTTTTTCACCACGACAGACCGATGCAATGCCCGCATTACTGCGGATGCCGCACCGATCCGCCTGTCGATCTCACGCTCCATTCTTCCCTCACTCGTGAACAAGACCCCGAGATACTCGAACTCCTCCACTTGGGGCAGGATCTCGCTACCAACCCTGAGAGGGCACTCCACCCTTTTCCGGCTGAGGACCATGGTCTCGGATTTGGAGGTGCTGATTCTCATCCCAGCCGCTTCACACTCGGCTGCGAACCGATCCAGAGAGAGCTGAAGATCACGGCCTGATGAAGCAAACAGGACAACATCATCTGCAAAAAGCAGTGACCCAATCCTGAGCCCACTAAACCGGACCCCCTCAACACCCTGGCTGCGCCTAGAAATTCTGTCCATAAAAGTTATGAACAGAATCGGTGACAAAGGACAGCCCTGGCGGAGTCCAACTCTCACTGGAAACGGGTTCGACTTACTGCCGGCAATGCGGACCAAGCTCTGGCACTGATCGTACAGGGACTGAACAGCCCTTATCAGGGGGGCCGGTACCCCATACTCTCGGAGTACCCCCCACAGGATTCCCCGAGGGACACGGTCAAATGCCTTTTCTAAGTCCACAAAACACATGTAGACTGGTTGGGCAAACTCCCATGCACCCTCCAGGACCCTGCTAAGGGTATAGAGCTGGTCCACTGTTCCGCGACCAGGACGAAAACCACACTGTTCCTCCTGAATCCGAGGCTCGACTATCCGACGGACCCTCCTCTCCAGGACCCCTGAATAGACTTTTCCAGGGAGGCTGAGGAGTGTGATCCCTCTGTAGTTGGAACACACCCTCCGATCCCCCTTCTTAAAGAGGGGGACCACCACCCCGGTCTGCCAATCCAGAGGCACTGTCCCTGATGTCCATGCGATGTTGCAGAGGCGTGTCAGCCAAGACAGTTCTACAACATCCAGAGCCTTGAGGAACTCCGGGCGTATCTCATCCACCCCCGGGGCCCTGCCACCAAGGAGTTTTTTGACCACCTCGGTGACCTCAGTCCCAGAGATGGGGGAGCTCACCTCTGAGTCCCCAGGCTCTGCTTCCTCATTGGAAGGCATGTTAATGGGATTGAGGAGGTCTTCGAAGTATTCCCCCCACCGACCCACAACGTCCCGAGTCGAGGTCAGCAGCGCACCATCCCCACCATATACAGTGTTGACACTGCACTGCTTCCCCTTCCTGAGACGCCGGATGGTGAACCAGAATCTCCTCGAAACCGTCCGAAAGTCATTCTCCATGGCCTCCCCAAACTCCTCCCACGCCCGAGTTTTTGCCTCAGCAACCACCAAAGCCGCATTCCGCTTGGCCTGCCGGTACCTATCAGCTGCCTCCGGGGTCCCACAGGACAAAAGGGTCCCGTAGGACTCCTTCTTCAGCTTGACGGCATCCTTCACCGCCGGTGTCCACCAGCGGGTTCGGGGATTGCCGCCACGACAGGCACCGACCACCTTACGGCCACAGCTCCGGTCAGCTGCCTCAACAATAGAGGCACGGAACATGGCCCATTCGGACTCAATGTCCCCCACCTCCCTCGGGATGTGGTCGAAGTTCTGCTGGAGGTGGGAGTTGAAGCTACTTCTGACAGGGGGCTCTGCCAGACGTTCCCAGCAAACCCTCACAACACGTTTGGGCCTACCACGCCTGACCGGCATCCTCCCCCACCATCGAAGCCAACTCACCACCAGGTGGTGATCAGTTGACAGCTCCGCCCCTCTCTTCACCCGAGTGTCCAAGACATGTGGCCGCAAGTCCGACGACACGACCACAAAGTCGATCATCGAACTGAGGCCTAGAAAACACAAAGTTGTGTATTTTAATACATTCTTGTTTATCGTAGCATTTGAAAGAGGCTAAATTATATATGTTGTTTGAACATGCGGATAAGTTTTTCACTGTACTCTGTACTCATGACACCACTTTTAGTGCTACTGCTACTGCAGCCACCACATCTGCAGAGCAGTTTACCTTCTGTGAAGTCAACCCAGAACGTCATCAATATTCAAATAAAATTTAACAAAATGGGATATAATCAGATCTGTATGCTTTTGACTTATCGCTTCGTTTTCTTATAAATTCGCAAAATCTGTAAGGCACTGTCAGGAAAAGCTAGATTTCTTCAAAGAAGACGCCCACATTTTAGAGGAAACTGTGAAGTTAAGACACTGCATGTTATTAGAGATCAAAATCTCCTCCATAATCAGCAATACCTCAACTCTCAGCACACCACTCACAACATAGTGATGAAAAATGCAGCAAAATTATATTCTCTACACTGGCAAATTTGAGAATTTCTTTTCAAAGTCAAAGTAAAAAAGCCACCCAAGTTTATGAAAGGTAAATCTATGCTGAAGGCTATAGAAAGCTCACATTAAAAAACACAGACTTGGCCATAAATAAAGCAGATCAAAAGATTGTGTTTCTATGTACAAGATTCATCATTTTGGAAGGTTACAGTAAAAAAAATAACAAGTTTAAACAAAGTTCTTGAATGCAGAGTGTGCCTTAAAATCCTGGTCACCCACCACCTAGGATAACAAGCAATGACATCCAGACAATCTGTGGCAATAGCTGGTAACCGGTTAAAATATGTAACTCTCATGTAAAATGAATATATTTAGCTGTGTTGCCAGTTCAAATTCTGTTACTTCCAGAGGGGATCCTACTTAGTTGGGCCCTTGAGCAAAGCCCTTAACCTGAAAACTTCTCCAGGGTTGCTGTACAGTGGCTGCAATCTGACTTCCAACGGTCAGGCTAACAGACAATTTCCCCTCGGGGATTAAAGAGGTAAATTAAATCAAAATCCTCAAATAGTAAAAGCAGAGTCTCATATGATACTTGCTGATTCTTTTGGCCAGGCATCTTACAAGAAGGTAAGACTTTCTATCTTCTGGCTGTATAGTTCTGCTGTCCCTTCTTCATTTCCATTTTGAACCTGTAGGTATTTCTTTTAGAAGAACTGGATTGCTATTCCCTTCAAGTTCAAGTTCAAGTTCAAGTAGGCTTTATTGTCACTTCAACCATATACAGTTAGTACACAGTGAAACGAAACAACGTTCCTCCAGGACCAAGGTGCTACATGCAACATAAATTTACAACATAAATTAACAGAAAAACTAAACTAGCTAACTAAGAAATGTGCAAACAAAAGCAACAAAGTGACAGTGTGACAAAAAACACAAACGTAACATAATAATAAGGTGTTGTGGTGATGAGTTGAGGTAGTGGAGAAACAGTAAACATTCCTTAGTGTAGCAGCAAAAATTAGGAAGTAAAGAAGTTAGTGCAAAAAGTAGTCCAGTAATGGATATTGTGCAAAAAAAAGCATTGACAGGTTGGTGTGTACGATAGTTTGGTAGTGTAGGTCAGTGTGTTTGCGCTTGTGTTGATTAGTCAGTCCAATCTCAATGTTTTGAGGTAGTTGAGTTAAGCTAAGTGATAATGTTTGTGTGTGTGTGTGTGTGCATGCGTGTGTGTGTGTTTATCAGTCCAGTCCCTTTTTGTTGAGGAGACGGATGGCTTGTGGAAAAAAGCTGTTGCACAGTCTGGATGTGTGTGCCCGAATGCTTCGGTACCTTTTTCCAGATGGCAGGAGGGTAAAGTGTGTGTGAGAGGGATGTGTCCGATCAGCCACAATGCTGGTGGCTTTGCGGATGCAGCGTGTGGTGTAGATGTCTTCAATAGAGGGGAGAGAGACCCCGATGATCTTCTCTGCTGTCCTCACTATCCGCTGTAGGGTCTTACAGTCCGATATGGCACAATTCCCAAACCAGACAGTGATGCAGCCGCTCAGGATGCTCTCGATAGTTCCTCTATAGAAGGTGGTCAGGATCGGTGGTGGGAGCTGGGCCTTTCTCAGTCTTCTCAGAAAGAAGAGACGCTGTTGGGCTTTCTTGTGTAGGGAGCTGGTGTTGAGGGACCAGCTGAGGTCCTTCTCCAGGTGGACGCCCAGGAATTTGGTGCTGTCGACGATCTCCACAGAGGAGCCGTTGATGCTCAGCGGAGAATGGTCGCCTCGTGTCCTCCTAAAGTCAACAACCATCTCCTTTGTCTTGTCAACATTCAGAGAGAGGTTGTTGTCTTTACACCAGTCCGTTAGCCCCTGCACTTCCTCTGTGTATGCTGACTCGTCGTTCTTGCTAATGAGACCCACCACGGTCGTGTCATCAGCGAACTTAATGATGTGATTTGAACTGTGTGTTGCTACACAGTCGTGAGTCAGCAGTGTGAACAGCAGGGGACTGAGCACACAGCCTTGTGGGGCACCTGTGCTCAGTGTGGTGGTGCTGGAGGTGCAGTTCCCGATCCGTACTGACTGAGGCCTTCCGGTCAGAAAGTCCAGGATCCAGTTGCAGAGGGAGGTGTTCAGGCCCAACAGGCTCAGCTTCCCGATCAGTTGTTGGGGGATGATCGTGTTGAATGCTGAGCTGAAATCTATGTACAGCATTCGAACGTATGTGTCCTTCTTGTCCAAGTGTGTGAGGGCAAGATGGAGTGCAGTGGAGATGGCGTCGTCCGTTGAGCGGTTAGGACGGTACGCAAATTGCAGTGGGTCCAGTGAGGGGGGCAGCAGGGTCTTGATGTGTCTCATGACGAGCCGCTCGAAGCACTTCATGATGGTGGGTGTAAGTGCAACAGGACGGTAGTCATTGAGACAGGACATAGAAGACTTCTTGGGCACGGGTATGATGGTGGTGGCCTTGAAGCACGTGGGAACGACGGCGCTGCTCAGAGAGATGTTGAAGATGTCGGTAAGAACATCTGCCAGCTGTTCTGCACATTCTCTGAGCACTCTGCCTGGGATGTTGTCTGGTCCAGCAGCTTTACGTGGGTTGACTCTGCGTAGAGTTTTCCTCACATCCGCTGTAGTGAGACACAGCACCTGGTCGTTCAGAGGAGGGGTGGTCTTCCTCGCCGCCACGTCGTTCTGCCTGTCGAACCGAGCGTAGAAGTTGTTCAGCGCATCTGGGAGGGAGCCGTCACCGTCACAGGCAGGTGATGTCGTCCTGTAGTGTGTGATGGCTTGTAAGCCCTGCCACATGCGCCGTGTGTCGCCGCTGTCTATGAAGTGATTGTGGATTCTCTGGGCGTGTGCGCGCTTCGCCTCTCTGATGGCCCGAGAGAGTTTGGCCCTTGCTCTTCTAAGGGCCACTTTGTCTCCCGCTTTGAAGGCAGAGTCTCGGGTCCTCAGAAGTGCACGCACTTCCGCAGTAATCCACGGTTTCTGGTTGGGTCGTGAGATGATGTTCTTGGAGACAGTGACGTCATCGGTGCACTTACTGATGTAGCTGGTCACTGATGAAGTGTACTCCTCCAAGTCAGTGAAGTCGCCGTAAGTTGCAGCCTCCCTAAACATGTTCCAGTCAGTGCTCTCGAAACAGTCCTGAAGAGCAGAGATGGCTCCTGCTGGCCAGGTTTTCACCTGCTTCAGAACCGGTTTTGAACGCCTGACAGTGGTCTGTATGCCGGAATTAGCATAACAGAGATGTGGTCTGAGTAGCCGAGGTGGGGGCGGGGCTCAGCCCGATATGCGCCGGGGATGTTTGTGTAAACAAGATCCAGCGTGTTTTCCCCTCTCGTTGCAAAGTCCACATATTGATGGAATCTAGGAAGCACTGACTTGAGATTTGCATGGTTGAAATCTCCAGCAACAATAAACAGTCCATCCGGGTGTGTATTTTGCAGTTCACTGATCTTTGTATACAGTTCCCATAGCGCTTCCTTAGCATTAGCGCCAGGTGGAATGTACACTCCGATAATGAAAACGGTGGTGAATTCCCGTGGTAAATAAAAAGGTCTGCATCTAACAGTCACAAACTCCACCAGAGATGAGCAATAACTAGAAACTAGCACAGAGTTCTTGCACCATTTCGCGTTGATGTAAACACACAAGCCGCCACCCGCGAGTCTTACCGCACAGAGCTGCATTTCTGTCGGCGCGAAACGAGGCTAGCCCATCTAGCTGAATAGCGGCGTCCGGTACTCTGTCGCTGAGCCATGTCTCCGTGAAAACAAAGACACAGCAGTCTCTAACCTCACGCTGTGTAGCCTGCTGGAGTCGGATGTAGTCCAGTTTATTGTCCAGGGAGCAGACGTTGGATAGGAGGATGGACGGGAGAGCCGGCCGGCTAGGGTTTGTTTTTAGCCTAGCACAGACTCCCGCCCGCTTTCCGCGCTTCCGCTTCCTCGCGCACCGCTTCCTTCTCCGGCCGCCGGCATCAGGCAACGCCGAGGCTTCGAGGCCTGGTTCGCGCAGCAAGCCGAGGTCGCGTAGCGTTTCCCGCAGCTCATCATGGATGTCGTTAACCGGTTTGTTTAGGTAGAAGAGTGTCTGGCGGTTGTATGTACGGACACCAGTCGCGACGATATCCATACATTGAGTAAAATAAACACGTTACACATAAAACGTAAACAACGTAGCACCGTTTTGGCTCCGGAGCGGCCGCTGCGTGCTACTGCCGCGCCGCCGTCCCCAAGACCACACCCTTCTTTAGTCAATTGGTTGTGTATTGTGTTTCAAGGTGTCAGGGTTGCCCTTTGTTCTTGTTGTGTCTCATGCCACAGAGTAGTTCATACAGTCATCCTTTATATTGTTTCTTTCCCTTCATATGTAACATTGGAATGGGCATTGAGGATAGGCAGAGCTCCCATTATGGGATGCAAATCATTAAAATGTCACTGTCAACTCCGACCCCTTGTAGGAGAGCACAAGTGAGTGCCAAACCTTCTAAATGAAATGGCTGGCTTCCCAGACCAGGTTTTTATACTTTTGCCTGCCGGGTGCTGACATCGCTTCTAAAGCATTTCAGTTATCCTCATCACTTAAGTCTATTAGCCACACTCAGTTTTTTTTCATTTTGGCAAAGTCTCAGGAAAAGCATTCCCTTTGGGAATTATAATCTTTGATTTTTTTTTTTATGGAGTTTCACTCTTGGATGCTCTGTATTCAAGTGTTTAAGGGACTTATTTAATAATTACACTGACCTCAATAGTGTCTGCTACCTTTTACTGAATAAGCATAGTGCATGTGTGTTTTTAAAATGAACAGAGGTAAGAAAAACAAATTATCATGTGTGTTATATCAGAGAAAGTTTTTCTGCTCTAAAAAAGGATCTGAAAGCACTGGACTCCAGTGTCATTAAGAAATGTTCCTATCTGCTAAGTTATTCTGCTGAAGTGCAAAAGTCACATGTTCATTTATAGAAATGCCTTACATGAGGCAGTGTAGACCTTTTAGTTTGAGGTTTTAGCATAACATACACTATAGGCTGGACTACAATAAACTGGAGTCTCAGGTTCCCTACATGACCGCTCCCTGCCTTACACCAAAAGCTGCAAAGCCCACATGACTCTGCAATAGAAAAGTAGGTTCAGACATGTCCCCATACTGACACAGATTTTCTCCAGGGACTTTGATACACTCCTACAGCAAAAAGACATTGTGGTCTCACTGGTCTTCTTTCTGCAGAATCACTCAGTTTTTACGAATGGCCTGCTCTTGGTAGATGCGCAACACTCTTTCCATTTCTTAATGAGGGATTTAATTGGACTTCAATGGATATTCGGGAATTAGGATATTATCTTCTCTCCATTTCCTGTCTTGTCATTTTCAATCACATCTTCATGGAATTGCTTGGAGAGTTCTGTTGTCTTTATCATGTAGATTGGGCCATGATGCTGACTCACCGCAAGCTGGCCCTTCCAGATAATGTGCATTTATGCAGCAATCAATTGAAACCCCTTGACTACAGACAGGTGACTTCCATTGAACTAATTATGTGACTTTTAAAACCAACTGGCTGTGCCACTGATGATTTAGATTTGCCATGTTAAAGGGGATAAATATTTATGTGATCAGTTATTTAATGTTTTATATTTGTAATTAATTTAGATCAATTTGCAGAGATCTATTTTCACTTTGAAATTAAACAGTGTTTTCTGTTGATCAGTGTCAAAAAAGCCAAATTAAATCCAGTGTGATTCAATGTTGTGTAACAATAAAATGTAAAATCTTCCATGAACTGAATAATATTCATAGGCACTGTGTAAATAGATATATATTGTGAGACCTTTTAAGATCCCCCCAGTGCTGAAATGCGGGTGACACATCCGTCGAGGGCTGTTTGACCACCACGAGGCAACGGCAGCTTCACAATGTCACCGAGGCAATTACGAGCTTGCAGCCTTGCCACGCAACAAATCTGTAGGCCAAGGGTTGTTGTCGGGGGGTACTTTGATCTGGCCACTGACCTGGCTCGCTTTTTCTTTTCTGTCTCTCCCCCTTCAGGAGGAACTGATCCCAACCGCTGTAGTGACATGGTAGCTCCCGTTTCAATAAATTCCCTTGCTGGTTTCTGTTTTGAATTAATAAAGCTCGTTTTCCTGAAGCCCGCAGACTCAGCCTCGTTTTTCAGGTGCAAGACAGTTTAATTTATTTAGGCCTAAACAATGCATTGTTTAATTTGTTTGAGTCAAAACATTTGCTTTAAAAATGAGTGCCTGATAATCCTTTTCCCCTTACTTTCTGTTTCATTAAGTGGGTAAAGACAGACCCAATACTGCAGGAATTTTAGGTTAAATAAGTTTCATTTGTATTGTCTCTGATATTTGAGTAAAATTTAATCGAAATAATGTTCGGATGTTATTTGGTTTCATTACTAATATAGTGAGTTGAATAAGGTACTTATATAAAATATTTAAATAATTTTATTTCTGATGTAGCAGGTATGAGTTATTTTTCATAACCATAGCCAAATGTGGGTGTGAAAAAGAAAAAAAATAAATAAACGACCTGCACATCACTAGTGCCAGTTAATCTGACTAGAAACTTTAAACTAGTTTCTTGTGAATGCATGTGTGTGTCCAGCAATGGGCTGGCCCTCCTGTCCAGCTTCTGCTTTGCTACAGTATGTCTTACAATTTTTGCCTAATACACATTAAAAAAATAAATGTGTAATGAGTAATGGCACAACGGGGTGCTTCATCAAAAAATTGTGAGTCGAAGTGACCTCACATGCAGTGTGCATTAATAGAATGCTTCAACAATAACTATAAATACTTGAACTGACATGTAGAAACACTCTTATGGAATGGAACTTTTCCCTAACACACTGATTAGGACAGAAGTGATGATGAAATGAAGCCTCTTAGACAAGCTAAGCCATTTGTACAACATAATTAAGTAAAATCCTTCGCAATTTAATTAAAAAACGCTATCATATAAGTGTTCTGATTGTTTACCATTCTCTTCCATGCACTGGTGATATTGTTGAGTAAGTGACTTGCAAATGTCAACTATGAGTGCTGCACATATATCTTCAGTCATTTCAGCTGTCTTAATGTTTCACATGTGATCCCATAGATTTTTTTTTAGCTGACCCCACAGATACAGAGACCTGTATATTCCAAAATATGACAAGTCTTGACTGCCTATATATGCATGTTTAGTAAATTGGCCCGGTGTGAGTGTGAGAATGCATAGAAGGGTGAGCCCTGCAATGGACTAGCACCTTATTCAGGGTAGTTGGTTGCTGGCCTGCACCTGATGCTGGCACAATTGGCTCTGGCACCCCTTTACCTTGAATTGGATTGTGAAAATGTTATGTTAGGTTATGTTGAAGTGTCATAATGAGCAAAAACTCAAAAGGCAATTGAGGAGACCAAAACAAAAAATACCAACTTGGTAAATTTTGAAAAAAGAAACACCAAACATGCAAATAATTTAGTCGACTAGGTAGGAACAAAGCAGAGAGGTGCTTCATGTTCAAAAAAGGGATTCAAAAGTTCAAGATTGAAACGACAATAAAAACAGGAACTAAACAAGCTCACCATTTTTAATATTAAATAAAACTAAAAAAGTGTTTTTTTAATAATGAAGTAGATAGTTGACATTTAGGAATGAAAAAAAAAGACTAGTATGTGGAACTGAGCATTTTTGGTGTTAAAATGCTCTTAAAATATTCATTTTAGGGACAAATTTCACTGAAGTTTAATAGGGCCAATATCACAGTTTTGTCAAAAAATAAAATTTAAAACATTCCATAAAGTTTAGTAAAGAGAAAGTGTTTAACCCAATAATAAATAAGAGGTGGGCTAGGATTCTTCCGGTTTAACGGGTTAGAATATCCTTAATAAATCCATACAATATAAGCTATCAAGAAATTGTGCAGATTCCTTTAGTTGCTATTTTTGTTCGTTATTTTGCTTTACTTGCTTCAATCATTATTTTTGTGTTGTCATCTAATTATTATAATTGATCCTGTCAGTTTAACAGTTGCAGGCCTCAAAAACAAAAACCAGATTTGTGCTCCACATCAAGGGGGTATTTTTCGCACGTGGATTAGTCGTTTAGCTGGATGTAATTGATGACGATTTGCCGTGATCCTGGATCTGTCGGTTTTTCAAAACTCTTGCTGGAAGTGTTGTCATAGCAACACATCCTAATCCTCAAACCTGCTCAGAGCAGGTTTGTTCTACGTAAACAAGGATTAATTTACACACGTAATCAGTGACGGTGCGTGGAAGTCATCCAGTCATGGCTTCGCCATTCATGAATGAGCGATCAATTGATATTGCGCAAATTATACGAAGAGAATTTCATATAGAGAGGGTTTTGCGCGATCGGCAAGATCCTTTATTGCTCCTGGAGGAAATTCTTTTCGAAAGATACTGCTTTAGCCGAGGGGGAATATTGTACCTCAAAGATTTATTAGCACCTTATATTCGAAGTCAAACTCGGCGAAGTCGGGCTCTCACAACCACACAGACAGTATGCATTGATTTGAGGTTTTTTACAAGCGGCACTTTTTTATATACTGTAGGCGATGCGGAAAATCTAACTAAAAGTGCAGTTTGCCAGGCAATTCGTAAAGTCTGTTTCGCTCTGAAATATTTCCTTCGGGTTTTCATAGTGTTTCCTGGACACCTGCGTGTGCAGACAATAAAAGAGGCGTTTCATGCCATTGCAGGTAGGTAATACACAAGCTAAATAAAACACCCACAGTTCCATGAAGAATCTCAATCAGCCTAACATTCTCATTACCAGGATTTCCAAATGTGATTGGGGCACATGGGACTGATCAGAGTGGAGTTTGATCAAACAAAATGTACCTCTCCTCCTGATGAATAATCAGACACAGTGTCTTCATCAAATATTTGACCTTCGTCAATATCTCGTTGGTCAGACACAGGTTCAAGGGATATGACATTCCCTGCAACTGACCCAATAAAAAAGAGGGCTATATGGAACATACCTATGGCACACATGGAGGACAAATATATGCAATGACCATCCTTTAACTGAAATGAAGTGACCACTGCATCCTGCCACTGGTTCTGAGGAGGAGCTTCCCCCTGGAATGCCCTCAGAAACAGGGCGATGGGCATTTTGCTGGAGAGCCAACTCTTCTGCAGGGGTTAGGTGTGGACCGCGTGGACCTCCACCTGTTTTTTGCTTGTCTGCCTTCTTATTAGCTTTAAAATTAATGTTCTTTATATTATATATGATTATTTATGTCAACAATTCTTTAAATAGTTATATACCAATATTTACCAGTTTGAAGTATATTCTTGTCCTTCACTTTAACCTGTTCCCATGTTCTTCTTGTGCTCACTTTTGATCTGGAATTATGACATATTAAATAATAATTAATCTAACACATAGGAAATGAAACGCTGTATTCAGAAAGTACAATGCACACTACTTAGCGTTTAATTTGTCGGCCACTTTTTGCCAGCCGTCTTTTCTGATCTGGACTGCTGTTGCAGTGTTACCCCTTGTGCATATTAAATCTTGAAATTCTTCGTGTCCTTTGAAGAAAAGGTCTTGCGCCGCGTGTGTGAAAAAAAAATGCGCCCGTTCTTTCGTCATTTTGTTACAGCCTATCAAAGACTTGCTGATCATGTTTTCTAGACTCAATATATATGGGCTTTTCACTCAGCGCGGGCGCGCGCATTCATCTCGTATGATTAGATCCAGCTAGACTAATCTAATACATGGCTGTGTTTGAAAAACCGACCTATCCCAGATGAGTGTCACCGGCATTAACTTATCCAAGATGAGGCACCTGATCTCAGATGATTTAAGCGACGTACGAAAAATACCCCCCTGGTCTAAACCAAGAATGTATGTCTCACCACTTCTAGTAGCCTAGGCCCAAACTCAAAAGACAGGCTTATGACCTGCACAGGCCCAAAGTAGAGCAAAGGCACTAAAACATCAGTAAAGGTGGAGAGGAAAGCTATAAACCTGTGGACCAAGAAACCAAAACAAGGTTCCTTATTTATCATAAGGATTTAAAAGTATTCCAAAGAAAAGAAAGGCAGAAGCAAAAAATAAATAAAACAAAATAGGTTTGAAATTAACAAAAAACCCAATACAAAATTTAAAAAACAGTAACTCACTTAAAAATGCAAAATTGAGAATTAAAGAACATGAAGGGGTGGGAGGTGGTTCCACAACTGCAACATCAGGTGGCCTGCCCTCCCAAAGGCTCAATACAGACACAACAAGGAAAATAATATAAATATAATTAAAAATAAATTATTTATACATTCGCATAACATAAAAATGAAAAAAGCAAACCCAAAAGCATTTACAAAATAATTCTTAACAAATAACAAAAATATCAAATAGAAAGAAAAGACACTTGAGCCAGGGATAAAACTTTGGCTGCAACCTGACATTTTCCATTTTATTTGCTATTTTCCTCATGCCTGCTGCCATTTTGTTGTTTGGTTGCATGCTATTTGTGATCTATCATCTAATAACACTTAACCTAAAAAGTATGACAGAAAACTCAGGAATTTGTCCAATCTTTGGATTGATTATACTGATGATCTAAAACAAACAATATAAGTGTTATGCAAATCAGACACTGAGATAGCAGCAGCTTACCGCATACAGGGATCAAATACCTCTAAACCTAGGACTCTTATTGTGTGTTTCTGAAAATCACAATCTAAAGTACATATAATGTTACATCTCAGACAGAAACAAGAAATTATATTTGAAAATAAAAACGACAACCAAAAAGTATGACAGTAAACTCAGGAATTTGTCCAATCTTTGGACTGACAAGACGGATGATCTAAAACAAACAAAATATAAGTGTTATGCATGGAAAAGATAACTACAGTGGAACCTCGGTTCACGAACGTTTCGGTACACGTACAAATCGGTTTACGACCAAAAAGTTCGCCAAACTTTTGCCTCGGTTCACGACCACACACTCGGTATACGAACAAGCCAGTTTCCCTTTCGGTTTGTACATATCTTGCTCCATCGTCACAATCCCCCTCGTGTTCTTAGATCCGCAGATCAGCTGCTCCTAACCGTTCCCGAGGCACATTTTAAAGCTTGTGGTGAAAGGGCTTTTTCTGTCTGTGCACCCAAGCTCTGGAACTCCTTACCTTTAGTGGTTAGGCAAGCCACTTCAGTCACCACATTCAAATCACACCTAAAAACACACTTCTTCACATTGGCTTTTAATTCTTAACCTGTCTTATTCCCACTTGCTTTTTGCTATTTCTCTGTTTTATTGGGTCCCCTGACCTGTTTTTTTTTTTAGTGTCTCTGTTTTAATTCTCTCTTAATGTTTGTTTTTTTTTTAATATTTTGCTTTTAGTCTTGCTTGTTTTCACTGTACAGCGCTTCGGTCAGTTGTAATGCTATGTGTTTAAGCGCTTAACAAATAAAAATGGTATGGTATGGTATATTCAGTCTCCCCCTGTGCATTTCCTGTGCAGTGAGCAAGAGAGAGAGTGAGAGAGCGCGACACACACACACACACACACAAACACAGGCAGCACGAGAGAGAGTCGTGCATACACACAGGCAGCGCAAAAGAGAGCCGCGCACACACACAGGCAGCGCGAGAGAGAGACACGCACACACACAGGCAGCGCCAGAGAGAGACAGACGCACACACACAGGCAGCGTGAGAGAGAGAGCAGCGCGCACACACAGGCAGCGCGAGAGAGAGACAGACGCGCAAACACACAGGCAGCACGAGAGAGAGAGCCGTGCACACAAACAGGCAGCGTGAGAGAGAGATCTGGACGCATAAGGTAGGAAGGCAGTTAAAGAATACACTGGGCTTGATTTTGTTTTCACTTCTGTTTACAGCGATCGGTTCGTAGCGTGCATTGTTCCAAAGTTACTTTTCTTGGTGGTTTATTAAATTATGGATTTTTTCAAATGTTCATTTTTTTCCCTGTGCTTAAAACTCATTAAAAAAAGTGTTTTTAGCCAGCGGTTGGTAGCGCTATAGCGCGAACTATTGCAGTGTTAGTTTTCTCTGTTGTTCAAGGTTTTCTCAGTGTTATTAAATGTTTTTACATTTAGTTTACTATTACGCTGTGCATTCTATGGTTTAATTAACTGTATTTGTGCTTAAAAACTTAAAAAATATATATATTTTTACATACAGTTCGTATGGTCTGGAACAGATTAATTGTATTTACATACAATCCTATGGGGGAAATTGCTTCGGTTCACAACCAAATCGGTTTACGACCAGAGTTTTGGAACGAATTATGGTCATGAATCGAGGTTCCACTGTACTTAGCATTCGGCCTGTTTACCTTTGCTTTGCTTTGCATTGCTGCAGACTTTAAATTTGGTTTTGTTTTGGGATTTGGTATTTGGCTTCTCTGTGTTTAACATACTCAGACACCTGTTTGAATAGTACACAGCTAAAGACACTAAATGGGGGAAACATCTATTCTCTTTCCTTGGAAATTCCATTATTCTCTAGTTATACTCATACAGCTGTCCTTGTGGAGAATGTTTTCCACAAAGGAAAGTATAAGCAAAACTCTAGTCTTTTTGAAATGGGCTTGTCATCATAGCGAAGTCATTCCTTTTTCATTGATTACCATACCCTTGACTATTGAGTCTATAGGGGGCATATTCAACCCTTTCAGTTGATGAATGTCTTAGTCTGAATACGCAGCTGTTTATATATTATGTTTTGGGGCGGTCAACTGAGTACCCCTTTCAGTTACATTGCCCTTTATATGGACCAACATGGAGCTGACAGGAGAATGATTATCTTTCTCTGCTCTCAGAGACACAATTTGAATACTATCTTCAGTATTATTTATTATTAGAGGTACAGAACATATTTCTTCTAAAGGGTTTCTGGTTTTATTGTACTGAATTGCTTTTTTCCAACAGTCTCTTCTTTTAATGTCAGGAACCTGGGAGGCAGGACTACTTTCCCAGAATTAACATTCTCGCCAGGTAAGCTATTACATGCAGACAAAGCAGTCCTTTTTCATTAAGAAATTTTATCAACCAGTTCAAGCACTGTTTTTAAAAAATTCATGTGCATTTAGCGTTTTATTACCCTATGTTTAGACTTCTTCTTTTGCCCATAGGATCAATGAATGAAGCCTTTCAATGAAGAGACACTGTCTCAGTCTGAAGACCAATTAGTTGATTTGATTAAATTTTCCTTTGGCTTGAAGGGCTCAGACAGTTATCTTCCCCACTTCACGTGGAGTGCAGAACCAGGTTTTTGTCCCAGGAACCCAATGAAGATGACATGTAAAGGCACTGTCTTCAAGTAAAGGGAACTTTATTAAGTATGCAACATTTATTAAGTATGCAACATTAACATGCAGTATGTTTTACAACATTAAACAGTGCTTACAGAAAGCCGAGATCAGATATGGAGTCTTGTATCCTGCCAAACTGAAAGTGGACATTCAAGGCAAGCTCTACATTTTCACTTATATGGAGGAAGAAGAAAAAGAGCTAAGAAAACTGATCCCGACACTTTTTGAAATATGATTGTGAGTCACATCCTGTCCTGGCATGGCAAAAAAGATATTACTGGCTGATCCACTTGCAATGATACTGGTACTGTAATTATACATCATTTTCCCTTCTGGGCCACTTTTTGTTTCTGCTTTAATTACAGTCATATGCATATACAGTATGTACGTATGTGTACATTGTTAAAAAAAAATTTTAAGGAGACTGTATAACATCATACCCTTGGTTTATTATATTAGGGCTTACTATGCTTATCCAGGGCTCCTGTTTAACATCATTCCCTGGGTTTACTCTCTCAAGACTGTTTAAGATTATATCTTATGCTTATATTATTTGGACTATATTGTCAAAAGACAATATACAGTACATCTCTAGATGGAACTAGATGGGGAGAGAAAAAGAGCAAACTATCGCTAATCTATCCTTTTAATTCATATAAGTGTCAACAAAAGTGTGACAATAGGCTTCATGGCAATAACTCCTGGGAAAATTGGAAATTAATGTCAAAGCAGTCTTATCTTAAGATTACAAAATAACAACAAAAGTTCAGAAGAAATGTCTCCATTAGCGAACAGTTAACGAAAGTATTCTCTCACCTAACAGATCTAAATGCTAAAATAGTATTTTTACAGGAGACCCACTTATTAAGCAAGGATCAGTTTCAGCTGCACAGAGACTGCACTGGCCAAATATTCCATTCCAGCTATACAAAGAAATCTAGAGGTGTGTGAATTTTTATACATTGAACAAACTCATTTGTAGTATCAGATGAAGTATCTGATCCTGAAGGGAGATATGTGATCTTCATCGGTAATTTATTTAACTGTTAGGTGATTTTGATAAATATCTATGCACCCAATGTGGATGATAGGGACTTCATCCAAAATGTATTTGCATCCATTCCCAATGTGAACACTCATAAAATTATAATCGCTGGGGACTTTAATTGTGTTTTAAATCTAGACCTAGATAGGTCTCCTGCCACAGGGGTGATGACATCTAACACTGCAAAGACAATTACACAGTTTGTAACTGATCACATCTTATCAAACCCCTGGAGATTTCTAAACCCAAACTCAACAGCGTATTCCTTCTACTCACCAGTGCATTACTGCTACTCAAGAACTGATTATCTCTTTGTAGATAATTATTTCTTGCCTATGATTAAATATTGAAAGTACAACGCTATTGTTATCTCCGACCACACCCCTTTGATCATGGTGCTAAGATCATTATGCCCCACGTACTCATCTCGCAGCTGGTGTCTTAATCCACTTTTATTAGCAGACAAGAACTGTACAGAATTTATATCCAAGCAAATCAATTTTTTTAGATGCATATATCATCCTCAGTGGTTTCTGCAAGAATACTCTGGGAAATCATGAAGGCTTTCTTAGGAGGACAGATTATCTCACATCTTTCCCACAGAAGTAAATTGGAAACCAAGAAGGTATCAGAGCTAATCAGTGAAATTACTAGAATAGATCAAGAACATGCCAGGTGTCCAAGTAAGGCACTTCATAGGAAAAGACAGGCACTGCATTCAGAACTGAACCTCTTGACAACTAAAGAAATAGAACAACTCATTTTTAAATCAAGACATCATTACTATGAACATGGAGAGAAAGCTAATAAGATAGCTCAACAAATCCACAAGCAGGAAGTTTGCAATGCAATCACCAACAAAGACAGAGACAGAAATCATTGACCATAAAAATATAATGCGCGCATTTAGAGATTACAGTAAGTATTTATATTCTACTGAGTTTAAAGAAGACAAGACACAATCTAATGCATTTCTGTATGCATTACGGATACCACAACTAGATACTCTCAGTGCAGAGGAATTGGATAAACCTCTGGCACTATCAGAATTACTAGATGCTATTAACTCACTTCAGAGTGGGAAAGCAGCAGGCCCTGATGGCAACCCTGCTGAATTTTATAAACAATTCTCAATTAAGCTAGCCCCTTTTATTAGCAACATTTACAGAAGCTAGAGACAATAAAATTCTACCTCAAACTTTTTCCCAAGCATTAATTACAGTCTTTCCTATGAATAATAAGGACCTATTACAATGTGCATCATACAGACCAATTTCACTGCTGAATAATGATGTTAATATACTTTCCAATGTCCTAGCTTGAGGGAATGAGAAAGTGCTTCCTTTGGTAATATCACAAGACCAAACTGCATTTATTAAAGGCAGACACTTTGCTTTCAATCTTTGACGCCTGTTTAATGTAATATACTCACCCACAAAGTCTAACACCCCAGAGATATTATTATCATTGGATGCAGAAAAAGCATTTGATAAGGTTGAATGAAACTACCTTTTCACACATTGGAGAAATTTGGGTTTGACCCAAACATCTGCGCATGGATCAAACTACTGTATACCAGTCCAGAAGCTTCAGTTTGTATTAACAACATTAATTCAAACTACTTCAAACTAGACTGTGGCAGTAGACAATAATTCCCCTTGTCACCACTGCTTTTTACAATTGCCATTGAACCACTGGCAGTTCACTGTCAAAATGCTTCTGAGATAAAGGGGATTATCAGAGAAGGACTTGAACAGAAAATTTTTCTATATGCAGATAATATGGTACTGTATATATCAGACTAAATTTAACTTTCCAGCAACATATTTCTTTCACTACCTTCAAATTAGAAACTTGGTTAAACAAAACCCGCCCAATTTTCCTCACCTCCCTCCTACCTCTATGCCAGGAAATATATTGATCAGTTTTGAGGACTCAGACATCTATCTATCTATCTATCTATCTATCTATCTATCTATCTATCTATCTATCTATCTATCTATCTATCTATCTATCTATCTATCTATCTATCTATCTATCTCTGTAATTTATAAAAACATTTTACAGTCCCTCACTTTCAAAGATCCAAGAGTACAGTGGGAAAAGGATCTCTTACTAAATAACTCAGAAAAGGAGTGGAAGGTAGCAATGCACAGAATTCACTCAAGCTCCATATGCACCAAGCATGCAATTATTCAACTTAAAATTTTATATCGAGTACATCTGTCTTGTTTAAAATTGTCCAAAATGTTTACAGGGAAAGATCCAACCTGTGAACATTGCAATCAAGTTCCAGCCTCATTGGGCCATTGTGGTGTTATGGGTCCACAGCTCTTGCAGCAAAGGCCGTTTTATTTAAAATAAATAATCGCCGCGCTCATGGCTTAGCGAGGGGGCGTGGCGGCTATAGCAAGCCGCAGGGCGATCCGCGGTGGGGGCGTTTCTCACCTAAGTGCACAGGTGGGAGACTGCCCACATCCGTGATTGTTCCTGTGGCTAATGGGCTGCAGCTGCCATGTCCTCTTCGCATATATAGAGAAGTGCGAGCAGGTTAAAAGGGGGTGAAAAGAAGTAAGAGAAAGAAACGGAGGTAGCAGGAGGAGGCAGGAAGCAGCAGGAGGAGAAAGTCGGTGCGGGAGAACGAGTGAGTGCAGGTTCACGGGCAGCTGTACTGGTAGCTTGGGTGTATGGCCGACACCCGAAGTGTAGCAGTAGTGGTCGCTCCCGCAGAGTTGTTTCTGCAGGGCGGGAGTGACCAGAAGATGGATGACTCTCTGCGGAAGGCAGCGGGAGTTGGACTTGGGGCGAGTATTCCACAGCATGAGCGCCCTGGTTGCTGTGGAACCCAAGTCGCTGGCTGGAAGAGCCTACCGGACCCAGGGATCGGTGAGGCAATCCAAATAGCGGAAGCAGGCAGAGAGAAGGTCAGCTGCAAGGAGGGCGATTCTCCTGTAGAGCACCCATACGGGTATAGCAGGGGAGTTGCCAGAGAACAGAAGACACCGGGCTTTTTGATTTTAACATTGTTACTTCCTGTATTGTTTTACCTCATGGTTTTTAGAAGAGTTTATTGATTTTAACCTCCACTTTTCATTTTACGGATTATTTATTTATTGAATGAACTGCACAGCACTTTGTTTGCACTTTGGATTTATTTGAATAAAAGCACTATTGCACTTTTTATACACCATCCTCTTGCTCAATTGTTTATTGCCTCACTGACTAGCTCATCGGTGACATTACTGACGGTGATGGGTTCAAGGGCTCCCTAATAGAAGAGGAGCATGGAGCTGAACCCGCATCGTGACAGCCATATACTTTGGACGTGCACCAAATTAACATCATTTTGGACCAAAATCTTTAAATGCCATTCAGACAGCATTGGTGTCACAATCCCTCCTAATCCACTAACAGCTGTGTTTGGTGTACTGCCAGATGGGCTTAAAGTGGAAAAGGAAAAACAAACTGTAATTGCCTTTACTACACTATTGGCATGTAGACTTATCTTGCTAAACTGGAAGAATCCTAGCCCACCTCTTTTAAGTCAGTGGGTAACTGATGTTATACTGTATACTAATCTGAAAGTGGAAAAAGTCAAACTCTCACCTAGAGGATCTGTACAAAACTTTTTCAAAACGTGGCAGGATCTAATTAATAACATTTTAGAACAAGCATTTAAATTGAGGAAGCAGATTTTCTCACGTCTTTTTTATTCTATTTATTTTACTAATTTATTGATTTATCTATTTACTTATTTTTACTAGTTTAAAGTTTTAATCTGCTGGCCTAGCTCTCTTTCTCATGGGTGGGGGTTGATGTTTTTCGAACCTTGTTTTGTTAAACTTGACTTGCTTGTATGGAATGTTATTTGATTTAAATAAAATCAATAAAATGCAAAAAAAAAGCTATTAACTTAAATGAGCTTGATGGACTAAAAGATCTCCTTTCCTTAGTGAAATTTCTTTTGTTCTTATGTTCTTAAGACAGGAAAGCAAAGAACTTCATGCTGAAATGAGCTGTCTTCTGTTTTGGAAAAGATCTTGATAAATGACTTAAAAGTCTTATAGGTTTCACTTAAATTTTTTTCATATAATTTCCAGAATTGATTTGGACTGCTAGTTCCCATTTGGGTTTTTGGAGTACTGAGTTCAAATTAGTTTTCTTTTTGTTTTAAAGGCAATAAAATATTTTTGCATCTTCCTGCAATGCCATCTTGAATTCCATGAGTGCCACCATTTTGTGGTTATTGTGGTGGCAGTTGCTACTGAGTGGCTAGGATTGCACACCCAGAGGTTCGGAATGTTTGACATCATGAGCAGGATATGATAAAGGTTGATGTCAAGTATTTTCAGACTGTCTGAGTTGAAGCAGAA
Organism: Erpetoichthys calabaricus; assembly: GCF_900747795.2. Taxonomy (NCBI): domain Eukaryota; kingdom Metazoa; phylum Chordata; class Cladistia; order Polypteriformes; family Polypteridae; genus Erpetoichthys; species Erpetoichthys calabaricus. The sequence goes on from NC_041398.2 coordinate 126,106,142, forward strand.
ACCTTCACAAGCTTTGTGAAATTTCTGGATGAAACATTGGGAGAGTGTAACTATTAGCTAAACAACATGGACTGAATGGTCTCTTTTCCTTAGTCAAATTTCTTATGTTCTTAAGACAGGAAAGCAAACAACTCCATGTTGAAATGGCTATCTTCTGTTTGGAGAAGATCTTAATGAATAAGAAGTGTTATGATACGTTTATGTCAAGTCAATCAGACTATGTTTATAAAGCACATTAAAAAGAGCCTAAACTGAATCAAAGTGCTGTACAAGATACTGTAAACTAAAAGAAACAGTTAAAATATATATGAACATCATAAAACCGGAGTCACGACAAACCATACATAAAAGATATACTCCAAATACCCCACACACACATACACACTCTTAATCATGAATGTACATGAACCAGCATATACAAACATAATATTTAACATCTTATGGGGGTCAAAGGCCAGTGAAAACGAGTAAGTCTTAAATGATGATCTACTGTAAAAGTAACTAATGTCAGGACAGACCTAATATATTTAGGTAAGTTATTCCAAAGTGGGAACAGCCAACACAAAAGTCCAATTCCCTCCTTTGCTTCAACTTCAAACTTGGCACCACTAAGAACATCTGGCAGGTAGACCACAGTGTTCTCATTGGTGTGTAAATGTGAAGGAGCTCCAAAAGGTGTAGAGGGGGCCATTACTTGATTTTAAAATCAATTCTGTAACAAACTAGAAGTGAATGGAGTGAGGTAAGTATTAGTAAGATGTGGTCACACTTGCAAGAGCCTGTTAGTAGGCAAGCAGCAGAGTTCTGGACTAGTTGCAGGCATTGTAACATTGCCTTATCAATACATACTGTACATACAGTGAATTGCAATAGTCCAATCGTGATGTTATAAAAGCAAGAATGGCCTTTTCAAAATCAGTAAAGGAAAGAAAGGCCTTTACCTTAGCTAAAAGTCTCAGCTGGGAAAAACTACATTTAACCACAGAATTTATCTGTCAAATTTGAAGGAGCTGTCAAAAATCACTTCCTTACTGAAGATTTATGATGTATGGTGAGTGATCCAAGAACAACATCAGGGTCCCTCAAAATTTTTCTACTAAAATTTTATTTTCAGATTAATTTCTTATTTGAACTTTTAGGTTCCCTTTTGGGTTTTTTTTTGGAGCACTAAATTAAAAGTTTCCATTAGTTTTGTTATTTTTTTAAAAGTTATATTAAATAGTTTTGCATCTTTCTGTGAAACCATCTTGAATTCCATGGCTGCCACCATTTTGTGGTTATTGTGTTGGCAGTTGCTATCGAGTTGCTAGAACGGGACAGCCAAAGATTCACAATGCATGACATCACGAGCAGGACAGGATAAAGGTTGGTGTCAGGCAGACTTTCAGTTTGTGGATGCAAGACATTTCAAGGATTATATATTCAGATTTTGACAACTGGTTTTCTTGGTCCCGGTAATGAACTTTTCCCATACTTTTGACAATGCTTATCTCCAAGTCCCTTATCAAAATTTCTTGTTACGGTATCTATTCTAATTTAAGTCCAGAATAGATCATAGCAAGTTGTAACTCTGGCTTGTTGACCAAAACAGTCAAAATAAATGCAATACTGCTGATAACAACTGAATTTTATGAAGGGGGATGCTCACACAATCAGATGATTATGAAAGCTTTTTCTTTTATTGTGGGTAGGGGTAGGAGGATAGATTTAAACGGTACTCAGTTTCACTTTCTAAAGTCGCTTAATATTATTTATTTTCCATTAAAAAACTGTTTCAGGAAAATAATTGCCAGGCATAATACAAAAACCTGTATCTACGTTTCCAAAATATTTTAATAGAAAATATTATTGTAGCCCAGAGACTGGCTGCTATAAAGGCAAAAACGAAGGAAGATGAAACAGTAACGTCTGGAAGCTATATGCAAACAGCAAAACCACAAAAGGGGAAAAAAATTATAAATAGAGGTTTTGGCAGACTTTTTTATAATGATGTCAGCCCCCAAAGAGCCCAGAAAGAATCATTTTTAATAACCTGCCTCCTGACTAGATTTGAAAGGCCTAAAAGAGCCTTTTTACAACACCCTTGACATACAAAGCTAACTCTGACCTGTGTTCAAAAGAACATAATTTAAAAAGACTTGTAAAAATTAAGCTTTGCATGAAGTGAAATGTGAATCATATTTCCTTCTGATCTTATCTTTCTCTGCTTTATTTACAGTTATCACATAGTCTGATCTAAAAGTCTTTTATTTTTTTATCTTCTACTACAGTTCATCAGAAATTAATTTTAGTGGATGGATGTTACTATTCTCAGAACCATTTCCTTTACTGGTGGACTTTTATGTCCTTTCAAGCACCATGTTTTTTCAGCAGTTAACCTGGCACTGAACTTAATGAATCGTATTTACCTAGGACAGTCTGGCTGTACATATCTATAGGATTTTGCAACTAAAAATACGTAAGATATGAATCTGAAATAAAAAAACTAACAATTATATGGGCAAAACAATAATACTTTGGGAAATCATTAAGCACCTGTGTGACTGTCAAAAAGCATCTCCAGCTAAACACTTCCATGTAGACAGTTACTCTTTTAAACGTAATTTATAAACATGTTAAACACACATTGAAATTTAGTTTGAAATTTAAGTCTTCTATTATTATTACTTGTGTTGTAAATGTTTTTAGTGTTATTTTTGTGACATCAGAATGACATTTTGTTTGTTTCTGTGGACAACAATGCCACCAATAGCTAGTCATGTCGACCAATGTTGTGTCAGTGCCTTATATCATTATGCTACTGCTATACGTGATGGTGGTGTGCTCCATAAGGTGTCCAAACTTTGGATCAAACCTTAGGAAACATGTCAAAGAAATTACTAAATAGATAGATAGATAGATAGATAGATAGATAGATAGATAGATAGATAGATAGATAGATAGATAGATAGATAGATAGATAGATAGATAGATAATTTATTAATCCCAAGGGGAAATTCACATACTCCAGCAGCAGCATACTGATACAAAAACAATATTAAATTAAAAAGTAATAAAAATGCAGGTAAAAACAGACAATAACTTTGAATAATGTTAACGTTTACCCCCCCCCCCCCCCCGGGTGGAATTGAAGAGTCGCATAGTTTGGGGGAGAAACGTTCTCCTCAGTCTGTCAGTGGAGCAGGACGGTGACAGTAGTCTGTCGCTGAAGCTGCTCCTCTGTCTGGAGATGACACTGTTTAGTGGATGCAGTGGATTCTCCATAATTGATAGGAGCCTGCTCAGCGCCCGTCACTCTGCCACAGATGCCAAACTGTCCAAGTCCATGCATACAATAGAGCCTGCTTTCCTCACCAGTTTGTCCAGGCGTGAGGCGTCCTTCTTCTTAATGCTGCCTCCCTAGCACACCACCGCGTAGAAGAGGACGCTCGCCAAAACCGTCTGGTAGAACATCTGCACCATCTTATTGCAGATGTTGAAGGACGCCAGTCTTCTAAGGAAGTATAGCCGGCTCTGTTCTCTCTTGCACAGAGAATCAGTATTGGCAGTCCAGTCTAATTTATCATCCAGCTGCACTCCCAGGTATTTATAGGTCTGTACCCTCTGCACACAGTCACCTCTGACGATCACGGGGTTCATGAGGGTTGACCACAATGTCAGACCTGCAGTTCCCGAGATGCACATACTGAGGTCTGTCTTTAAAATAGTCCACGATCCATGCCACTAGGTACAGTATGAATCTACTCTCATCTCTGTCAGCTTGTTCCTAAAGAGCAGAGGTTGGATGGTGTTGAAGGCGCTAGAGAAGTCTAGAAACATAATTTTTACAGCACCACTGCCTCTGTCCAAGTGGGAAAGTGATCGGTGTAGCATATAGATGATGGCATCCTCCGCTCCCACCTTCTCGTGGTATGCGAACTGCAGAGGGTTGAGGGCGTGTTGGACCCGTGGCCTCAGGTGGTGAAGCAGAAGCTTCTCCATGGTCTTCATCATATGTGACGTCAGAACGACAGGCCGGAAGTCGTTCAGCTCACTAGGACATGATACCTTTGGGACCGGGGTGATACAAAATGTTTTCCAAGCCTCGGAACTCTCCCCTGTTCCAGGCTCAGGTTGAAGATGCGCTGTAGAGGACTCCCCAGCTCCGACGCACAGACCTTCAGCACTTGTGGCGATACTCCATCTGGCACGAAGTCTCCTCAGCTCTCTGCTCACCTGCACTGTTGTAATTGTGGGTGGGGATGTCTCTCCTATGCTGGTATCAGCAGAAGGATGGGTGGAGGGTGCAGTACTCCGAGGTGAGAGTGGGTTAGGGTGGTCAAACCTGTTAAAGAAGTTGTTCATTTGGTTTGCTCTCTTCATGTCTCTCTCGATGGTGGCACCCCGCTTCGAGCTGCAGCCAGTGATGATCTTCATCCCATCCCACACTTCCTTCATGCTGTTATTCTGCAACATCTGCTACAGCTTTCTTCCTGTACTGCTCCTTCGCCGCCTTGATCTGGACTCTGAGTTCCTTCTGCACGCGCTTGAGCTCATGCTGATCACCGCCTTTAAAAGCCCTTTTCTTCTGGTTCAAAAGGCCCTTGATGTCACTTGTAATCCATGCTTGTTGTTAGCATAGCAGCGTACTGTTTTTACTGGAACTACAGTGTCCATACAGAAGTTGATGTAGTCAGTAGTGCAGTCAACAACCTCCTCAATGTTCTCACTATGTGATCCCTGCAGGATATCCCAGTCTGTAGTTCCAAAGCAATCTCTCAGAGCCTGCTCTGCCTCAGGGGACCACTTCCTGAATGAGCATGTGGTTGTAGGTAGCTCCCTCACTCTTGATTTGTAGTGAGGCTGAAGCAGAACCAGGTTATGATCTGCTTTCCCAAGCACAGGTGTCGCTGTATGCATCTTTAACGTTTGCATACAGTTAGTCATTAGTCTTATTTCCCCGGGTGTTACAGTCCACATACTGGGAGAAGGCAGGTAATGTTTTGTCCAGTGTCACATGGTTAAAATCTCCAGCGATTAGCACAAGCACCTCAGGGTGCTGCGTTTGTAACTTAGCAACAGCAGAATAGATGATGTTACTCGCTATCTCCACGTCCGCCCGAGGAGGGAGGTAAACAATAACAACAATGACGTGTCCAAACTCTCTGGACAAGTAATAGGGACGCAAACTTATGGCCAACAGTTCGATGTTCCTGCAGCAAGTGGAGATTTTGACGTTTACATGTCCAGAGTTACACCACCTTGTATTGACATAGAGAGCTAAACCTCCTCCTTTGTGCTTCCCGCAGGTACTTGCGTCTCTGTCTGCTCTAACTGTGCTAAACCCGGGTAGCTCAACATTAGCATCTGGTATGGTGGTAGTTAGCCACGTTTCGCAAAAGCACAACAAACTGCATTCTCTGTAGGTTCTGACATTTTTCACCAGTGCAGCCAGTTCGTCGATCTTATTTGATACTGAGTTCACATTTCCCAGGATTACAGAAGGCACCGAAGGCTTAAAACGCCACTTTCTTGCAAGCCTCTTCATTTTTAGCTTAGTGCCGGCTCTGCTGCCACGATACCGCCTTCTTACCTTGTCAGGTAAATAGGGAACCACACCGGCTCTGGCATTTGTTCTCAGTGCTTGAAGTTGACTACTTGAATAGACGAGTCTCGGCGTGTAAAAATCCATGTCCACGTTGTAAAAGTAAGAGTGTCCAGGGAACAAATCCACATAAAAGAAAGTGATAGGAGTGATCAATATAAAAATAATTAAAAAAAGAGAAAAATAAAAGGTCTGAGGTGGGTTGGCACCCTGCCCAGGATTGTTTCCTGCCTTGTGCCCTGTGTTGGCTGGGATTGGCTCCAGCAGACCCCCGTGACCCTGTGTTCGGATTCAGCGGGTTGGAAAATGGATGGATGGATGAAAAATAAAAGGTAGAAAAATAAAGTCGTACACGGAGCTGCTGAAAAGTCTGCCACTCTCGGCGGTGCCTGAGTCATGATCATGAATTAGGTGTTAAATTAAAGTGCTTAATTAAAGAATTATTAGGGTTTTGCTGGGCAAGAACATTTTTTTTTCTACAGGTTCTGCATTAACATCTTGGTTTTTTGTTCTTTTGTGACTCCTGTTTCTTATGTTTGACCATCACCTGTTTCTCTTAAGCTTTGTCTCACATATGTGTCAGTGGAACATTCTCCAGATTCATCTGAGGTATGTAATACCATCCTGGGTTGAGAGAGGTGCTGGCACTAACTGTGTCCTTTTCTGTTTCCTCCACAGTATCAAGAAGATGCCCAGTGAGGGCAAATGACTCTGCTGCTTCTGGTCCCCCATCTATAAATCACAAGGCCACCAGAAAGAAGCATCACCACAGGATGGAGCTGCTATCTGGTGACTGACTGGAACCCAGTTTCAAAGCCTGATGGCTTCTTTGATTTCAATAGGCTTTTTCTGGTTTATTTTGCACCACAGAGTGCCTGATTTTGTTTGTTGTTTCTGTTGATTCAACAGGGAAGACCAGGTTGACATCCCAACATTTCTTCTTTGAACTTATCATTCTTCACTCGCCCACGGCTTCTTTTCTCTTAAAACGACTCAATCTAAAAATAAGTCAGTTTGAACAAACCAGTCAAATATGACCTTTGCAGGCTTCTGACCAAATGAAAGGCCGAGCAACACTTTATCTCAGTGCCCTAATTCTGAGCTCGACTTTTTCCAAGGTCTCCTTCACCTTCAGTCAGTTCTGCATTATTTCTTTTGTTCTAATTTATGATCTTTTTTATTTTTATTTTATGTTCATAGTCATGATTAAGGTTTAGTTCATTGCTTCTTTTCATGTTAAATGTTAAAAAATGTAGAATGAAGAATTACATTTTGAAATTCTATTTTGAGTTTTTAATATAATTTAAGATTTTGTGTTTACTGACTTCTGTTGTTGCTCCTTTTGTTTTTATTTCTAGCTTTGCACCTTTCTTTTCTTCTCTTTTCTCTTCTGTGATTTTGAATTTTTCTTTTCTTGCTTACTTATTTGACCAGCTTCTTTTGTTTTCTTACTTAAATTGTTTTGTCTTTTGTTCCTATAGTTTTAAGAATTACCCGTTTCCACCCTATTAGCATTGCTGTGTATGTCTTAGGCAGTTTTTCCTCAAAAACTGCAGGCACCACAATCTTTTGAATAACATTGATTAGCTTTTTTGCAACTATAAATGTGCTATGACAAAATGCCTTTCAGATCACTGTCTGTGTGGAATGTGCATGTCTCCCTTGGTCTTTCTCCCAGTACTCCAGTTTACATCTTACTGTACGTCCCAAAGATCTGTAAGCTATCTTAATGGATCATTCAAAATTGTCTACTAAGTGAGTGGTTGACTATAGGCGGAAGAGTGCATATGTGCGTCTGCGTGCCATGCGATGATCTGTCTTAATTCATTCCTTTCTTTTGTTCAGTACTAAATGGACTGACCTCATCAACCTGAGAAGGTTTAAATGAAATGAATTTAGAAAATGGTTAGAGATGGAGGTATGCCAAGGCTGGTTTGTAATTTTCAGTATCATTCCACTATTATGCATATACCATAAAAAGAACATTCAGTCGTATCCACATAAAACAGAACCAAATAGTTTTCATATTTGTAGTTTTTGTGGGTAGTTGAGATATATGTTGTGGAGTCAGAATTAATATGGACAAAAAAAATAGGCCAAGTACTTCCATTCTTCAAATACTGGCACATATTCATGTGCATTTATACAAAGCTTTCATGATATTAGATTTCTTGAAGAATGTTTTAATTCTTGAGTGATTTTTCTCTGAATTTCTCAGAAAATATAGCTGTAGTGAGGTAACCAGTACACGATTCTGCCCATGATCAAAATGTACACTATCACTGAGAATGTATGAATATTATGTTTTAAATGTACAGGTATTAGATTTTCTCATTAATTTTCCAGTTGTATGTGGCTTTTTGATGTATGATTAGATAGATAGATAGATAGATAGATAGATAGATAGATAGATAGATAGATAGATAGATAGATAGATAGATAGATAGATAGATAGATTATTGAATTAAAGGGAGTTTGCTGTATTTACCATTATCCAGATTGTTTATCCTGATCCAAGTGTTGTTTACCTTAAGTTAAAAACTTAAGAAACTTGGAACTTATTTGCATTGTAGTATAATTTCAATTTAAACTAAAAACTTTTAAAATTAATTTTAAAAACATCATTCACTTCACATCAATATGATTTGAGTTTTTTTCCTTTTTTTGCATTTTTTACTGTGTTCTATAACAAATTGCTCAGAGGTGCCATACTAAGTTAGTAGGCCTAGTTGAAGAACCGGCACACAGTGTACAGTATTAACAAAGATTATACTGTGCAAGAATGTACATAAAATTATGGGATTTTCTGTATTGTTGAAAACATTCTTCGTATCAGGGAGAAACAATTCAAACACTTCTTATTGCATACAAGTCAAGTCGAACTTGTACAACAAATGACTTCATAGTCAAAATAGTTTGAAACACTTCTTAAAATACAAACATTCTGCTTTAGCTATCTTGACAGAAGCGCTGAGCAAGTAGTTATCTTTTAGGGGATTTAAGAAAAACATGGATAAGACGTTCACTAAATATAAGGCACATAAATGTTTCAATAGTTTTAGCATGTAGGATTTTCCATTTTGACCCAGTCATTTGCAGTCTGGTGTACACTATTTGTCGGGTAGATGACTTTATGCCTTTATAATGCTCTAACAAATAGGATGAACAGGCAGAGAGTACTTCTCTGCAACCCCCACTTAAATCTACTAAAAACTAATAAAATCATATAAACCAGCTTTTACAATACTCTGCTTAGCTTGCTGCACATAAATGTGGTTAACCACCCACCAAAGAAAACACGGGACTGTAGCCACATCTGGAAACATATTAATACAATTAAAGGAAGTACTATCACTTGCAAAATGAAGTCAGTTAATATTACAAGCATTTCACCTATAATATGATGACAAACTAAATAGGCCAAATGGCAATGCATGCTCTTTTTGGCAATTTGAATAATACATTAATCCATATTTACCATTACTCTGAATTATACTGTTAATATATGAAAATAATGACAAGAAAATATAATGAATACAATATAATGTGTATTCTGTACATTTAGAGGTACAGAATGATAGTTTCAAATTCATTATCTGTATGGAGTGTTTATGTTCTCCCAATATCTGTGTGTTTTTCCTCACCTTCCCAAAGATGTGCTTTGTAAGCCTTTTGGTGACTCTAAACTGGCCGGTGTGAGTGAGTGTGGGTGTGTGTGCCCTGGCATAAAATTCAGCTGTTGATCTACAGCATGTTTCTAAAGCTACCAGGATAGGTTAATCTCTAACTAGCTTATACAGTATGTGCTTGAAAGGAGGTCGATATTACATAATATGAAATTAGTTCGTTTTATTATGCTTTTAAGTGTAAAACAACCATTTCACCTTAAACATAAAAGTAAATATGTTACCATTAATCAAAAAATAAGCATTGCCAGTAGAAAACTATTAAGTTTAATCAGCCCCTAGTTTCCTCATTTGTTTCACCGTACTCCAAGACACATATCCAAAACATAAACTATACGTTCATGTCACATGCTGCATAATGTAGAGACTCACGTAAAAACAGTCATTTTCATAACCTGTAAGCACCTATAAAAATGAGATATCCTTGTTGAATCCAGGTTTGTGGTATTTAACCATTTTGTTTTTTTTATTCTTCATCTTGTTATCTTTGCAGTTATACAATAAGAATTATAAATCATTACTTCTTTCTCAAATGGAATTCCCCTGTCAATGTTGCTTATAAGTTTCCAGGTTTTTCAAATTTTGCAAGGTATTAATTAATTTTGATACATTGTGTGCCTTGCTATGTCTTGTTATGATTTATTTTAAGCTCAACTTTAAAATAACCATGATCTAAAGTGGTTAACAAAATGAATAATACTACAGTACTTTTAAGCGCTTTTTTTTAAGGAGATATACGAAATTGGGTTTTCTGAGCAGGTCTTCAGTAACTGTGTTTCTTCTATGACTTATTTTGTCAATATATAAATGCCAATATCACTCTCTAAATAGATAGATAGATAGATAGATAGATAGATAGATAGATAGATAGATAGATAGATAGATAGATAGATAGATAGATAGATAGATAGATAGATAGATAGATAGATAGATAGATAGATAGATACTTTATTAATCCCAATGCGAAATTCACATACTTCAGCAGCAGCATAATGATACAATAAATAATATTAAATTAAAGAATGATAATAATGCAGGTGAAAAACAGACAATAACTTTGTATAATGTTAAATGTTAACGTTTACATCCCCAGGTGGAATTGAAGAGTCGCATAGTTTGGGGGAGGAACGATCTCCTTAATCTGTCAGTGGAGCAGGACAGTGACAGCAGTCTGTTGCTGAAGCTGCTCATCTGTCTGGAGATGATACTATTTAGTGGATGTAGTGGATTCTCCATAATTGATAGGAGCCTGCTGAGCGCCCTTTGCTCTGCCACAGATGTTAAACTGTCCAGCTCCATGCCAACAATAGAGCCTGCCTTCCTCACCAGTTTGTCCAGGCGTGAGGCGTCTTTCCTCTTAATGCTGCCTCCCCAGCACACCACCGCGTAGAAGAGGGCACTCGCCACAACTGTCTGATAGAACATCTGCAGCATCTTATTGCAGATGTTGAAGGACGCCAGCCTTCTAAGGAAGTATAGTCGGCTCTGTCCTTTCTTGCACAGCGCATCAGTATTGGCAGTCCAGTCTAATTTATCATCCAGCACTCCCAGATATTTATAGGTCTGCACCATCTGCACACTCTATACTCCTACTTTGGCGTAAAGCTAACATGCGCCTAAAACAAGTAGTACAGTTTTACTTAGCAGTTTTACTTTCTGCTAAGGAATCTAACAATGGCTGATCACTTTGCTCACATTTATTGTATATGTTTCTTGGAGATATTTTACAGAATATGCTGTGCCACTGACTGGAAAATATGCGAATACATCAAAACACTATGCGCTTCCTTCTTTTCTACTTAATAAAAACTCTTCTCTAATTAAAATTAACATTATCTGTTGTCACAAACATGTGATTAGGAGACGTTTTATGGGGGTTTATGGGCTTGAATGAGTGCATGTTCCCACCAGACCAGGGATTGGCACTGCCCTCTAACTCCTCTTCTCTTTTCCTGCAGAACAACAGATGAACCATCAGCCTGAAACCACTTCCGATCCCCAGAAGACAACCTAACGTCACTTCCTGTTCTGGCCCCAAAAACCCAAGACATCATTTTCAGTCCCAGGATGCCTCTCTACTATTATGTCACTTCCTTTTTCTGATTATATATGACAACCATTTTGTTTGTTTTCTCAGTTCTGTTTTGGACTCATGTCTGTAAAGACCTATTCCTACCATAACTTCAGTGCAAGTATACGGGGTGGATCCTCAACTCTTTTATGCTGTTCGTGTACTTTCTTACACTGTATAACATTTTACATTTAAATGAAATGTAATCATTTTAATGAAGTAAGCCATCCTTACTTTTAAGCTTTCTGAAATGAGAAAAGTACAGCTACTGACTAACGTTTGCACTTTCACCTAAAGTTGTCAGTTTGTTTTTGCTCAAAGAGCATCAGTATAGCTTGTGCAGTGAGGCATTGCAGCTTACCAAACGCACAACAGCTCTTTACATGCACTTTTACCCCATGAGATTGGTCACCTTTAAAAAAGGCCTTGAGTCAAAGTTTAATCAGCAGCAAAAAAAAGGCCACACTCGTTTTTTATGTGCATTGCATAATACCTTGAATGTCATAAGATGGACAGAGATGTCAGTGTGGTCAGACACTATGGATTAAGCTGATCCACCATTTCCCGATTGCAAGCAGGGTTTCAGCAGAACTAAAGAACAGATGAACTTTCAAGATCTGGCTGGAGAGCAGGACCAACACATCAGACTGATTCATTTGTGACACCATTTTAGATCTGCCATCCCAGAATTCCTACACCAGTGACAGAACATTGAGGGCCTTAAAGGCCTTCTGCTCTCAACTTGTAGTTACTTGACCCTACAGCAGTATAATGCTAGGTTACACACACACACACAGCTGTGGTCAAAATCATCCATCTCTCCTGCTATTAATCAACACAGAACCTTTAAAATGCCTTGGACTGCCACTTTCAGTGTTGTGACACTACCTGATAATGGTCGGTGGCTTCATCAGTGGCCACCTTAGGAATGGAGTAACATCCCACCACTGCAGATCCAGAGGTTTATTGGCTCTGTGCACTGGATCTCACAGTTCACCCTTCCTACCGGTAACCTAAGAGGTAAGGATGAAGAATAACTAATAATACAAAGGAGGAGGAGAGGAACAGAAACATATTTGGAAGAACTGCCTAAAGACATTGTGTTTTTGTTGGCTGAACCATCTCTATCATAATGTACCAATCGGCCACAACATTAAAACCACATGCCTAATGTTGAATAGGCTCCCTATGTGCCAACAAAACAGCTCTGACCCATCGAGGCATGGACTCCACAAGACCTCTGAAAGTGTTCTGTGGTATCTGGCCTGAAGACGCTACCAGCATAGCCTTTAAGTTTTAAGTTGTTAAGTTGAGTTAAGGTGGGGCCTCCATGGATCAGACTTGTTTTTCCAACACAGCTCATAGTTGCAACAATCTTTAAGGTGGGTGGTATGTGTCAGAGTATCATCCACATGAATGCCACGATCCAAGGTTTTTCCAGCAGAACATTGCCCAGAGTATCATACTGCTTCCACCAGCTTGCCTGCTTCCCATAGTGCATCCTGCTGCTCTCTGTTCCCCAGGTAAATAATAAATATGCACGAAAACATCCATGTGATCTAAAAGAAAACATGATTAATCAGACTATACTACCCGCTTCGATTGCTCCATGGTTCAGTTCTGAAGCTCACCCATCCATTGTAGGTGCATTCAGCTTGGACAGGGGTCACCATGAGCACTCATACCAGTCTGGCTATGCTGCCACTTACACGGTAACCTGTGCTGCACTGTGTGTTTTGACACGTGTTCTTATGGCCAGCATTAAGTTTTTCAGGAATTTGTTGCACCCATGAACCAATCACCAGTAATTGTTCCTTGAACCGTTTTAGGTAGGTACTAACCACTATTTACTGGGAACACCACACTCTCATTTTGGAGATGCTCTGACTCATTCGCCTAGCCATCACAATTTAACCCTTGTCAAAGTTGTTCAGATCCTTAGGCTTGCCCATTGTAATGAGATAATCAATGTTATTCACTTCACCTATCAGTGCTTTTAATGTTGTGGATAATCAGTGTATATACTGTGAATACTCTCTATTTATCATTTTACAAATATATATCATATCATAACATTCTTTAACCCAAACAATACAGCTCTTGGACACAGGAGGCCAGAGCCTATCCTGTTAGCAGAAGTGTCAATGCAGCAGCCAGCCCTAGACGAGGCACCAGTAAATTTATGGGCCTGCTTACTTACATATCCACCCTCAAAGTGGGTGAATTTAGATATGCTACCAAACCCTAACCTGCACATCTTTGGGCAAGTGAGAAGTAAACATGGTACCTGGAGAAAAACCCACTTAAATACACCTAAATGTATTGTATTTGTGAATTTATACAGACCTTTGACTTTGTCAATAAAAAGTGTGCTAGATAAAATTCAAATGAACTGAACTGATTTGAAGTTCATATGTGCTTATATATTACAGAATTTTACATCAAAATATTGTTGCAGAAATAAGCAGTATTGTATTCCTTGTAGCAAAGCCACATATCATTATCTATATACTACATATAAAATCAAAAGGTTTGTGTCAGTCTGTAACGTGATTCCTTGCAAATCAATTTGACTAGAAATTTGGTGAGGGAGTTAATCAAAAAGTTATGATGAGATAAGTTCTGGAAAATCAAAAAATGAGGTAAGCCTGCACAACCTGTACAAAGTAAGCAGTGTTCCTGTCTTTCTTATGGCAAACTGCATAATCAAACTAAAAAGTAACATGACAGAGAGCAAAAGAAGAGCAGTGACTTCTGCAGAGCAAGAAGCAAATTGCACAAGCTGATTACGTGATAGGAAGATGTTGATCTTGGTCTTAATCAAAACCTTATCATATGATACACACTGGTGAAGTCAAAAATGTGGTTAGCAACAACTTCCATAAAGTTTTTGGGGTTTGCATCTTTCTCATGGCAAACTGCACTGGCAAACTCATTAGAAGTTGACAAAGTAAGCAGATTAGAAGGTGACATGAAGGTGAAAATGAAGAGCAGCAACATCTGCTGAGAATTAAGCAAATTGCAGAAGCTTATTACGTTTTAGAAAGAAGAATGACAGTGTCGGCATTTGCTGCCCATCAAGCACATGAAGCATGGCAACCTGCTAGTACTTGCAAACTACAGGGGCTGGAACATTGCGGTATTAATATTACTGGTGAAGTGACTTCCCCATTTGTTGGAGTGTAAATGGTGGAGTAGCAGATTGACTACCATGCTTGTATGGGCAGGACTTCAGGTTTCTGAAGTAACTGCTTGCGGAACCTGCGCAACATTTACAAAGTGTTCACACAGTAACGTAGTGAGTCGATGTTGAGTTTGAATCTTAAAACTTACAGCATCCAACCCAGCCCTTGATCAGCTTGGTCACTTTGACTGTCAAAAAGCAAGGTGCATCACCATACATTTAAAAGCAATGATAATAAGAAAGAAAAGAAAAGAAATGAGAGGAGCTCATTCAACTGTGGTAGTAGCCTATAGAAATTAAGTGAAAAAAGCTTGGGTGAAGCTGAAAGTACATCATGGAAACTTGCATGTCAAAAGCATTTTCCAATGTGGTCTGTGCATCTTGAAAAATGAATCAGAAACCCAGACTAATAAAATCTGCCACATTATCAGAGTCACGCTATAGTTTATAGACTTCAGTAAAGAAAAGCCTCATTTACTCAGAATGTGAAGGATGACTGCTGGCTTTCCTGACTGATAACATAACTTGATCTGTTTACCACTTTTCTGAATGCTTTAAGAGACCTGCACCAGTGTTAAGCTTGAAGTTTTATTGTCAATTCATCTCATTATTCTGCCCCCCTAAAAACACATTTACAACAATACTTTTTGCTGAATTCTGCTAGAATATGGGCTTATTGTTCTGTTGTGATGATGAATTACAGAAGTCTGTGTGATTACACTTTTTGCAGTCTTTCCACATGTGTTGATTCTCTTCACTTTTATTACTATTTTTATATTTTAAACTAAATCAAATGGTAGACACTGGAGGCAGTCATTGGCCTGCAGGAAAGACATAACTTTTACATTATAACTTATAATTCAAAACAGATGCTTCTGTGTGTTATACATGGCTGAAATCCCAAACTGTTCTGGTCAATGATTTAAGCAGGAAAAAAATGTCATCCAATAATGTCAAAGCTAATGAGCCTAAAAGGAACTGTAGATTAATATTTTTACTTTTTTACACAAATAGTAGATGGGTCCTTGATGGCTCTAAATAGTGATGCACACTTGGCACCAGTCTTTGACATCACACATATTTTGTTAAACAAGTCTCCAGAGGACAATGTTGTTCAGCACTGCAAGCTTTCAAATTATGTTTTTTTCTTGTTGTTTTAAGAGGATGGTATATGTAGAGCCATTAATTGCAAGATGTTCTGTTCAGCTCGTTTCCTAATTTTCTAATGAGTTAGCCTATATTTACCAGTCATGCAGCTAGATTGACGTTTAAAAGTTTTGCATCATCATTACATAAATATAATAATAGCTTTAAAGTAATTGTGATGGAAACAGGGCACCAGTGAGCCCCAAACCCCAACCTAACCACACAAACACAGTCCCTGATTCAAACAAACTGGTGTTTATTAAACACAATACTTCTCAAAAGCACAAGTTATCTCTCTACTACAATCGCCTCTCCTCTCTCCAGCACTGCCCTCCTCCAGTTGAGTGTTGCCCCCGTCTTACAGGCTCCACCTCACCTGGATAAGGCAGTGCGGTCCCTTTTATTGAGGACCCAGAAGTATTTCTAGTGCCAGGGCTTTGCCCGTAGAAACTACTTCTGGGTCATTCTGAAGTCCCAATTACTAAGGAGTGTATCTCCCCTGCAGTGCCCCATGGGGCACCCACGGACCCCAGCAGGGCCATTCTGCCAGACTACATTTCCCAGTATGCCCTACTGGTTTCCAATATCCAGGGCCGCTGCCATCTAGCGTCCTGGGGGAATAAACAGTCCCCATTAATAGTTCTTCCCTGTCCTTCCTTGTTTGGCCTGGCCAGTAAAGATGCCGTAAATATAACCTTTCAGGATGTTTTTCCATCCACCTGGGTGTCCTGTCCAGATAAGGTAATTATTCCTGTGTCTGGGATGTCCGTCCATCCACTTGGTGAGTCTCGTTTGGGTAAGATCCCTTTCTCTGTCTCTGTTGGGATGCCTTTCTGTCGACTTGTGGCCTCCCGTCTGGGTAAGTAACCTTCCCCTCCTCTTAGGGATGCAAATCCATCCCTTGTGGCACTTATATTATGTACTCTAGATCTAATTCACTAAAGCTAATAGCAGAGTAGAAGTTCAAACTCCAGCATTAAATACAAAGATCCCTTTCCTAGATTTTTCCTTGAAGTTCATATGAGAACCTGGGCTCCGGGCATTATTAAATTACATTGTGGTCACACTTCCATGTTGCATTTTGCAATCTTTGTAATTGTATTTCTGGTTGTTTATTTATTTTAATGTTATAACAATGGTTTTATTGTGGCACTGCTTTGATTTTCATTTTGGTTGCAGGCACTGCCATTTTGTAATGTTTTGTAGTTGGCAACGACACTCATTGTTAACCTCGTGGCTGGTTGTAGCTGCCTGTGTGACATTTTGATCCGAGTGTTGGTTCAAACACAAATAAAAAATGGTCATTGTATTGGAACAGTTAGGAGAAAAACACCCAAGCTAGTGAACAACCTTTTCTTGTCTGAAAATGTCTTTTTTCTAGGATTTATTTTTGCTTCTTTTTCCAGTTTTGAAGTTGCATTTTCTCTGACTTTTTGGTTAATAATCAAATTTACGAGCACAGTGATGTTCATGTTCTCACTGGGCTCTGCACATAGCTCTATTTTATTCTGCTGCCTTTCCCTTTAATTTCCACTTTTTGTGTGAATTATGTTTTTTCCTTTCATCATTTGATATATGGTTTGGACTTTGCAATGGTTACTCAGGCATGCTGCAAAGTATAACAGCCACCTGAGGCATGTCTATTTAAGACTCGGTTTCATCCTTGGCATTGCTTGTTGGTGGATTTTGTTTGCTGATCCTGCAGCCCTCCTTTAGAAACCTTAAGGTTTTAGTTTTGAGAAGTCTTTCCTGATGACTGAATTAAGTCTTGAATGTTTTTTGGAAAATGATTTTGCTTGTATTTAGATGATGGTTTCCTTTCAGGTTCCAGCACTGAGTTTGTTTCCTTACATTCTAGGTTATTTGGGGTATCCATCCATCCATCCATCCATCTTCTGCTACAGAGACCTTCAGTAATATTTCTCTTTTGTTAGATTTCTTCATTATTGTTTAATTAAAGATGTGTTATTTCTTCAACCATCTATTAATATGTTGAAAATGCTGTTCTGTTATTTCTATTTCATTAATTAAGAAAAATAATCAGTATTAGGACTTCTTTGAAATGACATTGTATGAATTTTCTGTATTGGGAGTGTTTTAGTTTTTGTTGCTCATTGTTATGTCACCCTGTGTCTGGTCCTTAATTCAAGTTTGTTTTTTCTTTTATTTTACTTTTTTTTTTCTATAGCACATTTTCGTACAAAGAATGTAGAAGTAGATAAAAGCATGAACAAAAAAATGGCATCTCAAAAATAATAGAAAAAAATCAATATGTTTTATAACATAAATATGTAAGTAATTGAACAAGTAAAATCTTTATATAAAGATTAGTTTTCTAAAGATTAGTCTGATGCTATGGTCAGATGGCCAGAAAGACTGAAAACATAAAAATAACTCCAGCTGGCGAGATACTGGAAAAAATCTGCAGAGGTTCCAAGGCCAAATAACCACCAAGCCCCCAGTGGGCATCCTACCTAATATAAATGTCCTTAAGTCATACCTTTTTGTTTTGTCAAGCTTCATCCTAGTGGATTCGATGCAGTAGGTCTCATCAACAGCTGGAGTATCCACTTATGTTCCAGCGTCACAGGCAGCTGCACAGTACTTGGATCAGGTGGTGGTGTAAAAAGCCACGACAGAAAAAAACAGAAAAGAAAGCAGAGAACAGTTGAAGCTAACAAAGGTTAATATATTTAATAATATAATATAATTTATTTATAAGCATGTATAATCTATTAGAAGTACAACTAAATGTATCAATGAAAAGGACAAATTAAAGAAGTGTGTTTGTAGACATTTTTAAAAATGTTCCACAGTATTAGCCTCTATCAGTAACATATCCCAGATTTATGGTGCATAGAGATGTTGTGCTGTTATGTTTTATGTAAACTTATAATTTTTGAAATAATTTCCTGTTTATTTATTCTGTATCATTAATTCCTTTTATCTACTATGTTTTATGCTCAGCAGGTCATTGAAGGTTGTGGAGTGCAGGTCATCATTTGTAAGGCCTGTTCCAATTTTCTGTTTTTTTTTTTTTTTTTGATAATTTTTGCTTTTTAATAGATTTTGCTTTAGATTTCAGATTGGACTTGTTTATCTTTGGTTAACTTTTTAAGCATACCATTTTTGTCTTCTTTTTGCTAGAGTGGTGGCTCTGAGGCTTGGGATCTGCGCTGGCAATCATAAGGTTGGCTGTTCAAATCCCGCAAATGCCAAAAGTGACTCTACTTTGTTGGGCCCTTGAGTAAGGCCCTTAACCTGCATTTGCTCCCTTCTGGGTATGACGTTAATCTGCATCCAGACCTGCATGTAGGCCCTCCAACCTGCAGGGAAAAGCCTGGGGGTTGGTGGCAGAATTGGCACTCCAGCCACCATAAAAAACCTCACACTGTTCCACTCCGTCTGAACTAGTGTGGTGCTGAGGTGTCACCCATTGCACGGCTGCACTTGGGTCCTAACCTGGGGTCCTGAGTTGGTTTGTCATGTGGTGGGTGCGGCAATGCGCTGTATCAGCGCGTGCTCCTAACCTCTCTCTCTTCATTTTTAGGTAATAAATTCTTTCACATTTACAGAACATTGCTTTGTTTATGTCTCAAAAGTTTTGTCATCTTCTTACTTAATGGACACTTTTTTGACGTTTTCAAGCATTAGCCCCATTTTGGCCTTTTGCAGGTCTTGCTGCCAGCCTATCTGAGTTTGGGGCCAGGTTGATGGTGTGCCAGCTGTACAAACCTTAACAACCACATTGCTGGAATTACCACTATTAAAATCAAAATATTCCAAAAGTACACGGGTCTTGAAAAAACATCATTAAAAAAACGCATCTTTATGTTTTCTACTTGGAAGGCATTATAAGCATTGGATATGTTTTTCCATATAATACAATATTCTGTGAAAGAATATTTAACACTGTATTTTGTATAGTATAAATGTCAAAATGAACTTGTTCTCTTTTGTGTAGTAATCTTACATTTTCTAATTATATTTACTGCCTTTATAACTATTTGCTTTCGTAAGTTGCGTTAGATATAGCCATCTGCTAAATAATGAATAATAATATGAATTATGTTTGAATAATTTGCCATACGCAGAGAAAACTTCATTATTAATTGGGAACACAATGTAAGATACTGATTCCAGTATTTTTAAAAAGCACATTTTATCCCTTGCCTAGTTCAATCTGCTGTTATGACCTTGACTGGTTTGGATTATTTTTTCATCAAAGGCATTGCAAAAGAGAATACAAAATGCACCATTACACCGAAAATCTATGATCCAGTGGGATGATTAACAAAGAAACCTAAAGACATTTGTTCCTTGAAATGCATTGTTTAATTGGTGTTGTTTTGAGTTGCTAAATAACACACATTATAAAAGTACAAAAACATGCTGATTCAACCAGGAAATCTTTCAATTCAAAGTACTACAAGTACTACAAACCAAGAGTCAAAAATCAGAAAAGGACAAGGCCTCTTGGTCATGGAGAAAAATAAGAACAAAAGTGTAAGGTGTATAATTGAAATAGAAATAAAGCAGTCAGACAGGCAGGAAGCTGGGATTGGACAATGTAAAGACTATCAGAAACGGACCAGCCAGGAAATGATTGTTATCCAGCTGCACATACACACAAAACGTTACTAAAGAGTGCAGCAGAGCACAACAGGGACTGGCTGGTTACACAGAGAAATCAAGACATTTTAGCCTTCTGTTTCTATGTGTTCAGCAGCTGCATACTGTAAATTAACAAAAGTAAACACAATGAGAAGGGAAAAAGTACAGCTAAGTAAGCAACTGCACTACAACAAAACAACATTAAACGCTGTCCTTAGCAAAAAAAATACAATTTTTAAGATACAAAACACAACATAGGCAGTAGTCATCATTGAGAGCAGCATAGCTGGTTCATATAGCTACCGCTTGGGAAAAACAATCAGTCAGACAGCAACTAAAAAACAAACAGGAACAAGACACAGAGGCGGATAAAGAAGTTGTCATGTGGTGTTGAATTGTTCCTCTGCAAAGGCAAAAGCAAAAATGAAAAAAAGTTCTTCCTTCCTTTCTTTTTCTATATTTTTATTTTGTGAAGTAGGTTTTTAGCAGCAACAATAAGACAAGAAACAATGCATAGTGCAACAAGCTATACCAGGCTTTATGACTAGTTAAGAAAAGAAAGCTAAACGGCAGAATTATACAAAGCCTGCAAAAGCTTGCTTCACTTACCAATTATGCTGTGTTCAGTTTGAGATTAACAATCTCCAAAATAACCAATAAAACACTACAATCAAAAAGTCAACGCTGTAGACAAAAAAAGAATAGAAGCACTCATAGTCTCCATCTATGGAGAGGGCAAATGTCCCTGTCTCCTAAAGTTAGGGGGGCGTAATGTCTCAATCCTAGAGCAATGCTAGAGAAAATTCAAAATGGCAATAATGAGTTGAGAAGTCCATACCAAGCATGTTTGACTCTTTATGTTGCTACAGGCTACTAAAGCTACATTCAGATTGCAGTTAAAGATGACCCAAAGATGCTTCGAGTGGAATCAAGATGAGCCACGACTGGTGGAAACAAGATGTGAAGGAGTGTTATGTAAAACAGCTACTGTATGTGACAATTCCATAATGTCAAGGGGAACATTTCATTATATATAGAGTTGTCTGTTTTCAAGACTCTCTCAGGAAATGCACACTAAAAGAGTTTCATTTCAGAAAATATGTAATAATTGGGCGGTATTGACAGGCTTTCTTTTTTTTTTTGCATTTCACGTTTCTCTGAGTATACTGAATCTGTGTTACATGAGTGAAAAAAGACAGCTCTCTATTTTAACACGTAGCTAAAGGTAATGGTGACAGCACAATCATAATTTTAACCATGAAGGCCTATAAGTCATAAACATATAAATTAAATTCTTGTCCCTGAGATATACTGAATAGCCTAATATAATTACAAAATTCAATTGAACTGAAGTATAATGATTATCTGTAAACACTTACCTATGATGTCTGTTTACTGTATTCTCACCAACATATGCAAAAAATGTAATTTCACCATCCAGTCAATACATTATGTCAAGGAATATTTCCACCAAGAGATCCACTATGAAGAGCATTTTTCGTATGCCAGGAGTGAATTTAAAGAGTGTAATTGACCTGGTTATAGATGGTGGTGAGCAATGGAGGACAATCTTTGCAGAATTTTAAAGCATATTTTAATGTAATGAGCCCATGTGAGAGATGTTTATACTTTGAATAAAATTAGTCTTTAGGAATACATTCAGATCCTGTAGTTGCATTCTTGTTTCTGTGCTGATTCTTTTATTATATCCACACCAGTTTAAGAATTATTATTTTTATTGTTGTTGATGGATTATTATCTATGTTGTAGGCTGCATTTTCTTGCTCCCATCCCCATGTTTATGATGTTTCGGACCTATGGGAGTAATAAACAAGAAAATAAATTCTTAAAAAAAAATTTATAAAAAGAGTACAAGCACATGTCAAAAAGGTACTTAAAATTTAATAATAAAATGTCAAAAGGGCAGAATCTGGGATCTCCAAAAAAAAAAAACTAATGACAATGTCACACCAAACAATTTTACATCTGTCTGATTATTTGCATATTTCCTTAGTTATGTAGCATCATTCTCTGCATTTGATCTATGATTTTTTTATCCCACAAGTCTTTGTATTTTAAATAGAAGAAGTTACTATCACATTCAATTTTTTTATTTTGTGAACCCACTGGAGGTGGCAGCCAAAGGGGAGAATGAAGACAAAGCTGATGGTCATTATGAACAGTACTGCACATCTTCTCTTTGACATGCCATTTTTGAGTATTTTAAGCCAATGAGTTATTCAACAGATGTGTGTCAAGAAACGCTCTTTATACCTACTGCAGTACACCTGCACAATGCCTCGCTGTGACTATGACTGCTCTTTTTATCTTTAGCCAAGTCAGAAGTTTCCTCTCTTTTTAGTAATTACAGTGAGTATTTGAGGAGGGCTGTTGCTTTTTGTTATATTTATTTATTTATGTATTTTTATTGAGGTTCTGTAAAGCTTCTCTGTAGAGTTTCTTTAAATTGCCTCCTTGGGACAAATATAGTACTGTCTATTTAGAAGAAATAATATCCATCCATCTATCCATTATCCAGCCCACTATATCCTATCTATAGGGTCACGGGGATCTGCTGGAGCCAATCCCAGCCAATACAGGGCACCCAAGGTAGGAAACAAACCCCGGGCAGGGCGTCAGCCCACCGTAGGGCGAAATAATGTGCTCTTGTTTAAATTAATTTTGAACACTGGATTTTTATAGAACTCTAATAGCAAATAGGATAGTGATACAAATATGTCAGTAAGATAAAGCGCTGTGTCAAGTCCTTCAGTACTTAAAGCTCCCCAATGTCCATTTGTGCAAGTAGATGGCGAAAGTTTCAATGGGAAATGAAAATAAAATTTGTGACAAAGGACATGTCTCTCTGGTTCCACATTCTAAAACAAAGAAATCAGGATTTGTGTTATTTACATGCAATTAAGCTACTGGGTTGTAGTATAAAGGTTTAATCCATTCAAATATACTGGGAAGAAATACTAATTTATTAAATGCAGTGAATAAGTCACCCCCATTTGCCTTTCTGCATCCAAAGATTATAAGAACTCAAAACTTTAGGGAATTTGCTGCAGAGGTTAAGATTATGTAGATTTTACACTGAACTGTGGAGACAACAACAACATTTATTTATATAGCACATTTTCATACAAATAATGTAGCTCAAAGTGCTTTACATGATGAAGAAAAAGAGAAAAAAAGACAAAGTAAGAATTAAAATAAGACAACACTAATTAACATAGAATAAAAGTAAGGTCCGATGGCCAGGGAGGACAGAAAAAACAAAAAAAACTCCAGATGGCTGGAGAAAAAAAAAATAAAATCTGCAGGTTGTGTGATGCAAGGAGAATAGAAGAGGTCATATCAGGCAGGTTCATAATGGGGGATGGACAAAGGTCAGAACATTTTAATAACCAGCACACAAGACATGATGGCAAATTGAAAGAGAAATCAGGAACAGAAGGAAGTCAAAAACCGAAAAGAAATTCAGTGCTGGACCTAATTGATAAATTATCTAAATTCTCTCTGTGTTTTTTTGATAGAATTCATCCACTGAGGAATGAAGCTACTTTGCTGAGCATAAACAGAGGATGGTAATAACAAAATACAAATTAAAGTTTTTCCAAAAAAAAAGCTAAGAACCTCACAAAATTAGTTCTCCAAAATTCCAAAATGAAATAAACTACCATCCAGCACTTAACTTACAAGAAATAATGTTAATTTATTACTTGGACATGCTTTAGAGGTCCAATAATAATTCTCTTCTTTTATCTAATCCAGAAAATAAATGCTTTCTCTATTCTGCTCAACTGAACTTTCACCAAAATTTAAAATATCAGTGTTTAGCTGGGAAATTGGTTTAATATATTTTTAATTTTTTGGGAGGAGGAGAAGTTGACACCTGGTGTTATCTTTTAGGTTTGATTTTTTCTGCTTTGGTTTCAATAAAAATGCGTAACATTAATGGACATAATTTAACATATTTTTTTAAAAAATGTAGCATTGCAGATTTCAGAGAGTGTTAATGGTTTCTCTAGCTCCTTTATGAATGATATAGGGAATTTTAATATTTCCACTTTATGAAAAAAATATGACATTTAAACAAGTAATGTGTCATTATACTGCTTAAATGTGTTTCTTATCAATGTTCAGTATCTGCCTCTGGTCACATTGTTGATTTTACCAGAAGACTATTATGTATTTGATAGGCTAGCATTTTATTAGCCTTTTGTCTTTGTTCATAATACAGATAACATTATTAGTAATTGCAGTTCCAATAAACTGAATTTGGTTGAGTGAGTGATCATTTAAATTGATCATTTGCTGATGCCTTCTGATTAGTAATTTACTTTTGCGAGAAGCATAAGAAATTATGTCTTCCCTCAGGTATGCTTCTCGTCTTTTCCAGTAATTTCTGGCAGACATCTCCATAGATATGTTAGTTTAAAAAATACATATATATTTGTATAGAAATAAATTTACTAAAATCTTCATTTGACAGTAATGGATATTAATTAATAAAATGTCTTCTGACAACAATAGATATCAAATCTCCAATTACAAGCAATAAAGTTTGATATTTTAAGCTCCAGTATGAATTTAAGCATGGTTGCTTTGTATGTTTTCACTCTGTCTGTCTGTTTTTGTCTCTGGGTACTCCAGTTTCCAATTATACATCACAGAAAAACCACATAAGCAAAACTAAACTGGCGTTGTGCAAATATCGGTGCATATGTGAGTGGAAACTGCTATGGACTGGCACTTTATCTACAGTGTTGCTGTTAGATTAGCTTTCAGCCCACACTCATGATCGAAATTGGATTAAACAGGTTTGAGAATTCTATATTACTGTATGAAATATGAATTATGAGTTGTGAAAGATAGAGCTAGAATAAATATATATATGTAAGTGTGTGTACGCATGTTTATTTTTATATATTTTTTCTTTTTTTCTCTTCTCTGTCTTTTGCTGTAGATTATTTTATAAGTTTCAATAATTTAAAACATACTTTGGCATTTCTTGTCAAGACAAGAATCAAAACTCAGTCAAATGTTTTTGGCAAAATGTATTGTTATCATTTTCCCCACATGAAAAGGCTGAAAGATGTGCTTAGGTTTGCAGCCTACCATGATAATGATAGCTTTTAGCAGAATTTCAAATGTTGAACAATAAAGAGTATGAGTAATTTTATTCATTGATCAATAAATACTGGAATTAAATAAAATCTTTTGTTGTAATCCTTTGGTAAGATTATAATGAAAGCTTCTCAAAATACTATGCCTGGAGGAGTGAAAGCAGACACAATTCTGACTCAATCTATACCCAAGCACACCTGGAAATGAATGGTAAGGTAGCCAGAGAAATGACTCAGCACTTCAGCTGGATGGTTAATATTCTTTCTAGCGTTCTAGTGAAAGGTTTCATTAAGCCTTCAATTTGTTTACTTAGTTTTATTCTATTAGAGTCCCAAAAGCCAAAGTTCAGCTAAGTTAGACTGGGTATCAGTTAAGAAACAATGCTGGATGATATGCTACTCCATTGCAAAGCACACTAATGCATGCACACATACACACACACACACACACACACAGATTTATAGTTGTCAGTTAAATATTCACACACCTCTTTGGATTTTGGAAGGAAGCTAAATGCACAAAAATGCAAAGAACATCCAAATTTCAGAGATAACAGGCTGAGAAACAATAACTACTGCTTCACAGTGCCACCCTTAACCATTCATTAATATGATTCATTCATTAGTATGATTTTGACCATGCATATAAACGTGTGTCAGTATAGAAAATAGGGAAAATATAGTTATGTTTTCATGATTGCAGTAGTCAATTTGGGACATGCATGACATGTAGACAATTTTAAGGAATTCACAGGCTCCAGAAAGAAGGAAAAGAAAGACAAATTCAGGTATTGCAAAATAAAACATTGTCATTGCCTACATATTTTTTTGGCAGAACCTAGATAATTATTCTCCATCACTTGCTTGACACTGTTTTTACGTTATCATCATGCAGGTCAGGTGCATTGGCGATCCTAAATTGGCCCTAGTGTGTGCTTGGTGTGTGCTTGGTGTGTGTGTGTGTGTGTGCGCCCTGCGGTGGGCTGGTGCCCTGCCCAGGGTTTGTTTCCTGCCTTGCGCCCTGTGTTGGCTGGGATTGGCTCCAGCAGACCCCTGTGACCCTGTAGTTAGGATATAGCGGGTTGGATAATGGATGGATGGATGGATATTTTATCATTTTGTTTGTGACATCCTCATACCACCATTTTGTGTCAATCAGTGCATAGCCATTGCCATGTAATCTGCCATTGCTACACCTGTTTTAAGGTTATGTGATCACATTTTGTCTATAAAAGAAGGTGGTAGCCATTGATTAGAGTTAAACGTTTGGATTCCTTTAATTAAAAACACTGTTCCTTGCAAAAGTTAGGGGCAAACTAAAACGTTATTTTCATGACTTCTGCTTTCCACTTTTGAGTGTGAGTTTTAGCTATAATTTCTGGTTTTAAAGAATCAATTGTTGTTAGTTTACCCAGCTTTTTAGACTCCTGTTCATTTCATGGTTACAAATTGGTGCCCTCTTTTATTATTTCCATCACCCAATCTTTTATTGCATTCTGCGATCAGGCACTTACTCTTTTCCTTTTGCAATATCATAAAATAAATAGCTGGAGTAATTTACACACAGATATATTGTGGAATTAATTTGTGGAAATGATCTTTAAAAAATATTTTATAACTGCCACAAATTTCAAAATGGTTGATTACATCTTCTATCAGATCATCTTCAAATCATTGTTATGTTTTGGCCTTTATTCCATCTATGATTCCATCATTTGGCCTTTTTTTGCACTGCATTGTCATACTTTTTACTTTGCTGAGGAGTTTTCATTCATTGCTTAAAAGTTTCAACATATTTGTATGTTGTATGATGTTTTCACTCCATCATTTTATATTCTCTTTTTAGAGGGCTCACCACCATTTTGTGGCTGACTGCATTGTTGGTTACAAATTGTTGCCAGTCGCGTGACAGTCATGTGATCTTTTGAGTCATCATTTATCAATAAAAAAAGGTTTCTTTCTTTTTGTTCTTTATTTCACCTTATACAATTTCTTGTATTAGGAATTTGTTAGTTTTCGCATACCCCTTGGGGTCAGAGCACAGGGTCAGCCATTGTATAGCGCCTCTGGAGCAATTACAGGTTAAGGGCCTTGCTCAAGGGTCCAGCAGAGTAGGATCTCTTTTGGCAGTGACAGGGATTTGAACTGGCAACCTTCGGGATACCAGCACAGATCCTTAGCCTCAGAGCCACCACTCCGCCCAACTCTGCCCTGGTTGTGGGATGCTAATCCTGTTGTCTACATTTCTAGATAAAAAAAGAAAAGAATTTCTGTACATGTAGTTGTTTTTTTTCTCAAGATTCTTGTATGTCTGTAGTACTAGGGTGTTGTACCGTGTTAGCCATCATGAATGAAGAGAAAAGCCAAGCAATGCCTGAAGAAGGGGCCTGAGTTGCCTCGAAAGCTTGCATATTGTAATCTTTTTAGTTAGCCAATAAAAGGTGTCATTTTGCTTGGCTTTTCTCAAGATTCTTGCTAGTTGTTTTTATTTGACATTTGTTAATGAATTGGGCCTTGGCATTTTGGTGTTGGTTGCTTTTCCCATTTTGAACTTGGCCCATTTCTACTAAGATAACTCTCATTTCCTGGTCCTTTAGCAGTACTTTCTGTTTTAATTGTGTAAGTATGGTTCATGAATATAAATGTATTCCTTCCACCTTCTCCTTTGTGGTGGTAAAATTAGGTTGAGTCCAACCTACTTTGAAAACTCAGTTATGACAAATTGGTTATGACTGGTATTAAATGTGCTCAGACCTTCTGTCCTGAGCTTGCCTCAAGTAGGCCAGACATCAGTCATTTATGAGACAGTTACTGAGTAGGTGGGGATAGCGTACTGAAAAGGAAAGCAATGGCTGGTGGCATTACTAAAGTACTGTGGCCTGTAGATACTAAGCAAGTCTTGTTGTGTCTATTAATGCAGGTTAAATAGTAGTTTTCTCAGTGGTTTCTACTGTTAATCAGGAAATCATGCATAGCCTTTAGAATTTGTTTAATTCCGTCAAATTCATGATTAAAAATTAAATTTTAATCTCCTCACTTGTCAACTGGCCATAGTTCATCTGCTAATTAATGGACAAATATTATTGTGTATTTATATTTAATCAGTTTATGCCTTGTTCTTTGTGTGTTTTAATAAATCTGTATATATATATATATATATATATATATATATATATATATATATATATATATATATATATATATATATATATATATATATATATATATATATTTATTAGTAATTAGTATAATCTATTGCATACTTGTATAGAATTAATCATTCCTTTTAAATTCCAGATACCAATCTTAACACTGAGCTCAAGAACATCAGCATGTGGGGTGAGTCTAATCTAACTTGTTCCACCAACAAAAGGAAATTTTTTGACACAACATGCAATTGTAACCTAGACTGGACAGCTAGTGTGAAAGGGGCCTCTTGACATGTCTCACATGTTCAGTGTTTTTCTTTAAAGTTCACAGAATTGCAGGTAAGAAACATTTTATTCAGAGAGGAAGCCACTGTTGTTTATCTAGTTAAGCGGCTATATGGACATTGTTTTCAGTTAAAAGCAGGACTCTTAATAGCATCTATTTATACTTATTGTAATGTGTTAGCTCTTCACACAGGAAGACAACTGGGGTTGAATTGCAGCAAACAAATTATTTGATCAAAGTCATGACAAAGTAGCTTAGTGTGAAAAAAGTTGAATCTGGCTCTGACAATACTTTGAATATCAAAAATGTAAATTTAATTAAATATGTAAATTAACATCGGGGATACTCTCAGTTATACATTTATGGCTATTTAGTGATTCTCTTAAAATTCTTCTTATTGTATCTCCAGCTCAACTAAGGGAACCTGATTCTTTCTTGCTTTCATACTTGTATTACCCTCTGTCTTTGGCCTTGGAGTTGGTTGAATAAACAACAACTAAAATGTGATGAAAGTTGGCAACACAAATGCAGCATACTGTATATGAACAGAATTAGAGTGACCTAGATGCAGTGTGCACTGCTTTGATGGATGATGTAAATTATGCGATTAAAGCTACTTTTATTATAGGCCTATTTCTTGATGAGTCTACAGACATAAGAAGCAATAAATGTCTAACCTAGAATGGACACTGTACATTTATTTAGTCTGTTGGACATTTATAGTACTTTCTAGAACTTCACTCTCGTAACTGGGGAAGGTGAAGAGAAGGAGAACAGCAATGGACAACACATGAACTTTTGTAAATAGCAAACAACAAATTTGGGCTTTAAAAAAATGCTTCATTGTATTGTGTCACAGCTTACTGAGCAGCCTCTAGCTGTCACATCTGGCATTGTTAGTAGGATGTCAGAAACTCTTGCAAGATAACTAAATGCAACCTGATACTGGATGAACTGCAGGAAGAGGACTCTTGACATGGCAATGGCTTGAGGAACTTTAAGCTATTGTGGAAGAGCTGCTAAGTATTGTACACAAAAGCCAAGATGATATTTTCCTGGGAATCATACAAGGTCTGGACCTTGGAAATTGCCAGGTCAAATTTCCTGGAATATCGACTTTGGCATCTGTTCACACATATGTTATGTGGCTTAAGTACAGGTCAAACCATACTTTCTGATTAATGAACAATAAAGTTACTTTACAACAAGGGAAAAAGAAAATCTCAAAAAATAAAAGCCATAGCTTACAAAAACATTAAAAGTCTGTCTCTGATGTGGCAATTAGTGCTCTTATCACACATTTAACACAATGTTGGAGGAATGCCAGATTGAAAAAGGGGTTATTTCTTGTTTCAGCTGACATGGTTTCAGTTTGACAAGACTAACTATTCTTGTATTAGGTGTTGAGTGGTAGCTGTGAAAGTGTTGTCTGAGCAACGTTTCCTGAAATGAGCCTGAAATATGTTAGAGTGGCAGCTTTATGTTATTGACTTAGTATATACTGTAGGTGTATTCAGCTTTGTTCTTAAAGTCGACACACACACGCACACACATTTATTCATTTTAAAACATGCCCCATGTACGAGACAGTTCTGCAAGGAAGTACTGTAAGAAAACTACTAAACAATGCAGTGTATATTAAAAACTAAAGGAACAGTTTGAGTATGATTTCATGATGGAATTCAGTTTATTCTTAAAATAAATTCTTGCAGCCATGTTAAAATAATTGTAGTTAAAAACATAATTACAGATATTATAAGCACAATAAATATCATGTAAATATCACAAGCAGCCAGATAAATGTAGTGTAAACATGTATGTAGGCAGACAATAATTTTGTAATTCTTTTAAATTGTTTTGTCCTCATGAATTTCCTCATTATTCATGGGACACTGAGCCACAAACATTAGTAAAAACATTCTTTTTTAATAGAGTGGCTTCGCATAGAGGAGTGGACAGCAGAAAAAGGAACATCCCAGACAGATGACGGTGCTACATGTCTGTGAATGGTTGTTCTGCTTTCTTCAATAAACTGACATTTCTTTTTCACCATCAAGCTGTCTTTCTTTAATATAAAGTTTCAGTCTAAAGCTGTCTCTTCTTCAGATTTCCCTAAAATGATCAAACTAATGAGATGAATGATCATATTATCTTGTTTATAACATAACTATTACATGAAACTACATGAAACACTATTTGTATCTTAAATGCAAATTATATTATCTCCATACTGCAGTAATGGCTACAGAGGAAAGCACCTTATTTTAATATTAGCTTTATCAATGAACTTACATGAATCGGTCATATAACTATGTAATTAAAGTTTATAACAATCATTTACTGAGAAAAAATAATGCAAATAAGCTCTTCAGTTAAGACATAGCAATTGTGAGGTAAATGACATATTTAAATATGAGAGAATGACATGAACATTTCTATTAAGCATGTTCTTGGACACATCCTTGGTGTATGCCAATAGTGGGTCATGGTTCTTGTAATATGTATATATATATATATATATATGGATGTTTGAATGTGCTCCATAGTTTAATGCTTCAGCACTAGATAAGATAAATAAATAAATGTAATGGATGCTAACACCTTCCTTTCCTTCAATAGGTTCTTATTATTATGATCATCGTCTTACTCATCCATTGAGAAGATCGATTAGCTATCCTGTCCATTGAAATATTAACAATAAATTGATTATATTTTTGAAGGTCTTTTTATTAACGCTACTCTATTTTTTTCAAATGTCACTTCACCTAGAACTCTATCCCATTCTGTTTTTGTAAGACTCTTCTCTATCTGTTCGAGATTTTCTTTCTAACATGAACTTTTATTTTTAAGATTGTGGGTTGCATCATTCTGCCAAAAGATTGTAAAAGTACTTGAGTTATATGCACTAAATGCTAGGGGTTCAATAAGCTTTATACAGTGAATCTCTTTTTAGTCAGTCTAACAAGTCAAGACGGACTTTCCTCTTTTTGGCACTTTTTTGGTAGTTCTTATCCCTAATCCTGCTTTACCGTTCAATGAAACTCCAAGGTTGATAGCTGTGCACATGAACCTCTAAGAAAAAAAAATGTAAGAGTCTAGGGAAGATTAAAGAAAAGAACAAAATACAATAAAGGATTATAGGTTTAATGTAATAGACAAAAGTTTAATGTAATAGAAAATGCAGTAAGTTAATGTATTCCCTACTGTATATAACACATAGGTTTTATAATATAGTTAAAAGTATTAAAGGAAAAAGATCTTAACAATTAAGAAGCCCTGACACAGAGATTCTGCCATTCTACTCAGTCTTAAAAAATGGCACGACTGACTTAAATAATTTTCCAACCATTAAATAAACTGGTCAAACCTGTCATTTGTGTCCCTTTTAACATCCTTCTAACCTTAAAAGGTAATCATGTTCAGTATTCGCCTTTTTCATATCCTTAATTTAAAATATATAAAACATATAAAATATACAGTATATATTAAAACATTTCCTTGTGTGATTACTGTTTTATTTAAATTCCCTTGTTCCCCATCCTGTTTTTACTTAGTTATTTTGAAAAGTATACTTGTATATTATTTTAAATATTTTAGAGCTGAAAGGATTTGTCATGACACATCCTGGTTCAAAAGGTCATCTAAACTACAGCCCACAAAAGAGGAACTAATTCTTGTGGTTTTGCATATTTTGTCCAAACCAACCTTAAGAGGTTTTCTCAATCTCTTTAGTTATGCACTTTTACGTGATTTCTACATTGTCTAATTGAACTGACAAAAAATCATAAGTTAATCTTTGTTTTTTAGGCCTTGAATATCACCAATTCATTTCTGACCTGAATCTGTTTTTAGACCAAACTTTTTCTACCAGGCCAAGGTGGCTTGTTTTCTTGACAAACCATTCATCCTCTATTTGAGTAATTAGGTGTTTGTCACTGACTGCAGTCTCAATGGATTTCATCAGATATCATTCCCTGCTCATATTCTACAGCAAACAATATATTTGAACACAGTATGTATATTTTATAATTGTAATAGATATAATTAAATGATGAAGTTTATTAATTTCTATTTCTATCTGTGTAATGTTTCATAATGAAAACTGGGACAACAAAAAGTAATCAATTTTGACCAAAGCTAGTGATTAAGTTGGTCTGAGTCATCAATATAAAATGTTTTTTTTTTAATCAAGTGTGACCCCTGGCAACATTTTATTCAGAGAAGTGACAAGAGTTTACAGCTTGCATCCATCTGTTATACAGTCTGCTGTTTCTAACTCCTAACCATCTTGTGAACTTTAATGTATCTTCTATATCTTGGAGGTCCTGTGTATGATCATGCATGCCATCCTCTGTACTTTAGAATCCTTACATGCAATTCTTTCTTTCAGTATATTAGAACAGGGGTAGGCAACGTCGGTCCTGGAGTGCCACAGTATGTGCAGGTTTTTGTTCCAACCCAGTTCCTTAACGAGAACTCAATTATTGCTGATGAAGCACATATTGCTTAAGTGACATTTTAATGCTTCATTTTAGTGGTCTCGCTTGTTAAGGTTCTCCAACCTTAATTGCTTATTTCAATCTTAAACTGCTGCATTCAGTGTTTTAATTGCTCCTTATTAGCAATAAGATGTAAAAGACAAAGCAGCCAGCAGTTCTCCAGCTAGCTTTTTTCCAATTACATCTGTGTGTGTTCATCATGCACAGTTTGATTTAATAAAACACTTAATAGAAAAATGTGACAGACTGAAAATGATCTGTTTTAGGCTTCAAATCATTTGGATGATATCCTTGGAAAGGAAAAAAATCTACGATATAAAAGCCTTACATTGCACAGACTAACAAGCCATAAAATTAAATAAGGTCTGAGATTGGCAATGATTGGTTTCTAATTAAGCAATTGTGTTGGAACAAAAACCTGCACATACTGTGGCACTCCAGGACCGACGTTGCCTACCCCTGTATTAGAATACCATTGTATCTTCTTAAAGGTTGATTCTCTACTCTTCTTTTCTTATAGTCTGTAGGTTTTTGTATGTGTCTAAGAATTAACCAACTTTACAAAAAAAAACTAAATATATTTGAAATTTCTTGAAAGTGTAATCATTTATATATTTCCACTTAGTATTTTCTGCAACAATAGTAAACATAAGAAGTGCTATGTGTTTTGTTTTTTTTTATTTTCAGCAATCAGTTCAGCAATTGCAGTATACAGTATCTGACACCTACTGTATTTTTGCAATTTATCCCAAAACAAGTAGTAATGCTACAGTTAGGAAGAAATAAAGAGAAGTGACATACTGTAACATAGGATGTCTGAGGTGGACATTGAGTTCAAAAATTATTTCAACTAAATTAAAAATCTGTATGCTTTTTGGCATAGGAGCCAACTTTTTGGTAATTGCCCTCATTCACCTCTTCTAAACAACTTAAATTAAATTGTATCTTACTCTCTCCTCCAGCACTTCCTCCTTCCCTCCTCTGGCTTTTGTTGCATGTCTTGATTTTCTTTGCAAACCCTTTTAATGAGCTATTTGTCCACCAGGGTCCACTTTGGCCTTGATTGTAATTTTTACAATTAACCTTTGCGAAAATGCCAATTAGATTCGTTCTGAATTTGTGCTGTTAAAATGTGACAAGCTGCAGGGTAGTGTTGTGAACAAGGTCACCAAAGTAGAGATTCTACAGTGTAAAACAACTCCTTAGGTTCTGAATATGATTAATGATTAAGGCGAGTATGATGAGATACTATTATAACTAATTTCATATCATCTTAGGTGCTGGTCCCAACATTTTATTTTTTTAGTTGCGGGAAAGAGTGCATTACTTTTTCCTCTTTCACGATATGACACTTTATTTACAACTAGACAAAGAGCCCGTTTCGACAACATAAGATGAAACAGGCACGAGTGGAATAGTATAATATATAATAAGTATAAGCACCACAAACCTGATATAGGTGTATTGAATGAATGCGTAATTAGGCCTTGAGCTGTAGTCGAAATCGCCTTTCAGGCCTCTAGAGCTTTAATCGAAGTCGCCTTTCTCTTTGAATTTTTGCGGTTGTAAATCCGCCGCCTCCCGCGATGTTGGGATTGGATGTCGGTCGAAGTCGCCTTTCTCTTTGAATTTTCGCGGCCGTAGTCGCCTTTCTCTTTGAATTTTCGCGGCCATAAATCCGCTGCCAGCCGCGATGTCAGTCTCGTAAGGTTTTTCGGACAGCTGCGCAGAAGGCGACTGCGCATTCGGCTTCGGACATGCGCAGAAGGCAACGTGCGCAGAAGGCGACTGCGCATTCGGCTTCGGACGGACGTGAGTGAGTGAGTGAGTGAGTGAGTGAGTGAGTGAGTGAGTGAGTGAGTGAGTGAGTGAGTGAGTGAGTGAGTGAGTAGACTGGCGAATTATGTATTAAGATACCATACTGACTGGCAAAACACAGTCTAGAATGTCTTAATTGGGATCATGACAAAAATTAGGGGACTTTGTCATAGTTCTTTCCAAGTGTGACATAATTATTACATGGAAACACATATGCTCTTATGTCACATAGATTCATTCTCCATAATATTAAAAGAGTCAGCTTCACTAGAAGGCGTGTGATCATAAGCCAAAGAAAACAGTAGTAAGAACA
The DNA here is from genome assembly GCF_900747795.2 of Erpetoichthys calabaricus. NCBI lineage: Eukaryota > Metazoa > Chordata > Cladistia > Polypteriformes > Polypteridae > Erpetoichthys > Erpetoichthys calabaricus. Next base: position 126,141,624 of record NC_041398.2, read on the forward strand.
GTTAGGGCATGGTGGAATTATCTGTAAACAGAAGGTTCCAGTATCCATAAATAAACATTATTCACTAGCTACTAAATGTAGTTGAAAAGGTTTGGAATTGGTAAAACAAGATTCAGAAATGCAAACAGGCAGGAGTTAAAACAAACAAACAAACTTTCTTTATCAGTGGAAAACCAAAACTCAAAGTCAAGGATCATACACTGTGGGAAACCTGAAATGAATTTACTTTATTTTGAGAAAGTGAAGATTCTTTCAGAAGTTCAGACAAGAGAAAAAGCAGCCTGTCAACCTAAAATATATTAGCACATATTCCATCATAGACTGACACAAGTACAATGGCAACCAGGCAATGGCATGTTTAAGGTAATAACAGCATGACAATTAAAAAACAGTAGTATCATTGAATTCAATGAAAGACCAACAGCATAGAAACAAACAACTAAACAAAATTAACTGCTAAAAACAAAGCCGAAAACCTTTAAGAAAAATAAGAGTCTCAAGGACAAGAATACCTTGGTACTGTCAAATAAATGACTGATATTTTGTTTTAGTTAAGAACTGACATTTTCTTGTGTTTATCAGTTTAGTATGACCTAAAAATCAAAGCAGAAAAAGAACACTTGTAGCGTATTTGATATAAAATCAATGAATCATCTCTAAAAATCACAACACTACCTACTTAACCTTCTAAGCTCCACACTATTTTTTTGTTTTTGACAATATACTGAAACATTTTTCAGACACTTTCTTGTTTCATATCTGTTCTTATTATATGAATGTATATTAAATCTTTTTCATTTTATTCAGAAATAAGTAATAATTACTGTATTCTTATTTCCATGTCTCCTACCACATTTTTAGTTTGTATTGCTTTTCCTCCACTACCCAAATTGTTTTCCTCTTCTTTAATATCCTCTGCATTTATTATAATTGTTGAATTTTTTGTCATCATCTAGTATATCAATTCTCTATTATAATGACCATTCTAACATCACTTTCAATTGTTGTTTTTCTTCTCTGCTGATTACCTTTTCAGTTACCTTGTAAAATCTCCTGACTTCACCATTTTCAAGTGCCAATTTAGCTCTTGATATTCTTGCATTCCTGGGTGCATTCTGATAATTTCTTTCTTTGATGGAATGAACATTTTAAATAAAAACATTGCAAATATGTACTATGAAATACAGATAATACAGACATATTATTATCTATTATAAAAAGAAATCCTGTCCTGGAAAGCAAAAAGCAAGTCTACAATACGTGATTTTCTCGGAAGACATTTTAAAGACCCGGGAGACCAAAGACACGCCCTACTTACAATCTATCAAATAGGACAATAGGCAGCAAAACAATCAGTCTTGTGAAGGATTTGAGCACACACAGATCCAGGGCTCTCAGCGAATATAAAGCATATAAGGACAGTACGTTATAAATTAAATGTCGACATCTAAGCGAAAAAGAAAGCAGCGCGGAGAAAAGAGACTCAAATGCGTTGGACAGAAAAAAGAGCAAAAAAGAATAATCGAGGAGCAAAAATCAGAAAATAAGGAAAGTAATTATCAGCCCGGCACAAGTGGAACTGAAAAAAAAGCACGTCCAATCCGGCTCAGAATTAAAAGACAATGAGTAAAAGACAAAGTAGAACTTCATAAAGACGTTTACAAACGTTGGCGCTAAACACATGCAGAGCAGGTTAGAGACTATGAAACCAGGGAAATTAGAAAGGCTCAAAAAAAAAAAAAAAAAAACCTTGGCGCTATACACATGTGGAGAAAGTAGGAAAATTAGAAAATATTAAAAAAGAAAGTAAAGATCGCAGTAGCGCAAACAAACAAACTGCCTCATTTAACTATGCACCAGTCTAACTTTGGTTTTGTACAATAATTACTACACTATTGCACCTTAACACTTAATTCTACTTTATTCACATAATTTTACTTATTTATTATGTTCTACTACACTGTTATCTTTCAGTCTATGACTTTTTGTTAATCTAACTGATATTCTTCTAACTTTGCACAGTTTTTGATAAGCGGATCAGGATGCATTTCACTGCATGTTGTCCTGTATAACTATGCATGTGACAAATAAAGAATCTTGAGAATTTCAAAAACGGAGTTTACCGCACATGCATTTATTGGTTACTTTGTTCATGTATATATATTTATCTGTTTGCTTATTTAAAAAGCTAAATTTACCCCAGGAGTCAAAAACGTTCTGTCTAGCCCTTGTACAAAAACCTAGACAAAAGCTGAGGTATCACCTTGGTAACCCCATGTACTTTTGGAACTGTGAGAGGAAAATAGCACGACTTTACAGACAGGAGTCCAATGCAGAACTCTACTTACTTTTTTACTTTGTAAAAAAAAAATTATTAACTGCTGATGATGTAGATCATTTTGTCTGTGCTGAAATTCCAAACAGAGAAACCTATCCTGACCTCATTAAAAAGATTCAGCATATTGGGACTCACAAGATTACAAATATTGTTTTTACAGAAGTTCTGAAATAAAAGTGAAACTAATGAAATAGCAACAATTCAAAGAAAAAAAAATCTTAAAAGTGTGTATCCGGAAAACCAAACACAGGGGTTGGCGAGCGAAGCCCCCTAGTATATATATATTTATAACTAGGAACACAAACAAACTATGCAGTCCCAAGAAGCATCTGTTGTTAGTTTTATACTGTATGTACAGTACTATTAAAGTGATAATGGTATCTTAAATTATGATCATGAATATATCCAGTGTTAGGTCAGCAACAGGGTCACAAGCAACAAAAACCACAATGCTCAGATCACCAGTCCGATCCTATCATAGTGTAGATCAATCCTTGTTGAGCGCCATTGTAATTGATACTTCAAGTTAATGCTTTGTAAAAATCAATGGTGATGCTCCATGTGATGAAAACGGATTCCTCTGTATGAATACAAACTAGAAACTGCTGCCACGATGCCTCTTGTAAGATGCTTACATCCTTCACTGATCCTCAATACTCCGAAAACCTCCCCAGTATTTGTCACCTTCAAATGCATTTCCAGTATTTATACATAGTATTCAGTCATCAGTTGTAGAGGGCTTAATGTGGCATACTTTGTGGGTTCTGTTTTTCATTTACCATTGCTTTTTCACTTAATCAAACACTTAGAAGAAACAAAATGCACACATACTGTGTAAAACCATTGTAAAAATTATTTTAATATTGATTAAATATTACATACTACATATTATATGCAGCTCTGTTACAAATAATGTGCACTACATCTCTGAACTTTCACTAGTACTGTTAGGTTATTTTTACTATATGAAGATCAACAATAAACATATTATTCTATACTCAGACTCACAAACTGGGTTATATATCTTAAGTCTGACCTTTCCAGATTCATATTCCTACAATGGTATATATAAGAAAGCATTCTATTTTCTTTATTACTTTTTTCTAATTGAGCTACATCCTATTATCTTATTCTACTTTAATCTATTCACTTCAGTTTATTTGACTTCCCCATTCACTCTCCAGATAGGTCTGGCAGATATTTTGGTTGCCAAAAAAAGATGGAAAAATTTGTAGCTTGGTATTATAAGTTCTGCTAAAAGTGTTATCTGCACAATGCAAGTCACTTCAGTATTAAAGGCTGGTGACTAAAAATGTGACCTATTTTTCATAGGTATGAAACCAGTGTTGCTTCTGTTTTCACTAAAGTGCTATTTCTCGGTAATTACAACATTTTTCATATGTTCTCTAATGCATAAAAAATGGGAAAAGAAACCCACAATATACAGTATCATAATTTCTTCATACTTATAGCTTTTGTCGATTTTTTGAAATGTGTTACTATTACAAGCAACTAACACTGACATAAAAGTATTTTGAAAACTGTGACAGTTTTGGTATGTGTTTAAATAAGCCACTGATGGAAAGATGGCTGATAGATGCAATTTTGTCATTGCTTTACAAGCACAAATATTATAAAGTCAGTACCTTTAAAAAAGAAATAAAATAAAAAAGAACTTTAAAGCACATCCTACCATATCAATCTCTAGAATCGAAAAGTGTCTTTTTAATGAACTTGCAATCCAGTAATATACAGTATACAGCACATTTAAATATTGAAGTGTAAATAAACATGAAATATAGCTATGTACAATTTAATGGCAGTTTTACTCTGATCACTTACACTTAATGAAGTCCTTACTACCCTAAACTGAAGTAATCAGGCTCAATAATGGATGAATGGATAGATAATTGCTTACATTATTCTGATATACAATATTAAATGGACAAGTGCATCATGCATTTATGCTAACTAGGGTTTAGGTGTGATTTTAGACTTGTGTGGTATATATCATCACTACTGACATCCATCCATCCATTTTCCAACCCGCTGAATCCGTACACAGGGTCACGGGGGTCTGCTGGAGCCAATCCCAGCCAACACAGGGCACAAGGCAGGGAACCAATCCCAGGCAGGGTGCCAACCCACCGCAGCACTACTGACATTCTTTGAATAATTAATTATATGTATATATATGCTGTATATAAATAATAACAATTAAGAACTTTTATTTCTATTTTCTATTTCCATTTTTATTTAATAATCACAAAGCTTTTCAAAACAAAACATTAATTGACTAAATATCTCTCTACATCAAAAAGCTTGTGTCTGTGATATGAAAAATATATGCATTTCATGTGTTGTTTTTAATCTTTAGGTGAATAATAAGCCAAAATAAAATATAAGTATAGTGGATTGTTTCTTCTTTATATGTGTCAAGTAGTTAAACTTAACAGATACATGTTGCCATCTCTTGGTTAACCATGCCCCCTGCAATTCTTCTGCTATGAGATCTTTTCATAGATTCTTATTCTGTTGCATTTTGCCATCTAGGATTTTAACAAGTTACTAGGTGATACATTCTAAGACAAAGTTAAAAGATAAATAGACACATGCTGTAAATCAGAAGAGTTACATTTGGCATGATAATAAGGTAGGGTTCAAGAGCTGACTATAATGAATCTATTAGTCCCTTATTGTCATGTAACCCAGTAAATAATTCCAATTTTAAATCTTATTTAGATTAAAAAAAATTCTTAAGGTCTTGTTACACAGCAGTAATAGATAAACCAATGTGTCCACTTTCTTGAAAAGTTTTATTGATATTGTTATTGATAAAAAGAGTACAGGGACAAAAAAAAACCCTTATCTTAATGTCTTTAGGATCATTCTTTACTGTGCTTAAATAATAAGCTACTGGAACTGTCTATCAGTCCTTAGTAGCTAGTGTGGTGTTCTTCGCTGTGGCCTCCTAAGGGACCAACTTGAGCTCAAAAGAGTTACAATACCTGAATAAACTTATCAGGAAATCCTGCTCCATCACAGGGTGAACCTTGGACTCACTGGAAGCTGTTGTAGAAAAGAGGATGGTGGCAAAATTGGATATCATCATGAAAAATACCCTCCATACCCTTCAGGAGGTGCTCTCTTGGAGCACGTTTAGCCACAGACTCATTCTACCAGTGTGTGCTAAGTAGCGCCTCTAGGGGTCTTGTCCATCCACTGCTATCAGGCATTTCAATGCTTCCTCCCTGGGCATTTAAGTTTATTTTGAAATATCATTTTAATATATCTGAAAAATATTTAATTATTATTTATGTTTACATTTGATTGATTGGTTGATTGATTGATTTGTCCTTGTTTTTATGTTTCTGCTACTTTATGCATGTGAATTTCCCCTTGGGATTAATGAGGTTTATCTAATCTAATCTGAAAAAGCAAATTTCAGCACAGTAAACCAAAATAGTCATAATTATAATAGATTCTGAATTAGCTCAATTTTAATTGGAGATGTAGATCGAAAACAAAAGTGAGGTACCGGCTTCAGCTGATCAGCCCCCAGCTGATTGTGGTGCTGAACACGTTCATGTAGCTGATGCACCTATGGCAACGTTTGCCTTTGGAGGACAGACACTTACGATGACAGGAGGGACAAACCATATTGCATCTCACTGCAACTGCCATTCCTGCACACCTGTCTCATAAAGACAGCCAGGCAGCCAGCCCACCGTGCATTCCTGCTGGCCGTCAAGCCATCCACAGTGCAGCCGCTGCTGCCACAAACTGCAAACAGGCGCCAACAGCAGGCACAACAGGCAGCAACAGACATTTTATGTTGATTTATCTGTGAAACTATTGCTTTGTGCGCTTTTCAGAAAACTGAGTTTTTGGGAAAAAATATTATCCCTCAAAGAGTTGCTACTGAACATAGACTGTTTATGCTGCTCCCTGATAAAAGAAAATGTTTCTGCTGGTATCTGTTCAGATAAAAAAGAAAACAGATTTAGAAATGTTAACTTGCTGTTGCAGCGGCACAGTGGTAGCACTGCTGCCTCATAGTAAGGAAACCTGGGTTCCCCGTGTCTGTGTGGATTTCCTCCGGGTGCTCCGGTTTCCTCCCACAGACCACAGACATGAAAGGTTATGGGGAAAGTGCCGATCCCAAATTGTCCTTAGTGTGCGTTCGGTGTGTGGCTGTATGTGTGTGTGCCTTGCATTGGGCTGGCGCCCTGCCCGGGGTTTGTTTCCTGCCTTGCGCCCTGTGCTGGCTGGGATTGGCTCCAGCAGACCCCCATGACCCTGTGTTAGGATATAGCGGGTTGGACAATGACTGACTGACTGACTAACTTGCTGTTGCTAGGAAGGTGCCTGTTATAATGTTGTGATCGTGGCTCTGGACTCTGAGGGTAACTTGTTTTTCTATAACAAATTAGATAAAACATTAATGCCCTGGCAGGGGAAATTAGTTTTGGTTTTATATTTGATTTAATTAAATTAATGTTTAAGTTGAGATTTACAAGAAATATTTTAACTTTTACTATGTGAAGGGAATACTGCTGTTAAAAAGCACCTTATTTGTTTAAAGTGTTTGCAAACCAAATACACGCAATACTCTACTTTCTTGTTCATTATTGAATTTTGCACATAACAATGTGATTGTTGTGATTGTCTGTGATTAAAAATTTTAATCGCTGCCCAGCACTAATTTATATATATATACTATATATATATATTTATATAGTCACACATGTGCGAGTAGATGGCGGATAAATGGCCTGAATAAATAGTAGTTCCATGTCAGACCAGGGGGTGGTGAGATGCACTGACTTTCTCTCTCAATCCTCTGCAGACAATCGACGGGAAATTCCGCATGGTTCCAGCCCCATACATGATGTCACTTTCCAGTTTCGGTCCCATGGATGACGTCACTTCCTGTTTCAGCCTTTAAAACCGCCATATTTACAGCCTTTAAGTCAGTTCTGTTTTGGACTCAGACCTGTACACATTACAAATTACCCTTTTGCAGCCAGGGTACAATATATGGGTGGCTGCCCCAAACCTTTTTCGATGTCTTGTACATACAGTATCAATATATTACAATTTATAGTTGTTATTTTGTACAGATGTATATTGTAATATATTTTAAAAATATAATATAAATATAATAACCTTGCAATGAAACTATCATCCTTTAGATATCTCACAGGTGTTCTTTATATTAAGATACTGTATATCCCAGACCAAATTGCATTGTGAAAGAAACTTTATTAACCCAGCATTAACCATCGATATGTAATTATGTAAAAAGCTTGTAACATGCAATGTTCTGTCCTCAGTACAGTACTTGGTTTATAATATGTAACTCAAAGAAGGCAGTTTCATTAAAGAGTTTTTCAAATTCTTTAAAATGTTTGCTTTTGATCATACTAAATTAAAAACAAATTAGTTTTTTGCTTTGCATTTTGATATGCTACATGGGAATTTACAACATTTCACTAATATAACTGGATAAATACTCTAGACCTATTTATATTGAGCAGTTAACAAATTTTCTACAATTTGTACAAATATGTATATACAGATATAAGCAAGTGATGTATTCAAATAAAAGATGTGCCCTTTTTGGGGTAGACCTAGAAGTGTTTAAAATAAAGGTTAAATGCTGTGTTTTGTTAGCAGAAACTCATACAATAAAAGTATTAAGCTATGTACATATCCAAAATGATAAACACTATTGCCACATTGGGCCTACCTATATAAATATTTATCCCTACCTGACATCAATACAACTAGTCTACTACTCAGTCCAGCTGACTTTCTACTAAACCAGTGGCCTCTTTCCCTTTCACTATCAAGTCAACACTTACTTCTAGTTTCCTATCTGACTTCAGACCTAGCAGAAGGGTAGGAGAATCATGACAACCTAATCTGGGAGTATTTTCATTGTTACTAAAGTTCTCCAGTACATGGAGCTCTCCTTGTAGCCCCATGTATCACTACAGACTTATATTTTCATTTTGCCTTAAATGTACAAGCAATGCAGAATGCTGTCTAACATCAATAGTGGCACTGCTGCCATCTACTGATATTGGGAAACAAAATATTGACATACTTCATGGAACTTTTTGTTGTAATATTATTGTCATGAAGTGCATATTTACCTGTATGAAATGTAGTAATATCCATTGCAGCTCACGTTTTGTCCTTTTACAACAATAATTGTTCTAATTTACTGTCTAAGTTGGGTGCTTATAGTGAGCAAAGAACAACAATGGTGTTTCCTTAAAAATCATTGTTTCAGAGTGGAAAAAATTGCTGAAGCTATCCATTTGAACTAATTTTAGTGAGTTAGCGAGAGTTCAAAGTAATTTGGATTAATTAGGAACAGTGTGTTACATTTTTTCCAGGTAAAAAGAAAAGAAAATAACAATGATTTTTCTAAAACATGAGTCTGCAAATATTGAATATTGTGTCTTATACACAATGCATTTGGAAATAGGTTTGTTATAACATATTAAGTAAAATATGTTTCAACATATTTCAGATATAATCTCAAAACTATAAATTGATATATTGTGACTATGCAGATGAACCAAATATTTTGCAAGATGTAAATGGATATTACAACAGTCAATAGAAATTTCTAAATATCTACATGAAAAAGTTATTAATCACTTTCAGTCTGGAAAGAGTTACAAACTCAATTCTAAAGCTCTCGGATTGTGTTAATTGTCTTCTATAAAAGACTAGTGGCCATAGTCAATCTTTCCAGGAGTGATTATCTGGCCAACATTTTTCCAGGCTTCAAAAATTTTCAGAGAACTGACAAAAAGACTAGAGCAAATCCAATATATGCCTCTATTATAGTTCAAAACTTTACCATTGGAAAGTCACTGAACAAAAAGTGGGTGCAAGGCAGTACAGCAAAGTAGAAATTACTGCACATTATAAAGAGCATGAGTTCACACCTAAGGTTTGGTTTGACCAGCTACATCTGAGTGATTGTCATGATCTCTGGAACAGTTTTCTGTGAACAAAGGACTTAAAAGTAGAAGTTTTTGCCTGACTTTGGCTCTATTATGTCTGGGAGAATCTAATTCTATATTCAAAAGGTCAGACACGCAAAGTTGTGGCTGTAGCATGATTTGGTAATGCTGAAACCATTAAGTTTGCTCTGTAGTAGAAGTAGTAGTAGTAACGTTTTGATTTGTACAGTGAATCTTTTACTAAAAAGACATGAAAGAACTCTAAGGGAGAAGGTCACAACATCTACATGTGAACAGAAGTTAAAGCACAGTGTGTATGTAGCAAGACAATGATTTGAAACACAGAAGCAGGTTAACAATTGATAGATAAAAAATAAAATAAATAAAGTGTTTTGGAATAACTTACTCAACTTACTCAATTCCAGACACAAATTATTTTGAGATATTGTAATAGGACCAGAAATGAGAAGTTCACATTAAAATCTGCCAACTTCATTGAAATGAGACAGTTCTTCATGAATAACCATCATTCCTTCTCCAAGCTGTCGTGAGACAAAGATTAATAAATACAGAGAAAGTCAAATCACAGTATCTACTGCTAAAAGTGATATTGTCAACTATTGAGTGAGTACAAAGAAACAAATTTAACTTTCCACAGAGAGAAATGGGTATTGAAATTAAACAAGTATCAAATGTTAGGTCCTGATGTTAAAAATGCTGGTTAAAGAGGCAATAATTCTAACTGTGAAACATATGTAATGAAGTATTGTTTCCAGCCATATAAGACATTTTTTCCAGTAACTGACCTGACATAAACTTAGTCCTGCAGACCACATGTCCCTGCAGGTTTTTGTTCCAACCATTTTCACCACAAGTGAGTCATTTTACTTCTAACTGATCTCATTTAATTAGCTGGTCTGTTTGTCTTCTCTTATTCTGCATCCAGAAATGCACAGCAGTGTGATTTTTTTTTTTTTTACATTTATAAGACATTTAGAAATATTTGTTTCTGCTATACATTTAAATGCTTAATTGCCTTTTGTCGCTTTCTTATTAATTTGCAATTTTTATGGCAGCAAAACTGCACAGAAATTGTATTCTATTCCTAATAATGATGTTCAACAATGAGAAGAGCAGACACTTGGGCAAACAACACCGAATGCTGAAAAGCTGCAACTATTGTATTTCATCGTCAGATTCACTAATGTGCGAATTAATAAATAATGGATTAAAAACCTGAAAAGGCAGAATGAAAATTATGATGATAAAAACCTTTAAAACCAAACACTACATTATTCCAGTGTAACATATATAACTGTTTTTAATTAAAAAATGACCAAACATAGTTTTGCAATTTCTGTACTAACCCAAAAAATAAAACGTGGGAGATAAAAGCTTGCTTCAGGCTAATGTTATATAGAGGGAGAGGGAGACTCAGACAGTTGTTATACACATATCAGTCATGTCCTTGATTCAACATCCCATATCCCAGACCCGTTTGCCATCAAGTGGAGTCATCAACAATATTTGTACTGTTGTGCTGACAGCTAGGAGGTACAGTAAGCTGAGAGTCCAATTTAAAAGAGAAGTTTTTTAGAACAAAAAGACAAGGAAAGGCAGTAACCTAATAGTGTGGTGTAAAAGAACTAAGACCAAAGTTTATGTTTAGTGTTTGACAGAACAAAATTACCAGATTAAGAAGATCAAAGATGCCAAAACCACTGGTTATCATAAGCAATGACTCACACCCTCCACATGACACCATGATAAACCATCAGGACACCTTCAGTAGAAGACTAATACTAATATGGTGCTCCACATAGTGCTGCAGGAGGTTTTATTTACCAGCAGCTATCAGACTTGCCAAAGCATCATCTGGTCAGAAAATATTTTTTTGCCATTTTCATTTGTTTGTTTTAAACAGATTAAGGCTACGTTTACTTGTTTGTGTGTTGTTATAGATATTAGTTGTTTGCTTAAGTAAGTGCTTAGACTTGAGTGTAGCTTTTGTGTTTATCTTATTATTTTTAATACTGAAGAAGGAGAACTTAAACTTGACTGAGACCACCTAACTGTAGTGACCAAACTGTTCCACAAAGAAATGGGCGGACATCTATAGCCTTCTTTTTAGTGGGATGGGTAACTCCTAGAGTGGCACTTAAACTATCAAGCAGATTGGTAATATGGGGAATCTAGGAGAGCCTTAGTATGGAGTGTTCCATGGAAGGAGAGAAGGAGCCAATATGTCTAACGACAGAGTGAGGAGAATCTGCACAGCTGGAGGTAGTCGGGATAGCCTGTGTGCAGAGGAGAGGTTGAGGAGGTGCCAGGAGTGTCAAAAGTCAGACCATTGAGAAACCACATGTGGGAGAAGAGATCAAGTAGAATAAGCCACAAGACTGCAGGTGTACAAAGGAGTGTGAGTGCAATTAGAAATGGTGCACACTTTGTTCATTGTCTAGGTGGTATTTGGCTAATAGCTAGATTAGGTCTGCTAGGAGTAAGGTTTTGCCCAAGTTAGTGTGTTAAAAATGCTGATTTATTTAAGGGATGATCTGCTCATCCTGTGAAGCATCTCAGTGCTCAATATATAGTATATCACCTACTGTAACACTATGTTGAGAACAGGAGTTATCTTTTCTAATTAGAGATGAGACAAATATCTATGATAACTCACTTTTGCACCCATCTGACTACATATATCAACAAAGAATATGAAACCAAAGTATACCCAGCAGATTATTTTGCTGAGAAAGTCTTCCAGGTATTAGTAACTCAAGGTAAGCCCATAGCAATGCAATTGTCACCCTAGTTCTGCATTCAAACCTGTTCTGTGCTGGCTCAATATAACAGGATTTGCGCTTTCTTTAACATTGCCATGGACGTTCTAAGCTCACAGCTATTAGAACCTAGGAACATAAGAAATTTGACAAAAAGAGAAAAGCATTCAGTCCATTAAGCTTGTTTGTTTAGCTAATAGCCATTAGAGCTTCAACTGTTATATCAGGAGATTCCTTGTTTACCCTCTACCATCTTGTTTCACAACCAACTGGCTACACACTTGTTATTTTAACCATTGGTCTGATCTTTTTGTGCCAGCAAGTGTAGCTGAACACCCTTTCTATGTTTTTAGCCCAAGGTACATCATTATCAGTCCTATTTAGGTCAGGACAGTCTACCCAAAGCAGTACAAAATCTAGATGTAAAAAAAATTTGCAAACATGACACTTTTCTGCCAAGCTCAGGCATGCTACACTACGCTGAATCCTTTCATATTAAGGCATACAGAGAAAGTATTGTGAAGCCTTTAAAGCCATGTTCAAGTGGCAGTATTGTGCAGCCTTCCTCAGTCCCCTGACAAACTACAGTTTCACTGGATCAGTAAACCATCTATCTATTTTGTAATTATTTGTAATTCAAACAAAAATTAATCAGCAATCAATGTAAATATATTGAATTACAGGAAATTATTTCAGCAGCATTCTTCAATCAATTGATCAGTGCAATCTGAATGACTAAAATCCATATGCCTTTTTGTGAAATAAAAAATGTGTGGTTATTTCTATAGCATATTTTCATATGCAGAATATAGCATAAAGTTCTTTAAAAGATGTCAAAGAAATAGTTGCAAGTAAAGAAGAACAAATTAAAATTAGGTAAGAATAATAATGAATAAATAAAAAATAATAACTATGGGTTTATATAAAATATATATAGTTAGTAGAAAGGTAGCATCTTTATAGATTGTTTTAAGTCTCTAAAAGATAAGTCCAATGATAAGATCAGACACTACTTACAAAACAGAGAAAATATTCTAACTAACATGAGTTTGAAGGGGCTCAGAAAAGCAGTGGATGACTGACCGGCCTGGACCCAAAACTGGATACACACATACACACATATTCAAACGAAACACAACAAGAAAATAAAGTTAGGGGAAGCAAGTGATTTCTAAAGGGAAATTCTCATACGCAATCCTATTAGTTGTATACTTTCCATACTGAAGGTGGTAAAACAGTGACAGAAAGGTTAGAATTTCCATGCATGTAAAACATCAAACAAAAATATGGATAGGCTAACATACAGAGGGATTTCATTAAAGATATTTTGTAAAGCAATAAGTATATTTTTGTTTTCCCAAACTGTTTTCTGATTTTTTTTTTGTGGTTAAGGTTTAAGGCCACTATAGAGAACGTTCATGAATGTTATAAATTTAGATATTATTAATAATTAGCACACTGCAAAAAACGTTACCTAGAAAGATCGATTGGAAAACGTGTTGCTTAAAGTTATTTACATTGACTAGGATTTAATCTGAAACCACCAAAATAATATGGAGAAGATGCAGTGATTTTTAAAATAACTGAATATATAAAAAATATATACAGTATTATTCAGTTTCCCATAAATTATGCACATCTCGTGCCAGGCGACAGTCTAGTTATCATTACCTGGTCAATGACTCCATCTGCTGGAAGCTTTGAGGTGAGAAGCATTTGCTAAGTGAACTTCAGTCTCAGCCTCCGAAAGCGGAATTACGGCCGTGCGGGCTTCTCTTTAAACAGTTTTCATTGGATGTATGCAAATCAGATCGTTTGTAGACCCGCCCTCCCACGGAAGGGGGCGTGGAGCTTCTGCGCCTTGCACGCTAACACATTGGACAGTCAATATCGTGGCGCGTTGTTGAATTTCGGAAACGTGCTTAAGTAAGCTAAGACTGCAAATAACAGCACTCTTTTTCAGATGTAGCTATCTACATTACGCTTTATGAACAATTCTGTGACTGCTGTCACAAGAACCAGATTAATATATTTTAGAAGTGTTACCGCTTAAAAGTATGTGGTCATGTATTCGCGTTTTATCTTGTAACCCTGTAATGCCTGACCAAAAAAGGAAAATCAATCGCTAGAAAATTCTAAATTTGTAAACTCAAGTGTTTATTGAACCTTTTGACAAAATAAAAAAACTTGAAATGTACATATACAGTGGTGTGAAAAACTATTTGCCCCCTTCCTGATTTCTTATTCTTTTGCATGTTTGTCACACAAAATGTTTCTGATCATCAAACACATTTAACCATTAGTCAAATATAACACAAGTAAACACAAAATGCAGTTTTTAAATGATGGTTTTTATTATTTAGGGAGAAAAAAAATCCAAACCTACATGGCCCTGTGTGAAAAAGTAATTGCCCCCTTGTTAAAAAATAACCTAACTGTGGTGTATCACACCTGAGTTCAATTTCCGTAGCCACCCCCAGGCCTGATTACTGCCACACCTGTTTCAATCAAGAAATCACTTAAATAGGAGCTGCCTGACACAGAGAAGTAGACCAAAAGCACCTCAAAAGCTAGACATCATGCCAAGATCCAAAGAAATTCAGGAACAAATGAGAACAGAAGTAATTGAGATCTATCAGTCTGGTAAAGGTTATAAAACCATTTCTAAAGCTTTGGGACTCCAGCGAACCACAGTGAGAGCCATTATCCACAAATGGCAAAAACATGGAACAGTGGTGAACCTTCCCAGGAGTGGCCGGCCGACCAAAATTACCCCAAGAGCGCAGAGACGACTCATCCGAGAGGTCACAAAAGACCCCAGGACAACGTCTAAAGAACTGCAGGCCTCACTTGCCTCAATTAAGGTCAGTGTTCACGACTCCACCATAAGAAAGAGACTGGGCAAAAACGGCCTGCATGGCAGATTTCCAAGACGCAAACCACTGTTAAGCAAAAAGAACATTAGGGCTCGTCTCAATTTTGCTAAGAAACATCTCAATGATTGCCAAGACTTTTGGGAAAATACCTTGTGGACTGATGAGACAAAAGTTGAACTTTTTGGAAGGCAAATGTCCCGTTACATCTGGCGTAAAAGGAACACAGCATTTCAGAAAAAGAACATCATACCAACAGTAAAATATGGTGGTGGTAGTGTGATGGTCTGGGGTTGTTTTGCTGCTTCAGGACCTGGAAGGCTTGCTGTGATAGATGGAACCATGAATTCTACTGTCTACCAAAAAATCCTGAAGGAGAATGTCCGGCCATCTGTTCGTCAACTCAAGCTGAAGCGATCTTGGGTGCTGCAACAGGACAATGACCCAAAACACACCGGCAAATCCACCTCTGAATGGCTGAAGAAAAACAAAATGAAGACTTTGGAGTGGCCTAGTCAAAGTCCTGACCTGAATCCAATTGAGATGCTATGGCATGACCTTAAAAAGGCAGTTCATGCTAGAAAACCCTCAAATAAAGCTGAATTACAACAATTTTGCAAAGATGAGTGGGCCAAAATTCCTCCAGAGCGCTGTAAAAGACTCATTGCAAGTTATCGCAAACGCTTGATTGCAGTTATTGCTGCTAAGGGTGGCCCAACCAGTTATTAGGTTCAGGGGGCAATTACTTTTTCACACAGGGCCATGTAGGTTTGGATTTTTTTTTTCTCCCTAAATAATAAAAACCACCATTTACAAACTGCATTTTGTGTTTACTTGTGTTATATTTGACTAATGGTTAAATGTGTTTGATGATCAGAAACATTTTGTGTGACAAACATGCAAAAGAATAAGAAATCAGGAAGGGGGCAAATAGTTTTTCACACCACTGTATGATAATTGTTTGGTATTATCGCATGACATTTATGGCAAATGGAAAAAAACGATATATTTTGGACAACATTTGGAACATTTCAATTTTTTTGTCAACAGGAAATTTTTAGGACCTTTTTTTGTATTTTATATTGTAGGAAAAAAAACGGTTTCTATCTATCATAGCTGGATTTTGCTTTTCCCATAGATGTGATTTCCTGTCCAGTGCATGCATCTCTGTTGGGTTTCACATGTTGGGAAATGATCATTGCCATCCTTTCTCACATCAGGAGGCACACAAGAAGTTGCCCTGTTGTGAGGTGGTGTAGCTTCTGGTTCTGGAGAGGATAGTAGTCTTCCACAATTGATCTTGACCTTTCCTGCGCTTGTGAGAGAAGCGCCAACATAAGCCTGAAACCAATATCAGATTTCTGTTTGGATTTTCTGCACCTTGGCAAACATCAAAATCATAAAAAAGCCACTTTGTCCAGCGTAAGCCCACATCTTGAACCCCCCGTTTCTGAGGTTTTACTGGCATGTAAACACATAGGTGAGATTTGCCCTTGAATGGCATCATGATAGCATTTACCTCATAAAATTCTTCTGGAGGTATGGAAGGAAACCTTTCTCATAGTTTTCATAATCATAGCCTGAGCTTTCATATTTTGTCTTTTTTTGCATCATCAGACACATCCAGGTTGTCTGAAAGTGAATCATTGCCAGCAGTTTCAGTAATTGATCTTGATCACATCACTAAATTTGGCAAGCTTTGTATCAATCTCCCAATGGCCTCAAACACTGGGCATCTGTACTAATCCGGTTTGCAGGTACATACCATGAACTTGCTCAGTTTGTTTGACAGATTCTGTACATTGTACAAGTTTGTTTGATTTACAATTTCGTGTAGCATTTCATCAATAACAAAATGCATGAAATATATGTACAATGTCCAATCTGACCTATATGCTGAAACGTCATCAACACATTAATATAACTCAATGCCTGGAGGATCAAATTCCACCGTTTTCCATTTGTACTCCTTCCTTTTCGCTTTGTCCTTTACTGACTCCTTTGGTGTTCTTAGGGCCTCTACTTCTGTTCTCATCTGCTCTACATTTTCATCTTGCAGTTCTTCCTCATCACTGCTATTTGAGCTTCCCTCTGCAAGCATTCATCATCCTCATCTTCCCCTAACTGCTCCATGTCACTTGAATTGCCACCTACAATCATGTGCAAGGTATCTTTAATGCTATACTTTTTTACCATTTAAGTAACACATCAAAATCAAATTATTGTATATTCTAAATTTGTTCTCTGAATTTGCTGAAAAGATAGCCAAGGCATTTTTTTATTGAAACTCAATCAGAAAAATAAGCAAGAGAGCCACTGCAACATTTAACTTATTATCATGAACAGGTTCCATAAACAGAAAATACATATGAATGTTTCCATTTCCTCTCTAAATATATCCTAAAATGACTTTTAATTCTGTAATTTAATAATCAGAACCTTATTTTTCATTGTGGCAAATATAATGCATATTGCATCATGAAATGCAAGAAAAATTATGATTGGGAGATTTATGGCTAAATTACCTTATATACCTGCAGTATTATATTAGAGACTCACATTTTCAAATTGATTTTACTATAAATTCTAGTATATAATAGTAATTAATTATAAGTTGTTTCAATTCTCTAAAACTTCATTTTGAAATGTCAGTAACAATATAAATATTATTCTTGCTGTAACGTTTTCAAACGGAGCAAAGATTTCCCCAAAAAGATTGTCGCTCTCTAAACATGGAGGCAACCATTTCCAAAATAGCATTTAGAAACCACA